>NC_086445.1:43777138-44377138 GCF_028390025.1 Pseudophryne corroboree
AAAGTTCAAAGTGATGGAAATTGGGGTTCAAGGTATGGGACAGGTATATTGGGGTGCTTTATGAGTGGGACAGGTGTTTTTTAGGCTTGCAGATGGGAGTAATCGGTCTGTTTCCACTTTTTTTAAAGTACCCTAAAATGACCCAAATATATACTTATACCCATTTTCATGTACCCCAAATTTAATGAGAGCATTTATTTTGCTCAAAAAAATTGCTTTCTATCATTTTTTTGCGTTTTTTAAAAAAATGCATATAACAGCCATTTCACACAATTTAAGTCCCCAAAAACTCTCTAATGTGATCTCTAACACACTTCTCTTCTGTTTTCCTATGTTAGTTTAGCATTTTTTGGGGTACAGGCTGATTTCCCCATTTTCACCTGCACTTTTTACCGCAAGAATTTTCACGTGAAACCCATTTGGAATTGAATAGGTCGAAAAACGTAGCGTTTTCGCGGCAATTTTCGGCCGATAGCCGCGAAAAAATTTTCGGGCGAAAAATTGCCGCGAATTTGCGGATAATTGAATACCCTAGTCTGTATTATCACCCCCCCCCCCCACAGGAGCCGTGGGCGTCTGAAAAGGGGCCGTGGCCTAATAAAAAGGGGGCGTGGCCTCGCAGATCTTTTTTTTTCTATGCTCCGAGGCATATCCAGCTTCCCCGAAGATGCTGGTTTCCCCCGGAGACTGCTCTTATCTGTGACAGGAGCCGAGTGCTGCAAGGGTTTATCTCACTGCAGCACTCGGCTCCTGTCACTACAGAAGAGCTGGCACTTTGGTGTCAACCCTTCCGAGGGGAACACCCGGATGCGGGCCGCACCCCCTGCACCCGCCTTCTGACGCCACTGCCCCTGTACCAGTATCTACTGCTCATGGGTGCCATTCTCCTGGTGATTTCTGTAATGCCATGCAGGCCCGCCATCAGTAGGGTGCAGCGGGCACAGCTGTCCTGGGCCTGGCCTCTCTAACAGAGAGGGGAGGGCCCGGGCCGCTCATCCCGCTGCCTGCCCGCCGCCGATAGTCTGCCGACACTGCTGTTGATTGCCCTGCCTCGGCGCCCGCAGGCTATTGAAATTGGTCCCCTCTCAAGATGGCCGCTGCCTCAGATGAGACAGTTATTAAAGATACTAGAGGAGGCTCTAGTATCTTTAAAAACTGTCTCCTGCAAGGCGGCGACCATTTTGGGAGGGACACATCCAATAGTTTTAATTGAAGCAGGCTGCAGAACAGTCTGCTGCGGCAGCGGCGGCGGCAGGGGGGAAGGGCGAGCAGAACTCTGGGCTCTGACAACAATACCCCTGACAATGAGCAGGTCCCGGGCCCCATCATTTCTGATGGCAGCCCTGGTGCCATGTTCCCGATGTGTATACTGTGCATACAGATCACTGGTCTTCTGCCTCAGACCCACCCACAATGACAATATGATCACCACAATGGAACACTACATCAAGACATGACACTACTGCTGTAGATTACAGGCGTGTAGATCATAGGGTCGACCACACTTAGGTCGACAGTCATTAGGTCGACCATTATTGGTCGACAGTGACTAGGTCGACACCTGAAATAGTTCGACACGGTCATTAGGTCGACATGAAAAAGTTTGTTTGTTTTTCAAAAAATGAGTCTAGTTTTCTTCGTAAAGTGACCGGGAACCTCAATTAGTGCACCGTGTACCCTCGCATGGCTGGCTTCACTCGCCATGCTTTGGGCAAGGTTACTATTTCCAAACGTAGTCCACGTGGATCGTAAAGTATGAAAAAGTTTAAAAAATGAAGAAAAAAAATTGTAAAAAACTCATATCGACCTTTTTCCATATTGAACTAGTGCATGTCGACATAGTGACCATGTCAACCTGTAGACCATGTTGACCTAATGCATGTCGACCAATAGGGATTGACCTAATGCATGTCGTCCTAAGCGTGGTCGACCTAAAGACCGGATACCCATTACAGTATAAGCTTCCAATGACCAGACAGCATGTTTCCAATTACGGGGCACTGTTGAGGTTCATCAACTGCTTGGAACCTAAAGTTGTTCATCTGTCCTACTGTCTTCTGTGGCAGCACACCAGCCCAAGTGTGACCCAGCTTTTGGTGGGCACACTCTGGCTTTGGTGGGCACACACTGCTCTCTACAGGCCATTCCTTGATCTGTTCATGGTAGCTCAGGTCACCAGGATCGTGATCCTGAACCAACCCTGTCCTCAACATATTCACCAACTACAAACTGAATCCCCTTTGCTTCCCAGGGCTATGGCACCCTGGTAGAGCATATGAGGATTCTCTGGATCTTGACCCAATTGGAGGGTATTATCTGTAGGGGACTGGACCAGATGGTTGGGTGCTGCCCAGTCTCAACCTCTGCAAGGATTGGCTCTTGAAGTCTGGAAGTGGGTTTCGTAGAACAATGGGCACAAACACAGGGGACAAGACATGGGGAAGAGTAAGTTTCCTCACCCATTGTAACCAAGTTACATCAGTATACTGTATGTCATGTGACAGCATTAATATGACATAATAACCACATAAGATACATACGAAAACAAATAGTGTGAATACAATAACGTTACATGGTCACATGAAACTTTGGGGCAACCCACCCCCCTTTCTGTGATGGGGTCACCTAGTACAGCAATACCTGCAAACATCTGCAACACATTTACATACAAAAATAAATCAGGATATGTTACAAACCACCTTATATCGTAAAGACAATGGGCCTAATTCAGACCTGATCGCAGCAGCGAAATTGTTCTCTAATGGGCAAGACCATGTGCACTGCAAGGGGGGCAGATATGACATGTGCAGAGAGAGTTATGGGCCCTACATACTTTGCGATCTGCCCGATGGCGGATATGGCCAACGGCGACCCGGCGGCGGGGGGGCATAGACGGGGGGAGTGAAGTTTCTTCACTCCCCCCATCACCCGGCTCCATAGCAGTGTAGGCAAATATGGACGAGATCGTCCATATTGGCCTGCATGCACAAGCGACGGGGCACCAGCGATGAACGAGCATGGGGCCGCGCATCGTTCATCGCTGGTAACATAGTAACATAGTAACATAGTATCTGAGGTTGAAAAAAGACAATTGTCCATCGAGTTCAACCTATTTGTGGTGTCCTATGCATGATGATTTGACTAAAATTTCTGACTGATGCTGCTGTCAGCCATTGCATTTAATCCCTATTTATAGTAACTATAATGCATGACTATGCACCATACCCCTGGATATCCTTATCCAATAGGAATTTATCTAACCCATTCTTAAAGGTGTTGACAGATTCCGCCATTACAACTCCCTCGGGCAGGGAATTCCAAACACGTATTGTCCTTACCGTGAAAAAGCCTTTACGCCGTATTGTGCGGAATCTCCTCTCCTCTAACCTGAGCGAGTGTCCACGAGTCCTCTGTGTTGATCTAACCAAAAACAGGTCCCGCGCAAGCTCTGTGTATTGTCCCCTTATATATTTGTAGATGTTGATCATATCCCCTCTTAGTCTCCGCTTTTCCAATGTAAACATGCCTAGTCTTTCAAGCCTTTCCTTGTATTCCATCGTCTCCATGCCCTTAATTAGTTTGGTCGCCCTCCTCTGTACCTTTTCAAGCTCCAGGATATCCTTTTTGTAGTACGGTGCCCAAAATTGTACACAGTATTCAAGGTGTGGCCTCACTAGTGATTTATATAACGGGAGTATAATACTCTCGTCCCTAGCATCAATACCCCGTTTTATGCATGCTAATATCTTATTAGCCTTCTTTGCTGCAGTCCTACTTTGGGTACTACTGCTTAGCTTGCTATCTATGAGGACACCTAAGTCCTTTTCCAGTACAGAATCCACTAATTTTACCCCATTTAGTAGGTAGGTGTAATTTTTGTTCTTGTTACCACAGTGCATTACCTTACACTTGTCTGTGTTGAAGCGCATTCTCCATTTGGCTGCCCATGCTTCTAATTTAACTAAGTCATTCTGAAGAGACTCGGCATCCTCCTCTGTATTTATAGCCTTACAGAATTTGGTATCATCTGCAAAAATTGACACCATGCTCTCTAGACCTTCTGTTAGGTCGTTAATAAAAATATTGAACAATAGCGGTCCTAATACTGAGCCTTGCGGCACACCACTTAGCACTTCAGTCCAAGTTGAAAAAGATCCATTAACCACAACGCGCTGCTTCCTATTATCTAACCAGTTTTTGACCCAAGTGCATATTGTGCTTCCTAGCCCTGATTCTTGTAGCTTGTAGATAAGTCTCATGTGTGGTACAGTATCGAACGCTTTGGCAAAGTCTATAAAGATTACATCCACGTCTTTACCCTGATCTAGGTTTGCGCTTACTGTTTCATAAAAGCCAAGTAAGTTGGTTTGACAGGATCTGTCCTTCATAAACCCATGTTGATTCCTTTTAATGACCTTATTGGTTTCAAGGAACTTCTGAATACTATCTCTTAGAATACCTTCCAATACTTTCCCCACTATAGATGTAAGACTAACTGGTCTATAATTACCTGGTTCAGCTTTACTTCCCTTTTTGAATATAGGCACTACTTCCGCCATACGCCAGTCTTTGGGAACCATACCTGATATAACTGAATCCTCAAAGATCAAAGATAGCGGTTTTGCCAGTTCAGAGTGAAGCTCCATTAGAACCCTTGGATGAATACCATCGGGCCCTGGTGATTTATTAATCTTTAAATGTTTTAATCGGTCACAGACTACTTCCTCGCTTAAATAAGTACCTATCAGTGTGATAATCTCATTATTGAGATTGTGTGTCAGTCCCTGAATTGGGTCCTCTCTAGTGAATACTGTTGAAAAAAACTCATTTAGTGTGTCCGCTATGTCATTATCATTTTTGCTTAAGACTCCCAACTTTTCTTTTAAAGGGCCTATACTCTCCTTTTTTAATCTCTTGCTATTAATGTATTTAAAGAATTTTTTGGGATTCGCTTTGCTTTCCTTTGCTACTAGTTTTTCAGTTTCTACTTTAGCCGCTCTTATTTCCTTTTTGCAATTTTTGTTACATTCCTTATAGTGCTGAAATGACTCTGCTTCCCCTTCAGATTTGTATTTTTTAAATGCTCGCCTTTTCTTGCCCATAAATTCCTTAATCTTTTTGTTAAGCCACATCGGTTTATGATTTTTATTCCCTTTTTTGCTACTCATAGGAATATATTTGAGTGTATTTTTAGCTAGCAGGAATTTTAGTACCTCCCATTTCTCTGTAGTATTTTTTACTAAAAACAAACCTTCCCATTCAATATCCCTGAAAAATACCCTCATCTTTTCAAAATTTGCTTTGCTAAAGTTTAAAGTCCTAGTTGAGCCAGTATAGGGCTGTTTGTAGAAACTGATATTGAATGTGACCATATTGTGGTCGCTGTTTCCTATAAGTTCCCCTACTATAATACCCGATACCAAATCCTGATTGTTTGTTAATACCAGGTCTAAGATTGCATTGTACCTAGTTGGTTCCTCAATTAGTTGGACTAAGTAGTTATCATTTAGTGTGTTTAAAAACATATTGCCCCTAGCAGTATCACATGATTCGTTTTTCCAGTTTATCTCTGGATAGTTAAAATCTCCCATCACTACTATGTCTCCTACTCCTGCTGCTCTTTCAATTTGCTTTAGTAACAATTCATCATCAGATGCGTTGATACCAGGCGGCCTATAGCATACACCCAATACTAACTTTTTTATTCCTTTTTCCCCGCATGCAATTTCTACCCATAATGTCTCAACAGTGTCTACAGTCCCCTCCTGAATATCTTCCCGTATATCAGGTTTTAAAAACGGCTTTACGTACAGACACACCCCTCCACCCTTTTTATTTAGTCTATCTCTCCTAAACAGTGTATAGCCCTCTAGATTGACTGTCCAATCATGAGATTCATCCCACCAAGTTTCAGTAATGCCTATATTATCATACTGTTTGCTTGCTGCAAGTATTTCTAGTTCACCCTTTTTACCAGTAATGCTTCTGGCCTCCACACTGAAAGTTATGAACGGTATCTCGTTCATTAATGAACGAGATCGTTCATATCTTTCAGTATTATCGCCCAATGTGTATGGCCCATTATATTTGGGTGTTTTATATTGTTTCTGTGCAGGGTAAATACTAGAGATGAGCGCCGGAAATTTTTCGGGTTTTGTGTTTTGGTTTTGGGTTCGGTTCCGCGGCCGTGTTTTGGGTTCGACCGTGTTTTGGCAAAACCTCACCGAATTTTTTTTGGCGGATTCGGGTGTGTTTTGGATTCGGGTGTTTTTTTTTTAAAAACACTAAAAAACAGCTTAAATCATAGAATTTGGGGGTCATTTTGATCCCAAGGTATTATTAACCTCAAAAACCATAATTTACACTCATTTTCAGTCTATTCTGAATACCTCACACCTCACAATATTATTTTTAGTCCTAAAATTTGCACCTAGGTCGCTGGATGACTAAGCTAAGCGACCCTAGTGGCCGACACAAACACCGGGCCCATCTAGGAGTGGCACTGCAGTGTCACGCAGGATGTCCCTTCCAAAAAACCCTCCCCAAACAGCACATGACGCAAAGAAAAAAAGAGGCGCAATGAGGTAGCTGTGTGAGTAAGATAAGCGACCCTAGTGGCCGACACAAACACCGGGCCCATCTAGGAGTGGCACTGCAGTGTCACGCAGGATGTCCCTTCCAAAAAACCCTCCCCAAACAGCACATGACGCAAAGAAAAAAAGAGGCGCAATGAGGTAGTTGTGTGAGTAAGATAAGCGACCCTAGTGGCCGACACAAACACCGGGCCCATCTAGGAGTGGCACTGCAGTGTCACGCAGGATGTCCCTTCCAAAAAACCCTCCCCAAACAGCACATGACGCAAAGAAAAAAAGAGGCGCAATGAGGTAGCTGTGTGAGTAAGATAAGCGACCCTAGTGGCCGACACAAACACCGGGCCCATCTAGGAGTGGCACTGCAGTGTCACGCAGGATGTCCCTTCCAAAAAACCCTCCCCAAACAGCACATGACGCAAAGAAAAAAAGAGGCGCAATGAGGTAGCTGTGTGAGTAAGATAAGCGACCCTAGTGGCCGACACAAACACCGGGCCCATCTAGGAGTGGCACTGCAGTGTCACGCAGGATGTCCCTTCCAAAAAACCCTCCCCAAACAGCACATGACGCAAAGAAAAAAAGAGGCGCAATGAGGTAGCTGTGTGAGTAAGATAAGCGACCCTAGTGGCCGACACAAACACCTGGCCCATCTAGGAGTGGCACTGCAGTGTCACGCAGGATGTCCCTTCCAAAAAACCCTCCCCAAACAGCACATGACGCAAAGAAAAAAGGAGGCGCAATGAGGTAGCTGTGTGAGTAAGATAAGCGACCCTAGTGGCCGACACAAACACCGGGCCCATCTAGGAGTGGCACTGCAGTGTCACGCAGGATGTCCCTTCCAAAAAACCCTCCGCAAACAGCACATGACGCAAAGAAAAAAAGAGGCGCAATGAGGTAGCTGTGTGAGTAAGATAAGCGACCCTAGTGGCCGACACAAACACCGGGCCCATCTAGGAGTGGCACTGCAGTGTCACGCAGGATGGCCCTTCCAAAAAATACTCCCCAAACAGCACATGACGCAAAGAAAAATTAAAGAAAAAAGAGGTGCAAGATGGAATTGTCCTTGGGCCCTCCCACCCACCCTTATGTTGTATAAACAGGACATGCACACTTTAACCAACCCATCATTTCAGTGACAGGGTCTGCCACACGACTGTGACTGAAATGACGGGTTGGTTTGGACCCCCACCTAAAAAGAAGCAATTAATCTCTCCTTGCACAAACTGGCTCTACAGAGGCAAGATGTCCACCTCATCATCATCCTCCGATATATCACCGTGTACATCCCCCTCCTCACAGATTATCAATTCGTCCCCACTGGAATCCACCATCTCAGCTCCCTGTGTACATTGTGGAGGCAATTGCTGCTGGTCAATGTCTCCACGGAGGAATTGATTATAATTCATTTTAATGAACATCATCTTCTCCACATTTTCTGGATGTAACCTCGTACGCCGATTGCTGACAAGGTGAGCGGCGGCACTAAACACTCTTTCGGAGTACACACTTGTGGGAGGGCAACTTAGGTAGAATAAAGCCAGTTTGTGCAAGGGCCTCCAAATTGCCTCTTTTTCCTGCCAGTATAAGTACGGACTGTGTGACGTGCCTACTTGGATGCGGTCACTCATATAATCCTCCACCATTCTTTCAATGGTGAGAGAATCATATGCAGTGACAGTAGACGACATGTCCGTAATCGTTGTCAGGTCCTTCAGTCCGGACCAGATGTCAGCATCAGCAGTCGCTCCAGACTGCCCTGCATCACCGCCAGCGGGTGGGCTCGGAATTCTGAGCCTTTTCCTCGCACCCCCAGTTGCGGGAGAATGTGAAGGAGGAGATGTTGACAGGTCGCGTTCCGCTTGACTTGACAATTTTCTCACCAGCAGGTCTTTCAACCCCAGCAGACTTGTGTCTGCCGGAAAGAGAGATCCAAGGTAGGCTTTAAATCTAGGATCGAGCATGGTGGCCAAAATGTAGTGCTCTGATTTCAACAGATTGACCACCCGTGAATCCTTGCTAAGCGAATTAAGGGCTCCATCCACAAGTCCCACATGCCTAGCGGAATCGCTCTGTGTTAGCTCCTCCTTCAATGTCTCCAGCTTCTTCTGCAAAAGCCTGATGAGGGGAATGACCTGACTCAGGCTGGCAGTGTCTGAACTGACTTCACGTGTGGCAAGTTCAAAGGGCATCAGAACCTTGCACAATGTTGAAATCATTCTCCACTGCGCTTGAGACAGGTGCATTCCACCTCCTATATCGTGCTGAATTGTATAGGCTTGAATGGCCTTTTGCTGCTCCTCCAACCTCTGAAGCATATAGAGGGTTGAATTCCACCTCGTTACCACTTCTTGCTTCAGATGATGACAGGGCAGGTTCAGTTGTTTTTGGTGGTGCTCCAGTCTTCTGTACGTGGTGCCTGTACGCCGAAAGTGTCCCGCAATTCTTCTGGCCACCGACAGCATCTCTTGCACACCCCTGTCGTTTTTTAAAAAATTCTGCACCACCAAATTCAAGGTATGTGCAAAACATGGGACGTGCTGGAATTTGCCCATATTTAATGCACACACAATATTGCTGGCGTTGTCCGATGCCACAAATCCACAGGAGAGTCCAATTGGGGTAAGCCATTCCGCGATGATCTTCCTCAGTTGCCGTAAGAGGTTTTCAGCTGTGTGCGTATTCTGGAAAGCGGTGATACAAAGCGTAGCCTGCCTAGGAAAGAGTTGGCGTTTGCGAGATGCTGCTACTGGTGCCGCCGCTGCTGTTCTTGCGGCGGGAGTCCATACATCTACCCAGTGGGCTGTCACAGTCATATAGTCCTGACCCTGCCCTGCTCCACTTGTCCACATGTCCGTGGTTAAGTGGACATTGGGTACAACTGCATTTTTTAGGACACTGGTGAGTCTTTTTCTGACGTCCGTGTACATTCTCGGTATCGCCTGCCTAGAGAAGTGGAACCTAGATGGTATTTGGTAACGGGGGCACACTGCCTCAATAAATTGTCTAGTTCCCTGTGAACTAACGGCGGATACCGGACGCACGTCTAACACCAACATAGTTGTCAAGGCCTCAGTTATCCGCTTTGCAGCAGGATGACTGCTGTGATATTTCATCTTCCTCGCAAAGGACTGTTGGACAGTCAATTGCTTACTGGAAGTAGTACAAGTGGGCTTACGACTTCCCCTCTGGGATGACGATCGACTCCCAGCAGCAACAACAGCAGCGCCAGCAGCAGTAGGCATTACACTCAAGGATGCATCGGAGGAATCCCAGGCAGGAGAGGACTCGTCAGAATTGCCAGTGACATGGCCTGCAGGACTATTGGCATTCCTGGGTAAGGAGGAAATATACACTGAGGGAGTTGGTGGGGTGGTTTGCGTGAGCTTGGTTACAAGAGGAAGGGATTTACTGGTCAGTGGACTGCTTCCGCTGTCACCCAAAGTTTTTGAACTTGTCACTGACTTATTATGAATGCGCTGCAGGTGACGTATAAGGGAGGATGTTCCGAGGTGGTTAACGTCCTTACCCCTACTTATTACAGCTTGACAAAGGCAACACACGGCTTGACACCTGTTGTCCGCATTTCTGTTGAAATACTTCCACACCGAAGAGCTGATTTTTTTGGTATTTTCACCAGGCATGTCAATGGCCATATTCCTCCCACGGACAACAGGTGTCTCCCCGGGTGCCTGACTTAAACAAACCACCTCACCATCAGAATCCTCCTGGTCAATTTCCTCCCCAGCGCCAGCAACACCCATATCCTCCTCATCCTGGTGTACTTCAACACTGACATCTTCAATCTGACTATCAGGAACTGGACTGCGGGTGCTCCTTCCAGCACTTGCAGGGGGCGTGCAAATGGTGGAAGGCGCATGCTCTTCACGTCCAGTGTTGGGAAGGTCAGGCATCGCAACCGACACAATTGGAGTCGGACTCTCCTTGTGGATTTGGGATTTCGAAGAACGCACAGTTCTTTGCGGTGCTACTGCTTTTGCCAGCTTGAGTCTTTTCATTTTTCTAGCGAGAGGCTGAGTGCTTCCATCCTCATGTGAAGCTGAACCACTAGCCATGAACATAGGCCAGGGCCTCAGCCGTTCCTTGCCACTCCGTGTGGTAAATGGCATTTTGGCAAGTTTACGCTTCTCCTCCGACAATTTTATTTTAGGTTTTGGAGTCCTTTTTTACTGATATTTGGTGTTTTGGATTTGACATGCTCTGTACTATGACATTGGGCATCGGCCTTGGCAGACGACGTTGCTGGCATTTCATCGTCTCGGCCATGACTAGTGGCAGCAGCTTCAGCACGAGGTGGAAGTGGATCTTGATCTTTCCCTAATTTTGGAACCTCAACATTTTTGTTCTCCATATTTTAATAGGCACAACTAAAAGGCACCTCAGGTAAACAATGGAGATGGATGGATACTAGTATACTTATGGATGGACTGCCGAGTGCCGACACAGAGGTAGCTACAGCCGTGGACTAACGTACTGTGTCTGCTGCTAATATAGACTGGATGATAATGATATGAAATCAATATATATATGTATGTATATATAATATCACTAGTACTGCAGCCGGACAGGTAGATAATATATTTATTAGGTAATGATGACTGATGACGGACCTGCTGGACACTGTCAGCTCAGCAGCACCGCAGACTGCTACAGTAAGCTACTATACTATAGTAGTATGTACAAAGAAGAAAGAAAAAAAAAAACCACGGGTAGGTGGTATACAATTATGGATGGACTGCCGAGTGCCGACACAGAGGTAGCTACAGCCGTGGACTAACGTACTGTGTCTGCTGCTAATATAGACTGGATGATAATGATATGAAATCAATATATATATGTATGTATATATAATATCACTAGTACTGCAGCCGGACAGGTAGATAATATATTTATTAGGTAATGATGACTGATGACGGACCTGCTGGACACTGTCAGCTCAGCAGCACCGCAGACTGCTACAGTAAGCTACTATACTATAGTAGTATGTACAAAGAAGAAAGAAAAAAAAAAAAACCACGGGTAGGTGGTATACAATTATGGATGGACTGCCGAGTGCCGACACAGAGGTAGCTACAGCCGTGGACTACCGTACTGTGTCTGCTGCTAATATAGACTGGATGATAATGATATGAAATCAATATATATATGTATGTATATATAATATCACTAGTACTGCAGCCGGACAGGTAGATAATATATTTATTAGGTAATGATGACTGATGACGGACCTGCTGGACACTGTCAGGTCAGCAGCACCGCAGACTGCTACAGTAAGCTACTATACTATAGTAGTATGTACAAAGAAGAAAGAAAAAAAAAAACCACGGGTAGGTGGTATACAATTATGGATGGACTGCCGAGTGCCGACACAGAGGTAGCTACAGCCGTGGACTAACGTACTGTGTCTGCTGCTAATATAGACTGGATGATAATGATATGAAATCAATATATATATATATGTATGTATATATAATATCACTAGTACTGCAGCCGGACAGGTAGATAATATATTTATTAGGTAATGATGACTGATGACGGACCTGCTGGACACTGTCAGCTCAGCAGCACCGCAGACTGCTACAGTAAGCTACTATACTATAGTAGTATGTACAAAGAAGAAAGAAAAAAAAAAAACCACGGGTAGGTGGTATACAATTATGGATGGACTGCCGAGTGCCGACACAGAGGTAGCTACAGCCGTGGACTACCGTACTGTGTCTGCTGCTAATATAGACTGGATGATAATGATATGAAATCAATATATATATGTATGTATATATAATATCACTAGTACTGCAGCCGGACAGGTAGATAATATATTTATTAGGTAATGATGACTGATGACGGACCTGCTGGACACTGTCAGGTCAGCAGCACCGCAGACTGCTACAGTAAGCTACTATAGTAGTATGTACAAAGAAGAAAGAAAAAAAAACCCACGGGTAGGTGGTATACAATTATGGATGGACTGCCGAGTGCCGACACAGAGGTAGCTACAGCCGTGGACTACCGTACTGTGTCTGCTGCTAATATAGACTGGATGATAATGATATGAAATCAATATATATATGTATGTATATATAATATCACTAGTACTGCAGCCGGACAGGTAGATAATATATTTATTAGGTAATGATGACTGATGACGGACCTGCTGGACACTGTCAGCTCAGCAGCACCGCAGACTGCTACAGTAAGCTACTATACTATAGTAGTATGTACAAAGAAGAAAGAAAAAAAAAACCACGGGTAGGTGGTATACAATTATGGATGGACTGCCGAGTGCCGACACAGAGGTAGCTACAGCCGTGGACTACCGTACTGTGTCTGCTGCTAATATAGACTGGATGATAATGATATGAAATCAATATATATATGTATGTATATATAATATCACTAGTACTGCAGCCGGACAGGTAGATAATATATTTATTAGGTAATGATGACTGATGACGGACCTGCTGGACACTGTCAGCTCAGCAGCACCGCAGACTGCTACAGTAAGCTACTATACTATAGTAGTATGTACAAAGAAGAAAGAAAAAAAAAACCACGGGTAGGTGGTATACAATTATGGATGGACTGCCGAGTGCCGACACAGAGGTAGCTACAGCCGTGGACTAACGTACTGTGTCTGCTGCTAATATAGAGTCTAGACTGGATGATAAATTATTGATAATGAGATGAAATCAATATAATATCACTAGTACTGCAGCCGGACAGGTACTATATATATTTATTATGTAATGACTGATGACGGACCTGCTGGACACTGTCAGGTCAGCAGCACCGCAGACTGCTACAGTAAGCTACTATAGTAGTATGTATAAAGAAGAATGAAAAAAAAAAAACCACGGGTAGGTGGTATACAATATTATATATATATATATATATATATATATATATATATTATATACAATTATATATATATATATATATATATATATATATATATATATATATATATATATTAAACTGGTGGTGATTGATTATTAAACTGGTGGTCAGGTCACTCACGTTGCAACTTGCAACTAGTACTCCGAGTCCTAAGCAGACAATCACAAAATATATTATTATACTGGTGGTCAGTGTGGTCACAACAATGGCAGTGTGGCACTGACTCTGGCAGCAAAAGTGTGTACTGTACGTTATATGTACTCCTGAGTCCTGCTCTCAGACTCTAACTGCTCCCCACTGTCAGTGTCTCCCCCACAAGTCAGATAATACAATACACTTACAGTCACACTATCTAATCTATATCACTTCAGCAAGTAGTATAGTAGTATAGTAGTACTCCTCCTAATAATGCTCCCCAAAATTACTACTACTGTGTCTCTCTCGTCTCTACTGTGTCTCTCTCTTCTCTAAACGGAGAGGACGCCAGCCACGTCCTCTCCCTATGACTCTCAATGCACGTGTGAAAATGGCGGCGACGCGCGGCTCCTTATATAGAATCCGAGTCTCGCGATAGAATCCGAGCCTCGCGAGAATCCGACAGCGGGATGATGACGTTCGGGCGCGCTCGGGTTAACCGAGCAAGGCGGGAAGATCCGAGTCGCTCGGACCCGTGAAAAAAAAACATGAAGTTCGGGCGGGTTCGGATTCAGAGGAACCGAACCCGCTCATCTCTAGTAAATACTGGCTGCTTTATTTTTACGCTGCAATTTAGATTTCAGTTTGAACACACCCCACCCAGAGCTACTGTAACTCTCTCTGCACATGTTACTTCTGCCCCACCTGCACTGCAACATGGTTTTGCCCATTAGAGAAAAAGTTTGCTGCTGCGATCAGGTCTGAATTAGGCCCAATGACTGGTTCTATGTAATAATGACGACGTCAAGAATTCACAAAGTCACAATTTATTATTTTTCATTTAAAATTCCTTGTTTTATAACCTACCACCAATAGTCCATTGCTGGAGTGACGTCACATCACATTAATGGTACATATACATATAATATAATACACAGTATTTATATTTACCCTGGACACATCCAGAGGAACATTTCCATAGACATAATTTTGGGATGATAACTGGCTCCCGGAGCGTCCGGCTCCCAGTATGAGCAAAATGTCCTCTTTCAAGTGATTTGGCAGCCGATAGTGGATGTATTCACATGTGCAATAGGCCGGGAATGTATCACTGGCTAGCGTAGCATCTTCTGTAAGCCTGTCACAGAATAGAGGTTCTCCTCCTGCAGAGACAGGAATATTTTACCTTCAAATTGCAGGAAGCAGCTTAATATCACTTCATTTGCACATAGATACTTTTACTAATTGGTAGGATAATAGTTTAACCCTTTATTTTGTATCACAGCAGTAATATTAGACTAATAACGCGCAGGTCCCCTCCTGCCAGTGTGCGAGCAGTTAATGTAATTGGGTCGCATTAACTGTGAACGCTTCTGCCTGATAGACAAGCAGAGGTGTTTGTGGGGCAGGCAGGGGGCGGTGACAGAGTGTTTTCATGGTGGCGCCAGGGAAACAGGGGTGGGTTGGCGGCGCTTTTAAGGCAGCTGCGTGTCGTCACGCTCAGCCGCCCCGATCAAAAAAATGGTAGCAGACTCCTGCCATCACAGCAGGGGGTAAATTTACTAAGATGGCAGTTCTATTTAAGATAGGATGTTGTCCATAGCAACCAATCAGATTCCAGGTGTTTTCTTCTAGAAGGTGCTAGATAAATGAGAAGTAGAGTCTGATTGGTTGCTATGGGCAACATCCCATCTTAAATAGAACATCTTAGTAAATTTACCACCAGGTTTGCGCTGGAAGGAGGCTTCCATAGTTTCTGTGACCATGCTCTAATTGCAACTTGATCGCAATTAGAGCGTGATCGCAGTTGGTTGGCGGTGGGTAGCATGCTTGGCGGCCTTGCCCTGCGATGGGCGGTCCTCAGCATGCGATTGCACGAAAATCTGCTACTCTTACTGATTAAAGTCCTAAGTGCGATCGTGCCGCAATTAGTGCGCGGGTGCAGAAACTGGGGGAGCCTCCTGCCAGATGTGTGACATCATGCAGCCGCCCCAAAAATGCTGACGACCCGCCTCCACTCATACCGCATTGGCTGCTTGCGCACGCGCAGGTCGGGAACTGCGCGTTCGCAATCAGGGCCGGCTCTACCATTAGGCAGCTTTAGGCAGCTGCCTAGGGGCGCAGGCCACTGGAGGGCGCCACTGAATTCTTCTAGCATATAACTGAATGATATCTCTGTATGCGGCCTCCTCCTTTTACACTGCGCTGGCTGCTGCAAGTCTAATCAGGGGCAGTCACTGCTATTATGCTGTTCCAACATAGAGGTAAATTTACTAAGATGTGATTTCTAGTTAAGATGCGATGTTGCCCATAGCAACCAATCAGATTCCAAGTATTATCTTCTAGAAGATGCTAGATAAATGCGAAGTAGAATCTGATTGGTTGCTATGGACAACATCCCATCTTAAATAGAACTCCCATCTTAGTAAATTTACCCCATGGTGTCTCAGCGCTTCCTCTGCATGACATGTGTAACATCAAGTCATGTGAAGGCACATAGGAGGCGAATGTAAGTATGGCTCCCGAGTGGCACCCCCATGGCCACTCCTCATAGCCCTGATGCACCTCCTCCAGGCCCCTGGGTCCCGGCTCTCCAGCAGCGAGCAGCACCTGACTACATGTCTGCACCCAGCAGTGTCGCTGGGTAATTTTGTGACTTTGTTTACAATATACTTTTTCACTTTAAATGTCCTTGAGTGTATATGTATAATGAGGCAATTCACCCCAGCCCACATAGTGGTTACCTGCATCTCCCCTCCGTGAGGGGTTTGTGGTGGGGAGTGCAGGTTAGGGGGCGCTGGGCTGAAGCTTTGCCTAGGGTGCAGAGAGACCTTGCACCGGCCGTGTTCGCAATGCCACCTGGAACGGGGTTATTGCGGTCACATCGATTAGCGATGCGACCTGAATAACCCCCTGTATTTGTAAATGTAACATGCAGAATTTACAGATGATGAATAGGCCTGGAGGTCCATTTGTTTGCAAAACATTCCATTTTATGGCAAAAAAAGCCTCACGCCCATCTGGTCAGCCTCTTTTTGTGTATGTCTGCTTCTCTTGTAGAATAGAGCTTTCTCTGACGTCCTAGTGGATGCTGGGCACTCCGTAAGGACCATGGGGAATAGCGGCTCCGCAGGAGACTGGGCACAAAAGTAAAGCTTTAGGACTACCTGGTGTGCACTGGCTCCTCCCCCCATGACCCTCCTCCAAGCCTCAGTTAGATTTTTGTGCCCGACCGAGCAGGGTGCAATCTAGGGGGCTCTCCTGAGCTTCTTAGAAAAAGTTAGTTTTAGGTTTCTTATTTTCAGTGAGACCTGCTGGCAACAGGCTCACTGCATCGAGGGACTAAGGGGAGAAGAAGCGAACCTGCCTGCTTGCAGCCAGCTTGGGCTTCTTAGGCTACTGGACACCATTAGCTCCAGAGGGACCGAACACAGGCCCAGCCTCGGAGTCCGGTCCCAGAGCCGCGCCGCCGGCCCCCTTACAGAGCCAGAAGCAAGAAGAGGTCCGGAAAATCGGCGGCAGAAGACATCAGTCTTCAACAAGGTAGCGCACAGCACTGCAGCTGTGCGCCATTGCTCCTCAGGCACACTTCACACTCCGGTCACTGAGGGTGCAGGGCGCTAGGGGGGGGGCGCCCTGAGCAGCAATAAAAACACCTTGGCTGGCGAAAATACATCACATATAACCCCCAGGGCTATATGGATGTATTTTAACCCCTGCCAGAATACAGCAAAACGCGGGAGAAAAGTCCGCCGAGAAGGGGGCGGAGCCTATCTCCTCAGCACACTGGCGCCATTTTCCCTCACAGCTCCGCTGGAAGGACGTCTCCCTGACTCTCCCCTGCAGTCTTGCACTACAGAAAAGGGTAAAAAAGAGAGGGGGGGCACTAATTGGCGCAGTTTGATAATATCAGCAGCTATAATGGGAAAACACATTATATAATGGTATCCCTATATATATATAGCGCTCTGGTGTGTGCTGGCATACTCTCCCTCTGTCTCCCCAAAGGGCTAGTGGGGTCCTGTCCTCTATCTGAGCATTCCCTGTGTGTGTGCTGTGTGTCGGTACGATTGTGTCGACATGTTTGAGGAGGAAAATGATGTGGAGGCGGAGCAATTGCCTGTAATAGAGATGTCACCCCCTAGGGAGTCGACACCTGAGTGGATGGGCTTATGGAAGGACTTACGTGACAGTGTCAGCTCTTTACAAAAGACGGTTGATGACATGAGGCAGCCGGCTACTCAGCCTGTGCCTGTCCAGGCGTCTCAAAGGCCATCAGGGGCTCTAAAACACCCGTTACCTCAGATGGCAGACACAGATGCCGACACGGATACTGACTCCAGTGTCGACGATGAAGAGACGAATGTGACTTCCAGTAGGGCCACACGTTACATGATTGAGGCAGTGAAAAATGTTTTACATATTTCTGATAATACAAGTACCACTAAAAAGGGTATTATGTTTGGTGAGAAAAAACTGCCTGTAGTTTTTCCTGCATCTGAGGAATTAAATGAAGTGTGTGATGAAGCGTGGGTTTCCCCCGATAAAAAACTGATAATTCCTAAAAGGTTATTGGCATCATACCCTTTCCCGCCAGAGGATAGGGCACGTTGGGAAACACCCCCTAGGGTGGATAAAGCGCTCACACGCTTGTCTAGACAGGTGGCACTACCCTCTCCTGAGACGGCCGCCCTTAAGGAACCTGCTGACAGAAAGCAGGAGAATATCCTAAAATGTATATACACTCACACGGGAGTTATACTGCGACCAGCAATCGCCTCAGCCTGGATGTGCAGTGCTGGGGTGGCTTGGTCGGATTCCCTGACGGACAATATTGATACCCTAGACAGGGACAGTATATTACTACTGACTATAGAGCATTTGAAAGATGCATTTCTATATATGCGTGATGCACAGAGGGATATCTGCCGACTGGCATCAAGAGGAAGTGCGCTGTCCATTTCTGCCAGAAGAGGGTTATGGACGCGGCAGTGGTCGGGTGATGCGGATTCCAAAAGGCATATGGAAGTATTGCCTTATAAAGGGGAGGAGTTATTTGGGGTAGGTCTGTCAGACCTGGTAGCCACGGCAACTGCTGGGAAATCCACATTTTTACCCCAGGTAGCCTCTCAACATAAGAAGACGCCGTATTATCAGGCGCAATCCTTTCGGCCCCATAAGGGCAAGCGAGCAAAAGGCTCCTCATTTCTGCCCCGTGGCAGGGGGAGAGGAAAAAGGCTGCAGCAAACAGCCAGTTCCCAGGAACAGAAGACCTCTCCCGCCTCTGCCAAGTCCTCAGCATGACGATGGGGCTTTACAAGCGGACTCAGGCACGGTGGGGGCCCGTCTCAAGAATTTCAGCGCGCAGTGGGCTCACTCACAAGTGGACCCCTGGATCCTTCAGGTGGTATCTCAGGGGTACAAATTGGAATTCGAGACGTCTCCCCCTCACCGTTTCCTAAAGTCTGCTTTACCGACGTCTCCCTCCGACAGGGAGGCGGTATTGGAAGCCATTCACAAGCTGTATTCCCAGCAGGTGATAATCAAGGTACCCCTCCTGCAACAGGGAAAGGGGTATTATTTTACGCTGTTTGTGGTACCGAAGCCGGACGGCTCGGTGAGACCTATTTTAAATCTAAAATCCTTGAACACTTACATACAGAGGTTCAAATTCAAGATGGAGTCACTCAGAGCGGTGATTGCGAACCTGGAAGAAGGGGATTATATGGTGTCTCTGGACATCAAGGATGCTTACCTCCATGTCCCAATTTACCCTTCTCACCAAGGGTACCTCAGGTTTGTGGTACAGAACTGTCACTATCAGTTTCAGACGCTGCCGTTTGGATTGTCCACGGCACCCCGGGTCTTTACCAAAGTAATGGCCGAAATGATGATACTCCTTCGAAGGAAGGGAGTTTTAGTTATCCCTTACTTGGACGATCTCCTGATAAGGGCAAGATCCAGGGAACAGTTGGAAGTCGGGGTAGCACTCTCAGGTAGTGTTGCGGCAGCACGGTTGGATTCTCAATATTCCAAAATCGCAGCTGATCCCGACGACACGTCTTCTATTCCTAGGGATGATCCTGGACACAGTCCAGAAAAAGGTGTTTCTCCCGGAGGAGAAAGCCAGGGAGTTATCCGAGCTAGTCAGAAACCTCCTAAAACCAGGCCAAGTCTCAGTGCATCAATGCACAAGGGTCCTGGGAAAAATGGTGGCTTCCTACGAAGCAATCCCATTCGGCAGATTCCACGCAAGAACTTTCCAGTGGGACCTGCTGGACAAATGGTCCGGATCGCATCTTCAGATGCATCAGCGGATAACCCTGTCACCAAAGACAAGAGTGTCTCTCCTGTGGTGGTTACAGAGTGCTCATCTTCTAGAGGGCCGCAGATTCGGCATTCAGGACTGGGTCCTGGTGACCACGGATGCCAGCCTGCGAGGCTGGGGAGCAGTCACACAGGGAAGGAATTTCCAGGGCTTGTGGTCAAGCCTGGAGACATCACTTCACATAAATATCCTGGAGCTAAGGGCCATTTACAATGCTCTAAGCCTAGCAAGACCGCTGCTTCAAGGTCAGCCGGTGCTGATCCAGTCGGACAACATCACGGCAGTCGCCCACGTAAACAGACAGGGCGGCACAAGAAGCAGGAGGGCAATGGCAGAAGCTGCAAGGATTCTTCGCTGGGCGGAAAATCATGTGATAGCACTGTCAGCAGTGTTCATTCCGGGAGTGGACAACTGGGAAGCAGACTTCCTCAGCAGGCACGACCTCCACCCGGGAGAGTGGGGACTTCACCCAGAAGTCTTCCACATGATTGTGAACCGTTGGGAAAAACCAAAGGTGGACATGATGGCGTCCCGCCTCAACAAAAAACTGGACAGGTATTGCGCCAGGTCAAGGGACCCTCAAGCAATAGCTGTGGATGCTCTGGTAACACCGTGGGTGTACCAGTCGGTGTATGTGTTCCCTCCTCTGCCTCTCATACCCAAGGTACTGAGAATTATAAGACGGAGAGGAGTAAGAACTATACTCGTGGCTCCGGATTGGCCAAGAAGGACTTGGTACCCGGAACTTCAAGAGATGCTCACAGAGGACTCGTGGCCTCTACCTCTAAGAAGGGACCTGCTCCAGCAAGGACCCTGTCTGTTCCAAGACTTACCGCGGCTGCGTTTGACGGCATGGCGGTTGAACGCCGGATCCTGAAGGAAAAAGGCATTCCAGATGAAGTCATCCCTACTTTGATTAAAGCCAGAAAGGATGTAACCGCAAAGCATTATCATCGCATTTGGCGTAAATATGTTGCGTGGTGCGAGGCCAGGAAGGCCCCTACAGAGGAATTTCAACTGGGTCGATTCTTGCATTTCCTGCAAACAGGAGTGTCTATGGGCCTAAAATTGGGGTCCATTAAGGTTCAAATTTCGGCCCTGTCGATTTTCTTCCAGAAAGAACTGGCTTCAGTTCCTGAAGTTCAGACGTTTGTCAAGGGGGTACTGCATATACAGCCTCCTTTTGTGCCTCCAGTGGCACCTTGGGATCTCAATGTAGTTTTGGGGTTCCTAAAATCACATTGGTTTGAACCACTCACCACTGTGGACTTAAAATATCTCACATGGAAAGTGGTAATGCTGTTGGCCTTGGCTTCGGCCAGGCGTGTGTCAGAATTGGCGGCTTTATCCTATAAAAGCCCTGATTTTTCATACGGACAGGGCAGAATTGAGGACTCGTCCTCAATTTCTCCCTAAGGTGGTTTCAGCGTTTCACCTGAACCAGCCTATTGTGGTACCTGCAGCTACTAGGGACTTGGAGGACTCCAAGTTGCTGGACGTAGTCAGGGCCCTGAAAATATGTTTCCAGGACGGCTGGAGTCAGAAAATCTGACTCGCTGTTTATCCTGTATGCACCCAACAAGCTGGGTGCTCCTGCTTCTAAGCAGACTATTGCTCGTTGGATTTGTAGTACAATTCAGCTTGCACATTCTGTGGCAGGCCTGCCACAGCCAAAATCTGTAAAAACCCATTCCACAAGGAAGGTGGGCTCATCTTGGGCGGCTGCCCGAGGGGTCTCGGCTTTACAACTTTGCCAAGCAGCTACTTGGTCAGGGGCAAACACGTTTGCTAAATTCTACAAATTTGATACCCTGGCTGAGGAGGACCTGGAGTTCTCTCATTCGGTGCTGCAGAGTCATCCGCACTCTCCCGCCCGTTTGGGAGCTTTGGTATAATCCCCATGGTCCTTACGGAGTTCCCAGCATCCACTAGGACTTCAGAGAAAATAAGAATTTACTTACCGATAATTCTATTTCTCGTAGTCCGTAGTGGATGCTGGGCGCCCATCCCAAGTGCGGATTGTCTGCAATACTTGTACATAGTTATTGTTAACTAAATCGGGTTATTGTTGTTGTGAGCCATCTATTCAGAGGCTCCTCTATTATCATGCTGTTAACTGGGTTCATATCGCAAGTTGTACGGTGTGATTGGTGTGGCTGGTATGAGTCTTACCCGGGATTCATGAATCCTTCCTTATTGTGTACGCTCGTCCGGGCACAGTATCCTAACTGAGGCTTGGAGGAGGGTCATGGGGCGAGGAGCCAGTGCACACCAGGTAGTCCTAAAGCTTTACTTTTGTGCCCAGTCTCCTGCGGATCCGCTATTCCCCATGGTCCTTACGGAGTGCCCAGCATCCACTACGGACTACGAGAAATAGAATTATCGGTAAGTAAATTCTTATTTTTTGTTTTTGGGGCTGGGAGGGGTGTGGGGAGGTATTGGGTCCAAATAATGACAAAAACGACACCCCATTTAAAAAATGTCCTTGAACATTTGGAGCACATGATAAACATCCTAGTGATATTTGGTGGACCCCTTCATTCAAAGTAAAGCATTCGTTACCTCTAATACCAAGAAATAAAGACACGGAGACTTGAATTTGGCAAAAAAATTGCTAGCTATTTATTTGACCCTAACCATAGCAAACCTGTAAATGAAAACTTTGTTAAGATGCCGATTCAGCTGGCATATGGTGGCAGAAAAAAGAACGGCTCTATTAAACTAACGCTAACCTTAAAATGCTAAAATTCGAGAACATCCTAATTTAACTACAAACTATCAAAATCGGTAATAGGTGACAACTCAACCCCCACAGTGACTACCCACCCTGATGGGTGCCCTGCCACTGCCTCCCGGACGGGTGGTCGAGCGGCCAATAAGTCGATGGAGGTGAGTGCACCTAAACCACACCAAACTGTAAATCACTACAGCTTACCATACAACTACAAACTGCCGTTCTTTTCCGCCAACAGCGAAAGACTCCTCCCCAGAGTCTTCGCACCGCCACCATAACCTCACCCTAACTCCTGCAACACTAGACACAGATCCTCCAGGAAAAGCATCATCCCCTCATTGGATAGATGCACACCATCAGGCCGAAAAAGGTGACTATCTCGGAACCGAATCCTAGGGTGGCGAACCACTTTGCCTCCGTGGGACAATACCCACTTCGCCACCGCCCCATTCACCTTCTGCCTGGCTTCATCAATCAGGCGACCATCCACCACACCTCGCCAACTCAACCTTGGCACCATCAAAGAGAACACCAAGACACAATTAGTCCATGCTGCGGCCACACTGGCCAGATCCTTTATCATGGCCCACCGCAGCTCCAAAGATGTCCTCTTCCCCAGGTCGTTGCCACCTAAATGGACAACCAGCACCCTAGGGACTCCATGCTCACTGGCCTGACTGACTAGTCTACTCTTCAGATCTTTCTACATCATCCCCCGCCAACCAAGCCAACGAACTCCATGAGCCCTAGGAAACATCTGTGCCCCCTCCGAGGCCAAAAACCTGGCTGCCCAATACACATAAGAGTGGCCAACCACCCAGATAGCCAAGTCATCTTCAAACCAACCTGAAGAGGAGGAAAGGGGGTAGAATTGGTTACTAATTATCTATAGCATTGTTATTAAACGCATTAACCTGAAGGATCTGCCAAAAGAAAAAATTGAGTTTTCGTTTATTGCAGAAGTCACGGCCTAGCCGATCTGCACAAGCTTCTAGCCAATTTGAAGCGGACATAAACACACAATGGGAATAATCAACTTAAAATAAGAAATTAAAACGGGTGGGGGGGGGTGGTTGGGGGGGGGGGTATAAAAAGGGAAAAACCATGTAAGAACTCAGCTGGAGGTGAAAGCGTAAAAACCTGCTGAGGGACTTTGATTAGAACTGATCAGCCGAATTGTGGATTAGAATTCAGTCCGTCAAGTCAGGCAAAAAATCGCAAAAGAACTCCAGACCCCCGCTGCCGGCTCATGCCAGCAACGGCGAGTGGCTAATCCCTGAGTAGGATAAAACGGGAAGACAAACAAATGCACAATACAAGAACGCACTGAACTGTAACAACATGATTATAACAACTATAATTAAACAAGACACCACGCGCAAGCCAACATCTCATGCAACGGGGCGAATATATCGTCTGTAACTTGACGACTTCCATCGCCCCACCGCCTGGATTTCAGCCATGGAAAATCCCGCCGCCGCAGCCGACGTCGCAGCCCCTGTGCGGAAGGAATGTGTCCCGAAAGCAGCGGGTGGAAGGCCCAAGCTCGCCAGACAGCGACCCAGCACCCAACTAAATTGATATTTCGTCACCGGCAGCCCGTCATAATGCAGCAGCCATGACCCCCAACCTTCGGGCCGTACTGCCTCATATTGCACTGCCAAGCTTACTGGGTAAATGCTCTCCTCAAGTGCCGGAACCAAGGTGACCCAACGACCTCTCCCCACTTGGTCCGTCTTAGAGCGACGCAATCTGCATAGCAAGGACCTCTCACCCACCACCACGTCCCCGACAAGCATGCGCGAATCTGCTCGCTTAGAAGGCGCTACCAATTCCGAAACCCTAAAGGCCCCGTGGTAAGCCATTGAGAACGCCAAACTGAACAACCGCGACTCAAACATGTACGACGCGATACCTCCAATAGCAACTGTCCCAGCACCCTCAGAACCACCAGCGACTTCGCCCTCTGGTTATTTATCGCGTGCATCACGCCCAGATTGTTACATCTAAACAAGATGCTGCGATGGGCCAGCCGATCGCCCCAGACCTCCAGCGCCACCATAATGGGGAAAAGCTCAAGAAGCAAAAGGTCCTTAGTTAAACCTTCGCGATGCCATTCAGCCGGCCACGATGCCGCGCACCAAGATCCCTCCAGATAGCAACCGAATCCACAGGCACCTGCTGCGTCGGTGAACAGCTGCAACCTAGCGCTGTCGACCGTTGGTGCCTGCCATATACACACCCCGTTGAAGTCCTCCAGGAACGAGGCCCATACGGCCAAATCCCTCTTAATCTCGGAGGACAGGCGTACGAAATGGTGTGGTCTGGCACACCCCGCAGTCGCCCTTTCTAGCTTCCGGCAGAAAACCCTGCCCATCGGGATTACCCGACAGGCAAAGTTCAACATGCCCAGCAAGGACTGCGCCAGCCGCAGCGTGACTTTACGCGACCCCTCGAACCGGCAAATAGCGTCGCGGAGCTTCACCACCTTGTCCCGAGGCAGTCGACACGATCCCGCCACCGTGTCAATTTCAATCCCCAAAAATGACAAACAGGAGACCGGTCCCTCTGTTTTATCCTCGGCCACGGGAACGCCGAAGTGGAAAAACAGAGCTCGGATGCTGAAAAGCAAGTCGCCGCACCGCGGTGAATTTGCTGGACCCGCACACAGGAAATCATCGAGGTAATGGGCGACCCCGTGACCCCCTGACGAAGACTCCACGCACCAATGTAGAAACGTGCTAAACCGTTCGAAAAACGAGCATGAAACGGAACATCTCATCGGCAAACATTTGTCGATGAAATACTCCGCTCCAATCCGAAAACCCATAAAACGGAACGAGTCCGGATGTAACGGCAGCAACCGAAAAGCGGACTCAACATCAATCTTAGCCATGAGGGCCCCAGTCCGGTAACTGCGGACCAGCTCCAATACCTCGTCAAACGACTGATACACCACCGAGCAATGAGCCGGCGGTATCGCGTCATTGACCGACGCCCCCGACGGGTAAGAAAGATGCTGAATGAGCCTAAAAGCGCCTGGAGTCTTCTTGGGAATCACCCCCACTGGGGAGATGACCAAACCATCCACCGGGGGTGAGAGAAACGGTCCCTCCATCCTGCCCAACCTGACCTCCTTATCCACTTTCTCCCGCAGCACCAACGGCAAGGCTCGGGCAGACTGGAGGTTCCGCTGGGCCCGAACCGACACCTCGCTCGCAACAGGCAAGCGAAAACCAAAACGAAAACCGGAAAACAGAAATTTCGCATCCGCCCTATTTGGATACCAATCCAACCACTTGCCCATCGTATCCAAATTAATTGGCGTTGGAGCTCTGCGGAGCGCTCCCGCCCGCGCCCAGTCTTGGGTAAGTTTGCTTACCCCGGGCACCCTGACGACTGCCTTTAAAGCAGGAGGAGGCTGGGTGGGAACCGCCACATTGCAAGCACGAATGTCTAAAACGACACTGCTTGCCGAAGGAACAGGCCGCGTTGTTAAACGCGAAGCATTTTCCTTTTGCAGTGGCTTGCCCCCCTGCACGGACGGCCGACCTACCTGTCTTGGCCGATCCGCCATCCGCGCCGGACCCTTGGGTGGACGACCCTGCGCGGTGCCCGTCCGCCCCCGCGTTCCGGGGCTCCTTAGCCTGTTGCGAAGCCCGAGTGACTTTGAGCCAGACTTCCACGTCCTTGCACCCAAAGTCCATAACCTGCAACCCGTCCTGCTTCTCCCGGAATTCCTCATCATACCTACGCCACTCAGTGCCCGACGATGTGCGCTGCATATCGTGTATGAGATGCAGGTACCAAATGATGTTCATGTGCTCGTCCGGCCTATCTTCTAGGTAACAAGCCGCGAAGACCCAAAAGCCAGCCAGCCAGTTGTCGAAGGTCCGGAAGGCCTCGGCCCCGATGCCCTTCTTTGCTACCGCCGACTTATAGTCCTTCTTCGCGTCCTTTGTCAAGACGAACACATCGACGTAGTCCCCCCTGCGGATCTTCCTACGGCAGCTGTCCCTCAGCCCCCGCATCACGGCAGTGTAGTCGCAGCGGACAACCCCGGGCAAATCGCGGCGCTTCTTGGCCCTGCGAGCATCCTCGCTAAGCCGCTTGCGCCTCTTCCGCCTTTCCTGCTCACCCGCCGCCCTCTTGGCGAATTTCGTCGCACGCTTCTTCGCCCTAGTCGTACTACTGACTTCGGACGCAGGCGACGACAGAGAAGAGGAAGAGGAAGAAGAGGAAGAGCAGCTAGAACTAGAGCGCGTGGAAGAGCCCGACCCCGATTGCTCCACCTCACCTGATGCCGTCGACTGCTCAGACACGAAATCCTCCGGCGTGGCAAACCCGACATCCTCATCCTCGGTGTCCGTCATCTCCCTATCTCCGCGCTCACCTGCAGAAGAAAACGGAGCAAAGGACCCGGAAAGCAGTCGCGGCGCATACCCAGCACTCCGGGGAGCAGGCGTACCCGCTACATGCCCCAGTTCGTCTCGCCCGGCACTATGCTTGTTAGGTTCCTGGTGCTCAGAACAAGGGAGATGTTATGAAGCGAGTCCAGAGCACCAGGACGTAATGCTGGGAAAGGGGAATGGAAAGGGAATAGCCCCTGGCGCCCTATCTCCGTTGTCTCACCCGTGCTGTCAGTACACTCTTGCGAGACTATGGTTGCTTGAGCCCATGGCAGCCGCGTTTGAAGGGCGGATTACGTCTGCCCAACTTCGATGCCCCCTCAGGTCTTAATGAGAGACAAAGAGTGAACCGAGACAGGGTGATAACAAGGGGCCCTCTGACTAAACAACAAGGCCAGGGGCTACTAACAAACCTAAAACCAAAGTATGTGCGGCTTGCCGCCAAAGGAAAAGAACAACAAAGGAAATGCTGACCACACGCCGACACAATACTTTTGTGTACCGGCGGTGACAGCATAAGCAGAACCCTCTGCAAAACACCAGTGACAGAAATAATAAGGGAATACAGCGGCCTAAGCCAACGGACGCGGCTGTGCCGCTACTCACGGAACCGGTACGAATACTGGCAAACGGACAGGAACTCCCAATGCTGCTGACACAGACTCTCAGAACTGGAGGACAGGCAGAATCCCAAACGACAGACCGGTGGACACCAAGAAGCCAGAAACTTGCACAGGCAAAGGTACTGGACCTCAGGACAGGAACGCCTCACGGCAGGACACGGGATCAGACATAGGAATCGACACAGGGACTGACACAGGAATCGACACAGGAAGCTCAGGAACTAGCAGGAACCAAGCTCAGAACTCAAGCAGACTGAAAACCCAGGAATATCACCAGCATCTGTGAATTGCAAACAGCCAGCATATAACAGAGAGGCCTAATTAATAATCCCATGCAGCTGCCTTGTTGCATGATTCCAAACTGACCAGATGCAATTAGCAGCCAGGTGAGGCTGAACACAAGGGAACAAGCTGCAATTACACAGACTCACCAGCGGCAGCAGACAAGAGTATTCTAAAACAGAGCAACAGGAAATCCTGGCATGCAAGACAACTTTATAAACATAAAATAGGAATGAACCACTACCTGTGGTTCATAACAGTATCCCCTCCTTAAGGGTGAGCTCCGAGCACCCCATGACACCCACGGGGAACATAAACAGAAGTATAACATGAAATACAGAACAAAACTGCAAAACAGGAATGAGCCACAGCCGTGGCTCATAACATTACCCCCCCTTGAGGAGGGGTCAAAAGACCCCAAAATTCAGAATATCCAGAACAAGGGATACAAAAAAAAACCTGACACACTGGTCTAACAGACAAGAAAACAAAAACAAGCTGTAGCAACAACTTGTAACAGTGCCCTCCCCTTGATGGTGGCCACTGGACACAAGACAAGGGGAAAAAAAAATCCTTTTTTTTTTTTTTTTATCAAGGCAAGAGTCAAAAATTATTTCTTTTTCTTCTTCTTCTTTTTACAAAGTGGATATCTGGTTTTCACCTGACTGCGCTCATCCCCTACAGTTTGAGTACTCGTGAAATGATGCAAATGGATACTTATATAAAGGTGTGTTTTACTTTCATATGTATCAAATATGACACTCAATATAATGAAACAGTGCAGATAAATATTGTTGAACATGAAAAAGGTGGTAATCACAATGTGTGCTCCACGGGGAGCACCTGTTTAACTCAGTCCTTTAATCACTCAAATTGGTGATTAAATCCTTTAGGTTCTTGGCGTGTGTGTTCTGACACAAAGGCCAATGGGCTGGAAAAAAAATATATAAATGTAATGATTAAATCTGGCTGTGTTGCTTTAAAAGTCAAATGTAGATTTTCCAGTGGAAATGTCTCTAGTCCTGACCGGACTGTGTGGGCTTTAAAAATCTGTCTTTAGTAATTGGATTCATATAGTTGCAGAGGACGGCGTCCCGTACCTCTGCGTGTGGAAGTCAGGTATTCGTGCACTATCGTTGCGGCCGTACTTGTAAGATGTACAGGTGCGGGGGGCAGCGGGAACCTCCTGGCAGCTCCGGACAGACTCGTCCCTCAGCTCGCGCACCCGCTCTCCGGTTCGTCCTGTTAGGGATCTCCCCGTGTGCCTGCGCCGCTCGCTGGGTTGGTCGTGTTCGCGTGGGGGGGAGCTCAGCCGCAGGATCTAAACAGAGCCTGTGGCAGTGTTGCACCTCCCCACAACGGAGTACTCACCTGTGTGGTCCTCCTGCTGCCCGTCCGTCTGTACTGCTTACCGATGTCTGCACCGTAGGTCCGAGGGTCTCACAGCACTCTCCTGTCCTCCAATGGTTTGATGTCTCTTAGTCGTCTCCTCCAACGCGTTTCAACCGGATCGGTCTTCCTCTGGGAGTTTTTGCAGTGTTCTGATAGTGGTGGATGTTAAAATGGCTTGCGGGCGGGACCAGCATCAGTTCCTCCTTTGTTCCACTGATTTGATTGGTGGTTGAGGTTGTCAGTATTGGATGTTAAATTGGCTTGCGGGCGGGACCAGCATCAGTTCCTCCTTTGTTCCACTGATTTGATTGGTGGTTGAGGTTGTCAGTATTGCAGGGGGCAGATCACATGTTCCTGCAATCTGTCCCATTTGTAAGTTTCAGAAACAGGGAAAGTATGAAAACATGGCAATGCAAATGAAATTCCTTTTTTTTTTTTTTTTTTTTTTTTTTTTTTTTTTGGTGGTTAAGGTTGTTAGTATTGCAGGGGGCAGATCACATGTTCCTGCAATCTGTCCCATTTGTGAGTTTCAGAAACAGGGAAAGTCTGAAAACATGGCAATGCAAATGAAGTTCACTTTTGTTTTTTGTTTTTTGATTGGTGGTTGAGGTTGTTAGTATTGCAGGGGGCAGATCACATGTTCCTGCAATCTGTCCCATTTGTGAGTTTCAGAAACAGGGAAAGTCTGAAAACATGGCAATGCAAATGAAGTTCCTTTTTTTTTTTTTTTTTTTTTTTTTTTTTTTTTGATTGGTGGTTGAGGTTGTTAGTATTGCAGGGGGCAGATGGTATGTGGCTTGTTAGTATGCTATCTGATCACGGAGCTTTTAAAAAATTCAAGATGTTTCTTGTGTGTCAACAATTATGGTAAAGTGGATTCTTTGGTATTGTTATGAAATATTTGGGATATATATAACTTTCCTACTTTGGAGTGGTTTATAAGCCTATGTTCCCTGTGGGCTTTTTCTGGGTATTGGATATCTGTATACTAAATGATTGGTTCTACTTGCAGATGATAGACCTTATTTCATTATCAATGTTTAACCCTTTTGGTGCTAGTGTGCCAAAGGAGATTATTAAACGTAACTCTTCTTTATTTATTTTTTGTATGTAATCCCCTCCCCTCCAGTTCTTCTTGACTTCTTTCAGCCCCGTAAACTTTAGTAATGCGGGATTTGATTCATGATGGTCTCTAAAGTGTAATGAGAGCGGATGATCTTCTGTTTTTCGTTTAATATTGCGAATGTGTTCACTGATTCTGATTTTCAGTGGTCGGACGGTTCTCCCTATATACTGTAACTTACATGGACATTCTAGTAAGTATATGATGCCTTTGCTGTGGCATGTGATTCTGTCTTTGATTTTGTAACTGTATGAGTTAGTTGCAGATTGTTTCATGATAGTGGGTAATGTGCTTCTTGCTTTTACCATATGGCAACCTGAGCAGGTCCCACAATGGTAAAAACCTCCTTTGTTCTGTGACCCATCTATTGTGGTTTGTATCTGATTTGGTGGCGGTATGTGGCTGTGTGTTAGTTTTTTCTTTATGTCAGGAGCCTTTCGATAGATGACTTTGGGGTTAGGGGGTAGAACTTTAGCTAAATTGTCATCTTGCAATAATATCTGCCAGTGTTTTGTGATGATCTTTTTGATCTGATGGGCTTGGTCTGAATATTGTGTTATGAACAGTGGTTCTTCGATTTGTGTCATCTGTTTTGGCTTCTCTTTGTAGTTAAGGAGTGCGGGCCTCTCTATCTTTTTTGCTGTTTCGAAGGCTTCAGCCCTACACAATCCTGACATCACATTTACGAAACAATGGAACAACATACTTGATGAGTGCTCTCATCAATTAGTTAAATTACTACTAGATACACATACGGAGGAGTTAGCCAAACTAGAACACAACATTCAACAATTAAGTTTGGAACTAGAACCATTTGAACAAAAACAAGAATTCCGCACTTTAACAGAAATCACACTACAAAGGATTAGACAAGGAGAAGAGAAGATCATCACCATTAAAAAGAATAAAATACTCAGAGATAAATTTGGAATACATCACAAAAACAAATCCAAACAGAAAGCAACTCATGATTCACACAGAAACGCTAATCAGAACAAAAGTCTGCCCAAAGCGAGAACAAAAGCACCACCAGCTATACCTAGAACACCCATATACAAAAGGTTAAAATTAACATACCAACAGTACATGACAAAGTTACATTCGAGAAATTTAGAAACAGGCAAACCCATTACCCAATCAAGCTATCATGACACATCCATTGAAACATCTACGATAACTGATAACGATACATCCTTTTCTATCTATGACATTAATGATGAATTCTCCCATGATTTAGCCAGAAAATCGTTAGAACAGGGCTGGCTTGACACTGAATTAGCGTTACTCAATACAACACCAGGAGTACTGGGGTCACAGACGGAATATCTCACGGCCACCGGTGAGAGCACCATATTCATTGAAGAAGCCAAAACTGACACCAATCCAACATGTGGAGACTCCAACAGTTTTTTAGAATCAACGACAGACCTCATCCACCAGATAGGGTCTGTCAAGACACAGAACCAGCAGACAAAGAGAAAACTTTCAGAACCCGACGAGGATGCAGGGGGGGACAAAAAAGCAAAACACTGAACCCTAAAGTGACACAAACCGAAGGACAGGGCATATTCAACTTGAGCAGCCATGTACTTAACAAACATCAAGTTAGTGCCCTAGATAAGGGACTCAAATTTGCACCTACAGCACCGTTAAACAAATTCGAAACTTATCTGGACATACAAAAATTTACACGTAAGCTTACACTAAAGAAATACTTTCAGAAGACCCCACTACCACAACATAAACCAGACAAAGATGACCCTTTTTCTCACACTTCTCTCAAACCCAAGTCACAGTTTTATCCCAATTACATGATGGGAAACCATATAGCGACATTCACCGATATGGTAGAGAAAGACGTCATGAGACTAGATGAGAGACCTAATAGACTTAGGAAACACAACATGACCAATAAGGAACAAAGAGCACTGACAGAACTCAGCAAAAATACTAACTTGGTAATTAAACCGGCTGACAAAGGGGGAGGGGTAGTACTTCTTAACAAGGATGACTATATGAAGGAAGCCAACAACATACTGAGCGACACGAGCACCTACAGAAAACTACAAGGAGACCCCACCCATACATTCAAACAGCAACTACAGACCCTACTTAGTGAAGGGTTGGACAAAGGGATCCTCTCGACACAGGAACACACATATCTCAACATACAACATCCAATCATACCAGTATTCTACTACCTACCAAAAGTGCACAAAAACCCAACAAAACCACCAGGCAGACCGATCATATCCGGAATAGATTCAATCAGCTCAAATCTCTCACAGTATATTGATGTCTTTCTACAGCCATATGTAAAAACTCAGAAATCCTATCTTAGAGACACTACTGACATCCTTAGAAAGTTAGAATCAATCACATGGAAAGAGGACTACTGGTTAGTCACAAGCGATGTCACCTCTTTATATTCCATCATAGAGCATGCACAGGGAATAGACAGCACATGTCATTACCTCGAACAAGACCCCAACATGTTACCAGACCAACGAGAATTCATTTTGGGGGGCATAGAGTATATTCTCACCCACAATTACCTATGGTTTAACAACAACTATTACCTACAGACCACCGGGACCGCTATGGGGACGAGGTTCGCGCCAAGTTACGCAAATCTGTTCATGAGCAAGTGGGAAGACGATACAATCTGGTCTGATGTGGAGCTTGGTGCGAACCTCGTCCTCTGGACCAGATTCATAGATGATATATTCTTCATCTGGAAGGGAGATGAAGAATCACTCAAAAGTTTCAATACACACCTCAATCAGAACGATCGGAATCTCAAACTCACCACCACATATAGCAAGGAAAAAGTACAATTTTTAGATCTCAACATTTTCATAGATGAAGATCGAATACACACAAACACTTACAATAAAACTGTCGACGTGAACAGTTATATACTAGCCACCAGTGGGCATCATCCGACATGGCTCAATGGCATACCAATGGGACAATTTAAAAGACTTCGTAGAAACTGTTCCAAAATGAGTGATTATGAAACACAGGGGAAGGTTTTGAGTGACAGATTTAAGGAAAAAAACTACCACACCAAGACAGTACAAGTAGCCTTCGAAACAGCAAAAAAGATAGAGAGGCCCGCACTCCTTAACTACAAAGAGAAGCCAAAACAGATGACACAAATCGAAGAACCACTGTTCATAACACAATATTCAGACCAAGCCCATCAGATCAAAAAGATCATCACAAAACACTGGCAGATATTATTGCAAGATGACAATTTAGCTAAAGTTCTACCCCCTAACCCCAAAGTCATCTATCGAAAGGCTCCTGACATAAAGAAAAAACTAACACACAGCCACATACCGCCACCAAATCAGATACAAACCACAATAGATGGGTCACAGAACAAAGGAGGTTTTTACCATTGTGGGACCTGCTCAGGTTGCCATATGGTAAAAGCAAGAAGCACATTACCCACTATCATGAAACAATCTGCAACTAACTCATACAGTTACAAAATCAAAGACAGAATCACATGCCACAGCAAAGGCATCATATACTTACTAGAATGTCCATGTAAGTTACAGTATATAGGGAGAACCGTCCGACCACTGAAAATCAGAATCAGTGAACACATTCGCAATATTAAACGAAAAACAGAAGATCATCCGCTCTCATTACACTTTAGAGACCATCATGAATCAAATCCCGCATTACTAAAGTTTACGGGGCTGAAAGAAGTCAAGAAGAACTGGAGGGGAGGGGATTACATACAAAAAATAAATAAAGAAGAGTTACGTTTAATAATCTCCTTTGGCACACTAGCACCAAAAGGGTTAAACATTGATAATGAAATAAGGTCTATCATCTGCAAGTAGAACCAATCATTTAGTATACAGATATCCAATACCCAGAAAAAGCCCACAGGGAACATAGGCTTATAAACCACTCCAAAGTAGGAAAGTTATATATATCCCAAATATTTCATAACAATACCAAAGAATCCACTTTACCATAATTGTTGACACACAAGAAACATCTTGAATTTTTTAAAAGCTCCGTGATCAGATAGCATACTAACAAGCCACATACCATCTGCCCCCTGCAATACTAACAACCTCAACCACCAATCAAAAAAAAAAAAAAAAAAAAAAAAAAAAAAAAAAAAAAAAAAAAAAGGAACTTCATTTGCATTGCCATGTTTTCAGACTTTCCCTGTTTCTGAAACTCACAAATGGGACAGATTGCAGGAACATGTGATCTGCCCCCTGCAATACTAACAACCTCAACCACCAATCAAAAAACAAAAAACAAAAGTGAACTTCATTTGCATTGCCATGTTTTCAGACTTTCCCTGTTTCTGAAACTCACAAATGGGACAGATTGCAGGAACATGTGATCTGCCCCCTGCAATACTAACAACCTTAACCACCAAAAAAAAAAAAAAAAAAAAAAAAAAAAAAAAAAAAGGAATTTCATTTGCATTGCCATGTTTTCATACTTTCCCTGTTTCTGAAACTTACAAATGGGACAGATTGCAGGAACATGTGATCTGCCCCCTGCAATACTGACAACCTCAACCACCAATCAAATCAGTGGAACAAAGGAGGAACTGATGCTGGTCCCGCCCGCAAGCCAATTTAACATCCAATACTGACAACCTCAACCACCAATCAAATCAGTGGAACAAAGGAGGAACTGATGCTGGTCCCGCCCGCAAGCCATTTTAACATCCACCACTATCAGAACACTGCAAAAACTCCCAGAGGAAGACCGATCCGGTTGAAACGCGTTGGAGGAGACGACTAAGAGACATCAAACCATTGGAGGACAGGAGAGTGCTGTGAGACCCTCGGACCTACGGTGCAGACATCGGTAAGCAGTACAGACGGACGGGCAGCAGGAGGACCACACAGGTGAGTACTCCGTTGTGGGGAGGTGCAACACTGCCACAGGCTCTGTTTAGATCCTGCGGCTGAGCTCCCCCCCACGCGAACACGACCAACCCAGCGAGCGGCGCAGGCACACGGGGAGATCCCTAACAGGACGAACCGGAGAGCGGGTGCGCGAGCTGAGGGACGAGTCTGTCCGGAGCTGCCAGGAGGTTCCCGCTGCCCCCCGCACCTGTACATCTTACAAGTACGGCCGCAACGATAGTGCACGAATACCTGACTTCCACACGCAGAGGTACGGGACGCCGTCCTCTGCAACTATATGAATCCAATTACTAAAGACAGATTTTTAAAGCCCACACAGTCCGGTCAGGACTAGAGACATTTCCACTGGAAAATCTACATTTGACTTTTAAAGCAACACAGCCAGATTTAATCATTACATTTATATATTTTTTTTCCAGCCCATTGGCCTTTGTGTCAGAACACACACGCCAAGAACCTAAAGGATTTAATCACCAATTTGAGTGATTAAAGGACTGAGTTAAACAGGTGCTCCCCGTGGAGCACACATTGTGATTACCACCTTTTTCATGTTCAACAATATTTATCTGCACTGTTTCATTATATTGAGTGTCATATTTGATACATATGAAAGTAAAACACACCTTTATATAAGTATCCATTTGCATCATTTCACGAGTACTCAAACTGTAGGGGATGAGCGCAGTCAGGTGAAAACCAGATATCCATATTGAACCAAAGGGCAAGGACACCCTTTTGACTAGCAGCACATCCCATACAGTAAAACCACCCCAGTGCGCAGATTACCTCCCTTTTTCTTTTTACAAAGCTCTTTAGGTCTGACTAAGGTAATTCCCCACACATTGTCTGAACTGATGGTACCACCCAGCAAGGCTGCGTTCAAATCAGAGACAGGTCTCTTACCCTTGGGAACTGAACTTTCTGGTAAAGTACTATTATTAGAAGAAGAAGTCAGAAAAGCACATCCTGCAGTCAAAACAACGGGCTGAGACTCTTGTGCTGAGTTTACAGTATTTGGTGGACTCTCAGCATATAAGACGGGTGACCTAGAGGAACCTGAACCAATTTCTTTGGAACCATATCTTTTAATAATTGCATCACTGAATGCTAGGGGATCCTGAAGAATGGGATCTTCAGCTTTCATTAGGCTGGTCGCCCACTCAAAAGGCTCTCCTCTAAAAGAATAAATCAGATAGAGCCCAAGGTTTTCTGAAGTGATGCCCAGAAATGGTCTAGACAACATAATAGTGTAATAGTGTTTGAAAAGCGCCAGAAATTGGGCTAAGTCCCCATCAAAGGTTATGGATGTTGAGATATCAGAGTCAGGATCTGTTTCCTTCTCATCTGACTGACTGGAGTGCTTTGCTAGGACCTGGTCACTATTGACCTTACTCGAGGCTGAGACTCTCTGAACCCCACCCGGGGCTGAGACTTTCTGAACCCCACCCGGGGCAGTGACTTTCTGAACCCCACCCGGGGCAGTGGCCTCCGGGGACCCCGCTGGGGCAGTGGCCTCCGAGAACCCTGCTGGGGCAGTGGCCTCCGAGAACCCCGTTGGGGCCAGCACCTCAGATTCTTTTACTGGGACCGGGCCGTTGGCCTCCCTGACTGGGATCGGGCCATCGGCCTCCCTCTCTGAGTCGATAATTATCGAAAGTTCTCCCGGGACTATGACTTCCGGGACTTTTGCTGAAGCAATAACGTTCAGATCCTCCACTAATGCTATGCTTCTTAAGTTCTTTCCTGGGGAAGCGACTTCTAGACCCTTCTTTGGGGCTGCGTCTCTCGAGACCCCACTTGGGGATATTACTTCAAAGATCCCTCCTGGGGTTTTGCTTCTCGAGTTCCCCTCAAGAACTATGGTTTTAGAGACCCTTTCTAGGGTTGCGCTTTTCAAGTCCCTACCTGGGGTAACAGCTTCTGAGACCCTTTCCGGTATGGACACCTGAACTATAATATTTGATGTCCCTCTATAAGCTAGGGCATCGGGTACCGCTCCAGCACTCTGGGCATCGGGTACCGCTCCAGCACTCTGGGCATCGGGTACCGCTCCAGCACTCTGGGCATCGGGTACCGCTCCAGGACCCTGGGCTACGGGCACCACTCCAGGACCCTGGGCTACGGGCACCACTCCAGGACCCTGGGCTACGGGCACCACTCCAGGACCCTGGGCTACGGGCACCACTCCAGGACCCTGGGCTACGGGCACCACTCCAGGAACCTGGGCATCGGGCACCACTCCAGGAACCTGGGCATCGGGCACCACTCCAGGAACCTGGGCATCAGGCACCACTCCAGGGACTTGCAACTCCGCTTCCACAGGAACCTCAAGAGAGGAGAGAAACATTCTCTTTTGATTCCTGAATCTATAATGGGGCTCCCTTGCCCAAGGACCCCAATTATAGGACAGAGAGCTTTTTTGTGTGGGTTGTGTGACAAGTACCTCTGCCACAGTAGAGACAGGAGTAGGTCTTGTATCATGACTCAACTTGGCCAGAGGGCAAGACTCGTCACCACACTTTGGCTTGCGCAACTCACAGGTCTGCAGATAATGGCCTAAACCCCCACAATATAGGCATAAGTTTAAGTTTCTGCGACGCAGACGCTCCTCTTCTGAGAGCCTGGGCCGCAGAAAACTTTTAAACCTTTTCTCTTCAATTAAACCAGAGGATTCTCTTGTCACCATACTGTGAGCAAGAGTCTCTTTAGAGATAGATGTACTCTCAACGACTTCTGGCAAAATGAGCAAGATTTTAGTCAGAAGGTTTTGCAGTTGCTTTAGGGATTGCTGCAAAACTTCTAGTCGCTCTGGTCTCAAAGCACTGAATACAGAGTTCAGGGCTGCGAGAGATGCCTGCAGGGCTTGCATAGTAGACATAGGAGGATTTAAAACTAGACAAGACAAGACAAGGCAAGACAAGACAAGGCAAGACTAAATTTTGCTAAACAAAACAAGACTTTTTTTTTTTTTTTTTTTAAACACCGGACTGGATTCTAAACACCGACCGGACTGGATTCTAAACACCGGACTGGATTCTAAACACCGGCCGGACTGGATTCTAAACACCGGACTGGATTCTAAACACCGGACTGGATTCTAAACACCGGACTGGATTCTAAACACTGGACTGGATTCTAAACACCGGACTGGATTCTAGACTAGACACTGGACTGGGCCAAAAAAGAAAAAAAAAGTTTTATTTCTTTTTTGTGGTATGGCTGGTGATAATGTTAGGTTCCTGGTGCTCAGAACAAGGGAGATGTTATGAAGCGAGTCCAGAGCACCAGGACGTAATGCCGGGAAAGGGGAATGGAAAGGGAATAGCCCCTGGTGCCCTATCTCCGTTGTCTCACCCGTGCTGTCAGTACACTCTTGCGAGACTATGGTTGCTTGAGCCCATGGCAGCCGCGTTTGAAGGGCGGATTACGTCTGCCCAACTTCGATGCCCCCTCAGGTCTTAATGAGAGACAAAGAGTGAACCGAGACAGGGTGATAACAAGGGGCCCTCTGACTAAACAACAAGGCCAGGGGCTACTAACAAACCTAAAACCAAAGTATGTGCGGCTTGCCGCCAAAGGAAAAGAACAACAAAGGAAATGCTGACCACACGCCGACACAATACTTTTGTGTACCGGCGGTGACAGCATAAGCAGAACCCTCTGCAAAACACCAGTGACAGAAATAATAAGGGAATACAGCGGCCTAAGCCAACGGACGCGGCCGTGCCGCTACTCACGGAACCGGTACGAATACTGGCAAACGGACAGGAACTCCCAATGCTGCTGACACAGACTCTCAGAACTGGAGGACAGGCAGAATCCCAAACGACAGACCGGTGGACACCAAGAAGCCAGAAACTTGCACAGGCAAAGGTACTGGACCTCAGGACAGGAACGCCTCACGGCAGGACACGGGATCAGACATAGGAATCGACACAGGGACTGTCACAGGAATCGACACAGGAAGCTCAGGAACTAGCAGGAACCAAGCTCAGAACTCAAGCAGACTGAAAACCCAGGAATATCACCAGCATCTGTGAATTGCAAACAGCCAGCATATAACAGAGAGGCCTAATTAATAATCCCATGCAGCTGCCTTGTTGCATGATTCCAAACTGACCAGATGCAATTAGCAGCCAGGTGAGGCTGAACACAAGGGAACAAGCTGCAATTACACAGACTCACCAGCGGCAGCAGACAAGAGTATTCTAAAACAGAGCAACAGGAAATCCTGGCATGCAAGACAACTTTATAAACATAAAATAGGAATGAACCACTACCTGTGGTTCATAACAGTATCCCCTCCTTAAGGGTGAGCTCCGAGCACCCCATGACACCCACGGGGAACATAAACAGAAGTATAACATGAAATACAGAACAAAACTGCAAAACAGGAATGAGCCACAGCCGTGGCTCATAACAATGCTGCAGCTGCGCCCCGGCCGCCCCGAGCTCCCGGCAGGCGCGGGCAACCCGCTGCCCTGCCGACACCGCCCGCGCCCTGGACCCGCCTGACACAGCCGGCGTGCCGGGACTGTGCGCCTCCCCCAGGGATGCGGCAGCGGCCAGCGGCCCCAAAGCCGCCACCACCGTGGCCAGGGCCGACGCCAGTGTTCCGGAGGGGTCCTGACCCCCCACAGAACATGTCGTCTTCCCCCGTGGGTTCCTCAGCCGGCGTCGGCGCGCGCCGGCTCACCCGACGTCCGACAGGCGCCGACCGGTGCCCCGACGCCCTGCGCCCAGTCTGACCCGGCGGGGAACCGGCAGCGCCCCTGACCGCCAGCGGCCCGGTCCGCCACCACGGTCTCCTCATGCGGCCGCCCGTCAGAACCAGCGCCGCCATCACTCTCCCCCTCCCCGCAGGCACCCTCCCCCCGCAGGCATGAGCTACCTCCGCCTGCTGGGGTGGCCCCGCGGCGAGAGCTTCTGTTGCTCTGTGCAGCCCTGCTGACCACCATCCATTCCCTGTCCCTCCTCCTCCCCCTCTCCCTGCCGGACTCCGGCTGCAGGGGAGTGAGCTGGGGAGACGAGGAGACTAGCGGCGCCGCTGCGCGCACGGCGCCGCCTGCTGCGAGCGCGGGCGCGCGCGCACCCCGTGCGCGCAACCCGCCTCTTCCCGCCGACAAGCCTCCGTCCACCGCACCTGCTGTATCCGACGGACGAGGCCCCGCGACGGGCCTCGTCCGGCTAACCGCCGCCTCCCGCTTGGTTCCCCCCCCCTCGCCTGGCACCGCCGTGCTGCCCTGACGAGGGGGAAGAGACCGGGGACTCCTGTGGCTCCATTGTCGGGCGCCCACCGCGGTGCGCACGCGCGCGCCCTTCACTGCTGTGTCCCTCTCCGCGGCCGGAGGTGAGAGCTACTGCCCTTCCACCCCCGGGCGGCCTGACTGAGCCCCCGTCCCTCCCCGCCGCCCGCGCCCGGCCGGCAAAGCCGGCCCGGCCCCCAGCGGCATGGATGACCGCATCTGCCGCTCCGTGACCCCGCAAGAGCCCGTGCAGGCCCCGGGGGACGGGACGCCGTCCCCCGGGCCAGCCAGCCCGTCCTCGGGCCCAGCTCCACCGCCCGGTATGCGGTACCTAGCAGGGGTCCCGGCGGAACGGCGAGGGCGAGAGGAAGCCATGGCCCAAGCAGGTGTAATGAAGGGAAAGCAATTATAGTTAACTGACAATCAAAAGGGGGAGACTCTGCTATGCAGCACTCACCCCAAGGCAATTCACCAACAAGAGAGAGCAAAATAACCTAGCCTTCCCTATATATATTAAACCCTCCCCTTTTTCCAAAGGCTGTACTTTCCTCACAGCTAGGTCCACCCCTCACAAGATGTTTAACTCATTCCTTTCCTATGCAGTCAATTCTCTCTCCTGAGGGTAAAATGACACATAATAAAAGGCTCAAAAATAGATTTTTAATAGCTTTGTTTTGTGCTTTAACAGACCATGGTTTTGACAACTGATTCTATATTTACTATAAAGTAAAATAATGTGAACATAATTATCATGTGAATTAACTGCTGTATTTAATAGTGTCTCTACTAATGACTTAGTTGTGATGGACATTCTGAGAATTCGTAGGGTTACCCAGATGACAGACTGTGCGCCTCTGTACACGTGCATCGGTTCAGAGACGCCGTCAGGGGGGCCTCTGTACAAATCCCTGCGGCAGCATCATTAGCATATGTTCATTGATCCGCTGCATGCGAAAATTCAGTTGCAAATGCTACTTCGTCCACCACTAAATCAGGTCCTAAATCATACGGGCGCCCGCCATTTTTCTGGAGACCAGTCACTATGGCTTCTAGAGATGAGCGGGTTCGGTTTCTCTGAATCCGAACCCGCACGAACTTCATGTTTTTTTTCACGGGTCCGAGCGACTCGGATCTTCCCGCCTTGCTCGGTTAACCCGAGCGCGCCCGAACGTCATCATGACGCTGTCGGATTCTCGCGAGACTCGGATTCTATAGAAGGAGCCGCGCGTCGCCGCCATTTTCACACGTGCATTGAGATTGATAGGGAGAGGACGTGGCTGGCGTCCTCTCCATTTAGATTAGGAGAGAGAGAGAGAGATTGACCTGAGGCTGATACTGTAGAAGAGAGTGCAGAGTTTAGTGACTGACCACAGTGACCACCAGCAGTGCAGTTGTTTTATTTAATATATCCGTTCTCTGCCTGAAAAAAACGGTACACACAGTGACTCAGTCACATACCATATCTGTGTGCACTGCTCAGCCCAGTGTGCTGCATGCCTGCATCATCTATGTATATATTATATATCTGACTGTGCTCAGCTCACACAGCTTATAATTGTGGGGGAGACTGGGGAGCACTGCAGTGCCAGTTATAGGTTATAGCAGGAGCCAGGAGTACAAGACAGTCACATACCATATCTGTGTGCACTGCTCAGCCCAGTGTGCTGCATCATCTATGTATATATTATATATCTGACTGTGCTCAGCTCACACAGCTTATAATTGTGGGGGAGACTGGGGAGCACTGCAGTGCCAGTTATAGGTTATAGCAGGAGCCAGGAGTACATATTATATTAAAATTAAACAGTGCACACTTTTGCTGCAGGAGTGCCACTGCCAGTGTGACTGACCAGTGACCTGACCACACTGACCACCAGTATAGTTAGTAGTATACTATATTGTGATTGCCTGAAAAAGTTAAACACTCGTCGTGTGACTTCACTTGTGTGGTGTTTTTTTTTTTATTCTATAAAAAACTCATTCTGCTAACAGACAGTGTCCAGCAGGTCCGTCATTATATAATATATATACCTGTCCGGCTGCAGTAGTGATATATATATATTTTTTATATCATTATTTATCATCCAGTCGCAGCAGACACAGTACGGTAGTTCACGGCTGTAGCTACCTCTGTGTCGGCACTCGGCAGTCCATCCATAATTGTATACCACCTACCCGTGGTTTTTTTTTCTTTCTTCTTTATACATACATACTACTACATCTCTTTATCAACCAGTCTATATTAGCAGCAGACACAGTACAGTATGGTAGTTCACGGCTGTGGCTACCTCTGTGTCGGCACTCGGCAGTCCGTCCATAATTGTATACCACCTAACCGTGGTTTTTTTCTTTCTTCTTTATACATACATACTACGACATCTCTTTATCAACCAGTCTATATTAGCAGCAGACACAGTACAGTACGGTAGTTCACGGCTGTGGCTACCTCTGTGTCGGCACTCGGCAGTCCGTCCATAATTGTATACCACCTAACCGTGGTTTTTTTTTCTTTCTTCTTCATACATACATACTACGACATCTCTTTATCAACCAGTCTATATTAGCAGCAGACACAGTACAGTACGGTAGTTCACGGCTGTGGCTACCTCTGTGTCGGCACTCGGCAGTCCGTCCATAATTGTATACCACCTAACCGTGATTTTTTTTTCTTTCTTCTTTATACATACATACTACGACATCTCTTTATCAACCAGTCTATATTAGCAGCAGACACAGTACAGTACGGTAGTTCACGGCTGTGGCTACCTCTGTGTCGGCACTCGGCAGTCTGTCCATAATTGTATACCACCTACCCGTGGTTTTTTTTTCTTTCTTCTTCATACATACATACTACTACATCTCTTTATCAACCAGTCTATATTAGCAGCAGACACAGTACAGTACGGTAGTTCACGGCTGTGGCTACCTCTGTGTCGGCACTCGGCAGTCCGTCCATAATTGTATACCACCTACCCGTGGTTTTTTTTTCTTTCTTCTTCATACATACATACTACGACATCTCTTTATCAACCAGTCTATATTAGCAGCAGACACAGTACAGTACGGTAGTTCACGGCTGTGGCTACCTCTGTGTCGGCACTCGGCAGTCCGTCCATAATTGTATACCACCTAACCGTGGTTTTTTTTTCTTTCTTCTTCATACATACATACTACGACATCTCTTTATCAACCAGTCTATATTAGCAGCAGACACAGTACGGTAGTTCACGGCTGTAGCTACCTCTGTGTCGGCACTCGGCAGTCCGTCCATAATTGTATACTAGTATCCATCCATCTCCATTGTTTACCTGAGGTGCCTTTTAGTTGTGCCTATTAAAATATGGAGAACAAAAATGTTGAGGTTCCAAAATTAGGGAAAGATCAAGATCCACTTCCACCTCGTGCTGAAGCTGCTGCCACTAGTCATGGCCGAGACGATTAAATGCCAGCAACGTCGTCTGCCAAGGCCGATGCCCAATGTCATAGTACAGAGCATGTCAAATCCAAAACACCAAATATCAGTAAAAAAAGGACTCCAAAACCTAAAATAAAATTGTCGGAGGAGAAGCGTAAACTTGCCAATATGCCATTTACCACACGGAGTGGCAAGGAACGGCTGAGGCCCTGGCCTATGTTCATGGCTAGTGGTTCAGCTTCACATGAGGATGGAGGCACTCAGCCTCTCGCTAGAAAAATGAAAAGACTCAAGCTGGCAAAAGCAGTAGCACCGCAAACAACTGTGCGTTCTTCGAAATCCCAAATCCACAAGGAGAGTCCAATTGTGTCGGTTGCGATGCCTGACCTTCCCAACACTGGACGTGAAGAGCATGCGCCTTCCACCATTTGCACGCCCCCTGCAAGTGCTGGAAGGAGCACCCGCAGTCCAGTTCCTGATAGTCAGATTGAAGATGTCAGTGTTGAAGTACACCAGGATGAGGAGGATATGGGTGTTGCTGGCGCTGGGGAGGAAATTGACCAGGAGGATTCTGATGGTGAGGTGGTTTGTTTAAGTCAGGCACCCGGGGAGACACCTGTTGTCCGTGGGAGGAATATGGCCGTTGACATGCCTGGTGAAAATTCCAAAAAAATCAGCTCTTCGGTGTGGAACTATTTCAACAGAAATGCGGACAACAGGTGTCAAGCCGTGTGTTCCCTTTGTCAAGCTGTAATAAGTAGGGGTAAGGACGTTAACCACCTCGGAACATCCTCCCTTATACGTCACCTGCAGCGCATTCATAATAAGTCAGTGACAAGTTCAAAAACTTTGGGTGACAGCGGAAGCAGTCCACTGACCAGTAAATCCCTTCCTCTTGTAACCAAGCTCACGCAAACCACCCCACCAACTCCCTCAGTGTCAATTTCCTCCTTCCCCAGGAATGCCAATAGTCCTGCAGGCAATGTCACTGGCAATTCTGACGAGTCCTCTCCTGCCTGGGATTCCTCCGATGCATCCTTGCGTGTAACGCCTACTGCTGCTGGCGCTGCTGTTGTTGCTGCTGGGAGTCGATGGTCATCCCAGAGGGGAAGTCGTAAGCCCACTTGTACTACTTCCAGTAAGCAATTGACTGTTCAACAGTCCTTTGCGAGGAAGATGAAATATCACAGCAGTCATCCTGCTGCAAAGCGGATAACTGAGGCCTTGACAACTATGTTGGTGTTAGACGTGCGTCCGGTATCCGCCGTTAGTTCACAGGGAACTAGACAATTTATTGAGGCAGTGTGCCCCCGTTACCAAATACCATCTAGGTTCCACTTCTCTAGGCAGGCGATACCGAGAATGTACACGGACGTCAGAAAAAGACTCACCAGTGTCCTAAAAAATGCAGTTGTACCCAATGTCCACTTAACCACGGACATGTGGACAAGTGGAGCAGGGCAGGGTCAGGACTATATGACTGTGACAGCCCACTGGGTAGATGTATGGACTCCCGCCGCAAGAACAGCAGCGGCGGCACCAGTAGCAGCATCTCGCAAACGCCAACTCTTTCCTAGGCAGGCTACGCTTTGTATCACCGCTTTCCAGAATACGCACACAGCTGAAAACCTCTTACGGCAACTGAGGAAGATCATCGCGGAATGGCTTACCCCAATTGGACTCTCCTGTGGATTTGTGGCATCGGACAACGCCAGCAATATTGTGTGTGCATTAAATATGGGCAAATTCCAGCACGTCCCATGTTTTGCACATACCTTGAATTTGGTGGTGCAGAATTATTTAAAAAACGACAGGGGCGTGCAAGAGATGCTGTCGGTGGCCAGAAAAATTGCGGGACACTTTCGGCGTACAGGCACCACGTACAGAAGACTGGAGCACCACCAAAAACTACTGAACCTGCCCTGCCATCATCTGAAGCAAGAAGTGGTAACGAGGTGGAATTCAACCCTCTATATGCTTCAGAGGTTGGAGGAGCAGCAAAAGGCCATTCAAGCCTATACAATTGAGCATGATATAGGAGGTGGAATGCACCTGTCTCAAGCGCAGTGGAGAATGATTTCAACGTTGTGCAAGGTTCTGATGCCCTTTGAACTTGCCACACGTGAAGTCAGTTCAGACACTGCCAGCCTGAGTCAGGTCATTCCCCTCATCAGGCTTTTGCAGAAGAAGCTGGAGACATTGAAGGAGGAGCTAACACGGAGCGATTCCGCTAGGCATGTGGGACTTGTGGATGGAGCCCTTAATTCGCTTAACAAGGATTCACGGGTGGTCAATCTGTTGAAATCAGAGCACTACATTTTGGCCACCGTGCTCGATCCTAGATTTAAAGCCTACCTTGGATCTCTCTTTCCGGCAGACACAAGTCTGCTGGGGTTGAAAGACCTGCTGGTGAGAAAATTGTCAAGTCAAGCGGAACGCGACCTGTCAACATCTCCTCCTTCACATTCTCCCGCAACTGGGGGTGCGAGGAAAAGGCTCAGAATTCCGAGCCCACCCGCTGGCGGTGATGCAGGGCAGTCTGGAGCGACTGCTGATGCTGACATCTGGTCCGGACTGAAGGACCTGACAACGATTACGGACATGTCGTCTACTGTCACTGCATATGATTCTCTCACCATTGAAAGAATGGTGGAGGATTATATGAGTGACCGCATCCAAGTAGGCACGTCACACAGTCCATACTTATACTGGCAGGAAAAAGAGGCAATTTGGAGGCCATTGCACAAACTGGCTTTATTCTACCTAAGTTGCCCTCCCACAAGTGTGTACTCCGAAAGAGTGTTTAGTGCCGCCGCTCACCTTGTCAGCAATCGGCATACGAGGTTACATCCAGAAAATGTGGAGAAGATGATGTTCATTAAAATGAATTATAATCAATTCCTCCGCAGAGACATTGACCAGCAGCAATTGCCTCCACAAAGTACACAGGGAGCTGAGATGGTGGATTCCAGTGGGGACGAATTGATAATCTGTGAGGAGGGGGATGTACACGGTGATATATCGGAGGGTGATGATGAGGTGGACATCTTGCCTCTGTAGAGCCAGTTTGTGCAAGGAGAGATTAATTGCTTCTTTTTTGGGGGGGGTCCAAACCAACCCGTCATATCAGTCACAGTCGTGTGGCAGACCCTGTCACTGAAATGATGGGTTGGTTAAAGTGTGCATGTCCTGTTTTGTTTATACAACATAAGGGTGGGTGGGAGGGCCCAAGGACAATTCCATCTTGCACCTCTTTTTTCTTTTATTTTTCTTTGCGTCATGTGCTGTTTGGGGAGGGTTTTTTGGAAGGGACATCCTGCGTGACACTGCAGTGCCACTCCTAAATGGGCCCGGTGTTTGTGTCGGCCACTAGGGTCGCTAATCTTACTCACACAGTCAGCTACCTCATTGCGCCTCTTTTTTTCTTTGCGTCATGTGCTGATTGGGGAGGGTTTTTTGGAAGGGACATCCTGCGTGACACTGCAGTGCCACTCCTAAATGGGCCCGGTGTTTGTGTCGGCCACTAGGGTCGCTAATCTTACTCACACAGTCAGCTACCTCATTGCGCCTCTTTTTTTCTTTGCGTCATGTGCTGATTGGGGAGGGTTTTTTGGAAGGGACATCCTGCGTGACACTGCAGTGCCACTCCTAAATGGGCCCGGTGTTTGTGTCGGCCACTAGGGTCGCTAATCTTACTCACACAGTCAGCTACCTCATTGCGCCTCTTTTTTTCTTTGCGTCATGTGCTGATTGGGGAGGGTTTTTTGGAAGGGACATCCTGCGTGACACTGCAGTGCCACTCCTAAATGGGCCCGGTGTTTGTGTCGGCCACTAGGGTCGCTAATCTTACTCACACAGTCAGCTACCTCATTGCGCCTCTTTTTTTCTTTGCGTCATGTGCTGATTGGGGAGGGTTTTTTGGAAGGGACATCCTGCGTGACACTGCAGTGCCACTCCTAAATGGGCCCGGTGTTTGTGTCGGCCACTAGGGTCGCTAATCTTACTCACACAGTCAGCTACCTCATTGCGCCTCTTTTTTTCTTTGCGTCATGTGCTGATTGGGGAGGGTTTTTTGGAAGGGACATCCTGCGTGACACTGCAGTGCCACTCCTAAATGGGCCCGGTGTTTGTGTCGGCCACTAGGGTCGCTTATCTTACTCACACAGTCAGCTACCTCATTGCGCCTCTTTTTTTCTTTGCGTCATGTGCTGATTGGGGAGGGTTTTTTGGAAGGGACATCCTGCGTGACACTGCAGTGCCACTCCTAGATGGGCCAGGTGTTTGTGTCGGCCACTAGTGTCGCTTAGCTTAGTCATCCAGCGACCTTGGTGCAAATTTTAGGACTAAAAATAATATTGTGAGGTGTGAGGTATTCAGAATAGACTGAAAATGAGTGGAAATTATGGTTTTTGAGGTTAATAATAATATGGGATCAAAATGACCCCCAAATTCTATGATTTAAGCTGTTTTTTAGTGTTTTTTAAAAAAAACACCCGAATCCAAAACACACCCGAATCCGACAAAAAAAATTCGGTGAGGTTTTGCCAAAACGCGGTCGAACCCAAAACACGGCCGCGGAACCGAACCCAAAACCAAAACACAAAACCCGAAAAATTTCAGGCGCTCATCTCTAATGGCTTCTGCATTAGAAACAAATATTGTGGCAAGTGTGATGGTAAGACATAACCCACTAACTTAAATAAGCTGCCTTCCAACAGTCTCAAATTCCTCGGGACGCTTGGTGTGTGAATGCAGCATGCTGAGAATGTGGCTTCGTCACAGCCGGTACAATACTCTTATATAAAACATTTTCACTGTCTATTTCAGCTTACTCCACTTTTATAGTATACTCCTGCACAGCTTTAGTCTGTTACATCAATGACCAGGACAACTCACATACAGTACCTTCCAACATTTACAGATGCCAAATTGGGCCAAAATAGGCCCCATTCCAGATGTCCCCAAACTCTTCCCAATCACACTCATTCCACAATGCCCAACCACACTCACTCAACCCATTCCAGATGTACCCAAACTCTGCCCAACCACACTCCGAGCCAATCAGAAACTCCTGCTTTTTGCCAAAAGCAGTATCAAACAGGAGAGCAGCCATGCCTCAAACCAGCCACTATTTCAAGTACGGACGAAGCCCCCAACTATGCTGGTACAGGAAGCAGGCAATACATTTTGAACATACATATTCTTTTTCTAAAAAATAATAGACGTACAGATAAATATATATTATTTATGTTGTGGTCTATACTGTATGAAGGTCACTCTTATGTTCTGTGTATTGTATATTGGTCACTATGATGCTCTGTGTATCATATGGCAGTCACTATGATGCTCTGTGTACTATATAGTAGCCACTTTGATGCTCTGCGTCCTGCATGGTGGTCACTAGGATGCTCTGTGTATTCTTTGAGGGTCGCTATGATGATCTGTGTATTGTATGAGGGTCACTATGGTGCTCTTTGCATTGTATGGTGGTCAGTATGATGCTTTGTATATTGTATGGCCATCATTATGATGATCTGTGTATTATGTAGCAGTACCTATGATGCTCTGTGTATTGTATGGAGGTCACTAGGATGCTCTGTGTAATGTATGGTGGTCACTAGGATGCTCTATGTACTGTATGGTGGTAACTGTGATGCTTTGTGTACTGTGTGGTGATGACTTGATGCTCTGTGTACTGCATGGTGATCATTGGGAAACTCTGTGTATTGCATGAGAGACACTATGATGATCTGTGCATTGCATGAGGGTCACTATGATGCTCTGTGTATTGTATAGCGGTCATTATGATGCTGTGTATTGCATAACAGTAACCATGATGCTCTGTGTAATGTATGGCGGTCACTAGGATGCTGTCTGAAGCGGGTATCGGTGCAGGATGCTGGAAAAGTACTAATGCAGGAATCAGGCAGGTGTCTCTTGGGACTAATAGGGAGATCCATCTTCCACTATGTCACTCTACACAATAACAAGATGTGCAGTACTATCTATGGTGGCCATCTTGGTTATTTAATGAATCATCCCTGAGTCTGCACAGTAGCTCTCTCCCATTCTAACAGGCTGGTTATGCTGTGTAAGTGATTGCCGCTTTAAAAATCCGTCTAGACTCGCACACAATCCCGCACTTCCTGCTTGCAGGCTGTTACTTGTAGCCAGTGATCTCCTTTATTCATGGGCCACATCGCATATTCCCAGCGGGTTATTCATGCTCCAGTCTGACACTGCCCTTTCTGTTTTTTGGGGGCTCATTTTGCATCCACATGTTGGCCACGCTTCCTCCCCAGATATACTTCAGTCCCAGGAATGGCGCGCAGTAGAATGTTTTTGCACCAGTCACTGCGATTCCATGCTACACCTCTGTCTATACAGATGGAGACCTGCTTATCTATCCCTTTAATAGGATGAACTATTATTATCATTAGCTAAAGAGACGCTGTGTGGCTGGTTTCCTCATAACTCTGTGTCTCCCTAGGGGGCTCTGTTGGTTAATTGTGCTTAATTTGTTTTCTCCTATGTGTGTGTGTGTGTGTGTGTGTGTGTGTGTGTGTAAACTTCCACATTAAAATATCTAAGGAGGGGTTTCCTACACAGCAGAGTGCTTCTCTTCCCCTGGGGGGATCATTACACTGTTCTCAGTGCACATTCTCATAGTGGGTCCGACCCAGCATGGTTGCATTCCATAAGGGGATAATTAAATATATTCAAATAAATGATCCCATACTGAGAAGGAGACGCAATACTTAAGTCTGTGGATGACCTGATAAAAATAGATTTAGCTCCCACACCAGCACCTCAATCCCCTACCATTGGTCCACAAAGGTGTACGCTGGCCCAGATCGTGCAGGCTGACATGGATGACGATGCCTCAGATGCAGGGGACGGTGTAGTGGATATGGAGGGGGGGGGGGGGGGGGTGATGCAGCTCTGACTCTGGGGGTGAAAACTCCGATAGAAGCTAGTAGAGTTGTGCTGCAGATTCCCGATGACAGTAGATGAGGAGGAATCTTATTTAGTGTAAAGAAGAACTCCTCTTTTCCTGCATCAAAAGAGTAAATTCTCTTTTTAAAGAGACTTGGGTAAATCCAGAGGAAAAGTTTCTGATTTCTGAGGATAGGAAGAAATGGAAACACCCACTGTTCGTGGACGCATCTGTACCTAGATTGTCACGTAAAGCTATTTTTTACCTGTCCCAGGCGCAGCCTCTTTAAGGGACACGGCTGATCACAAGATTGAGACCTCTTTCAAATCATTGTACACAGCTGCGGGGTTTGGCCCAGAGACCCATTATTGCTTGTGCATGGATCACTAGGGCCATTGCTAAAGGGTAAGGTTACCTAATTGTTGATATGAATTCTCTACACAGAGGAGATATCGTTTTGTTCCTGCGACATATACAGGACTCTGCGAAGTTTATGATGGAGGCCAGGAAAGAAAAGGCCTGTTCATTGCACGCATCGCTGCCAGGGCAATGTTTGCACGCATAGGTTTATGGCTACGGCAAGGGACTGCAGACGCGGATTCCAGGAACGGCGGGGAGAGCCTACCTTTTGCAGGTGAGGCCTTGTTTGGAGATGAACTAGATAAGTGGATATCCAAGGCTACGGCGGCTAAGTCTACATACCTTCCTTCCTCAGCATCCCCAGCTAGGAAATCCTACTCGGCTCCACCTCTGCAGTCCTTTCGTACAGTAAAATTTAAAAGCAAACCCAAAGGTTTTCTACGGCCTTCAAAGGCAATAAAAGTAAACCCAGAAAACCAGCAGCTGCAGGTTCTCAGGAACAGACCTCCGGGTCCGCTTCCTCATAGCCTTCAGCATGACGGTGGACCGCACTGCCTGGAAGACAGGCAGGTGGGAGCCCAGTTGCGTTCTTTCAGTCACATTTAGGCAACATCTTGCCAGGATCCCTGGATGAAAGACCTTATCACCCAGGGATACAGACTGGAGTTTCAGGAACTCCCACCTCACAGATTCTTCAAATCAGGCTTACCAGCTTCTCCAGAAGCAAGTGTGACTTTACAGGCAGCCATTCAAAAACTGGTACAGACTCAGGTCATTGTCCCAGTTCCACCTCAGCTACAAACAAGGGTTATTACTCTAACCTGTTTGTGGTTCCGAAACCGAACGGTTCGGTAAGACCCATTTTAAACCTCAAATCTCTGAGTCCATACTTGTGGGTGTTCAGGTTTAAGATGGAGTCTCTGAAAGCAGTGATCTCAGGTCTGGAGGAAGGGAATTTCTGGTGTCTCTGGACATCGATGATACGTACCTTCATATTCTGATTTGGCCGCCTCATCAGGCTTATCTAAGGTTTGCACTACAGGGCTGTCACTACCAGCTCCAGACCCTGCCATTTAGCCTCTCGACATCACCGAGGGTATTTACCAAGGTAATGACAGAGATGATGTTTCTCCTCCACAAGCAGGAAGTGAACATAATACCGTACCTGGATGACCTGCTGATAACAGCACCATCCAAGGAGAGGTTGTTGGACAGCTTTGTCCTCTCAACCCGACTACTTCAGGATCAAGGGTGGATTCTGAACCTACCAAAATCCCACCTGGAACCAACACAGAGGCTTCCGTTCCTGGGGATGATACTGGATACGGAGGAATAGTAGGTATTTCTTCCATTGGAAAAAGTCATTGGTAATCCAGTCGATGGTTCGGGGTGTCCTGAAGCCAGCCTGGATATCAGTGCATCTATGCATTCGCCTTCTGGGGAAGATGGTCGCCTCTTACGAGGCTCTGCGGTACGGAAGGTTTCATGTGAGGCCCTTCCAGCTGGATCTGTTGGACAAATGGTCCGGATCGCATCTTCACATGCACCAGAGGATACGTCTGTCGCCAAAAGCCAGGAATTCTCTTCTGTGGTAGCGTCAGACCTCTCACCTGACCGAGGGCCGAAGGTTCGGGATTCCAAATTTGATTCTGCTATCCACAGACGCGAGCCTCAGAAGTTGGGGAGCAGTCACTCAAGGGGAACAGTTCCAAGGAAAATGGTCAAGTCAGGAAACCATTCTTCCAATCAACATTCTGAAACTCAGGGCCATATACAATGCCCTTCTACAGACATCACATCTTCTTCAAGATTGCCATTCAGGTTCAGTCGGACAATGTGACGGCCGTAACGTACATAAACCGACAGGGCGGAACGAAGAGCAGAGCAGCAATGTCAGAGGTAACAAAGATTCTCCTCTGGGTAGAGAGACACGCTGTGGCATTGTCGGCAGTCTTCATTCCGGGAGTAGACAACTGGGAAGCAGACTTCCTCAGCAGACACGACCTCCACCCAGGAGAGTGGGGCCTTCAACCACAGGTGGTCAAGTGCTTGACACGTCAGTGGGGAATTTCACAAATCGACATGATGGCCTCGCGTCTCAACAAGAAGCTCAAGCGGTATTGTTCCAGGTCAAGAGACCCACAGGCAGTGGCGGTGGACGCTCTGGTGGCTCCATGGGTATGGTCGATGGTGTACGTGTTTCCACCACTTCCATTGATCCCAAGAATTCTCAAAAGGGAAAAGATTCAGGCAATTCTCATTGCTCCGGATTGGCCAAGAAGGGCCTGGTATGTGGATCTACTGGAGATGCTCCTAGAGGACACGTGGCCCCTGCCTCTGCGAGAGGTTCTTCTACAACAGGGGCCATTCATCTATCAAGACTTACCGCAGCTACGTTTGATGGCATGGAAGTTGAGCATCAGATTTTAGCCTGGAAAGGCATTCTAAACAAGGTTATTCCAACCCTGATCCAAGCCAGGAAAGGGGTAACGTCTAGACATCACCACCATATTTGGAAAACATATGTCTCGTGGTGTGATAACAGGAAATTTCCTGCAGTGGAATTTCAACTGGGACATTTTCTCCTTTTTCTACAGTCAGGTGTGGATGTGGGCCTATGTTTGGGCTCCTTGAAAGTCCAAATTCCGGCCTTGTCCATTTTCTTCCAGAAACAATTGGCTTCCCTCCCTGAGGTTCAGATGGAAGGGTCTTCTGCACATCCAACCGCCCTTTTTGCCTCCCACGGCACCTTGGGATATTACCGTGGTGTTGCAGTTTCTGCAATCGGACTGGTTCGAACTTTTACAGGAGGTAGATGTTAAGTTTCTTACGTGGAAGACTGTTACACTATTGGCCTTAGCTTCCGCAAGGCGTGTGTCCGAACTGGGGGCGTTGTCTCACAAAAGCCCCTATTTGATTTTTCATGAGGATAGAGCTGAACTCAGAACTCGTCAGCAATTTTTTCCTAAGGTGGTGTCTGCGTTTCATATCATCCAACCTATTGTGTTTCTGGTGCTTACTGACACCTCTGTTACATCAAAGTCCATGGATGTTGTGAGGGCTTTAAAGATCTATGTGACAAGGACAGCTCGTCACAGAAAATCTGACTCGCTGTTTGTTCTCTATGACCCCAAGAGAATTGGTTGTCCTGCTTCAAAGCAGTCTATTGCTCACTGGCTCAGGCTTACTATCCAGCATGCTTAGTCATTGGCAGGATTGCTGGTTCCAAAAGTACAGGCCCACTCTACTAGGTCGGTGGGTTCTTCCTGGGCGGCTGCCCGGGCTGTCTCAGCTTTACAGCTCTGCAGAGCAGCTACTTGGTCGGGTTCGAACACGTTTGCTAAGTTCTATAAGTTCGATTCTTTGGCCTCTGAGAACCTTCAGTTTGGTCAATCTGCAGGAACCTCAGCACTCTCCCACTTGGTTTGGGAGCTTTGGTACATCCCCATGGTATTAATGTGGACCCCAGTATCCTCTATGACGTAAGAGAAAATAGGATTTTAATTACCTACCGGTAAATCCTTTTCTCGTAGTCCGTAGAGGATACTGGGCGCCCGCCCAGTGCTTCGTTTTTCCTGCCCTGTTACTTTGTTAAGTAATGTTGTTGGTTCAGCTGTTGCTGTTCCAAGTTGGTTAGCATGGCTTTCCTCTAGTTTGTGTGTGCTGGTTCGAATCTCACTACTGTTCTGTTACATCTCAGGATATGTCCGTCTACTCGGGCACAGTTTCTAGACTGAGTCTGGTAGGAGGGGCATAGAGGGAGGAGCCAGTGCACACTATTGAATTCTTAAAGTGCCCAAGGCTCCTAGTGGACCAGTCTATACCCCATGGTACTAATATGGACCCCAGTATCCTCTACGGACTACGAGAAAAGGATTTACCGGTAGGTAATTAAAATCCAATTTTTTTTACCCAGAATGGCAAATGGTTGTGCTCTGCTCCTTCACAGAGTTAATGCAGTAGTGGCATGTACCGGTGTGTCTGCGCAGGAAATAAGCCCCACGGTATTTGACTGCAGCACCCATTGTATTGGGCATGCACATACACCCCAGCTGGCGTAGAGCTCGCTCTCCATCAGACGCTCTATCTCCACAATATATCGCTGTATGTAAATGAACAAGAATTTATGTGACAGACTCACTAACTGCACTTACTGATTGCTGGGGGGTAACAAGGATATAAATGGGGGGGTATTTCCAAAAACATTGGAATCTGAATCTGATTCTTATAAAGAATTAGCGGTTAATCCAGGGGCGCTTTAAGAGAGGAGGAGGCCCGTGTTCAGCCTCCTCCATTCGGGCCCCCTCCTCTCTGCCGGCAGCGCTGAGAGTCTGAGCACTAGAGGGCTCATACTCTACTGCGCATGCGCAGATCTCCGGGAAAATGGTGTGGCAGACATTTTCCCTGAGATTTCTCTACTGAGCATATGCAGAACTCTGTGAAAATGGCCACTGAGCCATTTTCATGGTGTTTTAACAGTGCTGCGGTTGCCGACGCTGGACTCTGGAGGGGTGTGTATTTTCAAAATGGGTGCAGCGTGTGCGGTGAGGGTTCCCTCTGGACTCAGGGATCCGAGTGCACCGCACACACTGCACCTATTATAGAAACGCCGGTGGGTTAATCCTATAGGAGACTGTAGAATAAGATGCAATACAGGACTCAGAGACAGTTCCTGGAGTTCATTAGCGCTGCTGTTTCCTAATAATAGGAGACAGTCATATGAGGAATTAGTTATGGATACCATGTTTGCTGATAGCACAAGAGCCGCTTTACCTTTCACCTCATCCGGGTGAGAGCAGAAGCCCCTGATAGCACACTATCAGCAGTCCCGCGGGGAGGCGGGGGGTGTCTGTGACCTCCAGGACGCAGGATTCTCTTTCCACAAGAATATTTTGCTTTTGGTATTAATCTCAGATAATAAGAGAAGGTCAAAGTGGCCGACAGTCCGTCTTAGGTGGATATAGGGAACTTGGTGACTTCATTAACATTTATCAGTCTTAACGATCAAATTCAGAACTGGCCGTAGAAGATATTATGGTTTGCAGCTATTGTAGGTCCAATTCTTTAGTCACCTGCTTTAAGTGGACATTGGGCATAATTCAGACCAGATCGCAGCAGCAAATTTGTTAGCAAATGGGGAAAACCATGCTGCACTGCAGGTGAGGCAGATGTAACATGTGCAGAGAGAGTTAGATTTGGGTGGGTTATTTTGTTTCTGTGCAGGGTAAATACTGTCTGCTTTATTTTTACACTGCAATTTAGATTTCAGTTTGAACACACCCCGCCCAAATCTAACTCTCTCTGCACATGTTACATCGCCCCCCCCTCCTGCAGTGCACATGGGCCCTCATTCCGAGTTGATCGCTCGCTGACGATTTTCGCAGCGCAGCGATCAGGTAAAAAAACGGCAAAACTGCGCATGTGTACGGGCCGCAGTGCGCACGCACAAAGTACTTTTACACCAAACTATGCAGTTTTACACAAGGATGAGCGACGCTTTTCTGTCGCTGTGTTGATCGTTGAGTGATTGACAGGAAGTGGGTGTTTCTGGGCGGAAACTGATCGTTTTACGGGAGTGTGCTGAAAAACGCAGGCGTGCCAGATAAAAACGCAGGAGTGGCTGGGGAGACGGGGGAGTGGCTGGCCGAACGCAGGGCGTGTTTGTGACCTCAAACCAAGAACTAAACGGACTGAGGTGATCGCAAGGTAGGAGTAAGTATCGAGCAGCTCAGAAACTGCATGAAAAATTTTTGTAGCAGAACTGCTAACCTTTCGTTCGCAATTCTGCTAAGCTAAGATACACTCCCAGAGGGCGGCGGCTTAGCGTTTGCAATGCTGCTAAAAACAGCTAGCGAGCGAACAACTCGGAATGAGGGCCATGGTTTTGCCCATTTGCTAACAAATTTGCTGCTGCGATCAGGTCTGAATTAGGCTCTATATACTGAAAGTTATTGCATTCAGGGGCTTATTTATCACGTGTTATAAAACTCACGAATGATAACATTAGCTGTGAATGCTAAAATCCGTTGTGAATGATAACGCTCGTTGTGTATGATAAATGGTCCTCCAGCCAATCAGCTCCTGTTATGTGTTCAGCTCCTAACTGTCATGTGTTTGAAAAATGACAGTTGGGAGCTGATTGGCTGGAGAGCCATTTATCATTCACAGTGAGTTTTATCACTCGTTGATAAATGGACCCCTTACTTTGGAAACCAGAAATTTAAGTAAAAAAGGCGCCCACGTCTATGATTCGCTGGTGTGTCCGAAGACACAGCATAGGGTTAACCGCGTGAACATCAGATCTGATTATTAAACATCTGAGATTGACGTAAATCTCCGGCCCATTATCTGTGTTTTTGCCGGGTACGGGTCGTTGGGTCGACTCAGATCGACACGGGCATTAGATCGACATGCACTAGGTTGACAGGTGAAAAGGTCCAAAGTTTTTGGACTTTTTTTAGTGTCGTTTACTTTGTAAAGTGATGGGGAACCCCAATTATGCACCGTGTCCCCTCGCATGGCTCGCCATGCTTCGGGCAAGGTGCCTCGCAATGCTACCGCTGCGTTCGGCACAGGGTACCGTTCCCAATTGTAGTCCACGTGGATCGTAAAGTATGAAAAAGTAGAATTTTTTTTTTTTAAATGTGAAGAACTAATGTCGACATTTTGACCTGTTGACCTAGTGCGTGTTGACCTTCAGTTGTCGACCTAATGACTGTTGACCTAAGTTGTGTCGACCTAACGAGCCGTATCCCGTTTTTACCATGTTACTTGTGCCTCCAAAAGGAGGTTGTCACTTGTCACAGTGACAATTTTGCCCGATTGGCAGTTCCTTCACCACTTGCATATCGCAATGGCGGAGATGATCGCCCGTCGTACTAGCTGCTAGCGCTCTTTGAAGGTGGCAATAACCATTGGGGTCAATGCTATACAAATTTGCGCAGGTCGCAGTCCCCTCTAAGAATTATAGTGACCGCTGTCTGCAGCTAACTGCGGGAAGTTCGTGTGATATCTCCTGCAGTCGTTGTATTACTGTTACAGTTTACTGCGGCATCTTCTCCATAGACAGCATACTTCTGTGTGCAACGTGGTCTCCGCCAGGGCTACTGAGTGTTTATGTCAGCCCGAGCAGGACGTTTCTCCAATGGGATTGAGGTCGGTGAGTGTCCTGTAATCTCTTTACTTGGGTGGACGTGTTATCAGCAGACCCACTCCACAGTGAGAAGCCGGGATGCACTCAGAGCTGAGCTGATAATGAGCAGCTAGTCCCTGGTCCTTGTAACTGTCATGTCGCTGTCCTGTGTGTGTCTGTGAGGTCTATTTACTAAGCTCCAGAGAGAGAGAGAAAGTGGAGAGTGATTACAGTAAGTGAAGAGAGATAAAGAACCAACCAATCAGCTCCTAACTGCCATGTTAAAGGCCGTGTTTTAAAAATGACAGCTAGGAGCTGATTGGATGGTACTTTATCTCTAACCAGAAAGGATATAAAAAAAATAATAATATATATATGTATATATATAAATAAACCACAAACTCCCTAGTTGCACTATTCAATAAATAAGATAGGTGGAGCAGTGCCGTAACTAGACATTTTAGCGCTGTGTGCAAGAAACAGCATCAGCGCCCCCCCCCTCCCCCATATACAAACCATGGCCAGTGAGCGTCGTTGGCGCGCGCACAAAACATAGAGTCCCTTTTACACTTTACGTCAGGCAGAGTCCGCCTTTTTACACTTTACAGCAGGCAGAGTACCCCTTTTTACACTTTACGGCAGACAGAGTCCCCCTTTTTACACATTACCGCAGGCAGAGTCCCCCTTTTTACACATTACGGCAGGCAGAGTCCCCCTTTTTACACATTACGGCAGGCAGAGTCCCCTTTTTACACATTACGGCAGGCAGAGTCCCCCTTTTTACACATTACGGCAGGCAAAGTCCCCCTTTTTACACATTACGGCAGGCAGAGTACCCCTTTTTACACATTACGGCAGGCAGAGTCCCCTTTTTACACATTACGGCAGACAGAGTCCCCTTTTTACACATTACGGCAGACAGCGTCCACCTTTTTACACATTACGACAGAGTCCCCCTTTTTACACATTACGGCAGAGTCCCCCTTTTTACACATTACGGCAGACAGTCCCCCTTTTTACACATTAAAGCAGCAGAGTGGCACACTGTGGGAGAGCTAGGGATAAAGCAGGTGAGAAGAAAGTGGGGGGAGGGCTAGAGATGGAGCAGGTGAGAGGAACGCAGGGGGAGGGCTACAGAGAGCAAGTGAGAGGAACGCGGGGGGAGGGCTAGGGAGAGAGCAGGTGAGAGGAATGCGGGGGGAGGGCTAGGGAGAGAGCAGGTGAGAGGAATGCGGGGGGAGGGCTGGGGAGAGAGCAGGTGAGAGGAATGCGGGGGGAGGGCTAGGGAGAGAGTAGGTGAGAGGAATGCGGGGGGAGGGCTAGGGAGAGAGCAGGTGAGAGGAATGCGGGGGGAGGGCTAGGGAGAGAGCAGGTGAGAGGAATGCATGGGGTGGGCTACAGAGAGCAGGTGAGAGGAATGCAGGGGGAGGGCTTGGGATACCGGTGAGCGGAATATAGAGGGGAGAGCCATGGAGAGAGCAAGTGAGAGGCACACCATGGAGGGGGAGTTTGTAATAAGTCCCTACCCTGTGGTGGTGGTGTGCGCTCCTGTGAATGCAACTCCTGGAGTAAGGAGTGCAGCGCTGACAGGCGCTGGTGCACGGTCTCTGCTCCATCCTTGTTTAACTCCTTCCCCGGCTCTTCCGCGGCTGCAGCTCCCGAAATCAGCCGTTGAACGCTGGGTAAGTCAGAGGATGTCCCTGCCCTGGGTGCACATGATGACATCACGCAAGGCGCAGCTGAGGGGAGAAGGGATTGGGGAAGACCCATAGTCAGCCTCCTCCCACGTGACAGCTCATGCTGGGTGACGCCTCCTGTCTTCCACTCCGTCCACATGCTGTAGTAATGCTGGTGAGCAGAGCGGCGCAGCCCAGTCTGGGGTGGGGAGAAGGGAGATGCACCTGGCAGGTCAGCATTCCACACCGTGCTCCTCGGCAGCATTGTGGCGATGACGATGGCGGGCCAGTGCCGTAACTAGCTATGGACGAGAGGTGCCTTGGCGGGTTGGTAGTGTGGCGTGGCCCAGCAGGTGCCAGCGGAGATTTTTCCGCAAGGCACCTCTCGCCCATAGCTAGTTACGGCACTGAGGTGGAGATAAATTACTGGGCTGTCTTCGTACACTAAGTTCTCTGTTAGACAGAACTAAGATAAACGATATATATGCCAATAGTGAAATTGGCGCCCCAGGAAACTAATATTAATTCCCTATTCTGTTTGTATTAATAAAATAATTTAGCATGACCATTAAGCTTCATAAAATGAATAATAGGTTCCAAAACATATATTTTATTTAACATTTATAAAATAACAGTGATGGTCATATAAATATGACAATCTTCAATGTATCCGCCCTCTAAAATGTACAATGGGGGTCTGATTTAGCATGAATGCACAAATACTTATTTTGTGAAATCCTCCTCCCAATATTGCAGATTGGAGGTCACATCAGAACAAGATAGGATAACCAACGCGTTTCGTCTTGTACAGAGACTTCATCAGGGGCGTATCTATAATGTTAGAACATAATCGCTTTAAGACAATGATTAAAAACAATTACAATATTGAAAATTCATACAGTACAAATATACAGACATATATGAATTGGAACATCACAAAGAATAAGCTACTAGAGTACAGACGGAGGTAAAGGAATCAGAAAAAGGAGGAGTAGAGATCTTGCACATACCTCAATAAATGTGTATATACGAGGATTAAACCAATATATAGTATTCTGAACAGATCTCACGTTGTCAAATAAGTGAACATCTGTGCCTATTGGAAGAGTATCCCATTTTGAGCACTCTCGTAGGCCACAGGTAAACAATAAATATAATATAAACTTATTAATGATACCAGGCCCACATACCTGATAATTTCTAGAAAAGGTTTATGATACTTGGGGGTTCAAACTCACAGGAAGACTTTTTCATGAGATTCGCAAAAATGAATCGACCTAGTCAGAGAGGAGAGTAAGAATATACCTAGCAACAGTGGCGGATCAAGGGGAGGGGGGGGGGGGCACTCGGGCCCGTGCCCCCCCTGTCATTTGTGGCAGTTTTTTTTTTAAAACCGGCCACAGCTCTGCTGCAATCTCCCCTTGATAGAGCCAGTGGGCACTAGGGCAGTAGTCCCAGCGCAGGAGGCCCGGCGGTCAGAGCTCACACTGTCAGCCACCAGCGCTGCGCTGCACCTCCTACTGCCTCGTAACCAATGGCAACCCAGCGCCAACACATGTGAACACATCACGCTGCCGCTCTCTCAATCTGTGCCGTGCGCTGCCGCTCTCTCCTCCCCTGTACCCAGCCCGCCTCCTGTACTCACCGTGCGCTCTCTCCTCCTGATGCTGCTGTTTATGGGCACCATTAGGAGTCACAAACGCTCCTTCCTGTCCTAGGATGCCAGCCAGTGGGGCAAAGCCTTAAGGTATTTGCTAAGTAAATGTGATGGAGGTGGGGGGGGGTGCAAGATTGTCAGGGAATCCTTCGTTTATTTCCAAAGTTACAGTATGTCTCTGTATCTCCCCCTCAGCACCCTCCTCCTCCCTGTATATCCCCCTCAGCACCCTCACCCTCCCACTATCTCCCCCTCAGCACCCTCACCCTCCCTGTATCTCCCCCTCAGCACCCTCCCTCTCCCTGTATCTCCCCCTCAGCATCTCCCCCTCAGAACCCTCACCCTCCCTGTATCCCCCCTCAGCACCCTCACCCTCCCTGTACCTCCCCCTCAGCACCCTCACCCTCCCTGTATCCCCCTTCAGCACCCTCACCCTCCCTGTCTCTCCCCCTCAGCACCCCCCCTCCCTGTCTCTCCCCCTCAGCACCGTCACCCTTCCTGTCTCTCCCCCTCAGCACCCTCCTCCTCCCTGTATCTCCCCCTCAGCACCCTCACCCTCCCTGTATCTCCCCCTCAGCACCCTCCCCCTCCCTGTATCTCCCCCTCAGCACCCTCCCCCTCCCTGTATCTCCCCCTCAGCATCTCCCCCTCAGCACCCTCACCCTCCCTGTATCTCCCCCTCAGCACCCTCCCCCTCCCTGTATCTCCCCCTCAGCATCTCCCCCTCAGCACCCTCCCCCTCCCTGTATCTCCCCCTCAGCACCCTCCCCCTCCCTGTATCTCCCTCTCAGTGCCTTTACCCTATCTATCTATCTATCTATCTATCTATCTATCTATCTATCTATCTATCTATCTATCTATCTATCTAATCTATCCTTTTAATTTTATACCTTAGGGTCTCCCTGTCTTAAGTACCCCGGGCCCTCCAAAGCCTTAATCCAGATCTACCGACGGTTATCTGCTGCCACCATACAGCTAATGTAGTAGGCTAGGTGCAGCGAAGTGCTGCTGTGTGCGCAAACCTACTCATGGAGCCACGGTAGTTTCAGGAGACCCGGCGGCTGCCTGCTGCTACAATACAGCTGGTGCTGTTGTGTGCCCGAAGCCGCGGACTGTGCTGGAGACTGGGGAGCATTACTGGAGTCCGCGGGAGTGTGCTCAGTGCTGGGGGAGACTTATCCTCTGTTCACCCCAGCCTACCGTCATTGTGCATAATAGAATTCTGGCTAGAGGGATCCGCCTGTGATATGCTAGGGAAGGTGAGTGAGTCAGTGAGATGTGTATGTTTTTTATGTGTATGTGGTATATTATGCAAGATGAAATTAGACATTTTTTGTATAAAAAAAATTAAAACTTTTTATTTTAACCTGTGCCCCCTTCCTTCCCCACTTATATGTGTGTCATAGGGGCCCACATCACACTGACTCATATGTCACCCTCTCCCTGTTACCTACTGCCAGTCTACCTGGCATCCTCTCCCTGTCACCCACTGCAGGTTAGTCACCCTCTCCTTGTCACCCACTGCCAGTTAGTCACCCTCTCCGTCACCCACTGCCAGTTAGTCACCCTCTCCCTGTCATCCACTGCCAGTCATCTTCTCCCTGTCATCCACTGCCAGTCTCCTTGTCACCACTGCCAGTCTCCCTGTCACCCACTGCCATTCACCCTCTCCCTGTCACCCACTGCCAGTCACCCTCCCCGTCACTCTCTGCCAGTCACTCTCCCCGTCACCCACTGCCTGTCACCCCCTGCCAGTCACTCTATACCCAGTCACACACTACCATTCGCGTTCTCCCAGTCACCCTCTCTCCCACTGCCTGTCACCCACTGCCAGTCACTCTCCATCAACTGCTAGCTGTCACCAACTGATAGTAACGCTCCCTGTCACGTACTGCAAGTCACTCTCTCTCTCACTCTCTCCCTGTCCTGTGAGGCCACACCCCTTGTAGTGGTGACACACCCCTTTTCTGGGAGCGCATGCGCTGAAGGCGCACGCAAATGTACTTGCCCCTTCCATGGTGCCCCCCCTGTCATGTTTTTCTGGATCCGCCCCTGCCTAGTAAGATAGGACCAGTGTCCACTATAATAACCATTTTTCCAATCCATGATGTATGAAATTCATTAAACAGGATATAACAAGACCCTGCTTAGATTATTATTTTGGACCCATATTAGAAACATGTTAGACCATGTGATTTATATCCTCAAGTGTCCTTGCGGACTCGTCTATGTTGGTTTGACAACACGGCCATTCCGGGACCGGATGGCCAATCATCGATCCTCAATACACACTGAATTAACCACAGGTAAAACTGACAAACCGGTTGCTAGGCATTTCTTGGCAGCGAAACATCAAGTTGCCAGTTTGAAATGCAAATTAATAGACAGGATTCCTCCATGCCCGACTGGTGGCGATCGGTCCCTAATGTTGAAGAGACGGGAAAGTTATTGGATACATCAGTTGGACACGGTCGCACCCAGAGGGCTCAATGAGTCCAATCCATTTAATGTTTTTCTTTAATACCTATCAGGGATAGTATACTTTGCCCTAATAGTAACATCTTACCCTGGTATAGGACCTTTAATGTATTTGATGTGTTTGGCAGTTTAATTTATGCATTACAATAATATACAATGTCATTCCTTGCATGATGAAATCTATGTCTATTTTGATGTTGTTACTTACTTACGAATTGAGTGTCCACACCAGTGGCCTAGTGGAAAAAGCAGTAACTGTCCTGATAGATCCATCATATATTGCCCCCATTATTGTGACGTCCACCCGTGTAAACTCTCTCCCAGGCCTAGGCATCCGATCTTAGCTATTTAGACCATTTATACATAGATGGTTTGAATACATTATGTATTACCTAATGGTCTATATGCATTTATTTGCATATAGATAGGTGTCCTTTACACCATTTGTCATGGGTCTCATCGTTTTTATGTTTATATATTTTGTGCATTTGAAAGTTGTTTTGCTGTGGTTTAATGGTGTGGAACGCATGCCACGCCCCTTTTGTTATTTGTGGAACGCACACCCCACCTTTCTAGTCTCGTCCACCCCTATGACCCTTTTGGCGGCATCAAACTGTCCCCCTTATGCACCTCTCACTGTTGAGCCTGTGTGGTGGGTGAATTGAGTCGCCCACACACTTAGGCTGAATGCCCGGTGTCTATGTGCAGACACCTGCGCCGGCCACTGTAGATTTTTTCGTTCCTTCCGTCTGGGTGGAACGCATATCCAGCCGGTGGAACGCAAGTAGTTCCGGCCGGGGTGGGGGATGGCACCAGCGACCCGTTAGACTGCCGCGGTATGTCCGGCCTCTGGCCAGCCGGCTTGAGGGGATCGTGGACGCGCCGCCCAGTCTTCCAACCCACGGTGCCTCTTTGCCACTGTTAACTCCCTCCTCTGCCCACCACCACCTCCTCTCCCTTCCTCATTGTCTGCTCTTGACTTTGACACTCATTTCACATCCAAAATTGACTCCATACGTCAGGACATCACATCCCACCAGACCAGAACCAGCCACCACCCATCCCTTGCCACCCCTCCCCTTCCCTCTTTCCAACTCTGACATCTTTCTCCCATGTATCTGATGAGGAAGTCATGGCCCTCATCCGTTCCTCCCTCCCCACAACCTCCCCACTTGACCCTATCCTCTCCCACCTCCTCTGCTACCTCTCTGCTTCTGCCTGTTCCCATCTTGCCCAAATTCTCAATCTCTCCCTCTCATCAGGCACTGTCCCTTCTGCCTTCAAGCATGCTCTTGTCTCCCCTTTTCTTAAAAAACCTACCCTTGATCCAAACACTCTCTCCAACTATCGACCCATCTCTCTCCTCCCTTTTGCCTCCAAACTGTATTGTCTATAATCGCCTCACTGCCTTTCTTTCCTCTCACTTCTTGACCCATTTCAGTCTGGTTTCCGTTCTCTCCACTCTGCTAAAACTGCCCTCACAAAAGTCTGCAATGACCTCCATGTATCCAAATCTAAGGGCCACTACTCTCTGCTTATTCTTCTTGACCTCTCTGCTGCTTTTGACACTGTGGACCCCCCTCTCCTTCTGCAAATCCTTCACTCTCTTGATCTGCGTGACACTGCCCTCTTCTGGCTGTCCTCATACCTCTCTGATCATTCCTTCTCTGTCTCTTCTCATGACGCTACCCCCCCCCCCCACTTCCACTAACTGTTGGTGTACCCCAAGGCTCTGTTCTTGGTCCTCTCCTTTTCTTTCTCTATGCGTCCTCTTTAGGTGAACTCATTAGTTCTTTTAACTTACAATATCACCTCTATGGTGATGATACTCAAATCTACCTTTCCTCCCTTGATCTCTCCACGGCTCGTAGCTCCAACTGTCTCTCTGCTATCTCTTCCTGGATGTCCCAGTGCTTTCTTAAACTCAACATGTCTAAGACTGAGCTGATCATCTTCCTACCCTCCCGCACAACCTCACCTCCCACAATCTCATTATCCATTGATGGCACGACTATCTCCTCTAGCCCCCAAGTATGCTGTTTTAGCGTAATCCTTGACTCCTCCCTCTCCTTCAAACCAAACATACAGCACCTCTCACAAACCTGTCATTTTCATCTCAAAAACATTTCCAGGATCAGACCTTTTCTCACCCAGGATGCCACTAAAACCTTTATTCATTCACTGATTATTTCCAGACTGGACTACTGTAATCACCTCCTAACTGGCCTCCCTGACAATTACCTCTCTCCACTCCAATCTATCCTCAATGCTGCTACCCGGCTTATCTTCCTCACCAAACGCACTACGTCCACCTCCCCTCTCCTACAAGCCCTTCACTGGCTTCCCTTGCCTTTCAGAATCCAATTCAAACTTCTCACACTCACTTACAAAGCCCTTACCCACTCCTCTCCCACTTACATCTCTGACCTTATCTCCCTTTACACTCCCACCTGTCCTCTTCGCTCTGCTAATGCACGCCGACTCTCCTGTCTTCTAATTACTTCCTCCCACTCCTATCTCCAAGACTTTTCACGTGCTGCTCCCTTTCTCTGGAATTCTTTACCTCTCCCCCTCAGACTCTCCACCTCCCTACAGATCTTCAAACGGGCTCTTAAGACCCATTTCTTTACCAAACCCAGCCAAATCTCATCCTGTCCCATGCTCGGTCTACCCCATCTGTGTCACCCCTGTCTGTCTTCCCCTCCCCTTTAGAATGTAAGCTCTCACGAGCAGGGCCCTCTTCCCTCATGTGCTTATCCTTTTTCTTACGTTAATAATACTCAACAGCCCAAATCCTGCAGTTTTTATGACCACCTTGAAACTTATCGCTATGTCGTTTACTGATGTAGTTATGCTTAGTTACCCTGTACTTGTCCTATATTGTCTTAAACTGTAAGTCACTGTTTTCCTGTTTTGATTATGTGCATATGTACTCTGTAATTGGGTGCTGCGGAACCCTTGTGGCGACATATAAATAAAGGATAATAATAATAATAATAATAATAATAGTAATATATGTATGTAATTCAATTAAACATTTATGTGCAAAAAAATACACGATTAACATTCCGGATGATCTCTATAAATAAATCTCTATAAATCCGGTGGCAAGGCACTTTCGACAATACAAATATCCATTGACCTCAACAATGCAATACAAGATGGTAGATCCTGTGCCGCCGGCCTCCATAAGAGGAGGACATAGGGATAAAGCCTTACTGAAATTGGAAGCAGGGCCGGTTCCAGCCCTTTTAGCGCCCCGGGCGGGAAATAGGGGAGTGGCTTCATACAGGGGGCGTGGTCAGTTACGGCCCCTGTACAGTAGAGTAGCGCCGCTGAAATGCTGTGCGGTGCGCGATGACGTCATCGCGCACCGCACAGCAAAGGTCTTCTCCACTACGCGTCTAGTTCCCTTCACAGCGGGACACAGCGGGCAGCTGGGGGCACAGCAGTAGCGGATCTTGCCATGGTGCGGCGCCCTCCGGATGGCGGCGCCCCGGGCAAAAGTCCTGCTTGCCCGTTTCAAGATCCGCTACTGATTGGAAGCCAAATGGATTTTTAACCTATATACGACTGCCCCAGCTGGATTAAATGAACATCTCTTTCTTACCTGCTTTTCATAAATCTGCCCATTATTAATGTTTTTGCTATATGGCCCCCCTTAGTCCCCGATCCTATTATGTAACATTCGGCTTGAATATTACGTCTTTCGGTACTTACCTTGGTGAGGCTGTGGACACATAACATTATATACAGTTAGTCTATTTGTTCTGGTTCCGGTATGAATGGTCGACCATGTTATGGTCGACAGTCATTAGGTCGACCACTATTGGTCGACATTGACATGGTCGACATGGACACATGGTCGACACATGAAAGGTCGACATATGGAAAGGTCGACATGAGTTTTTTAAACTTTTTTTGGTGTCGTTTTTTGCGTAAAGTGACTGGGAACTCGCCATGCTTCGGGCATGGTGCCTTCGCTCCGCTACCGCTTCGCTCTGCACACTTTACCGTTCCAATCGTAGTCCATGTGGATCGTAAAGTATGGAAAAGTTCCCCAAAAGAAAAAAAAGTTAAAAAACTCATGTCGACCTTTTCATGTGTCGACCTTTCACGTGTCGACCATTTTCATGTGTCGGCCATGTGTCCATGTCGACCATGTCAATGTCGACCAATAGTGGTCGACCTAATGACTGTCGACCATAACATGGTCGACCATGTGAACGGATACCATTTGTTCTACACCTCACAATATGTTTTTTGGTTACTTATCTTATGATGTTATTCTACATTGCTCTCGCTGGAGATGCTCCATCGGGGATTGACAGTTGAGGTGATTAGAACCTTACAATCACAATGAGGATTACTGAGTATGCGCCACAGTCCACTAATGGTATTGTACTTAGAAATTTATATTTGAAGTTTATGATACTCCGTATCTCTGTGCAAAGTTTGTCTGCTACACTGTTATGATCTTTGTTGCACTATTTCCTAGGCAACCTGGGGGTGTGTACTGGGCCTGATGATGGGCGCAATCGCGATGACGTCATGGCGCCTGCACGCTGCTGGGAAGCCGCACTTCGGGTCTTTCACATCACTGGTGACCGGTATCTATTTAGGTAAGTGTGTTTGTAATCAGATTTTGTACTCTGATGAAGGATTAAAACTCCGAAACGTCGGTACTGTACAGTGGTAGTACAGTGTGTATTTCTTTATTAGTCCAGTGAGTGCCGCCTCTATCACAATACCTATCTGAGTTAAATTGAGGATACACCGGGCCTGCTGCATTGACTGTTGTGGGTGCCGGAATTATTGCATTATATATATATATATATATATAAAATATTGTACACGAACATGTCAACATGCTGTAGTAATTAAATTTGCGTTTAGCAAACTTTTTGGCTTTTTCGGATCTAGATAGATAGATATATAGATATAGATAGATTCAGATTATGGGGTATATGCAATTGCGGTCGAATTCCCGAAAATGTCGAAAAACGGGACATTTTCGCCCCCCCAAAAAATTCGACAATGCAATACAGTACTTTTCGCCAAAAAAACGGCCATTCCAAATTCGACTTTTTGAATTTCGACATTTGTCAAATTCGACATTTCTGCAATGGTACAAATGCGGCATTTTGACAAAAGTATATTAAATTGAAGATTGTAAATTCGACAACAGTGATTTTAGACAGTAAATTCGTCATTTTCAATCTGCCACACTTTGCTGGTGGAATCTAATAAAATTTTTTAAAAACATGTTTTTTTTGTGTTTTTTTTTTGGTAATAGCATATCTATTTATATTAGAAGGGTTTGTCTATTTAGGAGGCACAAGTATTATTTATATATTTTAAAAAATATTATTATTATTATTATTATTATTATTATTATTATTTTTTAAATGGAATGGTGTAAAAAAAAATCAGAAAAAAAATATGCGTGGGGTCCCCCCTCCTAAGCATAACCAGCCTTGGGCTCTTTGAGCCGGTCCTGGTTGCCAAAATACGGGGGGAAAAATGACAGGGGATCCCCCGTATTTTAACAACCAGAACCGGGCTCTGCGCCTGGTCCTGGTGCAAAAAATACGGGGGACAAAAAGAGTAGGGGTCCCCCGTATTTTTTGGACCAGCACCGGGCTCCACTAGCTGGACAGATAATGCCACAGCCGGGGGTCACTTTTATACAGCGCCCTGCGGCCGTGGCATTAAATATCCAACTAGTCACCCCTGGCCGGGGTACCCTGGAGGAGTGGGGACCCCTTCAATCAAGGGGTCCCCCCCATCCACCCAAGGGCCAGGGGTGAAGCCCGAGGCTGTCCCCCCCATCCAAGGGCTGCGGATGGGGGGCTGATAGCCTTGTTGAAAATGGAAGAATATTGTTTTTTGCAGAAGAACTACAAGTCCCAGCAAGCCTCCCCCGCAAGCCGGTACTTGGAGAACCACAAGTTCCAGCATGCGGGGGGAAACGGGCCCGCTGGTACCTGTAGTTCTACTGCAAAAAAAAACAAATAAAAACAGGACACAGACACCGTGAAAGTATAACTTTATTACATACATTCCGACACACATACTTACCTATGTTGACAAGCCGACTCTGGGCTCGTCTCCGTCTGTCGACGTCCGGGGTACCTGAAAATAAAATTATACTCACCTAAATCCAGTGTCCTGTGATATTTGTAATCCACGTACTTGGCAAAACAAAAAAACGCATACCCGCTCCACACGGACTGAAAGGGGTCCCATGTTTACACATGGGACCCCTTTCCCCGAATGCAGAGACCCCCCGTGACTCCTGTCACAGAGAGTCTCTTCAGCCAATCAGGTAGCGCCACGTCGTTGCACTCTCCTGATTGGCTGTATGCGCGTCGGAGCTGACAGACGCGCATCGCACAGCTCCCTCCATTAGTTTCAATGTTGGGAACTTTGCGGTCAGCGGTGGGGTTATCCGCGGTCAGCCGCTGACCGCGGGTGACCTCAACGCTGACCGCAAAGTTCCCACCATTGAAACTAATGGAGGGAGCTGTGCGATGCGCTGTCTGCCAGCTCAGACGCGCAAAGCCAATCAGGAGAGTGCCACGAAGTGGCGCTTCCTGATTGGCTGAAGGGACCTTTCTGTGACAGGAGTCACGGGGGGTCTCTGCATTCGGGGAAAGGGGTCCCATGTGTAAACATGGGACCCCTTTCAGTCCGTCTGGTTCGGGTTAATGCGTTTTTTTTTTTTGCCAAGTACGTGGATTACAATAAAAGAACCGGACACTGGATCAGGTGAGTATAATTTTATTTTCAGGTACCCCGGACGTCGACATTGGAGACGAGCCCAGAGTCGGCGTGTCAACATAGGTAAGTATGTGTGTCGGAATGTATGTAATAAAGTTATACTTTCAAGGTGTCTGTGTCCTGTTTTTATTTGGGTATTTTTTTTGCAGTAGAACTACAGGTACCAGCGGGCCCGTTTCCCCCCCGCATGCTGGTACTTGTGGTTCTCCAAGTACCGGCTTGCGGGGGAGGCTTGCTGGGACTTGTAGTTCTTCTGCAAAAAACAATATTCTTCCATTTTCAACAAGGCTTTCAGCCCCCCATCCGCAGCCCTTGGATGGGGGGGACAGCCTCGGGCTTCACCCCTGGCCCTTGGGTGGATGGGGGGGACCCCTTGATTGAGTCGGCGTGTCAACATAGGTTAGTATGTATGTGTCGGCATGTGTGAAATAAAGTTGTATTTTCACGGGGGACAGCCTCGGGCTTCACCCCTGGCCCTTTGATGGCTGGGGGGGGACCCCTTGATTGAGTCGGCGTGTCAACATAGGTTAGTATGTATGTGTCGGCATGTGTGAAATAAAGTTGTATTTTCACGGGGGACAGCCTCGGGCTTCACCCCTGGCCCTTTGATGGCTGGGGGGGGACCCCTTGATTGAAGGGGTCCCCACTCCTCCAGGGTACCCCGGCCAGGGGTGACTAGTTGGATATTTAATGCCACGGCCGCAGGGCGCTGTATAAAAGTGACCCCCGGCTGTGGCATTATCTGTCCAGCTAGTGGAGCCCGGTGTTGGTCCAAAAAATACGGGGGACCCCTACTCTTTTGTCCCCCGTATTTTTTGCACCAGGACCAGGCGCAGAGCCCGGTGCTGGTTGTTAAAATACGGGGGATCCCCTGTCATTTTTCCCCCCGTATTTTGGCAACCAGGACCGGCTCAAAGAGCCCGAGGCTGGTTATGCTTAGGAGGGGCGACCCCACGCGAAAAAAATTCGGGTTTTTTACCGTCTTTTTTTAAACATTTTTAAAAATCTAATCAAAATCCGTCAAATCGGCCGTTTTTCAACAGCGGGACTGTCGAATCCGTTTTTTATTGAATATGTCGAATTCCGGCACCCACCTGCCGGAATTCAACGGTCGAATTGTGTCAAATTAAAAAACGGCGAAAAATTGCCGCAATTCACCCGGAATTGCATATACCCCAATATATATATATATATATATATATATATATATCTATCACCCAAAAATAATTAAAATACTACAAAACGTTCATGTTCAATATTATATTATATTAGATATATATATTTTATAATAATAACATTAACATTATAGAAAAGGGTTCCAGAAAAAGCTACTTCTGTTCTGTATCAAATTAATAATGCTGATATTTATAGTATCCATGAGGCAGAAACAAAATCAGGAGTAAAAATTTGCTACATTTGAAAATAATCGCACTTGCAATACATTTATATGGTTCTGGTAGTGGCCCTCATTCCGAGTTGTTCGCTCGCAAGCTGCTTTTAGCAGCTTTGCACACGCTAAGCCGCCGCTTACTGGGAGTGAATCTTAGCATAGTAAAATTGCGAACGAAAGATTAGCAGAATTGCGAATAGACACTTCTTAGCAGTTTCTGAGTAGCTCCAGACTTACTCGGCAACTGCGATCAGTTCAGTCAGTTTCGTTCCTGGTTTGACGTCACAAACACTCCCAGCGTTCGCCCAGACACTCCCCCGTTTCTTCAGACACTCCCGCGTTTTTCCCAGAAACTGCAGCGTTTTTTCACACACACCCATAAAACGGCCAGTTTCCGCCCAGAAACACCCACTTCCTGTCAATCACATTACGATCACCAGAACGAAGAAAAAACCTGGTAATGCCGTGAGTAAAATTCCTAACTGCATAGCAAATTTACTTGGCGCAGTCGCAGTGCGAACATTGCGCATGCGCAATTAGCGGAAAATCGCTGCGATGCGAAGAAAATTACAGAGCGAACAACTCGGAATGACCACCAGTGTTCTGCGTTATTACAAAAGTAGACAAATTACGCAACACATTATTGTGATAAATTTGCAATAAAATATATAATATGCATGAGAAACAAAATGTGATAAAGCCACAAAAAATGCTTTTAAATTACTTTTTATTGCAAAAAACACCAAATTTTCCCAAAGTGCCGACCAATCGGCTCCTGTCATTTCACAGGCTGTGTTTGAAAAATACAGAGAATGAAGAAACCCACAATCTATAACACACAGATACTGCTACCCAACAAAAGGGGGCGCTGATCTCTAGAAGAGTCAAACAACAGGAAACAAATAAGGAAGGGGAATTTTGTAGAGATATTTTTTATAATATTAAAATTGTAGTATAAAAAATATATGAAGGGGAATTGTGTAGAGATATTTTTTATAATATTAAAATTGTAGTATAAAAAATGTATAATCATGGGGCTAATTCAAGAAGGAACGCAAAACTACAAAAATCACAAAAATTGCGAAAATACGTAAAATCTGAGACAAAAAAAACAATTTCTGAGACAAAAAATACAACTTCTGAGACATAGCAAAAACTGCGTATGCACTACGAAAACTAGGCGTGTAGGGGGCGTACTAAAGGGCTGGACTCGCAAAAACTATGAGCAGGGGCGTGTTGTGGGCGTATGCAGATTTTAGGCGGATCATACGCATTTTTTGCAACTCAACGCACATTTATGGTGTACACTTTCTGAGTGACTACAGGTCTATCTTAAAATCTGCACAAGCTGACCCAGGGCCGTCTTAACAGCAGTGTAGGCCCCTGGGCACAGCAATCCACTGGGCCCCCTACCCATCCTCCAGCAGTAGAGGTGGGGGTGCTATCAGTGGCAGCTTTGATGTCCCGTGGGCGGTAGGGGGTGTTCTATCTACCGCTCAGCATGTAGGACCTGGAGCAGTAATTTCTGCTTTACTGCACAGATGGGGCTAAACTGTAGAAGGGGGCATTGGGCTGAATGAAGAAGCCCTTGTACATGACTTCCAGGGTGGTAGGGGGTGTTTAATACGTAGGGGAGGGGTGGATAGTGGAGTGGGCTTAATATTTATCATTTTCTGGTGGGAGGGCAGCTTGCTTAACTGCAGATATCTCAAGTTCCTGAAAATATATTTTTTAGCTTTAAATGGGATAAAAAAAACTAGAGAGTTTCACCTTTCAGAAGGTTCTGAAGACTTAGGGATCAGAGTTCAGGAGCCAGAGCAATTCACCAACGAAAATCTAAAACTGCATATTAGGTGTGTGGAGCTGGAGCAGGGACCAGCTGCTGGAAGGCTGATATCTCTGGTTCTGGGCATAGTAGAGACAAGCTGCCAATGTTCTCCGAAAGGGGAGAGTCCCAGCTTTTTGTTTATAACCTCATAAAATCTCTAAGCCAGACAGAACCCAAGATATCTGGCTGAGAAGAGCAATTAACAGGCTTGGATTGGGACCACTGCTTTCAAGTCGGATATCTCCGGTTCCCCAGGGCCGATTTTCAAAAATCTGGTACCCCTGGAAAGAGAGGACTATCAGCCTAGGACCCTTATACTCCTGGGGCCCTTGGGCAAGAGCCCATTGAGCCCATATGAAAAGACGGCCCTGAGCTGACCTCAGTTGTAGAATGTTGGATGTATACAGCAATCATTGCTTCATTATTACACCCAGCTCAAGCAGCTCACGCTTCAGCTGCAGTGATACTCAACAACATTTAAGGGAGCTTTAAACTAATTAGCACATGTATTAATTCTTTAAGTTAATAACAATGCAGGTTTGTCAAGAACACACTTGCATACCTCCCAACTTCTTGGCTTTAGGGCGTGACATAAGGAAAGGGGGCGTGGCTTCATGGATGGACCCGCGATCGCGAGCCACGCCCCGTTTTCGTCACTAAGGGGGCATGCCCAGCGCTCTGTGAGCCGCTGGCATGCACCCTCTCCCTTTGACTCAAGTGAATAGACGCTGTGCGCATGTGTCTATTCACCGCTGCTCTGCTAAGCAGGGCAGCCTCCCAACTGCCCCCCCCCCCCCCCCCACCGCGGGACACTGCGGCCCGCGGGTGGGACAGCGAAAATCGGGACAGTTGGGAGGTATGCACTTGTTTTCCTATAAACATGTATAATAACATTTACAAGCAAGATCTTTTTTTCTTTTCTTTTTTTTTGTTTGGTTAATGGCTTTTTGTTTAAAAGCTGAGTTTTTTTATGATTTAAAGCAACAAGCAATTATTATCTTAAAAAATCATACCCACATACTGTACATGTGTAAGGTTTTTGTTTTTTTACCCCTTGACAAAGAAACATATGTTCAATAACATCACCACAATTTTTTTATATTTTCACATTAAACAATAACATAAGAAATGTTAATAATAACAAAGAAACATTAATATGTCATGTATGAAAACTTTCAACATTAAAAAAAAAATTTTTTTTCTTCCGCCTGCGTTTTTTGATTCAACAGCGTAAGTAGCTCGTCTTGTTGTTCGACAATCCTGTCAGTAGGCATGGTTGGCTCAATGTTATGTGTGGCTGATGTTAAATTGTGACATCAGAAACCTTTACACAAAAAATGCAACTAAGTGTACGTTTTCTCGCAAAAAATGCGGATTTTTAAATCTAATCGTAAAATTTGCAAATTTGACAAGTTCTTTTTTTTGTAACGTTAAATTATTGTTGCAGATTTTACGTTTGGGCACGCTTTCGCAATTTTGCGATTGCTCGCAGTTTTTGCAAATTTGTACTTTTTGCGATCCTACTGAATTAGCCCTTTTTAAATCTCATCGCAAAATTAGCAAAAAATATAGGGGCGTGGCCACAAAATAATACCAATTCATATAACGGTGCACAGTAGTCTCCATTATTCAAATTACGCCACACAGTAGCACCACTACACCAGGTAGAGCTCCTTTTACACATTACGGCGGACAGATTCCCCTTTTTACACATTACGGCAGCCAATCCCCCTTTTTACACATTACGGCAGACAGCGTCCCCTTTTTTACACATTAGGGCAGACAGCGTCCCCTTTTTACACATTACGGCAGACAGCGTCCCCTCTTTACACATTATGGCAGACAGCGTCCCCTTGTGTAAAAAGGGGATGCAGACAGCGTCCCCTTTTTACACATAACGGCAGACAGCGTCCCCTTTTTACACATAACGGCAGACAGCGTCCCCCTTTTTACACATTACGACAGACAGCGTCCCCTTTTTACACATTACGGCAGACAGCATCCCCTTTTTACACATTACGGCAGACAGCGTCCCCCTTTTTACACATTACGGCAGACAGTCCCCCTTTCTACACATTACAGCAGACAGCGTCCCCCTTTTTACACATTACGGCAGACAGCGTCCCCTTTTTACACATTACGGCAGACAGCATCCCCTTTTTACACATTATGGCAGACAGCGTCCCCTTTTTACACATTGTGGCAGACAGACAGCATAGATAGATAGATAGATAGATAGACAGAAAGAAAGAATAGATTATACTTACTGGCTCCTCGTGCAGCTTCTGGCAGATCATGATGATTCTAGGCAGGGGAGAAGAAGGAGGAGGGAGCAGCGCAGTGTAATTATTGGAGGCGTTGCTGCTGCTGTCTTTCTCCTTCACCATAGGCTGTCCTCCGCCGCTGTAAATGCTGGAATGCGCTTCCCAGCATTCACAGCGGCGGGCAGCCTATGGTGAAGGAGAGGAACAGCAGCAGCGGTGCCTCCACCAATTACACTACGCTGCTGTGGTTCCCTCCTCCACCTCCCTCCTCCTCTTCCCTCCCCCCCCCCCCACCATGGCGCAGTGCTCCTCTCCTCGGTGGGTGGTGGACAGCGCCATGTAATGAGTCAGTTAGGCTCATTAAATGCCGCACTGGCTTTGGGCCCCTGGACAGTGGCGGGCCCCAGTGCACAGCTTGCACTGGCGGTAGTTCTGCCACTGATACAGGGTGATTCAAAAGTCGCAGTACACCATTTTGTTTCAAAACCTGTGCAGGAAATGGGAAAACTGAATACTCCAGTAAGGTCTGGGTGACTTGGGCTGTCTTTTAGGGTATGTACCGAACATGGGCGCCATCTTGAAATTGGCCAACTTGAATCTAAGTCAGTTTTTTCAAATGGAAAAGGGGTCGTGTAAAATGTCAAACAACATCAGAATTTGCTGAAAATTTTATTGCTACAAACAGATTTGAAATAGTAGTTATGGTTCAAAAGATCCAACCCTTTTATTTTGTTGCAGGTAACTGAAGATGGCTTTGACAAAAGAGGAGAGAATTGAGGTTATTTTGATGTCTGGAGAACGAAGTTTCCATGTCATAGCTGCAGATTTTAACAACCGGCACCCAGAAATACCTCCAATTTCACATCACACTGTCAGGTGCATAATTTCCAAATTCCAAGAAACTGGGACTGTGGCTGACAAGTCACGGAGTGGTCATCTAAAAAGTGCTACTGATGAGACAACCTCAACAATAGTTTTGGCATCCTTCGTGAAGAGCCCACAACACAGCACACAATGTTTGTCAGCAGAATGTGGAATCAGCCAGTGATCGATCGTACTAAACCTTCACAAAGGATTAGAGATGAGCGCCGGAAATTTTTCGGGTTTTGGGTTTTGGTTTTGGGTTCGGTTCCGCGGCCGTGTTTTGGGTTCGACCACGTTTTGGCAAAACCTCACCGAATTTTTTTTGTCGGATTCGGGTGTGTTTTGGATTCGGGTGTTTTTTTCAAAAAACCCTAAAAAACAGCTTAAATCATAGAATTTGGGGGTCATTTTGATCCCAAAGTATTATTAACCTCAAAAACCATAATTTCCACTCATTTTCAGTCTATTCTGAATACCTCACACCTCACAATATTATTTTTAGTCCTAAAATTTGCACCGAGGTCGCTGTGTGAGTAAGATAAGCGACCCTAGTGGCCGACACAAACACCGGGCCCATCTAGGAGTGGCACTGCAGTGTCACGCAGGATGTCCCTTCCAAAAAACCCTCCCCAAACAGCACATGACGCAAAGAAAAAAAGAGGCGCAATGAGGTAGCTGACTGTGTGAGTAAGATAAGCGACCCTAGTGGCCGACACAAACACCGGGCCCATCTAGGAGTGGCACTGCAGTGTCACGCAGGATGGCCCTTCCAAAAAACCCTCCCCAAACAGCACATGACGCAAAGAAAAAAAGAGGCGCAATGAGGTAGCTGACTGTGTGAGTAAGATAAGCGACCCTAGTGGCCGACACAAACACCGGGCCCATCTAGGAGTGGCACTGCAGTGTCACGCAGGATGTCCCTTCCAAAAAACCCTCCCCAAACAGCACATGACGCAAAGAAAAAAAGAGGCGCAATGAGGTAGCTGACTGTGTGAGTAAGATAAGCGACCCTAGTGGCCGACACAAACACCGGGCCCATCTAGGAGTGGCACTGCAGTGTCACGCAGGATGGCCCTTCCAAAAAACCCTCCCCAAACAGCACATGACGCAAAGAAAAAAAGAGGCGCAATGAGGTAGCTGACTGTGTGAGTAAGATAAGCGACCCTAGTGGCCGACACAAACACCGGGCCCATCTAGGAGTGGCACTGCAGTGTCACGCAGGATGGCCCTTCCAAAAAACCCTCCCCAAACAGCACATGACGCAAAGAAAAAAAGAGGCGCAATGAGGTAGCTGTGTGAGTAAGATAAGCGACCCTAGTGGCCGACACAAACACCGGGCCCATCTAGGAGTGGCACTGCAGTGTCACGCAGGATGGCCCTTCCAAAAAACCCTCCCCAAACAACACATGACGCAAAGAAAAAAAGAGGCGCAATGAGGTAGCTGACTGTGTGAGTAAGATAAGCGACCCTAGTGGCCGACACAAACACCGGGCCCATCTAGGAGTGGCACTGCAGTGTCACGCAGGATGTCCCTTCCAAAAAACCCTCCCCAAACAGCACATGACGCAAAGAAAAAAAGAGGCGCAATGAGGTAGCTGACTGTGTGAGTAAGATAAGCGACCCTAGTGGCCGACACAAACACCGGGCCCATCTAGGAGTGGCACTGCAGTGTCACGCAGGATGGCCCTTCCAAAAAACCCTCCCCAAACAGCACATGACGCAAAGAAAAAAAGAGGCGCAATGAGGTAGCTGACTGTGTGAGTAAGATAAGCGACCCTAGTGGCCGACACAAACACCGGGCCCATCTAGGAGTGGCACTGCAGTGTCACGCAGGATGGCCCTTCCAAAAAACCCTCCCCAAACAGCACATGACGCAAAGAAAAAAAGAGGCGCAATGAGGTAGCTGACTGTGTGAGTAAGATAAGCGACCCTAGTGGCCGACACAAACACCGGGCCCATCTAGGAGTGGCACTGCAGTGTCACGCAGGATGGCCCTTCCAAAAAACCCTCCCCAAACAGCACATGACGCAAAGAAAAAAAGAGGCGCAATGAGGTAGCTGACTGTGTGAGTAAGATAAGCGACCCTAGTGGCCGACACAAACACCGGGCCCATCTAGGAGTGGCACTGCAGTGTCACGCAGGATGGCCCTTCCAAAAAACCCTCCCCAAACAGCACATGACGCAAAGAAAAAAGAGGCGCAATGAGGTAGCTGACTGTGTGAGTAAGATAAGCGACCCTAGTGGCCGACACAAACACCGGGCCCATCTAGGAGTGGCACTGCAGTGTCACGCAGGATGGCCCTTCCAAAAAACCCTCCCCAAACAGCACATGACGCAAAGAAAAAAAGAGGCGCAATGAGGTAGCTGTGTGAGTAAGATAAGCGACCCTAGTGGCCGACACAAACACCGGGCCCATCTAGGAGTGGCACTGCAGTGTCACGCAGGATGTCCCTTCCAAAAAACCCTCCCCAAACAGCACATGACGCAAAGAAAAAAAGAGGCGCAATGAGGTAGCTGACTGTGTGAGTAAGATAAGCGACCCTAGTGGCCGACACAAACACCGGGTCCATCTAGGAGTGGCACTGCAGTGTCACGCAGGATGTCCCTTCCAAAAAACCCTCCCCAAACAACACATGACGCAAAGAAAAAAAGAGGCGCAATGAGGTAGCTGACTGTGTGAGTAAGATAAGCGACCCTAGTGGCCGACACAAACACCGGGCCCATCTAGGAGTGGCACTGCAGTGTCACGCAGGATGTCCCTTCCAAAAAACCCTCCCCAAACAGCACATGACGCAAAGAAAAAAAGAGGCGCAATGAGGTAGCTGACTGTGTGAGTAAGATAAGCGACCCTAGTGGCCGACACAAACACCGGGCCCATCTAGGAGTGGCACTGCAGTGTCACGCAGGATGGCCCTTCCAAAAAACCCTCCCCAAACAGCACATGACGCAAAGAAAAAAAGAGGCGCAATGAGGTAGCTGACTGTGAGTAAGATAAGCGACCCTAGTGGCCGACACAAACACCGGGCCCATCTAGGAGTGGCACTGCAGTGTCACGCAGGATGGCCCTTCCAAAAAACCCTCCCCAAACAGCACATGACGCAAAGAAAAAAAGAGGCGCAATGAGGTAGCTGACTGTGTGAGTAAGATAAGCGACCCTAGTGGCCGACACAAACACCGGGCCCATCTAGGAGTGGCACTGCAGTGTCACGCAGGATGGCCCTTCCAAAAAACCCTCCCCAAACAGCACATGACGCAAAGAAAAAAAGAGGCGCAATGAGGTAGCTGACTGTGTGAGTAAGATAAGCGACCCTAGTGGCCGACACAAACACCGGGCCCATCTAGGAGTGGCACTGCAGTGTCACGCAGGATGGCCCTTCCAAAAAACCCTCCCCAAACAGCACATGACGCAAAGAAAAAAGAGGCGCAATGAGGTAGCTGACTGTGTGAGTAAGATAAGCGACCCTAGTGGCCGACACAAACACCGGGCCCATCTAGGAGTGGCACTGCAGTGTCACGCAGGATGTCCCTTCCAAAAAACCCTCCCCAAACAGCACATGACGCAAAGAAAAATAAAAGAAAAAAGAGGTGCAAGATGGAATTGTCCTTGGGCCCTCCCACCCACCCTTATGTTGTATAAACAAAACAGGACATGCACACTTTAACCAACCCATCATTTCAGTGACAGGGTCTGCCACACGACTGTGACTGATATGACGGGTTGGTTTGGACCCCCCCCCAAAAAAGAAGCAATTAATCTCTCCTTGCACAAACTGGCTCTACAGAGGCAAGATGTCCACCTCATCATCATCCTCCGATATATCACCGTGTACATCCCCCTCCTCACAGATTATCAATTCGTCCCCACTGGAATCCACCATCTCAGCTCCCTGTGTACTTTGTGGAGGCAATTGCTGCTGGTCAATGTCTCCGCGGAGGAATTGATTATAATTCATTTTAATGAACATCATCTTCTCCACATTTTCTGGATGTAACCTCGTACGCCGATTGCTGACAAGGTGAGCGGCGGCACTAAACACTCTTTCGGAGTACACACTTGTGGGAGGGCAACTTAGGTAGAATAAAGCCAGTTTGTGCAAGGGCCTCCAAATTGCCTCTTTTTCCTGCCAGTTTAAGTACGGACTGTGTGACGTGCCTACTTGGATGCGGTCACTCATATAATCCTCCACCATTCTTTCAATGTTGAGAGAATCATATGCAGTGACAGTAGACGACATGTCCGTAATCGTTGTCAGGTCCTTCAGTCCGGACCAGATGTCAGCATCAGCAGTCGCTCCAGACTGCCCTGCATCACCGCCAGCGGGTGGGCTCGGAATTCTGAGCCTTTTCCTCGCACCCCCAGTTGCGGGAGAATGTGAAGGAGGAGATGTTGACAGGTAGCGTTCCGCTTGACTTGACAATTTTCTCACCAGCAGGTCTTTCAACCCCAGCAGACTTGTGTCTGCCGGAAAGAGAGATCCAAGGTAGGTTTTAAATCTAGGAACGAGCACGGTGGCCAAAATGTAGTGCTCTGATTTCAACAGATTGACCACCCGTGAATCCTTGTTAAGCGAATTAAGGGCTCCATCCACAAGTCCCACATGCCTAGCGGAATCGCTCCGTGTTAGCTCCTCCTTCAATGTCTCCAGCTTCTTCTGCAAAAGCCTGATGAGGGGAATGACCTGACTCAGGCTGGCAGTGTCTGAACTGACTTCACGTGTGGCAAGTTCAAAGGGCATCAGAACCTTGCACAACGTTGAAATCATTCTCCACTGCACTTGAGACAGGTGCATTCCACCTCCTATATCGTGCTCAATTGTATAGGCTTGAATGGCCTTTTGCTGCTCCTCCAACCTCTGAAGCATATAGAGGGTTGAATTCCACCTCGTTACCACTTCTTGCTTCAGATGATGGCAGGGCAGGTTCAGTAGTTTTTGGTGGTGCTCCAGTCTTCTGTACGTGGTGCCTGTACGCCGAAAGTGTCCCGCAATTCTTCTGGCCACCGACAGCATCTCTTGCACGCCCCTGTCGTTTTTAAAAAAATTCTGCACCACCAAATTCAAGGTATGTGCAAAACATGGGACGTGCTGGAATTTGCCCATATTTAATGCACACACAATATTGCTGGCGTTGTCCGATGCCACAAATCCACAGGAGAGTCCAATTGGGGTAAGCCATTCCGCGATGATCTTCCTCAGTTGCCGTAAGAGGTTTTCAGCTGTGTGCGTATTCTGGAAAGCGGTGATACAAAGCGTAGCCTGCCTAGGAAAGAGTTGGCGTTTGCGAGATGCTGCTACTGGTGCCGCCGCTGCTGTTCTTGCGGCGGGAGTCCATACATCTACCCAGTGGGCTGTCACAGTCATATAGTCCTGACCCTGCCCTGCTCCACTTGTCCACATGTCCGTGGTTAAGTGGACATTGGGTACAACTGCATTTTTTAGGACACTGGTGAGTCTTTTTCTGACGTCCGTGTACATTCTCGGTATCGCCTGCCTAGAGAAGTGGAACCTAGATGGTATTTGGTAACGGGGGCACACTGCCTCAATAAATTGTCTAGTTCCCTGTGAACTAACGGCGGATACCGGACGCACGTCTAACACCAACATAGTTGTCAAGGCCTCAGTTATCCGCTTTGCAGCAGGATGACTGCTGTGATATTTCATCTTCCTCGCAAAGGACTGTTGGACAGTCAGTTGCTTACTGGAAGTAGTACAAGTGGGCTTACGACTTCCCCTCTGGGATGACCATCGACTCCCAGCAGCAACAACAGCAGCGCCAGCAGCAGTAGGCGTTACACGCAAGGATGCATCGGAGGAATCCCAGGCAGGAGAGGACTCGTCAGAATTGCCAGTGACATGGCCTGCAGGACTATTGGCATTCCTGGGGAAGGAGGAAATTGACACTGAGGGAGTTGGTGGGGTGGTTTGCGTGAGCTTGGTTACAAGAGGAAGGGATTTACTGGTCAGTGGACTGCTTCCGCTGTCGCCCAAAGTATTTGAACTTGTCACTGACTTATTATGAATGCGCTGCAGGTGACGTATAAGGGAGGATGTTCCGAGGTGGTTAACGTCCTTACCCCTACTTATTACAGCTTGACAAAGGGAACACACGGCTTGACAAATGTTGTCCGCATTTCTGGTGAAATACTTCCACACCGAAGAGCTGATTTTTTTGGTATTTTCGCCAGGCATGTCAACGGCCATATTCCTCCCACGGACAACAGGTGTCTCCCCGGGTGCCTGACTTAAACAAACCACCTCACCATCAGAATCCTCCTGGTCAATTTCCTCCCCAGCGCCAGCAACACCCATATCCTCCTCATCCTGGTGTACTTCAACACTGACAACTTCAATCTGACTATCAGGAACTGGACTGCGGGTGCTCCTTCCAGCACTTGCAGGGGGCGTGCAAATGGTGGAAGGCGCATGCTCTTCACGTCCAGTGTTGGGAAGGTCAGGCATCGCAACCGACACAATTGGACTCTCCTTGTGGATTTGGGATTTCGAAGAACGCACAGTTCTTTGCGGTGCTACTGCTTTTGCCAGCTTGAGTCTTTTCATTTTTCTAGCGAGAGGCTGAGTGCCTCCATCCTCATGTGAAGCTGAACCACTAGCCATGAACATAGGCCAGGGCCTCAGCCGTTCCTTGCCACTCCGTGTGGTAAATGGCATATTGGCAAGTTTACGCTTCTCCTCCGACAATTTTATTTTAGGTTTTGGAGTCCTTTTTTTACTGATATTTGGTGTTTTGGATTTGACATGCTCTGTACTATGCCATTGGGCATCGGCCTTGGCAGACGACGTTGCTGGCATTTCATCGTCTCGGCCATGACTAGTGGCAGCAGCTTCAGCACGAGGTGGAAGTGGATCTTGATCTTTCCCTAATTTTGGAACCTCAACATTTTTGTTCTCCATATTTTAATAGGCACAACTAAAAGGCACCTCAGGTAAACAATGGAGATGGATGGATACTAGTATACAATTATGGATGGACTGCCGAGTGCCGACACAGAGGTAGCTACAGCCGTGGACTACCACACTGTACTGTGTCTGCTGCTAATATAGACTGGATGATAATGAGATGTAGTATGTATAAAGAAGAAAGAAAAAAAAAACCACGGGTAGGTGGTATACAATTATGGACGGACTGCCGAGTGCCGACACAGAGGTAGCTACAGCCGTGGACTACCGTACTGTACTGTGTCTGCTGCTAATATAGACTGGATGATAATGAGATGTAGTATGTATAAAGAAGAAAGAAAAAAAAAAACACGGGTAGGTGGTATACAATTATGGACGGACTGCCGAGTGCCGACACAGAGGTAGCTACAGCCGTGGACTACCGTACTGTACTGTGTCTGCTGCTAATATAGACTGGATGATAATGAGATGTAGTATGTATAAAGAAGAAAGGAAAAAAAAACCACGGGTAGGTGGTATACAATTATGGACGGACTGCCGAGTGCCGACACAGAGGTAGCTACAGCCGTGGACTACCGTACTGTGTCTGCTGCTAATATAGACTGGTTGATAATGAGATGTAGTATGTATAAAGAAGAAAGAAAAAAAAAACCACGGGTAGGTGGTATACAATTATGGACGGACTGCCGAGTGCCGACACAGAGGTATCTACAGCCGTGGACTACCGTACTGTACTGTGTCTGCTGATAATATAGACTGGATGATAATGAGATGTAGTATGTATAAAGAAGAAAGAAAAAAAAAACCACGGGTAGGTGGTATACAATTATGGATGGACTGCCGAGTGCCGACACAGAGGTAGCTACAGCCGTGGACTACCGTACTGTACTGTGTCTGCTGCTAATATAGACTGGATGATAATGAGATGTAGTATGTATAAAGAAGAAAGAAAAAAAAACCCACGGGTAGGTGGTATACAATTATGGACGGACTGCCGAGTGCCGACACAGAGGTAGCTACAGCCGTGGACTACCGTACTGTACTGTGTCTGCTGCTAATATAGACTGGATGATAATGAGATGTAGTATGTATAAAGAAGAAAGGAAAAAAAAACCACGGGTAGGTGGTATACAATTATGGATGGACTGCCGAGTGCCGACACAGAGGTAGCTACAGCCGTGGACTACCGTACTGTACTGTGTCTGCTGCTAATATAGACTGGATGATAATGAGATGTAGTATGTATAAAGAAGAAAGAGAAAAAAAACCACGGGTAGGTGGTATACAATTATGGACGGACTGCCGAGTGCCGACACAGAGGTAGCTACAGCCGTGGACTACCGTACTGTGTCTGCTGCTAATATAGACTGGTTGATAATGAGATGTAGTATGTATAAAGAAGAAAGAAAAAAAAAACCACGGGTAGGTGGTATACAATTATGGACGGACTGCCGAGTTCCGACACAGAGGTAGCTACAGCCGTGGACTACCGTACTATACTGTGTCTGCTGCTAATATAGACTGGATGATAATGAGATGTAGTATGTATAAAGAAGAAAGAAAAAAAAAACACGGGTAGGTGGTATACAATTATGGACGGACTGCCGAGTGCCGACACAGAGGTAGCTACAGCCGTGGACTACCGTACTGTACTGTGTCTGCTGCTAATATAGACTGGATGATAATGAGATGTAGTATGTATAAAGAAGAATGGAAAAAAAAACCACGGGTAGGTGGTATACAATTATGGATGGACTGCCGAGTGCCGACACAGAGGTAGCTACAGCCGTGAACTACCGTACTGTGTCTGCTGCGACTGGATGATAAATAATGATATAAAAAATATATATATATCACTACTGCAGCCGGACAGGTATATATTATATAATGACGGACCTGCTGGACACTGTCTGTCAGCAGAATGAGTTTTTTATTTTATAGAATAAAAAAACACCACACAAGTCACACGACGTGTGTTTAACTTTTACAGGCAGACAGTCAATCACAATACAATATAGTATACTATACTGGTGGTCAGGTCACTGGTCAGTCACACTGGCAGTGGCACTCCTGCAGAAAAAAAGTGTGCACTGTTTAATTTTAATATGTACTCCTGGCTCCTGCTATAACCTAACTGCTCCCCAGTCTCCCCCACAATTAAGCTGTGTGAGCACAGTCAGATATTATACATAGATGATGCAGCAGCACACTGGGCTGAGCACAGATATGGTATGTGACTGAGTCACTGTGTATCGTTTTTTCAGGCAGAGAACGGATTATATTAAATAATATAAAACTGCACTGGTGGTCACTGGTCAGTCACTAGTATAACTAACTAATACTATCAGCAAAATTCTGCACTCTCTGTCTGAGTACTCCTCCTAAGCTCCAGTAAATGAAGTGTCACTGTCTCACTCTGTCACTAGTATAACTAACTAATACTATCAGCAAAATTCTGCACTCTCTGTCTGAGTACTCCTCCTAAGCTCCAGTAAATGAAGTGTCACTGTCTCACTCTCACTCTCCTATCTATTTCTTCTCTAAACGGAGAGGACGCCAGCCACGTCCTCTCACTATCAATCTCAATGCACGTGTAAAATGGTGGCGACGCGCGGCTCCTTATATAGAATCCGAGTCTCGCGATAGAATCCGAGCCTCGCGAGAATCCGACAGCGTCATGATGACGTTCGGGCGCGCTCGGGTTAACCGAGCAAGGCGGGAAGATCCGAGTCGCTCGGATCCGTGTAAAAAATCATGAAGTTCGGGCGGGTTCGGATTCCGAGGAACCGAACCCGCTCATCTCTACAAAGGATGCCAAAACCATTGTTAAGGTTGTCTCGTCAGTAGCACCTTTTGGAGGCACCTGACAGTGTGATGTGAAATTGGAGGTCTTTCTGGATGCCGGTTGTTAAAATCTGCAGCTATGACACGGAAACTTTGTTCTCCAGACATCAAAATGACCTCAGTTCTCTCCTCATTTGTGAAAGCCATCTTCACATACCCGCAACAACAAAAAGTGTTGTAACTTTTGAACCATAACTACTATTTCAAATCTTTTTGCAGCAATAAACTTTTCAGCACATTCTGATGTTGTCTGATGTGTTACTCGACCCCCCTTCCATTTGAAAAAAACTGACTTAGGTTCAAGATGGCCGATTTCAAGATGGCGCCCATGTTCGGTACAGACCCTAGAAGATAGCCCACCTCACCCATACCTTACTAGAGTATTCAGTTTTCCCATTTCCTGCACAGTTTTTGAAACAAAAGGGTGTACTGCGACTTTTGAATCACCCTGTATAACAAACTTACTTTATAGGAAAGGTTTTCTTTGGTCAAGCTAATGATCCACTTGTTATGACTTCCAAGTGGTGTCCGGTTGATTGGTTGACAGTAACAAGGTCAAAAGTTAATAGGTCAACACCAAATGGCCGGCATGCATTAGGTGGCCAGGGTCAAATGGTCCACTTGACAATGGTTGACACACATATGGTTGACACTTGTTTTTATAAAAATGTTTTAATTTTTTTAAACTTTCTCATAATTTACCATCCACGTGGATGAAAAAAACTTGTGTCTACCTTTTTTTGTGTCGACCATTTCCATGTTGAGCTATTGACCCTATCGACCTTTTGTTCCCGTCGACCTTTTCAACTGCCTACCTTTTCCGTGTCGACCTTTTGACTCTGTGGACCATGCTCATTTCAACCATTTGGACCCTACTGACAGTCGACCTTTTCACTGGTGACCTAACGAACCACAACCCTTCCAAGTAATACTCCCAGGACTGAAAATAGCAGCAGGTAAAAAATAAAACTCTTGGGTCTATTTACTAAGCCTTGGATGGACATAAAGTGGCTGCAGATAAAGTACCAGCCAATCAGATCCTGTCATTTTTCAAACCCAGCCTGTGACATGGCAGTTACACACTGATTGGCTGGTCACACTTGGTGGTGTTCGGCACACAAGTAAAATCCGTTGGTGATACCAAGCTTGCCTGGACATATATCAGCGGTGGTTACTGGTTCCCATAGTGGTTCTCACTTGACATGTATTAAGCAGTGATAAAAGTGGAGTGGTGAGCCAGTGGAGAAGTTGCCCATGGCAACCAATCAGCATTGACGTAACATTTCCAATTTGCATACTATACAATTGTACGGAGCAGCTGATTGGTTGCCATGGGAAATTTTTCCACTGGCTCACTTCTCCACTTGTATCACTGCTTAGTACATGTCCCACTAAGGGGCCTGTTTATTAACATTATTTTTACTAAAATAATGTGAAAAGGGGTGTTTTCTGTTTTCACGCCCTTTTCACATTATTCTAGTATCTTCAGAATGTATTAAAGGGCATTTGGAGCAGTTTTCATGAAAAACGACTCCAAACCCTATAATTGCCATTTTTCAGTAACTCGCATCACATTCCCCCATACTTATAATGTGAAATGCGATGTGGCCGAATTGACTAAAAGTAAATGTAAAAAAACACCGCAATATGCCCTGTGATAATAACGCCAGCTCAGGCTGGTGAGTTCACAGGGCATTACTGTGGCATGCAGCCTTTGCCCATGGCAGAGAAAGCTGAGCGGGGACCCGGCAGAGTGATCAGGTATGTGAGTCAGATGGACACACAAACTGATCACTCAGTGGCGTAAGTTCGTCCCAGTTGCCCGGAGGCAAGATGAATATTGGTTCCCCCCTATTTCCTATATCAAGATAAATGTGTGTGTGTGTGTGTGTGTGTGTGTGTGTGTGTGTGTGTGTGTGTGTGTGTGTGTATATGGAGTGTTCTGAAAAAAATGTATATACTATATTTATACATTTAATTGTCTATTATTTTAAATCACACATTTCTTAGCAGTCATACCCAGGATCAGAACACATGACCTGTTACACTGCAGCAGACACTTCACTGATGGAGTTATTTGCTCCTGTAGAGTAAACATGAGAATTCTAACTATATGAAGTTACGTGTAATTGTCAGAGAAGTATCTTCATATAGTTAAAATTCTCATATTTCCTATACAGGAGCAAATAGCTTCATCAGTAAGGTGTCTGCTCCCAGTGTAATAGGTTGTGGTTTCTAATCCTGTGTGTGACACTTGTAAAATGTATGTAATAGAGAGGGTGTGATTTGTAAGGTGCAGGGACCAGTGAGGAAGTCGACCACTGAAAAGACAGCGACAGCTATCAATAAACTTAATTCAATGGTGTCACAGAATGGGAGGAGAGGTGCCCCCCTTCAGAGCAGGAGCCCGGCGGCAGATGACTCCGTTGCCTCCCAGAGTTCTGCCTCTGTGATCACTGCTTAAAACAAAAACAAAAAAAGTAAAAACACCCAAAACATACTTACCCGCCTAGGAGCCGGTGATTGGTGATCCTGAGCGGGCTGACAGGCGCCAGGTCCCCAATGTGCTACAATGCGACCCCGGTGCAGCAAAGTGACGCTGCAAAGCGGCAGCGCAATTTACAGCACCGGGGGTCACTGCAGCACACAGGAGACGGGACCTGGCAGCCCTGCAGGAGCAGCGCTGACCGGCTCCCTGCACTGGTGACTATATTGACCTGCGGGGGGGAAGGTCAGCGGCGCACGGGCGGTAGTCGCGATGGGGAGGTCAACTCGGTAGCGGCGGTGGGGGCGGCGCATGTGCAAAAAGAAATCAGAGTATTTCTCTGACGTCCTAGTGGATGCTGGGACTCCGTAAGGACCATGGGGAATAGCGGCTCCGCAGGAGACAGGGCACAAGAATAAAAGCTTTAGGATCAGGTGGTGTGCACTGGCTCCTCCCCCTATGACCCTCCTCCAAGCCTCAGTTAGATTTTTGTGCCCGAACGAGAAGGGTGCAGGCTAGGTGGCTCTCCTGAGCTGCTTAGAGTAAAAGTTTATTTTAGGTTTTTTATTTTCAGTGAGTCCTGCTGGCAACAGGCTCACTGCATCGTGGGACTAAGGGGAGAAGAAGCGAACTCACCTGCGTGCAGAGTGGATTGGGCTTCTTAGGCTACTGGACATTAGCTCCAGAGGGACGATCACAGGTTCAGCCTGGATGGGTCCCGGAGCCGCGCCGCCGGCCCCCTTACAGAGCCAGAAGAGCGAAGAGGTCCGGTGAAATCGGCGGCAGAAGACGGTCCTGTCTTCAACTAAGGTAGCGCACAGCACCGCAGCTGTGCGCCATTGCTCTCAGCACACTTCACACTCCGGTCACTGAGGGTGCAGGGCGCTTGGGGGGGAGCGCCCTGAGACGCAATGAAACAGAAATACCTTAGGTTGGCAAAAAGAAATACATCACATATAGCTCCTGGGCTATATGGATGTATTTAACCCCTGCCAGTTTTCCAGAAAAGAGCGGGAGATAAGGACGTCGTGAAGGGGCGGAGCCTATCTCCTCAGCACACAAGCGCCATTTTCCCTCACAGCTCCGCTGGAAGGACGGCTCCCTGACTCTCCCCTGCAGACCTGCTACAGAATCAGGGTAAAAAAGAGAAGGGGGGGGCACTATTGGCAGCTAATAATAAAAACAGCAGCTATAAAGGGAAAAACACTTATATAAGGTTATCCCTGTATATATATATATAGCGCTTGGTGTGTGCTGGCAAACTCTCCCTCTGTCTCTCCAAAGGGCTAGTGGGGTCCTGTCCTCTATCAGAGCATTCCCTGTGTGTGTGCTGTGTGTCGGTACGTGTGTGTCGACATGTATGAGGAGGAAAATGATGTGGAGGCGGAGCAATTGCCTGGGTTAGTGATGTCACCCCCTAGGGAGTCGACACCTGACTGGATGATCGTATTTAAAGAATTACGTGACAATGTCAGCACTTTGCAAAAAACTGTTGACGACATGAGACAGCCGGCAAATCAATTAGTGCCTGTTCAGGCGTCTCAGACACCGTCAGGGGCCCTAAAACGCCCGTTACCTCAGTGGGTCGACACAGACCCAGACACAGATACTGAGTCTAGTGTCGATGGTGAGGAGACAAACGTAATGTCCAGTAGGGCCACACGTTACATGATCACGGCAATGAAGGAGGCATTGAACATTTCTGACACTACAAGTACCACAAAGAAGGGTATTATGTGGGGTGTGAAAAAACTACCAATAGTTTTTCCTGAGTCAGATGAATTAAATGAAGTGTGTGATGAAGCGTGGGTTTCCCCCGACAAAAAACTGCTAATTTCTAATAAATTATTGGCACTATATCCTTTCCCGCCAGAGGTTAGGGCGCGTTGGGAAACACCCCCTAGGGTAGATAAAGCGCTCACACGTTTATCAAAACAAGTAGCGTTACCGTCTCCTGATACGGCAACCCTCAAAGAACCAGCTGATAGAAGGCTGGAAAATATCCTAAAAAGTATATACACACATACTGGTGTTATACTGCGACCAGCAATCGCTTCAGCCTGGATGTGCAGTGCTGGAGTCGCGTGGTCGGATTCCCTGACTGAAAATATTGATACCCTGGACAGGGACAATATATTGTTAACTATAGAGCATTTGAAGGATGCATTACTATATATGCGTGATGCACAGAGAGATATTTGCACCCTGGCATCAAGAGTAAGTGCTATGTCCATTTCTGCCAGAAGAGCGTTATGGACGCGACAGTGGTCAGGGGATGCGGATTCCAAACGACATATGGAAGTATTGCCGTATAAAGGGGAGGAGTTATTTGGGGCCGGTCTATCGGACCTGGTGGCCACGGCAACGGCTGGAAAGTCCACCTTTTTACCCCAGGTTACCTCACATCAGCAGAAAAAGACACCGTCTTTTCAAACTCAGTCCTTTCGTTCCCATAAGTACAAGCGAGCAAAAGGCCACTCATTTCTGCCCCGGGGCAGAGGAAGAGGAAAAAGACTGCACCATGCAGCCGCTTCCCAGGAGCAGAAGCCCTCCCCTGCTTCTGCCAAGTCTTCAGCATGACGCTGGGGCTTTACAAGCAGACTCAGACACGGTGGGGGCCCGTCTCAAGAATTTCAACACGCAGTGGGCTCGCTCGCAAGTGGACCCCTGGATTCTGCAGGTAGTATCGCAGGGGTACAAACTGGAATTCGAGGCATTTCCCCCTCGCCGGTTCCTGAAGTCTGCTCTACCAAAGTCTCCCTCCGACAGGGAGGCAGTTTTGGAAGCCATTCACAAGCTGTATTCCCAGCAGGTGATAATCAAGGTACCCCTCCTACAACAGGGAAAGGGGTATTATTCCACGCTGTTTGTGGTACCGAAGCCGGACGGCTCGGTGAGACCAATTTTAAATCTGAAATCCTTGAACACTTACATAAAAAGGTTCAAATTCAAGATGGAGTCACTCAGAGCAGTGATAGCGAACCTGGAAGAAGGGGACTATATGGTGTCTCTGGACATCAAAGATGCTTATCTCCACGTCCCAATCTACCCTTCTCACCAAGGGTACCTCAGGTTTGTAGTACAAAACTGTCATTATCAGTTTCAGACGCTGCCGTTTGGGTTGTCCACGGCACCGCGGGTCTTTACCAAGGTAATGGCCGAAATGATGATTCTTCTTCGAAGAAAAGGCATCTTAATTATCCCTTACTTGGACGATCTCCTGATAAGGGCAAGGTCCAGGGAACAGTTAGAAGTCGGAGTAGCACTATCTCAGGTAGTGTTACGTCAGCACGGGTGGATCCTAAATATTCCAAAATCGCAGCTGATTCCAACGACACGTCTACTGTTCCTAGGAATGATTCTGGACACAGTCCAGAAAAAGGTGTTTCTCCCGGAGGAGAAGGCCAGGGAGTTATCCGAGCTAGTCAGGAACCTCCTAAAACCAGGCCAGGTGTCAGTGCATCAGTGCACGAGGGTTCTGGGAAAAATGGTGGCTTCTTACGAAGCGATTCCATTCGGAAGATTCCATGCAAGAACGTTTCAGTGGGATCTACTGGACAAATGGTCCGGATCGCATCTTCAGATGCATCAGCGGATAACCCTGTCGCCAAGGACAAGGGTGTCTCTTCTGTGGTGGCTGCAGAGTGCTCATCTACTAGAGGGCCGCAGATTTGGCATTCAGGATTGGATCCTGGTGACCACGGATGCCAGCCTGAGAGGCTGGGGAGCAGTCACACAGGGAAGAAATTTCCAGGGCTTGTGGTCAAGCCTGGAGACATCTCTTCATATAAACATTCTGGAACTAAGGGCCATTTACAATGCCCTAAGTCAAGCGAAACCCCTGCTTCAGGGTCAGGCGGTATTGATCCAATCGGACAACATCACGTCAGTCGCCCACGTAAACAGACAGGGCGGCACGAGAAGCAGGAGGGCAATGGCAGAAGCTGCAAGGATTCTTCGCTGGGCGGAAAATCATGTGATAGCACTGTCAGCAGTGTTCATTCCGGGAGTGGACAACTGGGAAGCGGACTTCCTCAGCAGACACGATCTCCACCCGGGGGAGAATGGGGACTTCATCCAGAAGTCTTCCAAGAGATGGTAAACCGTTGGGAAAAACCAAAGGTGGACATGATGGCGTCCCGTCTAAACAAACAACTAGACAGATATTGCGCCAGGTCAAGGGACCCTCAGGCAATAGCGGTGGACTCTCTGGTAACACCGTGGGTGTACCAGTCAGTGTATGTGTTCCCTCCTCTGCCTCTCATACCAAAAGTACTGAGAATCATAAAAAGGAGAGGAGTAAGAACTATACTCGTGGTCCCGGATTGGCCAAGAAGGACTTGGTACCCGGAACTTCAAGAGATGCTCACGGAAGAACCGTGGCCTCTACCTCTAAGAAAGGACCTGCTTCAGCAGGGGCCTTGTCTGTTCCAAGACTTACCGCGGCTGCGTTTGACGGCATGGCGGTTGAACGCCGGATCCTGAAGGAAAAAGGCATTCCAGAAGAAGTCATCCCTACCCTGATCAAAGCAAGATAGGATGTAACCGCAAAACATTATCACCGCATTTGGCGAAAATATGTTGCGTGATGTGAGGCCAAGAAGGCCCCTACAGAGGAATTTCAACTGGGTCGCTTCCTACATTTCCTGCAAACAGGACTGTCTATGGGCCTAAAATTAGGGTCCATTAAGGTTCAAATTTCGGCCCTATCGATTTTCTTCCAAAAAGAACTGGCTTCAGTGCCTGAAGTTCAGACGTTTGTAAAGGGAGTACTGCATATACAGCCTCCTTTTGTGCCTCCGGTGGCACCTTGGGATCTCAATGTGGTTTTGGGGTTCCTTAAATCACATTGGTTTGAACCACTCACCACTGTGGAATTAAAATATCTCACATGGAAGGTGGTAATGCTGTTAGCCCTGGCTTCAGCCAGGCGTGTCTCAGAATTGGCGGCTTTATCTTATAAAAGCCCTTACCTGATTTTTCACACGGACAGGGCAGAATTGAGGACTCGTCCTCAATTTCTCCCTAAGGTGGTTTCAGCGTTTCACGTGAACCAGCCTATTGTGGTGCCTGCGGCTACTAGGGACTTGGAGGACTCCAAGTTGCTGGACGTTGTCAGGGCCCTGAAAATATATATTTCCAGGACGGCTGGAGTCAGGAAATCTGACTCGCTGTTTATCTTGTATGCACCCAACAAGATGGGTGCTCCTGCTTCTAAGCAGACTATTGCTCGTTGGATTTGTAATACAATTCAGCTTGCACATTCTGTGGCAGGCCTGCCACAGCCAAAATCTGTAAAAGCCCATTCCACAAGGAAGGTGGGCTCATCTTGGGCGGCTGCCCGAGGGGTCTCGGCTTTACAACTTTGCCGAGCAGCTACTTGGTCAGGGGCAAACACGTTTGCAAAATTCTACAAATTTGATACCCTGGCTGAGGAGGACCTGGAGTTCTCTCATTCGGTGCTGCAGAGTCATCCGCACTCTCCCGCCCGTTTGGGAGCTTTGGTATAATCCTGACAATTTTTCTGACTTTGACAATCCCCATGGTCCTTACGGAGTCCCAGCATCCACTAGGACGTCAGAGAAAATAAGATTTTACTCACCGATAAATCTATTTCTCGTAGTCCGTAGTGGATGCTGGGCGCCCATCCCAAGTGCGGATTGTCTGCAATACTTGTATATAGTTATTGTTACAAAAATTCGGGTTATTATTGTTGTGAGCCATCCTTTCAGAGGCTCCTTTCGTTTATCATACTGTTAACTGGGTTCAGATCACAAGTTGTACGGTGTGATTGGTGTGGCTGGTATGAGTCTTACCCGGGATTCAATATCCTTCCTTATTATGTACGCTCGTCCGGGCACAGTATCCTAACTGAGGCTTGGAGGAGGGTCATAGGGGGAGGAGCCAATGCACACCACCTGATACTAAAGCTTTTATTCTTGTGCCCTGTCTTCTGTGGAGCCGCTATTCCCCATGGTCCTTACGGAGTCCCAGCATCCACTACGGACTACGAGAAATAGATTTATCGGTGAGTAAAATCTTATTTTTTCCCGAAAAAAGCTCTGTTCCTGCATGCGTTAATTGATACATCCCTGCGACGATACCCGACAGCAAGTATCTTCTGACCTTAATAACAACTGGAACACTTAGCGCCGCCATATGAACCTATGGAGGTGTCCATGTTCTAAACTGCTTTTGTTTTAGCACTTGTGGTCAGAAGACAGAGAATCGCTTTCTCTGTCTTTTTAGTTTTTCCCCCTTATCTCCTCTGAGTATATGGAGCCCTTTATCCTTATCCACTTTATCTTTCTCCAAGCTTTGATAACTCTCCCCCTGTATGGGTGGGATCAGTATGAAATACCGGTGGTCAAGATGCCGGCAGTCACATGATCGACAACGGCACCCGACACTGAAGATCCCGACATTGGAGGCGTAAGTATCTGAACCCTCTTTACCCTAACTCTAACCTTCCAGGGGTGGCAGCTGGAACTACATAACGGTAATGCCACTTCAATTGCTCCATCTGGCTGCCAGCGCAAAACACACTTGAATTCCCCCCATAGAGGTGAGGAGCAGCGTTAATCTTTGATTATATAAGATATATATAACTTATTTACATATGTGTGTATGCACGTGTATATTAGGTCCCCTAAGGTTCTCACATTCCACCGGTCCCCTGCGTATAAGTGTATATGTATCTATATAATACATAGCAGGTATTTAAGAAAACTGTTCTGTATTCGGCCTCTTCCATACCGAGTCGACGTGAGGTTATTTTCTCATAGAGCCACAGTTAATAGGAATTCAGATAAATATTATATACAGTCAGACAACTTAAACTGTTGGGAGTCCTCTGGGTAAAAGTAATGATGAACTGTTTTGTTTAATTTGGGTGAAGAAATGAAAGGAGCCTTTAAAATATTTTTTGGCGCAATCGGCGTATGAAGTGAAAGACTGAGGCAGTGAGTATGGTGAGGAAGTCAGTGTTTATTGTGAAATAAATAGACCCCCAGATCACTCGGCATAATTCTACCTTGGCAGTCCTGCTTACCTTTCCTGTTTCATTTCGTCTTCTTTCTACACTGCGGACGGGGGCCGGCGAGCTGTTGAATGCTTCTTTGCACCTGGTAACTCTGTAGCGTTCTCTTTTCCGTGGCTCGTTGAATTCTTGAATACACTGCTTCCCTCCTCACTAGAGTTTAAAGGACTGTTCCACCTCCACACAATACTTTCATGTATTGGTGTGTACCCGCATTGCCTTACTATCTGGGATTTTAGCAATGCTTTTAAATTGAAAGGTAGATTTTTTTTATTTTTATAATGCACTGAGTCGAACGCACCTAAAATCCTATTTTACTTCTACTGGAAGTTTATTTAGCAGTTTTTAATATCGATATACATTCAGTAGCGGATCTTGCCACGGGCAAGCAGTACTTTTGCCCGGGGCGCCGCCTTCCGGAGGGCGCAGGGCGCCATCCGGAGGGCGCCGCACCAGGGCAAGATCCGCTGCTGCAGTGTGTGCCCCCCGGCCCCCGCTGTCGCCCTGCTGCCGCTGGCCGCTGGGAAGGGAAACTAGACGCGTACGCGTCTAGTTTCCCTTCGTGGAGTGGTCCTTTACTGTGCGGTGCGCGATGACGTCATCGCGCACCGCACAGCCAAGGTCCTCTCCACAAAGAGAACTAGATGCTACGCGTCTAGTTTCTCTTCGTTAAAAGGACCTTTGATGTGCGGTGCGCGATGACCTCATCGCGCACCGCGCATCATTCCAGTCTGTACAGGGGGCGTAAATGACCACGCCCCCTGTATGAAGCCACGCGCCCCCCCCCCCCCCCCCCCCAAATGCCGCCCGGGGCGCCAGAAGCCCTGGAACCGGCCCTGTATACATTATAACACCTGAAAATAAATACATTTCGGTGGCCCTGGTGCAGACTGAGAAACTGACCTCTCTTATAAATATTAGAGATGAGCGCCTGAAATTTTTCGGGTTTTGTGTTTTGGTTTTGGGTTCGGTTCCGCGGCCGTGTTTTGGGTTCGAACGCGTTTTGGCAAAACCTCACCGAATTTTTTTTGTCGGATTCGGGTGTGTTTTGGATTCGGGTGTTTTTTTTCAAAAAACACTAAAAAACAGCTTAAATCATAGAATTTGGGGGTCATTTTGATCCCAAAGTATTATTAACCTCAAAAACCATAATTTACACTCATTTTCAGTCTATTCTGAATACCTCACACCTCACAATATTATTTTTAGTCCTAAAATTTGCACCGAGGTCGCTGTGTGAGTAAGATAAGCGACCCTAGTGGCCGACACAAACACCGGGCCCATCTAGGAGTGGCACTGCAGTGTCACGCAGGATGTCCCTTCCAAAAAACCCTCCCCAAACAGCACATGACGCAAAGAAAAAAAGAGGCGCAATGAGGTAGCTGTGTGAGTAAGATTAGCGACCCTAGTGGCCGACACAAACACCGGGCCCATCTAGGAGTGGCACTGCAGTGTCACGCAGGATGGCCCTTCCAAAAAACCCTCCCCAAACAGCACATGACGCAAAGAAAAAAAGAGGCGCAATGAGGTAGCTGTGTGAGTAAGATTAGCGACCCTAGTGGCCGACACAAACACCGGGCCCATCTAGGAGTGGCACTGCAGTGTCACACAGGATGTCCCTTCCAAAAAACCCTCCCCAAACAGCACATGACGCAAAGAAAAAAAGAGGCGCAATGAGGTAGCTGTGTGAGTAAGATTAGCGACCCTAGTGGCCGACACAAACACCGGGCCCATCTAGGAGTGGCACTGCAGTGTCACGCAGGATGTCCCTTCCAAAAAACCCTCCCCAAACAGCACATGACGCAAAGAAAAAAAGAGGCGCAATGAGGTAGCTGACTGTGTGAGTAAGATTAGCGACCCTAGTGGCCGACACAAACACTGGGCCCATCTAGGAGTGGCACTGCAGTGTCACGCAGGATGTCCCTTCCAAAAAACCCTCCCCAATCAGCACATGATGCAAAGAAAAAGAAAAGAAAAAAGAGGTGCAAGATGGAATTGTCCTTGGGCCCTCCCACCCACCCTTATGTTGTATAAACAAAACAGGACATGCACACTTTAACCAACCCATCATTTCAGTGACAGGGTCTGCCACACGACTGTGACTGATATGACGGGTTGGTTTGGACCCCCCCCAAAAAAGAAGCAATTAATCTCTCCTTGCACAAACTGGCTCTACAGAGGCAAGATGTCCACCTCATCTTCACCCTACGATATATCACCGTGTACATCCCCCTCCTCACAGATTATCAATTCGTCCCCACTGGAATCCACCATCTCAGCTCCCTGTGTACTTTGTGGAGGCAATTGCTGCTGGTCAATGTCTCCGCGGAGGAATTGATTATAATTCATTTTAATGAACATCATCTTCTCCACATTTTCTGGATGTAACCTCGTACGCCGATTGCTGACAAGGTGAGCGGCGGCACTAAACACTCTTTCGGAGTACACACTTGTGGGAGGGCAACTTAGGTAGAATAAAGCCAGTTTGTGCAAGGGCCTCCAAATTGCCTCTTTTTCCTGCCAGTATAAGTACGGACTGTGTGACGTGCCTACTTGGATGCGGTCACTCATATAATCCTCCACCATTCTATCAATGTTGAGAGAATCATATGCAGTGACAGTAGACGACATGTCCGTAATCGTTGTCAGGTCCTTCAGTCCGGACCAGATGTCAGCATCAGCAGTCGCTCCAGACTGCCCTGCATCACCGCCAGCGGGTGGGCTCGGAATTCTGAGCCTTTTCCTCGCACCCCCAGTTGCGGGAGAATGTGAAGGAGGAGATGTTGACAGGTCGCGTTCCGCTTGACTTGACAATTTTGTCACCAGCAGGTCTTTCAACCCCAGCAGACCTGTGTCTGCCGGAAAGAGAGATCCAAGGTAGGCTTTAAATCTAGGATCGAGCACGGTGGCCAAAATGTAGTGCTCTGATTTCAACAGATTGACCACCCGTGAATCCTTGTTAAGCGAATTAAGGGCTGCATCCACAAGTCCCACATGCCTAGCGGAATCGCTCCCTTTTAGCTCCTTCTTCAATGCCTCCAGCTTCTTCTGCAAAAGCCTGATGAGGGGAATGACCTGACTCAGGCTGGCAGTGTCTGAACTGACTTCACGTGTGGCAAGTTCAAAGGGCATCAGAACCTTGCACAACGTTGAAATCATTCTCCACTGCACTTGAGACAGGTGCATTCCACCTACTATATCGTGCTCAATTGTATAGGCTTGAATGGCCTTTTGCTGCTCCTCCAACCTCTGAAGCATATAGAGGGTTGAATTCCACCTCGTTACCACTTCTTGCTTCAGATGATGGCAGGGCAGGTTCAGTAGTTTTTGGTGGTGCTCCAGTCTTCTGTACGTGGTGCCTGTACGCCGAAAGTGTCCCGCAATTTTTCTGGCCACCGACAGCATCTCTTGCACGCCCCTGTCGTTTTTTAAAAAATTCTGCACCACCAAATTCAAGGTATGTGCAAAACATGGGACGTGCTGGAATTTGCCCATATTTAATGCACACACAATATTGCTGGCGTTGTCCGATGCCACAAATCCACAGGAGAGTCCAATTGGGGTAAGCCATTCCGCGATGATCTTCCTCAGTTGCCGTAAGAGGTTTTCAGCTGTGTGCGTATTCTGGAAAGCGGTGATACAAAGCGTAGCCTGCCTAGGAAAGAGTTGGCGTTTGCGAGATGCTGCTACTGGTGCCGCCGCTGCTGTTCTTGCGGCGGGAGTCCATACATCTACCCAGTGGGCTGTCACAGTCATATAGTCCTGACCCTGCCCTGCTCCACTTGTCCACATGTCCGTGGTTAAGTGGACATTGGGTACAACTGCATTTTTTAGGACACTGGTGAGTCTTTTTCTGACGTCCGTGTACATTCTCGGTATCGCCTGCCTAGAGAAGTGGAACCTAGATGGTATTTGGTAACGGGGGCACACTGCCTCAATAAATTGTCTAGTTCCCTGTGAACTAACGGCGGATACCGGACGCACGTCTAACACCAACATAGTTGTCAAGGACTCAGTTATCCGCTTTGCAGTAGGATGACTGCTGTGATATTTCATCTTCCTCGCAAAGGACTGTTGAACAGTCAATTGCTTACTGGAAGTAGTACAAGTGGGCTTACGACTTCCCCTCTGGGATGACCATCGACTCCCAGCGGCAACAACAGCAGCGCCAGCAGCAGTAGGCGTTACACGCAAGGATGCATCGGAGGAATCCCAGGCAGGAGAGGACTCGTCAGAATTGCCAGTGACATGGCCTGCAGGACTATTGGCATTCCTGGGGAAGGAGGAAATTGACACTGAGGGAGTTGGTGGGGTGGTTTGCGTGAGCTTGGTTACAAGAGGAAGGGATTTACTGGTCAGTGGACTGCTTCCGCTGTCACCCAAAGTTTTTGAACTTGTCACTGACTTATTATGAATGCGCTGCAGGTGACGTATAAGGGAGGATGTTCCGAGGTGGTTAACGTCCTTACCCCTACTTATTACAGCTTGACAAAGGGAACACACGGCTTGACACCTGTTGTCCGCATTTCTGGTGAAATACCTCCACACCGAAGAGCTGATTTTTTTGGTATTTTCACCTGGCATGTCAACGGCCATATTCCTCCCACGGACAACAGGTGTCTCCCCGGGTGCCTGACTTAAACAAACCACCTCACCATCAGAATCCTCCTGGTCAATTTCCTCCCCAGCGCCAGCAACACCCATATCCTCCTCATCCTGGTGTACTTCAACACTGACATCTTCAATCTGACTATCAGGAACTGGACTGCGGGTGCTCCTTCCAGCACTTGCAGGGGGCGTGCAAATGGTGGAAGGCGCATGCTCTTCACGTCCAGTGTTGGGAAGGTCAGGCATCGCAACCGACACAATTGGACTCTCCTTGTGGATTTGGGATTTCGAAGAATGCACAGTACTTTGCTGTGCTGCTTTTGCCAGCTTGAGTCTTTTCATTTTTCTAGCGAGAGGCTGAGTGCTTCCATCCTCATGTGAAGCTGAACCACTAGCCATGAACATAGGCCAGGGCCTCAGCCGTTCCTTGCCACTCCGTGTGGTAAATGGCATATTGGCAAGTTTACGCTTCTCCTCCGACAATTTTATTTTAGGTTTTGGAGTCCTTTTTTTACTGATATTTGGTGTTTTGGATTTGACATGCTCTGTACTATGACATTGGGCATCGGCCTTGGCAGACGACGTTGCTGGCATTTCATCGTCTCGGCCATGACTAGTGGCAGCAGCTTCAGCACGAGGTGGAAGTGGATCTTGATCTTTCCCTAATTTTGGAACCTCAACATTTTTGTTCTCCATATTTTAATAGGCACAACTAAAAGGCACCTCAGGTAAACAATGGAGATGGATGGATTGGATACTAGTATACAATTATGGACGGGCTGCCGAGTGCCGACACAGAGGTAGCCACAGCCGTGAACTACTGCACTGTACTGTGTCTGCTGCTAATATATAGACTGGTTGATAAAGAGATAGTATACTCGTAACTAGTATGTATGTATAAAGAAAGAAAAAAAAAACCACGGTTAGGTGGTATATACAATTATGGACGGGCTGCCGAGTGCCGACACAGAGGTAGCCACAGCCGTGAACTACCGCACTGTACTGTGTCTGCTGCTAATATATAGACTGGTTGATAAAGAGATAGTATACTCGTAACTAGTATGTATGTATAAAGAAAGAAAAAAAACCCACGGTTAGGTGGTATATACAATTATGGACGGGCTGCCGAGTGCCGACACAGAGGTAGCCACAGCCGTGAACTACCGCACTGTACTGTGTCTGCTGCTAATATAGACTGGTTGATAAAGAGATAGTATACTCGTAACTAGTATGTATGTATAAAGAAAGAAAAAAAAACCACGGTTAGGTGGTATATACAATTATGGACGGGCTGCCGAGTGCCGACACAGAGGTAGCCACAGCCGTGAACTACCGCACTGTACTGTGTCTGCTGCTAATATATAGACTGGTTGATAAAGAGATAGTATACTCGTAACTAGTATGTATGTATAAAGAAAGAAAAAAAAACCACGGTTAGGTGGTATATACAATTATGGACGGGCTGCCGAGTGCCGACACAGAGGTAGCCACAGCCGTGAACTACCGCACTGTACTGTGTCTGCTGCTAATATATAGACTGGTTGATAAAGAGATAGTATACTCGTAACTAGTATGTATGTATAAAGAAAGAAAAAAAAACCACGGTTAGGTGGTATATACAATTATGGACGGGCTGCCGAGTGCCGACACAGAGGTAGCCACAGCCGTGAACTACCGCACTGTACTGTGTCTGCTGCTAATATAGACTGGTTGATAAAGAGATAGTATACTCGTAACTAGTATGTATGTATAAAGAAAGAAAAAAAAACCACGGTTAGGTGGTATATACAATTATGGACGGGCTGCCGAGTGCCGACACAGAGGTAGCCACAGCCGTGAACTACCGCACTGTACTGTGTCTGCTGCTAATATAGACTGGTTGATAAAGAGATAGTATACTACTAATATTATATATACTGGTGGTCAGGTCACTGGTCACTAGTCACACTGGCAGTGGCACTCCTGCAGCAAAAGTGTGCACTGTTTAATTTTAGTATAATATTATGTACTCCTGGCTCCTGCTATAACCTATAACTGGCACTGCAGTAGTGCTCCCCAGTCTCCCCCACAATTATAAGCTGTGTGAGCTGAGCAGTCAGACAGATATATAATATATATAGATGATGCAGCACACTGGCCTGAGCCTGAGCAGTGCACACAGATATGGTATGTGACTGACTGAGTCACTGTGTGTATCGCTTTTTTCAGGCAGAGAACGGATATATTAAATAAACTGCACTGTGTGTCTGGTGGTCACTCACTATATAATATATTATGTACTCCTGGCTCCTGCTATAACCTATAACTGGCACTGCAGTAGTGCTCCCCAGTCTCCCCCACAATTATAAGCTGTGTGAGCTGAGCAGTCAGACAGATATATATAATATTATTTATATATAGATAATAGATGATGCAGCACACTGGCCTGAGCCTGAGCAGTGCACACAGATATGGTATGTGACTGAGTCACTGTGTGCTGTGTATCGCTTTTTTCAGGCAGAGAACGGATTATAAATAAAACTGGTGGTCACTGGTCACTATCAGCAAAACTCTGCACTGTACTGAGTACTCCTAATGCTCCCCAAAATTAGTAAATCAAGTGTCTCTCTAATCTATTCTAAACGGAGAGGACGCCAGCCACGTCCTCTCCCTATCAATCTCAATGCACGTGTGAAAATGGCGGCGACGCGCGGCTCCTTATATAGAATCCGAGTCTCGCGATAGAATCCGAGCCTCGCGAGAATCCGACAGCGTCATGATGACGTTCGGGCGCGCTCGGGTTAACCGAGCAAGGCGGGAAGATCCGAGTCGCTCGGACCCGTGAAAAAAAACATGAAGTTCTGGCGGGTTCGGATTCAGAGAAACCGAACCCGCTCATCTCTAATAAATATAACTTCAATATTCCTCGGATTCATCTCATTCATATTGACAATTGGAGTTACGAACTCAGAACCTGTATTATCCGAATACCTGGTCTATCTGAGTATATTAGGTGACATTTCCCAAAAATCAAGTTTCGTGATGGAAAATGTCCATTTCACAGGGGTGCGAAGTTCCAACGAAACAAACTTTCAGTGACACTTTTGTGTCACTTTTTTGGGGATTCGTCTTTCCGCACTTTATTCTAAATTAGCATGTATAGTCTATAAAAGGAGCTGTGATGACAATAGTCATTCATTCTGCTGTGTCGAATTTTGTTGTTGAACAGTTTTTAAAATGCTTGCTAAAATTTTGGTAAAATTGGATTAGTTCCTTAGGTCAGGAATAAACTGCACAATTTAATCGAATCAATCGGCAACACAAAATGATTCATTCATTTTCCGAACACAATTTCTTAAACTCGGAACCCTAGAATATTTTAATTATCTACATAAAGGATATTCAACCCTTCTGGCCAAAGTCCTTGCCTATTAATAATGATATTTGAAGGCAGCCAAGGCCTGTATAAAAACCGCACTGTCTTGCACTTCAAGAACCCTTCTCAATTTCAAAAGTGGAGCCTAGACATGACTCTACTGTATATTGCATCCTGTCATTTCTTTTCAGGCATATTATATATACTTCATACTGTTCTTACGTTTTCCCAAATGTCAACCTGCACCTCATTAAAATGCATCTTCCTTCCAGTTCTGTCTTAAGTTCTCTGATTCTGTTCCTAGAATGTTCACACCTCATTACAAGTCCACTTAAGGAAATTTCTGTTTTTACCTAGTTTTTAGAGTTTCACGTTTTACTTGTTTAATAGAGCCTTTTGAAAATCCAAGAACAACATACCTTGTTTCAAGTCGGTGTTTCTTAATGCTTTCAAAACGGTTTCCTGTGATTAGTGGATCTATAGAATGGATTAAAGCGAAGTCTATCCAGAATTAATATTATTGTAAGGCATTAAAAGTAGGGCCTATAATCTTATAGCCAGAACAAAACAGGAGAGACTTTAGGAAATCTGACAGGACAAGTAGCTTCTGCCAAAAGTGGATATTCAAAAACAGACCCTTTGTGGTTTTGGGATTGGTGGAGACATGGATGGGTTGTAGGGGAGAAAAGTTGGCCTAACACTGGCCATATAGTGTAGTCGACAGGGAAGAGAGCGGGAGTGGCTGTCCAATACTTAGAGAGCCTCTATTCACTACACAAAGTTTGGAAACGATCTAAAGTTGGGTGGACAAAGGTCAAATGAATTGGAAAGGCTTGAAAACCAAACTGAATGATTGTTTTACATCCTTTTTCATGTTGTGAATGATTTCTTGACACACACTTAAATGGTTAATTGCAACAAGCTGTCTCTAACTGAGTGTTATTGTGCATGACTCATCAGCCACAATAACGTCACATTTCTGTTTTATTGTGCATGATTGATCAACCTCAATAACATCCCATGTCTGAGTTACCAGACTTAAAGGTCAGACTGATTGACCTACAGGTGTATGTTGTTTACTTGGCTCTATCATAAGGTCTGCATGTGCCCAAGCCTATCACTGTGTTTTTGGAACTTCATAGTGCTGTATATCTGTACAGTACTTAGCGCAGGTGGGATTGATATCATATCATATTGACTACTGTCCACCTTCTATCACCTGTATCCTTTTATCTTCAATAAACCCTACTCTGGTTTGGAATCAAAGAGTGGACTAACCTCCTTACTCACATCCCCTACACACCTAACAACTTGTAGGCATCTTCCAATATGATTATCGCTCAGTATAGCGCAATGAGCAACAGACCAGTCAGTTGGATGGCGTGATTTATTGTGCGCCCATTGGACAGTCATTTGTAGGAAGACATGTAACTGGAATATGAGCAGGAGAAGACTTGTTGAAAAGGCTACATACACCCAGGTCACCATTCACCAGAGGCCAGTAGAGCAACTAGTAGCCACATGGCAACAGAACCACACAAGATGAGTAAATAGCACCCTTCACTAATTTCATGCTCCTTGGAGTATACAGTATAAGTCAATGCTTGGTATTACTTACAGTAAACAACTCTTTAAGATATTTGATTACCAACCTGAATGCTATTGTCTGCTGGTGGTATCGGTGCCAACATTACAGATGAAAATGTATTTATTTGGGACACAGAGATGTACAAGAATCAGTTCACCTTCCTATTGTTCCTAAAAAAAAACTGGAGAAGGGAAGTATTTGAGAAATGGGTACTTGAGGTGTGGCATACTGGAATGTTAGGAAACAAGAAATACTGTATTGGAAAGTTCCAAAAGCCATTTGATTCTTATCAAGGAGTGTGGGAGTTTATGGCCCCAAAACCAGTTCTGGAAGACCCTGCCACATGTAGGGGGTTAGGACAGGAAGTAAGAACAAGCAAAGGACAGAGGCAGATGAGCAGTATGCTGGATTGAGAGATGGAAGACAGGCTAAGTGACCAGGGACGAGACCCCATGTTAGGGCTGTGGAACAGGCATGGTACTCCACAGCCCCTGGCATTATGGAGAGAAGAGCAGCGTGTGGGTGTTGCTATGAAGAGAGGGAGAGCCCATATCTGCAGTGTAACAGGAGAGCCAGCAGCTTCAGTGAGAGATGGAGAGTGCAGTGTGAGAACCACAGTATGCAGAGTACAGTGGAAGGAACCAGGAACAAAGGGGATCTCCACCTTCAGGGGTACCCAAGAAGCAGGACGGGAGGTGTGAGTCTTCAGGAGAGGACTATCTGGGTGAGTGGTAGGAAACAACGTGTGGCAGAAGGCCCCCAGTGATGAGTCCATGAGAGATCCCGTTTATATAGACTGCAGGTATCCCCAAGCGAATTGGGGGAAAACGCACCGAAATGAATCTCAGTTTGCGGTCGCTACATTACTGATTCCCAGAGACTGCGCCGGTATGTACTGTTATGCTGTCCCATCATTGTTTATGTTGTTGTTGCCGTTGAAGCGAATTAAAAGAAATGCTAACCTGATGTAACCCATATGAATATTGTGCTGGAGAGGGGAGAACAAGAAATGAAATGTTATTGTCATGATAACCCTGTGAGAATTGTGAATAAACTGCTTGCTTATGTGATGAGACGGCCTGGCGTGCAATGCTTTAAAATGACTGCCATACCTGGCGCTGCCCGACTATCACAGAGGCAGTTTCCATGGAGGGAATATGTATACGGAAATTGCAGATGAGGCAAAACGGTAAAACCATTCTAGGGAATTTCCCACGTCATGCCTTTTATGGCTGCGCAAAAAAAAGAAAAAAGTTGAAAAAAACCTCAGCCTTGAGTATCCAGAAATGTGCAGCAAATACAATTCTGTGATTTCTTTGCTCTGCAAAACCCTACAGCTATTCAATTATAAGATCACTTTAACATAATGCATCTGTGGAAGGGGTAAATCAGGGCTTTGAGTTCACAGCCCCAAAGTTTATGGTTACTTTTGTAACAGTTGATAAATAAACATGTCAGAGTGCAGTGTAGTACCGCATGAACAATAGTGTACTTAAAGATGTTTACAAATGAAAGTATGTCTAATAAATATTTATTATTCATTTTATTAACAGTTTTCTTATACAGCGCAGCATGTTCCGTTGCGCTTTACAATTGGAAACAGTGATAAGACAAACTGGGTAATAACAGACAGACATAGAGGCGGGTATGGGACTCATGGTCGACAGTGTCTAGGTCGACACCTATTGGTCAACAGTGTTTAGGTCGACATGGCCATTAGGTCGACATGAAAAAAGGTTGACGTGAATTTTTCATGTTTTTTGGTGTTGTTTTCTTCGTAAAGTGAGCGGGAACCCCAATTAGTGCACCATGTCCCCTTGCATTGCTTGATTCTCTCGCCATGCTTCTGACAAGGTGCCTCGCTCAGATGCCGCTGCGCTCGGCACAGGTTACCGTTCCCAATCATAGTCCACGTGGATCGTAAAGTATGAAAAAGGGGTAAAAAAAAATCTGAAAAACCCACATCGACCTTTTTGCATGCCGACCTAATGGATGTGTCGACATATTTAGAATGTCGACCTATTCACTGTCGACCAATGGGTGTCGACCTAAGTGGTGCCGACCCAGAGTCCGGATACACATAGAGGCAGCTAGGCCTTGCTTGCAAGCTCACAATCTATAGGGAAATAGGAAGGATACACAAGGATAGCTGCTATCTATTGCTATATCTGGATGCCGGTGTCATGTGACTGACACCGGAATCCCAGCACCACTTGGGAGATCAGCACCGAAGCACTGACCGCCTGAATACTAAACGTGAGTAGTAGGGGGTGGGGGGAGAGGAGATGGTTAGGTTTAGACACTAGGGGGCGGTTAAGGTTAGACTCACACTAGGGGTGTGGTTACCCGTAGCCGCAACCCCGCAGGGGTTAGTCCTAGCTGCCACCCCCCATTGATTAGCTCTAGCCACCGCCCCCATAGTTTTAGGGTTAGGGTAGGGGGCAGGAGAGGGAGAAAATACTTACCCTGTCTGGTGTCAGGATCCTCGTTGTTGGAATACCGCGGTCGGTCATGTGACCATCAGCATCTCGACCGTCAGAATTTTAGATAAGCTGAAGGCTGCATAAGCCTGAGGCCATATAAGCGATCAACTTTTTGTGATTGGTTGTTAAATGACTAAGCAGTTGCTAGGCAGATCAGTTTTCCCGGTTGGTTTTTTCCTATTGGTTTAAGGGGTTGTGCATCAGGATGAAGAGGAGGGTCTTAGGTTAGTATATAGGGGGTGGCCATCTTGCTAGACTCCCTCTTGCCTTTCAGTTAATGCCCCAGGAAGGATAAGTACTATTGCTTATTTTCACTGCCTGTAAATTGTTTTTTTTTTTTTTTTTAATTTCATTTGCCTTCTCTAGGGCATTATACAGTGCTGTGCCCCCTCTCTGCGTGTCATTGTCTACTTTTGCAGATTCTCCCCCCTCTGCCATGCCTCGTCCAAAACGTGCAGCTCCCCCCCCCCGGCGCCTCGTGGATGCGGGGAGCGCCTTCCGCTCCCCGAGCGTTGCGCCACAGAGAGGACTTCCCCCTGTTTCAGACAGGCGGCGGGGACGGGCAGTTACAGCCCGCTCCCCTGCCGCACGGAGACGGGCGGCCAGCGGCCGCTCGTCACGTGGTGCCGTTGCGCGCGGCTCGGCCGGGCCGCGCGTCCCGGCGCTCGCAGCGGGACGGGCCTCTCCTCTCCCTCCTGCCTCGGGCGTCTGCAGCACTTCCCCTCCGGCGGCCGGCGGCCGCTCTGCACGTGGCGCGGGTGCGCGCGGTCCGGCTGGGCCGCGCTCCCCGGCGCCTCCCGCGGGCGACACGACTTCCCTCCCTCCTTCCATAAGTGCCTCCGGCCCTCCTCCTCCATCCCCGCGGTCGGCTCTCGGCGGCGTCCTGGGGGCACAAGCTGTGCCGGATGGCCGCAGCAGAGCTGCGGGGGGCGAGGGGGGGGTCAATATGCAGCTGGGGGATATGAGCCCAGGGCAGCGGGTAGCGGCTCCCGCTGTCCCCGGGACAATACAGGGTCCCATACTACCCCCCTCCAGCGGGGGGTTTAGCACACCGCACCTCAATTTAAATAATATTGGGCCGTTTGGGCCTAGTGTCGCCGGGGCGGGGGACGTGGCAGCGGCGGCCGCCACACCCGCCCCGGCGGCAGTCACATGGCAGGGTTTTCCCCCGGCCTCGGTGGCCTGCTCGGGCTCCTCCTGGGTGTCAGACGCCCCGACGCCATTAACGGCGCCCCCGCTCGTCGGTTTTCAAACCCCTCTCCACGCCCTTCCCGGTCCTTTTCAGTTTGGGTCCACACAGACATCCGTCTCGGCGGCTTATATGACGCCCGGCGGGGCGCTTTCGGTAGCAGCGCAGCAAGGCTTCGCGGGGAGCCAGTCCTTCCCCGGGGGTTTTGCGTGGCCTCCGGCACCAGCATTCCCCTTAGCCGCCAGCTGGCCTTCCATGGGCTTCATGACGGTGTCCGGCACACAGTTTTCCCCGCACGGGGCCAGCGCGGGCGCCGGCGTGCAGTCCACGTGGTCGGTCGGTGGCCCCCGAGTCGCGGTGCCCTTGCCGGCCTTTGCGGGCCTGCAGTCAGGGCAGGCACCGGGCGGTGGGTATCAGGTGGCACAGAGTTGGCCCCCTCTCGCGGCGCCCCCTCAGTTCCTTCCGGCGTCATACGGATGGGCGGGGGCGGGCGGCTGCCCGCCGCATACGGCGTGGCGGCCGTCTTACCCCGCGAGTTTCGGTGCAGTGAGCGGGTCAGCCTTTACGCAGTCGATCGGGTACACCTCGGCGGGGGCCCCCTCCCTGCAGCTGCCGGGCGGCCATCCGCCACGGAACGGGGGGACGGGCTCTCCGCCTCCGCATTTGCGGACAAGTGTTAATGATGTTCTGGTTCCCCCGGTGCCGGTTGTCCCCTCTTTTTCTCCCTTGCAGGTTCCGTCTAATTCAGGGGCTACGCCCGTCACGAGGCGAAGGTCACGGACAGGCGCGACTGCGAACGTGGAGGTACGGCCATCAGCGGAGGCGGGTGCAGCGGACGACGCGGTTCCGGGTCCTTCAAACTCCGGTGAGCTAAATATTCCTTTACACGTTTCAACTTGTAGTTCCTCGTCTTCTAGCAGCGTATCATCCGGCTCTCCGCGGCGCCCGCGTAAATTAGCTAGGCTCATCGCGCGGCGAATGGCCAAGGAGGCGCACAAGGTGGCCGCTCCTGCGCAGGTGGTCCCCTCCGACCCTCCCCGTTACGGCGAGATGGTACATTGCGCCAACACGGCAGTGACAAGAGGGGTTCGTAAGCGCATGCGGGAAAAAATACGTAAGGGGAAGTATGTAGACATATTCACCCTTACAGAGGAAATGCGGCAGGGTTTTGACGCGGCCAAGAAACCGGGTGGTATTGGGGAAAATGCGTTTCGCAATTTTCACCAGTGGCTGCGTGGGTTTTTGGTGTTCATGGCTTGCTACACGGAATCGCGTCCCGCGGAGTATGCCAACTTGGTGAAATATTTGTTTTTAGTACACGATATGTACTTAAAATCCAAGGGTTCCGCGTGGCGGGATTACGACGAGAAGTTTCGTCGCAATCAGGATGGCAACCCCATCCTGCCCGCGGGTTTTAAGGATGTTGAGGTGTGGTTGGAGGTCACGCAGCAGGTCAAACCCACCCCGGACGTCACGGCCAAGAAGCCCGGGGCGGCCGGGGCGGTGGCTTCTCGATTGACGGGAAAAGGCAAGTGCTTTGCCTACAACGACGGCAAATGCGGCAAAGGAACGGGCTGTCGTTTTCGCCACTCATGCAGGTTGTGCGGAGCCAGTCACCCGGCCAAGGAATGCACCGCGGCGACAGGCGGTAAGCCTGCCGCTTCCACCGAGGCCGGTGGAATTGGCAAGTAAGGCCTTCTCCCCGATTATAGTTCCCGAGTTGCAGCGCTGGCTTACCTTGTACCCCGATGAGTCGGCGGCATCGTTTCTCTTGCAGGGCTTTCAGCACGGTTTTCGTTTGCCAATCCCGGATTCGGTGTATGTGGTTGCACGCCAGAATTTGAGATCGGCTCGGGAATTCCCGCAGGAAGTCCGGCGGAAGGTTGACGGGGAGATTGGGCTGGGGCGCATGGCTGGGCCCTACGCCCTTTCCCCGTTGCCCTCCTTGTGCATTTCCCCAGTAGGGGTAGTGCCCAAGAAGGCCATAGGTAAGTTTCGTTTGATACAGCACTTGTCGCACCCGCCGGGGCTGTCGGTCAACGACGCTATCCCGGAAGCCCAATGCAGAGTTCGATATCAGTCGTTTGACGACGCGCTGCGATTAGTGCGGGATTGTGGTCCGGGGAGTCTGTTGGCAAAATTGGACGTGGAGTCGGCCTTTCGGCTACTCCCGCTACACCCAGATTCCCTGCGGTTTCTGGGTTTCAAAATAGGGGGCGAATTCTACGTCGATCGGTGTCTCCCCATGGGTTGCTCTGTCTCCTGCGCCTACTTTGAGTGCTTTAGCACGTTTTTGCACTGGTGCGTCCAGACCGCCTCCGGGCAGATGGGGGTGGCTCACTACCTGGATGACTTTCTTTTTGTAGGCCCCGGAGACAGTTCGGTCTGTGGGGACATTCTCTCGGTGGCCAGGTCGTTATTCTGCGCTTTAGGGGTACCGGTTGCGCAGGATAAGTGCGAGGGTCCTTGCACTTGTCTTAGCTATTTAGGTATCGAGATTGACACGGTAGGGGGGTGCTGTCGCTTGCCCGAGGATAAGGTGCGGAAACTATTGGGTTTGATTACAGACTGTTTAGGAAAACGCAGGGTTCGGCTTAAACAGGTGCAGTCCTTGCTTGGTTCTCTCAATTTTGCGTGTCGGATTATCCCCATGGGTAGGATTTTCTGTCGCAAACTTGAGCGGGCAACCGCGGGGACGGTTCGACAGAATCACTCCGTGTACCTTTCCCGCGAGATCAAGGATGATTTGCGGATTTGGGTCTCGTTCCTGGTGTCCTTCAACAGGGAAGTGTTGTGGCCCGCTCCTTGTTGTTCCAGTAAGCAGCTGCAGTTGTTCACGGATGCTTCAGGCAGTCGAGGTTTCGGCGCGTTCTTCGCTGGCTCATGGTGCGCTGCGGCCTGGCCGGCATCTTGGGTAACGCGTGGGTTTACCAAGAACCTGCTTCTGCTGGAATTGTTCCCGATCTTAGTGGCGCTTGAGTTATGGGCCGGACGGTTCGCAAATAGGGACATTTTGTTTCTTTGCGACAACTTAGGGGTAGTGCATGCGATTAATAACCAGCGTTCCTCATCTCCGCAGGCGCTGCGATTGCTAAGGCATTTAGTGTTGGTTTGTTTGCAGCGCAATATTAATTTTAGGGCTCGCCACGTACCTGGAGTTGACAATGGAATTGCGGATGCATTGTCCCGGTTCCAGTTTGACAAATTCAGGACGTTGGTTCCGGGAGCGGAGGCGGAGGGGTTACAGTGCCCACCTTCTGTCTGGCAGATGGTCGAAGCGGTTTAACGGCGTTGGCCAGGTGTGCACTGGCTCCCTCTACGCTACGAGCGTATGATGCTGCATGGCGGGATTGGTCAGCCTTTCAGAGTAGGTACGGGGTAGCAGGTGAGTCCTCGGCCGACGCCCTGTTGACCTTTGTTTGGGAGCATTACCAAAACGGTAGGTCAAAAGCGGCCATGGCTACTGCCCTTGCGGGCATCGCCTTTCACTCGCGACTCCACGGGACAACGGACCCCACGGGGTCGTTTGTCCTTTCCAGAGCGCTGAAAGGTTGGGCTAGGTTGCACCCGGCGCCTGCGGATTCACGTAGGCCTATAACGTTGCAGCTGCTAGCGGAATTGCTGCGTGTGCTACCTCGGATTGCGTCCTCGGAATTTGAGGTGGCATTGTTTAGTAGCGCGTATGCCCTGGCCTTTTTCGGGGCTTTTCGGGTGAGCGAGCTAGTGGCGAGCAGCAAGGCGTCCCGGGAATCGGGTCTGCTCTACGAGAATGTGCGCTTGCAGGAGGGCCTGTTGCTCTGTAGGATTGTGCGGTCCAAGACAGATCAAACAGGTTGGGGTCGCTGGTTGTCCTTGGAGGCTCAGGGAGGTATGGGCGTTTGCCCGCTGCGGTTGACGCAAGAGTATGTGCGGTTAAGACCTCCGGGGGGCAACCAGTTGCTGGTGCACGCGCAGTTGGACCCTCTGACAAAGTTTCAGTTCTCATCGGTGTTCAAGAAATGTTTGACGGCGTTGGGCTTGCAGGAGGCGGACTTCGGTACTCATTCCTTTCGGATTGGGGCGGCTACCCATGCGGCGGCCGCTGGTTCATCACCAGCGGCTATTCGGGAGTTGGGTCGCTGGAAGTCGGCCTCCTATAAGTCCTATGTCCGTATAGATAAGTTATAAGTGCGCCTGTTGCGCTAACCCAAAAACGTGTTTACTCGTCGGTTTTTGAACGCTTACCGTTCAGGAATCGAGGGTGTGAAGCGAATTTTTAAAATTTTTCCTCCGAGGGGGCCTAATTTCAATTGGCTGTTCTACCAAGGTCCACGGGAGGTTTTTTGAGTTTTCTCCTTCACTTGGGTTTTATTGGTTACGTTGTGTTTAAGTTACAGATTATGTGCATAATCTGACATTAGGATATTTTCTTTTACAGCTGTCAGCAATTTTGGAGACCACATATGGATGGTTGGTCATTCATATGTTTTTTGGGCGGAGAAACATCCCATGGCATCTAGGGCGACTGAGATTTTTGGGTCCCGGCAATTTAGATGGTTAGGTGTTAGGGGCATGTTATGGGGTGATTTGTTGCGCGTCCTTTTTTCTAGGGAGCGCCGCTGGGGTCGCCCCAGTTGTATTATCATTCATCTGGGTGGTAATGATCTGGGCCGAGTTAAAGGCATAGACTTGATTTTGTCTATAAAGGCGGATGTGGTGGCGATACGTTGTCACTGGCCTGGGGTATGCATTGTCTGGTCGGAAATGGTGCCCCGTTTCCATTGGCGTGGTGCGGTGCGTTTCTCGGCGCTGGAGAAAGCACGCAAAAAGGTGAACTCGACGGTGTCTCTGTTTGTCAAGGCCATAGGCGGAGTGGCAATTAAGCATCCTCTGCTGGTGCTGCGGAACAGGCAGTTCTATAGAGACGATGGGGTTCACCTTTCTCCGGAAGGAGTGCAGTTTTTTCTGGAAGATATTTTCGGTCTTTTTCGTTAGAGCTAGTTAGTTTCTGGTTGGTTAAGGTTCTGTTTGCGGATGGCGGTGGCGGTTTGGAAAACCTTGGTGGCGGGAAATCGCTGCCAACCAGCTGTCACACAGGCATAAGTGGTCATTGTGGGGCTCCCTCTTTAAATGGACGGCAGGTGTGTCCTTTTCTTGCGGTTGGACATTTAGACGTTCCCCTGCGGGAACCGAACGTTTGCCAGAGAAAGAGGGGTAAGGCCAGCACAATGCGGGTTATGCGGGAAGGAGGCGGGGTATGTGTACTCCCCTCCTTGGTTTGGTGGTTTGTCATCTAGGTGACGGGTGCTGGTGTTTGGCAGCGGTTTTCTGTTTGCCATCCTCCAAACTAAAGTTAATATATATTCAATTCAATTCTAATTCGGCCTCAATTATTAGTTTAAAGAGTTGGTCAGCGATTAATAAACATCGTCTGACCTTTAACTCCAGCTACTGTGTCCGTGTCTTTATTTCAGTGTGTGGTGTGGTTTTATTTAGTGATAAGCTAGCTTAAGTAAAAGGTTTATGTAATCACAATAAAGTTATGAGCGGCTTAGATAAGCTGAAGGCTGCATAAGCCTGAGGCCATATAAGCGATCAACTTTTTGTGATTGGTTGTTAAATGACTAAGCAGTTGCTAGGCAGATCAGTTTTCCCGGTTGGTTTTTTCCTATTGGTTTAAGGGGTTGTGCATCAGGATGAAGAGGAGGGTCTTAGGTTAGTATATAGGGGGTGGCCATCTTGCTAGACTCCCTCTTGCCTTTCAGTTTATGCCCGCCCGCCCTCCCAGAATGCGTCTACGTTTTTTGTTCTTGCTGTGGGCTATTGAAAGCCAGATTGGCGGGAAATCGCTGCCAACCAGCTGTCACACAGGCATAAGTGGTCATTGTGGGGCTCCCTCTTTAAATGGACGGCAGGTGTGTCCTTTTCTTGCGGTTGGACATTTAGACGTTCCCCTGCGGGAACCGAACGTTTGCCAGAGAAAGAGGGGTAAGGCCAGCACAATGCGGGTTATGCGGGAAGGAGGCGGGGTATGTGTACTCCCCTCCTTGGTTTGGTGGTTTGTCATCTAGGTGACGGGTGCTGGTGTTTGGCAGCGGTTTTCTGTTTGCCATCCTCCAAACTAAAGTTAATATATATTCAATTCAATTCTAATTCGGCCTCAATTATTAGTTTAAAGAGTTGGTCAGCGATTAATAAACATCGTCTGACCTTTAACTCCAGCTACTGTGTCCGTGTCTTTATTTCAGTGTGTGGTGTGGTTTTATTTAGTGATAAGCTAGCTTAAGTAAAAGGTTTATGTAATCACAATAAAGTTATGAGCGGCTTATACTAAACCCGCTTAATATTATTATTAGAGCTGTGCGTGGACCCCTATGTTTTGGTTTTAATTCATCATCGTGTTTAGGTTTTGGCTTCGGATTTTGGTTCTGTTTAAAATAGAGATGTGCGGCGGGCACTTTTCATGTTTTGGTTTTGGTTCTGGTTCCATGCTCGTGTTTTGGATCTGGATTGGTTTTGCCAAAACCACCCTTTTGTGTTTTGGTTTTGGATCTGGATGATTTTTGAAAAAAACATAAAAACAGCTAAAATCACAGAATTTGGGGGTAATTTTTATCCTTCGGTATTATTAACCTCAATAACATTCATTTCCACTCATTTCCAGTCTATTCTGAACACCTCACAATATTTTTTTAGGCCAAAAGGTTGCACCGAGGTTGCTGTATGACTAAGCTAAGCGAAAAAAGTGCGTGGCACAAACACCTGGCCCATCTAGGAGTGGCACTGCAGTGGCAGACAGGATGGCAGATTTAAAAACTAGGCCCCAAACAGCACATGATGCAAAGAAGAAAAAGAGGTGCAATGAGGTAGCTCTATGGCTAAACGAAGTGACACAAGTGTGCGGCACAAACAACATGGGACGTGCTGGAATTTGCCCAGATGTAATATATGCACAATATTGGTGGCACCGGAGAGCGTACCCCTAAATCACACGCACACACACACGGCAAAGCCTGTAAAATAAATTGGATAATAATAACCCTTTTATTTGGAGCTATTATAATAATATGCAGCACAGGTGAGCGTACCCCTACACCACACAGGGCAAACCCTGTAAAAATTATTTGTATAATAATATAAGTAATGTATACAACCCTTTTATTTAGAGTAAATAATATACAGCACAGGACACCACCACTGGACTTATGGCAGCACAAGACAGCACCACTGGACTGATGCAGCACAAGACAGCACCACTGGACTTATGGCAGCACAGTACACCACCACTGGACTGATGCAGCACAAGACAGCACCACTGGACTGGACTTATACGGCACTACCCCTAGTTGTACGGCAGTGTCAGACAGGATGGCACTTTAAAAAACTAGTCCCCAAACAGCACATGATGCAAAGAAGAAAAAGAGGTGCAAGATGGAATTGTCCTTGGGCCATCCCACCCACCTTTATGTTGAATAAACAGGACATACACACTTTAACAAACCCATAATTTCAGCGTCAGGGTCTGCCACATGACTGTGGCTGAAATGAGTGGTTTGTTTGGGCCCCCACAAAAATAGAAGAAATCAATCTCTCCTTGTGCAAACTGGCTCTACAGAGGCAAGATGTCAACATCATCTTCATCCTCCGATTCTTCACCCCTTTCAGTGTGTACATCCTTCTCCTCACAGAGTATTAATTCGTCCCCACTGGAATCCACACCATCACAGCTCCCTGTGTACTTTCAGGAGGAAATTGCCGGTAAAGGTCTTTCTAGAGGAATTTATAATTCATTTTGATGAACATCATCTTCTCCACATTTTGTGGAAGTAACCTCCTACGCCGATCGCTGACAAGGTGACCGGCTGCACTAAACACTCTTTCGGAGTACACACTGGAGTGGGGGGGGGGGGGGGGGGATTTAGGTAAATTAAAGCCAGTTTGTGCAAGGTCATCCAGATTTCCTCTTTTTCCTGCCAGTATACATACGAACTGTCTGACATGCCTACTTGGATGCAGTCACTCATATAATCCTCCACCATTCTTTTAATGGTGACAGAATCATATGCAGTGACAGTAGACATGTCAGTAATCGTTGGCACGTCCTTCAGTCCGGACCAGATGTCCGCACTCGCTACCGACTGCCCTGCATCTTCGCCAGCGGGTGGGCTAGCAAATCTTATCCTCTTCCTCGCAGCCCCAGTTGCGGTAGAAAATGAAGGATGAGCTTTGACAGGTCACGTTCCACTTGTACTGACAATTTTCTCACCAGCAGGTTTTTGAACCTCTGCAGACTTGTGTTTGCCAGAAAGAGAGATACAATGTAGGCTTTAAACCTAGGATCAAGCATGGTGGCCAAAATGTAATGCTCTGATTTCAACAGATTGACCACCCTTGAATCCTGGCAAAGCAAATGAAGGGCTCCATCCACAAGGCCCACATACTTTTCAGAATCGCTCCATCTTAGCTCCTCCTACAATTTCTCCAGCTGCTTCTGCAAAAGCCTGATGAGGGTAAAGACCAGACTCAAGCTGGTAGTGTCTGAACTAACTTCACGTGTGGCAAGTTCGAAGGGTTGGAGAACCTTGCACAAGACGGAAATCATTCTCCACTGCGCTTGAGTCAGGTGCATTCCCCTCCTTTGCCTATATCGTAGGTGGCTGAATAGGCTTGAATGGCCTTTTGCTGCTCCTCCATCCTCTGAAGCATATAGTGGGTTGAATTCCACCTCGTTACCACCTCTTGCTTCAGGTGGTGGCAGGGCAGGTTCAGGAGTGTTTGCTGGCACTCTAGTCTTCGGCACGCAGTGGCTGAATGTCAAAAGTGGCCCGCTATTTTTCATGCCACCAACAGCATCTCCTGCACGCCCCTGTCATATTTCAAAAAATTCTCCACCACCAAATTAATTGTACTTGCAAAACATGGGACGTGCTGGAATTTGCCCACATGTAATGCACGTACAATATTGGTGGTGTTGTCCGATATCACAAATCCCCAGGAGAGTCTAAGTGGGGTAAGCCATTGTGCGATGATGTCCCTCAGTTTACGTAAGAGGTTGTTAGCAGTGTGCCTCTTATGGAAAGCAGTGATACATAGCGTAGCCTGCCTAGGAACGAGTTGGCATTTGCGAGATGCTGCTACTGGTGCGGCTGCTGCTGTTGTTGCTACGGAGGCAATACATCTACCCAGTGGGCTATCACAGTTATATAGTCCTTAGTCTGCCCTGTTCCACTTGTCCACATGTCTGTGGTTAAGTGGACAGTGGGTACAACTGCATTTTGTAGGACACTGAGGACACTGTTTTTGATGTCTATGTACATTCTCGGTATCGCCTGCCTAGTGAAGTGGAATCTAGATGGGATTTGGTACCAGATACACACTACCTCCATCAATTCTTTAAGTCCCACTGAACCAATGATGGGTAATGGATCCACCTCTAACACCAACATAGCTGTCAAAGCCTCAGTTATCCTCTTTGCAACAGGATGACTGCTGTCAAATTTCATCTTCCTCACAAAGGACTGTTGGACAGTTAAATGCTTACTTGAAGTAGTACAAGTGGTCTTCCGACTTCCCCTCTTGGATGACGTTCGACTCCCAGCAGAAACAACAGCAGCAGTAGGCTTACTACTCAAAAATCCTCCGGAGGATTCGCGGTTAGGAGAGGACTCGTCAATCTTGCCGGTGACAAGGCCTGCAGGACTACTGATGTTCCTGACTGCGGAGGAAGTTGACATTGAGGGAGTTGGTGGTATGGCTTGCAGGAGCTTGGGTACAAGTGTCAGTGGACTGCTTACGTTCTTACCCAAAGTTTCAAAACTTGACACTGACTTCTGATGAATGCGCAGCAGGTGATGTATAAGGGAGGATGTTCCTAGGTGGTTAACATCCTTACCCCTACTTATTTCGTATTGACAGAGGCAACACACGGCTTGACACCTGTTGTCCGGATTTGTATAGAAGAGGTGGCTTTTTTGGTATTTTTCATAGGCATCACAATGGGCTTATTCATCCCACGGACAACAGGTGTGTCCCCCGGTGCCTTATTTAAACAAACCACATCACCATCAGAATCCTCCTCATCAACTTTTACCTTAGTGCCAGCAACACCCATAACCTCTTCCTGGTGTATGTCAACGGTGACATCTTCAATTTGAATATCAGAAACTGGACTGTGGGAGCTACTTCCGACACTTGCAGAGGGCGTGCAAATGATGGAAGGAGCCACTCTTCCCGTCCAGTGTTGGGAAGGTCAGGCATCACAACCGCCGACACACTTGGACTCTCCTTGGGGATTTGTGATAAACCATCTTAGAACCAGCTTAACTCTTATCATTTTTCTAGCGGGAGGATAAGGGCTTCCATCATCGGCCCTCATTCCGAGTTGTTCGCTCGCAAGCTGCTTTTAGCAGCATTGCACACGCTAAGCCGCCGCCTACTGGGAGTGAATCTTAGCATAGTAAAATTGCGAACAAAAGATTAGCAGAATTGCGAATAGACACTTCTTAGCAGTTTCTGAGTAGCTCCACACTTACTCGGCATCTGCGATCCATTCAGTGCTTGTCGTTCCTGGTTTGACGTCACAAACACACCCAGCGTTCACCCAGACACTCCCCCGTTTCTTCAGACACTCCCGCGTTTTTTTCAGGAACGGCAGCATTTTTTCGCACACACCCATAAAACGACCAGTTTCCGCCCAGAAACACCCACTTCCAGTTAATCACACTCCGATCACCAGAACGAAGAAAAAACCTTGTAATGCCGTGAGTAAAATACCTAACTGCATAGCAAATTTACTTGGCGCAGTCGCACTGCGGACATTGCGCATGCGCATTAGCGACTAATCGCTCCGTTGCGAAAGAAAAATAACGAGCAAACAACGGAATGACCACCATCATGTGAAGCTGAACCACTAGTCATGAACACAGGCCAGGGCCTTAGCCGTTCCTTGCCACTCCGTGTCGTAAATGGCATATTGGCAAGTTTACGTTTCTCCTCAGACCATTTAAATTTATTTTTATGGGTATTTTTACTGAACTTTGGCTTTTTGGATTTTACATGTCTTCTACTATCACACTGGGCATCGGCCTTGGCAGACGACGTTGATGGCATTTCATGATCTATGTCATGACTATTGGCAGCAGCTTCAGCACTAGGAGGAAGTGGTTCTTGATCTTTCCCTATTTTATCCTCCAAATTTTTGTTCTCCATTATTTTTCTGGAGTTATATAACACAATGGGGGTCATTCCGATTTTTTCGCTCGTTGACGATTTTCGCTATACTGCGATTATCCGCTAACTGCGCATGCACAATGTTCGTAGAGCGCATGCGCTTAGTTTTTTTACACAAAAGTTAGGTATTTTACTCACGGAATAACAAAGCTTTTTCATTGCTGTGGTGATTGTAGTGTGATTTACAGGAAGTGGGTGTTTCTGGGCGGAAACTGGACGTTTTATGGGAGTGTGCGGAAAAACGCAGGCGTTCGAGTTCCAAAACACGGGAGTGTCTGGAGAAACGGGGGAGTGGCTGGGAGAACGCTGGGTATGTTTGTGACGCCAAACCAGGAACGAAAAGGACTGAGCTGGTCGCAATGGCTGAGTAAGTCTGGAGCTACTCAGAAACTGCGGGGTAATCGTTACGAGAAAATGAGCGAAGCTTTCATTCGCAAATCTGCTAAGCTAAGATACACTCCCAGTAGGCGGCGGCTTAGCGTGTGCAATGCTGCTAAAAGCAGCTAGCGAGCGAACAACTCGGAATCACCCCCAATATGCGGCACAGGACAGCGTATCCCTACACCACACAGGGCAAACCGTGTAAAAATTATTTGGATTAAATATTAATAACACCTTTATTTGGAGTAAATAATATACAGCACAGGACACTAGCACTGGATTTATATGGCAGTACCATTGGAATTATACGGCAGTATCACTGGAATTATACAGCAGTACCACTGGACTTATACGGAAGTACCACTGGACTGGATTTATATGGCAGTATCACTGGATTTATACGCCAGTACCACTGGAATTACCGGTATATGGCATTATCAATGGATTTATACGGCAGTACCACTGGATTTATACGACAATACCACTGGACTGGATTTATATGGCAGTACCACTGGAATTATGCGGTAGTATTACTGTAATTATACGGCAGTACCACTGGACTTATACTTCAGTACCACTGGACTGGATTTATACGGCAGTATCACTGGAATTATACGCAGTATTACTGGAATTATACGATAGTACCACTGGATTTATACGGCAGTACCACTGGAATTATACGACAGTATTTCTGGAATTATACGGCAGTTCCACTGGACTTATACGGCAGTACAACTGGACTGGATTTATATGGTAGTATCACTGGAATTATACGGCACTACCACTGGAATTATACGGCAGTACCACTGAAATTATACAGCAGTACCACTGGACTTATACGCCAGTACCACTGGATTTATACGGCAGTACCACTGGACATATTTGACAGTATCATTGGATTTATACGGCAGTATCATTGGACTAATACAGCAGTATCACTGGACTGGAGAGATACGCCAGTACCACTGGATTTATACAGCAGTACCACTGGACATATACGGCAGTATCACTGGAATTATATGGCAGTACCACTGGACATATACGGCAGTATCAGTGTATTTATACGGCAGTACCACTGGACATATACGGCAGTATCACTGGACATATACGGCAGTATCACTGGACTTATACGGCAGTATCACTGGACATATACGGCAGTACCACTGGACATATACGGCAGTATCACTGGACATATACGGCAGTATCACTGGACATATACGGCAGTACCACTGGACTTATACAGAAGCACAGGGACACCACCACTGGACTAATGCAGGACATCACTGCACCACTGCAATGGACTTATACAGCAGCACTGGACATATGGCAGCAGAGGACACCACCACTGTGACTGAACTGATGCAGCACAAGACACTACCACTGGACTGGACTTATACAGCAGCACTAGACATATGGCAGCAGAGGACACAACCACTGTGACTGGAAAGATGCAGCACAAGACACTACCACTGAACTGGACTTTTACAGCAGCACTGGACATATTGCAGCAGATGACACCACCACTGTGACTGGACTGATGCAGCATAAGACACCACCCTGGACTGAGCTGCACAAGACAGCACTGGAATCACCACCCCACTTTCCCTCCCGCACAGACACTGAGGACGAAGACACGTCCTCTCGTTACACTCTCCGAGCCTGAAATGAAGATGGTGGCGACGCGCGGCTCCTCATATGGAATCCAAAACCCACGAGAATATGACAGCGGGATGATGACGTTTTGTCTCGTTCTGATTTCCGAGCCAGGCGGGAAAACCCGAGTCGGTCTCGCATCCGGGCACGGGTAGTGAAGTTCGGGGAGGGGGGTTCGGTTCTCAGGGAACTGAACCCGCTCATCTCTAGTTTCATGTGAATGTAAAAAATTTGATAATCATCAAAAAAAACAAAATTGATAAAACAGCTAAAATCATCTAATTTCCGCAATCTGAAACCTGAAATTCGTATTCAGTTCGGATATTCAAAATTCAGGTGAATTCGAATTACTGGAGAACCAAAACCACACATCTCTCATTATTTTATTATGGTACATACGGTATATACTTGTTATTTATCTACAAATTGTATGTCATTAATAAATGATCAATGAAATGACAGTGCTTCTATATATTTTATGCTATCTATTTAACACTTTTGGGGGGTTCAGGATGATCGCCCCACTGACACTCAGACGGATGGCTGTAGTTTGACTTTTTCATAGAAATCGTGCATGTTGATCTTATTTGCAAAACTATCACTTAATGGCCGTGGATTATTGATGCGCAAGATCATAGCGCAAATCTTGCTGTCAATTGAATCTGTCACTAAGTGGAAGACGATTGCAATGGTCCGATGAGAGCAATATTGAACTTTTTGACCTCCATTAAAACAAGGTGGGTAAATACTTATAGTAAGTGATCAACTAATTTTTTTTGTATTTAAGAGAAAAACAAAATTTTTGTAATTTAAAATTAATCAGCCATTTGTGTTAATCGGTAACAACAAATCCTGAATAAATTCACTTTGATTCCACGAGGCGCAAAAATACAATGAGAAAATCGGCAAAAGGGTGAATGCTTGTTATACGCACTGTGCAATGCCGGGAAGCAAAATGCGCATCGCACGGACTGAAAACAATGCTGACGGCCTTGCAAATAAATATTTAAAGGGGGAGTTTAATCAAAGCTTGGGCGTATATAAAGTGGAGAGAGATAAAGTACCAGCCAATCAGCTCCTATCTGCCATGTTACAGGCTGTGTTTGAAAAATGACAGGAGCTGATTGGTTGGTACTCTATCTCTCTCCACTTTATCACTCTCCATCTCCCCGACAGCATCTTACTATATGAGCATCGATGATAGGGATTTATGGAGAGCCAGAAACCGTCTGACGGTTCTGCAGCTTTTATTGGTTTCACTGTAGTTTTATTTTTTTTAGTTGTCGTACAATAAAACTCTAGGGGACCTAATAATCCGTGTTGACCCATTACGCCATATTTCTGCACTCACACTAAGCACCAGAAAGGGATACGGTCTGTAAAGAAAGTGATAAATGACAACCCAAATAATTGCACAAATCCAGAGTGAGAACGGAAATGAGATAATATCAGATTTTAAAAATCTAAAAAAACATAATCAACATTCACATAAAACATTTAAGTAAAATAGAATCCAAAGAATAAGGAAGGTTGAGAATGAAAATTCTTTTAATTGCTTCATTGAGAATTGCTCCAGTAATTATAATTTGCGCCCTGTTCCCTTTCACTCTCATGATAGTGTTTTCCACGCAGAAAGTAGCTGACTTCATTGACAGTACTGTCCCCATAGAATGTAATGGGGATGATTCCGATGGTGGAGGCAGACATGGCTGCATGTGTTACTGTAGCAGAGTCTGCATCTCCATGCATTGACAGTACTCTCCCTATAGAATGTAATGGGGATGATTCAGAAGGTGGGAGCAGACGTGGCCGCATCTGTTACTGTAGCTGAGTCTGCATCTCCATTCTCCATGCATTGACAGTACTACCCCTATAGAATGTAATGGGGATGATTCCGATGGTGGAGGCAGACATGGCTGCATGTGTTACTGTAGCAGAGTCTGCATCTCCATGCATTGACAGTACTCTCCCTATAGAATGTAATGGGGATGATTCCGAGGTGGAAGCAGATGCGGCTGCATCTGTTACTGTCGCTGAGTCTGCATCTCCATGCATTGACAGTACTCTCCCTATAGAATGTAATGGGGATGATTCCGAGGTGGAAGCAGATGCGGCTGCATCTGTTACTGTCGCTGAGTCTGCATCTCCATGCATTGACAGTACTCTCCCTATAGAATGTAATGGGGATGATTCCGAGGTGGAAGCAGATGCGGCTGCATCTGTTACTGTCGCTGAGTCTGCATCTCCATGCATTGACAGTACTCTCCCTATAGAATGTAATGGGGATGATTCCGAGGTGGAAGCAGATGCGGCTGCATCTGTTACTGTCGCTGAGTCTGCATCTCCATGCATTGACAGTACTCTCCCTATAGAATGTAATGGGGATGATTCCGAAGGTGGGAGCACACGTGGCTGCATCTGTTACTGTAGCCGAGTCTGCATCTCCATGCATTGACAGTATTTTCCCCATAGAATGTAATGGGGATTATTCCGAAGGTGGAAGCACACGTGGCTGCATCTGTTACTGTAGCCGAGTCTGCATCTCCATGCACCGACAGTACTGCCTGTATAGAATGTAATGGGGATGCTCCTGAACATGGAAGCAGATGTGGCTGCATCTGTTACTCTAGCCGAATCTGCATCTCCATGCTTATGCTGCTGTAAAGCCCCTCCCTGGTGTACCACCATATGTCTGATTGCAAGGACTGGGGCGCTCACTGTTAGCGTCCATAGATGCTGCATTTCTGTCTCAGCCGCACTATGGAAACTTGCCCCAGCTCTATGGCAGATGCAATGTCTCCATCTGACGATGGTCTCCCATGTGAGCGGCAGAGTGTCTCTGTATGTAGCCTCTTTCAGTGACTCACCTGTGAGACTCCCATAACACCTAACATCTCCGTATGTCTTTTAAGCCACCTCCTGTTATCTCCCAGTCAGCAACCAGGCACGCTCCTTGCTTTCTGCTACTGCATGACTAAATTAATTTTGTGACTCTGTACATACAAAATTGGGATGCATGCTTAGTGTGGCTTAGACGCATGTACCAGTGACATGCGGAAAGGTCAGTGGCTGGGGAGGCACACCTGGGGGGGGGGAGTCTGAGTTCTGGGAGCCTATCTCACCCCCTACTCAGTGTAACTCTCCCCTCAATAAGGTACAGTAGTCCATTGATTCTCCTACCTGCATCGCTGTGTTTCTCTTCCTCCCCCTACTGCTGATCTCCGTCTGTAGACAGACATGGGAAGCAGCTGATTCACTAATGGGTCATTTTTTTTCTATAAATAATTAAAATCACCTCTAATTAATTCTGTTTTAATTTGTTAACTTAGTTTTCTTTGAAAATGGTCAAACTTAAATAATGCGCATTTCTAAACAAGCACATAACTACAATACAATACAGAAAATATACTAGCAATATTATATCAACAGACATCACAGAACTCGAAAGTGTTCAAAGGCGAGCTACTAAATTGATTAAAGGCCTAGAAGGACTGGACTATAAGGAAAGACTTACTAGGCTGAATATGTTTACACTAGAAAAGAGGCGCCTAAGAGGAGATATGGGCCCTCATTCCGAGTTGTTCGCTCGGTATTTTTCATCGCATCGCAGTGAAAATCCACTTAGTACGCATGCGCAATGTTCGCACTGCGACTGCGCCAAGTAACTTTACTATGATGAAAGTATTTTTACTCACGGCTTTTTCTTCGCTCCGGCGATCGTAATGTGATTGACAGGAAATGGGTGTTACTGGGCGGAAACAGGCCGTTTCAGGGGCGTGTGGCTGAAAACGCTACCGTTTCCGGAAAAAACGCAGGAGTGGCCGGGGAAACGGTGGGAGTGCCTGGGCGAACGCTGGGTGTGTTTGTGACGTCAACCAGGAACGACAAGCACTGAAATGATCGCACAGGCAGAGTAAGTCTGGGGCTACTCTGAAACTGCTAAGTAGTTAGTAATCGCAATATTGCGAATACATCGGTCGCAATTTTAAGAAGCTAAGATTCACTCCCAGTAGGCGGCGGCTTAGCGTGTGTAACTCTGCTAAAATCGCCTTGCGACCGATCAACTCGGAATGAGGGCCATTATTAATATCTTCAAATACGTAAATACGTATATTCAAAGAGTTAGAGAACGGAGGACATTTTATATGGCTGTAGTGACATAAAATTCTGAATAGCGGGCTGAATGAAACAGCTGTAACAAGTGGAGGTGTCCATGGTAACAGTGGGCCTATGAGTTGACTGAGGAATCTGGTGATGGGAGGGGCTTAACCCTTATAAGGAGAGGACTGACTAGGTTCTCCCTCTTTTCCTCAGAGAAAATTGAACAGTGAAGTGCTCTGCATTTGTGTTGTACTGAACTGTGTATTATTTGTGATTTTGTGGTATTTTTCTTCTTATTTCTTTTCAATCTTTACTAATCTTTAATCTTTTCACCCCCCTTTTGTTCTTTGACTTTTTCTTTATCTATCCTTTCTACTTTCTAACATGCCGAGGCCCAGTCGTGCTGTGCGTCCCCCTATCCGTTTGATTGAAAGCGGTGACAGGGACGCTGCTGTTTTAGTGGCAGGCAGGGGACAGCATTTGTCAGTACAAGGACGGGGTCGAGCCAGGAATAATGTGAGTAATGCCGCCGCCAGGGGTCGGGCTCGACCACCTGAGAGGCTTTTGGCGGGTGAAGCTGCGTCACGCAGAGGCCGGGTCAGCAGCGTGTCTGTGTCACGAGCTGTTGGTGCAACTCGTGCTGTGGGAATTGATTCTACGGAACTAATTACCGATAGTACAATGTCTCGAAGCGTTGATACCATGGTGGAGTCATGGAGCAGGGTTTGGAGGATAGCGGTAACATCTTGGGGCGTTACCTCAGGAGTGCATGTGCCGAAGGTACGCTGCGGTCGCCCCGTGGGCCCGCGGGGGACCGTGGCTGCTAGAGGTGGTCGTTGCAGCACTGTTCTTTCTAGAGGTGAGCAAAATGAAAGAGGAACAAGGGAACAATTGTTGGTGCAAGGAGAGGGAGCACCTAACAGAGGAATTAAGTTAACAGGGGTCCGGTTAGATCAAGAGATACCGGGGCAGACACGGTTGTAGTGGGCCAGCGCGCGGGCACATCGGGCATGGGAAATGCTGAAAGAGAAAATTACAAGAAAAAAGGTTTTGCGCTGACCTCCTGGTGGAGAAATTTCTCCTAATTATTTCCTTTCTTAGGGGTATATCTAAAATGATACCACTGCCGCTACCCAAAATGAAGGGTATTTGCGCCCCTGCATTAGATAAAAACAAAAAAAAAGGGAACAGAATGGGAGCGCTGTTGGTATCACTCAAAGACAGACCTTAATAATTAATAATTAACACTCGTCACCGATGTAGACTAAATAAAATAATAATTTTTAATTTACCACATACAAGACAAAAAAACACAATAGTAATATTAAAATGCTAATGAGGTATTGTTCAGATGGAATAACAATAAAAAACAGTGGGGGGATGTTTGTCTAATTCCCTTTTCCCAAATAGATCCTTTCAAGCTCTAATGTAAATATTGCACATAGTTCTTATTTATTATCAAAAGTCTCCTGGAAAGATCCAGATATCAAATTGTGCTGGCCGGATAGAGATATTATATAGTTTTTGCACATAAATTTGTAATCTGTAGATCTGTTTTATTTTCTGGATAAAGTTCATCCATACATGCCACAGTGTGACAAAATAAAGCCAGCTGATTGCAATGTCCTCTTGTTAGTATTAGAAACAAAGAATCCTTTGACACACAGACCTTTTATGAATGGTTAGCCTGGGTCCCACGGCACTGATCTATATTGATGCTGCCTCTTGAATGACCCCTACTGGACCCGCCAGCGTTTTACAACATAGGAGGAGGAGGATTAGAGTCCGTGCATTTCATGTGGTCCCGTTGCTTCACTGACGTCAGTACTGTGTTGGATTCTTGTTTAGAATAGTGTGCACAGCGGCACTCCGTTGAGCTGTCGTGTTACGCGTTTCTCCGCCTATTTCCTCGGCGGCTTCCTCAGACACTTTCAGGGCGGCCGGTAATGTGTTTTTATAGCGCCCGCAATCCGGTGTTTCCAGCGCCGCCCTTCCCTAATTACACCCGCATGTTGCGGTTCAAGCCTCATTTGCCATCCGTTGTTTAACCTGACCCCACATGTATCACGGCGGCCATCATTTTGGTTATTTTACTGAGCTTCTTTTGTATATAGATGGATATATTCACAACCATCCTCTTCCATCAAATATTCCATACCTCATATTTGTATTATAAAATTCCATATAAAATCAATCATATATTTTTATAACTCTATACCTTAAATTAATAAAAAAAAATAAAAATAAATCTGCATCACTAATATAGTGTTAAATTTAATAAGAACATATATAATCCAAACATATGTAAAAATAAAAATACAGATTATATGTAGGTCTAGACACAAATTAATTAACCATCATAATCTATAGATTTAGTCATGTTGGACTATATATTTCTCTTCTTATATTTCATTTCTCCACCAGTTCATACTCTGTTTAGCCAGTAATTCAAAAACATATAAAATATACACAAAATGTACATACAAATGCACTATTATTCAAAATATATATTAATTATAAAATAAAATAATTATAGAGATAATTCTTGTTCCTAAAACATTGACCCCTCAATTTCATATGTGAATTGATCTTAACAGACTCTAAAGAATTCATTGGTCTTGTACCAAGACTGATACTTTGAGATTAATGATATGCCACCCAGTTTTAACCACCTCCTATATAGATATTTATAAATGTCAATAGACTCATATTCAACATGTATAAATGCAAATATCATATAGCCTGTAGAGAGAGATAGACATCTAAAGTGATATTTTTAAAAACTAATCCTTTGGGTATTTCCTTCGAAGCTGTCTTACCACCCATTCTAACACCATGTGTGCATGGACTAATACATTGATCTATATTCCCATGTTATCTAATCTACAAATTAACCCCCCATAATTGCTAAATGTGTGCAACCTTACCATTTCTAATCCTACTGACAATCCTAGAGTGATACCTACTTATATTTGATTCAGCTCGATAGTGTCATTCAACCCAAAAGGGGTCATTGTACTAAGGCAAAAAATCCAATAAGCTTCCCGCTTACATAATTTATTAAAGCGATCTCCCCCCCTAGATGTTACTTCCACTTGTTCTATGGCTCTGATGTTAATGTTAGCCATATTTCCACCCTGACACTCTGTAATATGTCTATATAGAGTATTGGTCTTTAATTTCTTTTCAATATTTCTTTTATGTTCCATAAATCTACAATTGAGGGTACGGATTGTCCTCCCTACGTATTGTATACCACATCCACAGTGTAATAAATACACTATGTATGTGGATCTACAATTAATAAACTGTTGTATAGTGTATTCTTCCTTTGTTACAAATGATATAAAGACTGTACTTTTCTTTTCAGAATATTTACATGTGTTGCAGGACATTCGCCCACATTTGTGAAAACCATTAGGTTTCTGGGGCAGCCATGTCTTGCACCCTTGGTTATTATTCCTTTTAAACATACTGGAAGTCAATTTCAATTTTAAATTTTCAGATTTTCTAAATATCACATTACTGGACAATTTCATTGTACTATTTAGTACATCATCCAGCTGTAATAAGGGAAAATGGTTTTTAATGATTTTTTTTATATTCCTATGGCTTGTATTATATCTTGTTATAAATGAAGTAGTCCTGTCTATACTTCCAGTTTGTGCTGCTTGTTGTGTTCTCTGTTGTTTACTTGTTCCCTCTAGAATATCGTCCCTCTGTATATTGATTATCTCTGTTAGGGCTTTTTTCAAAACCTGGTTTGGATAACCCTGTTCTACGAATGCCTGATATAGGTCTTCAGACTGTTTGGAAAATGACGTATTCGAGGAACAATTCCGTTTGATCCGAAGGAACTGGCCTTTAGGTATGTTATCTCTCCACGACTTAAGATGACATGACAGCTTCTATAATTCAAAAACCTATTCTGGTCTACTTTCTTTATGAAGGTTTCTGTCTTGATGGTCTCATCGGCCTTGGCAGTGAGTGCAATATCGAGGAAAGTAGTCTCACATTCACTAATAGTGCTGGTGATTTTAATCCCAAACTCATTCCCATTTAACGCATCAACAAAGGATTGTGCTGAAAAAAGGTCCCCATCCCAAATGAAAAATAAATCGTCAATGTATCTACCATAGAGGACCAGGTGCGCGTCGAGCCCACCACCCCAAATGTGTCGCTCCTCAAAACGACCCATGAAGAGATTGGCGTAGGTCGGCGCGAACCTGGTCCCCATGGCAGTGCCCTTAATTTGCAAATAGAATTGAGTGTCAAATGAAAAATAATTATGATGTAAAATAAATCTAATCGACTGAATAATGAATTCTTTGATACCTTCAGTCAAAGTCGGGTCTTCCTTCAAATAATACCCCACTGATTTAATTCCTATCTCGTGATCTATGTTTGAGTATAAAGACTCGACATCACATGTAATGAATTTATATTCCCGTTCCATTTAATGGTTTTTACCAAATTTAGAAAATACGTGGTATCTTTTATATATGATTGTAGATTTTTTACATACTTCTGCAAATAACTGTCAACAAAAAATGATAAATTATTGGTTAGGGAACCCACCCCTGAGATGATGGGTCTCCCAGGGGGGGCTTCCATAGATTTATGTATTTTCGGTAAAAAATAAAAAGTTGGAATGATGGGATATAGATTATATAAAAAATTATAAGTATCCCTCGATATTGCACCCACTGTCTCTGCCTCTCTCAACATACACCCTAATTTTTTTTGGAAGACATTGGTTGGATTACAAGGTAATCTATTATAGAATCCCCTATTTTCCAATTGTCTGTACGATTCTTCCAAGTAATATGTAGTGTCCATGATTACAGCTCCTCCCCGCTTATCGTCTTGTTTTATTGTTATGGTCTTATCCTTAAATAGTTCTTTGAGAGCAAGTCTTTCACCTTTCCTGAGGTTATCCCTCATAGGTGCTTGTTCACATTTATTACACATATCTCTAAAACCTTCCAAGGTGGCTTTGTAAAAGCTCTCGATATAGGGGCCCCTATGTTGCAAGGGGTAAAACTCTGATTTGGGTTTGAAGCTCAATCTTTTGGATGTGCTTCCTTCACAATCATAAACCTTAATTGGAGCTGCTTCTTGCGTGGATTCTGATGCTAAATCTTGAAGCATTTCTACCATGAATTCATCATCTTCATTCAGGATGACAGGGGTCCCTATCTCTCCCTTTGATTTCAGAGTCTTCATGGCGAAATAACGTTTCCTACTTAGGGTCCTAATGAACTTGTTTAGATCGACAAACAATTCAAACAAATTGGGTTTTGAATTTGGAGCAAAGTTCAGTCCACGTTCTAACAATTTAATTTCTGCCTGAGTGAGGACTTTTTTAGATAAATTGAAAACCCCTTTGCATTTTAATTGTGTTTTGAACTTTTTCCGGGATTTCCCCCTTACTTCCTCTCTTTCTCCTGAGCCCTGTTCTCTCTGTCTTTTTGTGGACCAGTTTTTCTCCTCCTGATTTCTGTTTGGGCGATTCTGATATCTGTAGCTTTCGTCTAAAAAATCCTTTTCTCTCAGATTGATTTTAGTGGCCTGCCCTTCATCTTTAGCATATGTTTGATCTCTCTCTCTCCTTTTGGATATATATTGGGGTGACTTTGGAGAATGTTCAAAACTTAATGTTCTGAATCTTTTTCTGGTGGAAATACGTGTCTCTTCTCTTTGGCCATATTGTTGAACTCTAGGTGCCCTGTTCCATTCCCCTTCATTCTTATTCTGACCATCACCTCTAATCATCCCCTCCTGTGCCCTCCACCCTCTATTGGTTTTTACTCTACTACGACTTCCCTCCTCCCGAATTCTATAGTCCCTCCATTTCCTATTAAATGTATGTGTTTCCCCTCTCTCATAATCACCCTTATCCCTGTGCAGTTTCTCATTCTTCCTATTCATGAGTGATTTTTCAAAATCTTCAACTTTTTTATTAACTTTCTGATCTCTCTCCTGAAACCCTGGTTCATCTGAAAAACTTCTTAAAAGAGTCTGAACTTTTTCTATTTCCTGTTGCATATCATTCACTTTCGTTTCTCTATGTTTTATTAATAACTTCATTAGATTTTTTGAACAATTATCTAAAATAGAATCCCAGTTTTCTGAGAATTGCTTGTCCTCTTTAAATGTAGATGTTTTCAAAATCCGTTACCCTCTCGGTACTAAATTTTGGTCTAGATATTTTTGTAGGGACAATTGATCCCACCAATGTTTTGTTTCCTCTATACACAGATTTTCCAATTTATTGAAGAGTCCATGCATATCACTTCTATTTTCATTTACCTTTGTAGGTTCAATTAAAACTGTTCCCTTTAAGTATGTATTCCGTCTCTCAATTCTTTCGGAAATATATTTCAGGGAAGACATCCTGAAACAGTCTGAAACTAAACAGAGTCGGTCTGCAGCAACCTTATGCAAAAACTCACAAAAACAGAAAATGACAAGAAAAAAGGTTTTGCGCTGACCTCCTGGTGGAGAAATTTCTCCTAATTATCAATGTATTAGTCCATGCACACATGGTGTTAGAATGGGTGGTAAGACAGCTTCGAAGGAAATACCCAAAGGATTAGTTTTTAAAAATATCACTTTAGATGTCTATCTCTCTCTACAGGCTATATGATATTTGCATTTATACATGTTGAATATGAGTCTATTGACATTTATAAATATCTATATAGGAGGTGGTTAAAACTGGGTGGCATATCATTAATCTCAAAGTATCAGTCTCGGTACAAGACCAATGAATTCTTTAGAGCCTGTGAAGATCAATTCACATATGAAATTGAGGGGTCAATGTTTTAGGAACAAGAATTATCTCTATAATTATTTTATTTTATAATTAATATATATTCCGAATAATAGTGCATTTGTATGTACATTTTGTGTATATTTTATATGTTTTTGAATTACTGGCTAAACAGAGTATGAACTGGTGGAGAAATGAAATATAAGAATAGAAATATATAGTCCAACATGACTAAATCTATAGATTATGATGGTTAATTAATTTGTGTCTAGACCTACATATAATCTGTATTTTTATTTTTACATATGTTTGGATTATATATGTTCTTATTAAATTTAACACTATATTAGCGATGCAGATTTATTTATTATTTTTTATATTAATTTAAGGTATAGAGTTATAAAAATATATGATTGATTTTATATGGAATTTTATAATACAAATATGAGGTATGGAATATTTGATGGAAGAGGATGGTTGTGAATATATCCATCTATATACAAAAGAAGCTCAGTAAAATAACCAAAATGATGGCCGCCGTGATACATGTGGGGTCAGGTTAAACAACGGATGGCAAATGAGGCTTGAACAGCAACATGCGGGTGTAATTAGGGAAGGGCGGCGCTGGAAACACCGGATTGCGGGCGCTATAAAAACACATTACCGGCCGCCCTGAAAGTGTCTGAGGAAGCCGCCGAGGAAATAGGCGGAGAAACGCGTAACACGACAGCTCAACGGAATGCCGCTGTGCACACTATTCTAAACAAGAATCCAACACAGTACTGACGTCAGTGAAGCAACGGGACCACATGAAATGCACGGACTCTAATCCTCCTCCTCCTATGTTGTAAAACGCTGGCGGGTCCAGTAGGAGTCATTCAAGAGGCAGCATCAATTTTAGATCAGTGCCGTGGGACCCAGGTAAACCATTCATAAAAGTTCTGTGTGTCAAAGGATTCTTTGTTTCTAATACTAACAAGAGGACATTGCAATCAGCTGGCTTTATTTTGTCACACTGTGGCATGTATGGATGATCTTTATCCAGAAAATAAAACAGATCTACAGATTACAAATTTATGTGCAAAAACGATATAATATCTCTATCCGGCCAGCACAATTTGATATCTGGATCTTTCCAGGAGACTTTTGATAATAAATAAGAACTATTTGCAATATTTACATTAGAGCTTGAAAGGATCTATTTGGGAAAAGGGAATTAGACAAACATCCCCCCACTGTTTTTTATTGTTATTCCATCTGAACAATACCTCATTAGCATTTTAATATTACTATTGTGTTTTTTTGTCTTGTATGTGGTAAATTAAAAATTATTATTTTATTTAGTCTACATCGGTGATGAGTGTTAATTATTAATTATTAAGGTCTGTCTTTGAGTGATACCAACAGCGCTCCCATTCTGTTCCCTTTTTTTTGAAATGCTGAAAGGCAGCAAGGAAGGCCCACCAGATGAATATTAAGGGTAAAAAAGGGGTGCCTGAGGTACATAGTATGAGGGGCACAGTGACGGGGAGGTCATACGCTGATGCTGTGCGTTTTGAACGTAATGGCGCTGGATGGAGCTCGTCTGAGGTAGCGTCTATATGCACCTCGGTTATATCAGCACTGGTCCCGTGTCACAATCCTGACTGTAGGTTTCTTATTTGGTGACTTACCCCTGTCATCTGCCCCGGATCCTGTGTCTTTTTCTCACTGAGTTAAACAGCTTGTCAGCACTATGAGTTTTCTTGTGTTCTCTGCCTGAAAGGTAATAGTTAATTAGCTCCACCTGTGGTGATCTCCTGTGTGAGGCTGAATTCAGTAATCTGAAGTTTGGGCCTAAAAGCCAGCATCCTATGTTTTGCAGAAATTCAGGCTTCAGTGTTCTCTCGGCCTGCTAGGCCTCATTCTACATCACAGCCTTGGCTAGAGTAGTCACATGACAGTGACTGTTCACCTGACCCAGAGTTGTCCAATCCTCTGCCAGCCTGAGACTCTCTGCATCACCTAATCCTGCTCACCAATCACCAAGGACCAGGAAGTATAAATTGGGAGACTGAGTTGGAAACTGGGCCAGTTCCTTGTGTCACACTCACAGCTATGTGTGAGTCTTCAAGCTGAGCTCCCTAAAGGTAACCTTTATACTCTAGTTCCTGAGAAAACTCTGTTCCTTGTTACCCTGTTTGGTTTACTTTTGTATTGCCACTGATGATTACTATTTCCACGAGTCTCAAAGTAAAGGCACAGCTGCAGTGGTTCATCTTAAAGGCACAGTATTATATTCCATAGTCTCAACTGAAAACCACAGCTGCCGTGGTTCATCTTTACTGCTGTTGTAGTTGTGATCTCCAGAGCTCCCGTATCCCTGCAGCATCTCCGTGCCTCAGTACCTCCGTGCCTCAGTACCTCCGTGCCTCAGCACCTCCGTGCCTCAGTACCTCCGTGCCTCAGTACCTCCGTGCCTCCCAGCACCTCGTGCCTCCAGCATCTCCGTGCTTCCAGCATCTCCGTGTCTCGGATCCTCATGCCTCCGGTGCCTCCGTGTCTCAGCATCTCCGTGCTTCCAGCATCTCCGTGTCTCAGCACCTCGTACCTCCGTGCCTCAGCGCCTCCATGCTTCCAGCACCTCGTGTCTCAGTACCTCCGTGCCTCAGTACCTCCGTGCTTTCGGCACCTCCGTGCCTCAGTACCTCCGTGCCTCAGTACCTCCGTGTCTCAGCACCTCGTGCCTCCAGCACCTCCGTGCTTCCAGCATCTCCGTGCCTTTTACGCACCCCAGTGTCTCTACGCACCCCAGTGTCTCTACGCACCTCAGTGTCCTCCAAACACCTCAGTGTCCTCCAAGCGCCTCAGTGTCTCCAAGCATCCGGTGCACTTTAGTGCAGTTGTACCTTTTATTCTTCACTGATTCATCAGCGCCTTTCCAGTTCTGTCTTTCAGGAGACCTTCAGCGTCCACACGTGCCTCCTGTCTGCCGACCTAATCCTGCATGAGGAGAACCTAGATTCAGCCATCTCTGCTGCGGTTCCTCTTCCCAGTCACCGGAAGAAACCCCTAGTCCACAACACTCCCAAACCAGGTCAGTGGTAGTATTCATATGATTCTCCAGTCGCCCGCACAGACTTCACTAACACCGGGTTCACAAAACCACAGTTATGACAGTAGGAACTGGCCACATGGACCCGGCCGAAAGTGTTTGTCTGACGCAGGACCTCCTAAGCAATATTGCAGGACGCTTGGAAGGTCTGGAGTCGACTCAGCATCAATTAGCACAGTGTCTGCAGCGGAATTCTTTCTCCATAGATTCTCTGACCTTCTGCACTAAGACTCCTGACCAACTGCAGTTTTTCTACCAGATGTTATTACAGTTACAAGAACTTTTGTCTAGTATTCTTTCTGTGATGCCTGATCTCTTCAGGAATACTACCAACGTTGTTGATCCTGTTTTGTCCCATCCAGTTAATAGAGTCTCTTCCTCTGTGCAAGGAAAAGTTGTTCATCAGAGCTATCCACGGCCCAAACTCTCTGAAGCTGAACGTCGGCGGCGTAGGGAGCTACACCTCTGTCTTTACTGTGGAAATTCCAGTCACTTTGTTAAAGACTGCATTCTTCGTAAGCCAGGGAATGGTGACAAATCTCAGTATCACAGTGCTCATGTCTACAAGTCATCCACAGTAGCCGATCCTGCTACTGCTGACGGGGGTATCAAGATGGCTACTCTGAAAGAGACTCAAATTTATGACTGGGGTCCGTTGATTAAAAGACCTTATCCCAAGTTAGGTGTCCAGAGAAGAATGTTTAAGCCATTTAGAGTCACAGAGGAGTCCGTGTCTTCAGCCCAAGGAGGGGCGTCCGTGTCTTCAGCCCAAGGAGGGGCGTCCGTCCGTGTCTTCAGCCCCAGTAGGGGCGTCCGTGTCTTCAGCCCCAGTGAGGGGTTCAGAGGGTCCAGCCCCAGAGAGTCTACAGAGTGCTGCCCAGCCAGAGAGTCTGCAGAGTGCTGCCCAGCCAGAGAGTCTACAGAGTGCTGCCCAGCCAGAGAGTCTACAGAGTGCTGCCCAGCCAGAGAGTCTACAGAGTGCTGCCCAGCCAGAGAGTCTACAGAGTGCTGCCCAGCCAGAGAGTCTACAGAGTGCTGCCCAGCCAGAGAGTCTACAGAGTGCTGCCCAGCCAGAGAGTCTACAGAGTGCTGCTCTGCCAGAGAGTCTACAGAGTGCTGCCCAGCCCCGTGAAGAGGGGGCTCTTGCCTCAGCCCAGCCCCGTGAAGAGGGGGCTCTTGCCTCAGCCCAGCCCCGTGAAGAGGGGGCTCTTGCCTCAGCCCAGCCCCGTGAAGAGGGGGCTCTTGCCTCAGCCCAGCCCCGTGAAGAGGGGGCTCAGCCCGTCCCGGTTCCAGCCGGTCCAGCAATACTCCAGGCCCTGCCTGGTCAGTCCGTCCCGGTTCCAGCCGGTCCAGCAATACTCCAGGCCCAGCCTGGTCAGTCCGTCCCGGTTCCAGCCGGTCCAGCAATACTCCAGGCCCTGCCTGGTCAGTCCGTCCCGGTTCCAGCCGGTCCAGCAATACTCCAGGCCCAGCCTGGTCAGTCCGTCCCGGTTCCAGCCGGTCCAGCAATACTCCAGGCCCAGCCTGGTCAGTCCGTCCCGGTTCCAGCCGGTCCAGCAATACTCCAGGCTCTGCCTGGTCAGTCCGTCCCGGTTCCAGCCGGTCCAGCAATACTCCAGGCTCCGCCTGGTCAGTCCGTCCCGGTTCCAGCCGGTCCAGCAATACTCCAGGCCCAGCCTGGTCAGTCCGTCCCGGTTCCAGCCGGTCCAGCAATACTCCAGGCTCCGCCTGGTCAGTCCGTCCCGGTTCCAGCCGGTCCAGCAATACTCCAGGCCCAGCCTGGTCAGTCCGTCCCGGTTCCAGCCGGTCCAGCAATACTCCAGGCTCCGCCTGGTCAGTACGTCCCGGTTCCAGCCGGTCCAGCAATACTCCAGGCCCAGCTGGTCAGTCCGTCTCGGTTCCAGTCGGTCCAGCAATACTCCAGGCTCCGCCTGGTCAGTTCGTCCCGGTTCCAGCCGGTCCAGCGATACTCCAGGACCAGCCTGGTCCGTCTCCTTTGGTTCCAGCCAATTCAAGTATCCTCGGATCCAATCCAGTCCTACTCGTCCAGCCAAAGATTTCTCCAGTTTCAGTCTGTTCAAGCTCATGTGGACTCAAACAGATTCCAAGCATTGGTCTGAGTAAAGAACTTTTGTCAGTTGGTCCCAGTAAAGGACTTCCACCATCTAGTTCTAAAATTAGACTTCAGTCTGTCTCTGATTCTGTTTCCTTGTCTTCTAGCACTGAGTCCACAGCTTCCGTGGGGAATTCTAATACCTCTTCTCCTCGATGTCTGGATAATTCTGCTCTATCATCTAAAGTCAAGAAAAATACCAAGGCTATTGACCTAATGTCTGAATGTGTACCTCAGTCTAATGTTGTTTCTGTGGCATCTGTTTCCTTGAGTCCAATTTCATCCTCCACTCAGTCTTCAGAACATTCAGCTGATGCTCCGTTTTCTGACCCATCACTTTCTGAGCAAGATAATGCCTTGATGAACCAATACATTAGGAATTTCAGGAATGCCAAGAATTGGAAAACAGTACAAAGACAACAGCCTGTTGATTTAGGTGTTGGTTATGTTTCCATTGATTCCACTCCAAATTCCTTGTGTTGTTCTGAACTTGTTAATGCAGCTTACAAAATGGATGTAGTTACTCCCAAAGAAGACTGGTATCTTCCAATAGACTTGGACTCGGACTCTGAATTTGATCCAGTTCATGATGCTACTTCTTTCAGGGGAGGTCCCATGTTTTCTAAGGAAGTTTTTTCTTTACAGGAGATTCCGCTCTCCCTGGTCAAAACCAAATGTTCCCGTAAGAAGAAGAGGCATCAACGAAGGTCCTAAGTTCTTCTATATGAATTTCTCAAGTTCCTCTAAGATTCAAGATGGGTGTCCAGAGTCCACCCTTGAAGAGGGGGATACTGTCACAATCCTGACTGTAGGTTTCTTATTTGGTGACTTACCCCTGTCATCTGCCCCGGATCCTGTGTCTTTTTCTCACTGAGTTAAACAGCTTGTCAGCACTATGAGTTTTCCTGTGTTCTCTGCCTGAAAGGTAATAGTTAATTAGCTCCACCTGTGGTGATCTCCTGTCTGAGGCTGAATTCAGTAATCTGAAGTTTGGGCCTAAAAGCCAGCATCCTATGTTTTGCAGAAGTTCAGGCTTCAGTGTTCTCTCGGCCTGCTAGGCCTCATTCTACATCACAGCCTTGGCTAGAGTAGTCACATGACAGTGACTGTTCACCTGACCCAGAGTTGTCCAATCCTCTGCCAGCCTGAGACTCTCTGCATCACCTAATCCTGCTCACCAATCACCAAGGACCAGGAAGTATAAATTGGGAGACTGAGTTGGAAACTGGGCCAGTTCCTTGTGTCACACTCACAGCTATGTGTGAGTCTTCAAGCTGAGCTCCCTAAAGGTAACCTTTATACTCTAGTTCCTGAGAAAACTCTGTTCCTTGTTACCCTGTTTGGTTTACTTTTGTGTTGCCACTGATGATTACTATTTCCACGAGTCTCAAAGTAAAGGCACAGCTGCAGTGGTTCATCTTAAAGGCACAGTATTATATTCCATAGTCTCAACTGAAAACCACAGCTGCCGTGGTTCATCTTTACTGCTGTTGTAGTTGTGATCTCCAGAGCTCCCGTATCCCTGCAGCATCTCCGTGCCTCTGTGCCTCAGCACCTCCGTGCCTCAGCACCTCCGTGCCTCAGCACCTCCATGCCTCAGCACCTTCATGCCTCAGTACCTCGTGCCTCAGTACCTCCGTGCCTCCCAGCACCTCGTGCCTCCAGCATCTCCGTGCTTCCAGCATCTCCGTGTCTCGGATCCTCATGCCTCCGGTGCCTCCTTGTCTCGGCATCTCCGTGCTTCCAGCATCTCCGTGTCTCAGCACCTCGCACCTCCGTGCCTCAGCACCTCCGTGCTTCCAGCACCTCATGTCTCAGTACCTCCGTGCCTCAGTACCTCCGTGCCTCAGTACCTCCGTGCTTTTGGCACCTCCGTGCCTCAGTACCTCCGTGCCTCAGTACCTCCGTGTCTCAGCACCTCGTGCCTCCAGCACCTCCGTGCTTCCAGCATCTCCGTGCCTTTACGCACCCCAGTGTCTCTACGCACCCCAGTGTCTCTACGCACCCCAGTGTCCTACGCACCTCAGTGTCCTCCAAGCACCTCAGTGTCCTCCAAGCACCTCAGTGTCCTCCAAGCGCCTCAGTGTCTCCAAGCATCCGGTGCACTTTAGTGCAGTTGTACCTGGTATTCTTCACTGATTCATCAGCGCCTTTCCAGTTCTGTCTTTCAGGAGACCTTCAGCGTCCACACGTGCCTCCTGTCTGCCGACCTAATCCTGCATGAGGAGAACCTAGATTCAGCCATCTCTGCTGCGGTTCCTCTTCCCAGTCACCGGAAGAAACCCCGAGTCCACAACACTCCCAAACCAGGTCAGTGGTAGTATTCATATGATTCTCCAGTCGCCCGCACAGACTTCACTAACACCGGGTTCACAAAACCACAGTTATGACATCCCGGTGCTGACTGCTAATCATACTGAAGGGAATGTTTTGGGTGAGCAGAATTCTTCCGGTTTGAATGGGGATGGCGTAAGAGATTTAGCGGCCGCTGTTTCACGGGCCAGAACAGGTGGAAGGAATAGGGGCAATATGAATCCTAATGAGTGTCTGGTGGATGTTTCTCCTTGAATTTCTCCAGCAGAGTCCTTTGCAGCCCCTGAAGTACAGGAGGATTCTGGGGAATCGGCGGCTGTGGTAGAGTCTGCCCTGGACGAGGGAGGTCTTTACGGTGAGTCGGTTGTGCACCCTGCGGCGTGTCAAAATTATACAGTGGTCAGCTCAGGCAATATGGGTGCAGTTAAGGTAAAATCATGCAAGAAAAAAGCTTCACAAAAACGTAAGCAAAAGCGCAGAAGTCACAGGGGTTCATCCACTTCAGGTGCAGTGGTTGCAAAGAAAGACATAAAAGAAGACGCAGACACAGTAGATCTAGCATGTCCTCGGAGGAGGGTCCCCAGGATTCTTTGCAATGTGCTAATACTGCTGTTTTGAGAGGGGTACGGCCCAGAACTAGGGAGCGTATTTGACAGGGCAAATTTGTGAATGTTTGCTTTAACTAGTAAAGCGAAAAAAGCATTAGAGGCGGCTAGAAAGAAATCAGGTATAGGCAGAGCCGGCCATAGCTATAGGCAAACTAGGCAATTGCCTAGGGCATGTGATATGCCTAGGGGCATCTGCAGCTTCTGCTGATTAAAATGATATGCGGCATGCCTATATTCTGTGTGTAGCATTTCATATGCAGATACAGCCACACTCTCACACAGTATATAGGCATGCTGCATATCATTTTAATCAGCAGAATCTGCTTGTGCACCCTAGCCACATAGCAATGCAAATAAGATGCATTTTCATAAAAAAAAGGTGCCCGACGTTAGCATTGAGGCAAGATTTGTGAGGACACATCTGTATCCAAGCAGAGGCAGAGGTCTCAGTGTTAGTGGAAGTGTGAGTGCTGTGTGTATGTGAGTGGGTTGGTTGTGCAGTAGTGTTCAGAATATGTGTAAGGAGCATTATGTGTGTCATGTAAAAATGCATTAATAATGGGCAACACATGTGTAAGGGGCACTATGTGTGTCATTATGTGTATAAGGGCATTAATAATGTGTGGCATATGTGTAACAGGGTACTACTGTATGTGTGTCATTATGTGTATAGGTGCACTAATAATGTGCAGCAAATGTGTAGGGGGCACTATGTGTCATTATGTGTATAAGGGCATTAATAATGTGCGGCATATATGTAAGGGACATTATGTGTAAAAGGGCATTAATAAAGGTTGTCATAATGTGTAAGGCACATTATGTTTATAAGGACATTAATAATGTGCAAGGGGCATTACTGTGTGGAATTATGTGTATAAATGCATTACTAATGTGTGGCATTATGTGTATAGGGTGCTCTGCTATGTTGCGTTGCGTATAGAAAGGGCACTACTGTGTCATCTAATATGAATAAAGAGCAATAGGGTGTGGTGTAATGTGAATAAGGAGCAATTCAATGTGATGTTATGTGAATAAGGGGCTCTACTGTGAGGAGTAATGTTTATAAGGTAAAGTAATACTACTGTGGGATGTAATATGAATTATGGACACTATTGCATGATCAAATGTGAATAAAGTTGCAGTACTGTGTGGAGTAATTGGAATTGGGGGTACAATTGTGTGGTCATGCCCCTTGCCAGCAAAAACACACCCTTTTTGGGCTGTGCGCCAAATGTGCGAACTGTTCCTATTTAAAATATAGGGGGTACAAACACCAAAATAAGGACTGCTATGGGTGAGGGGTGATGGTGCTGGGAAAGAGGTGCAACCAGTGGTGGTGCTAGGGGGCACCAGCCAAAATCTTGCCTAGGGCATCATATTGGTTAGGGCCGGCCCTGGGTATAGGTGAGGAGGCTTATAAGTCTTACTCTAATTGTCAGAAGGGCATGCTTATCTTTGCGGCTTGTTATTTGGAATCTAGGCCTCAGGAGCACATGAATATAATTAAATATATGTATTTGCTTAATGAATTGGCGAGATCTGGGCGGGGCACAGCATGGAGGTCCTATGATGAGGAGTTTCGTAGAAAACAGAATGGCAAGGAAATCATAGATTTTGGTAAAAAAGATTTAGAGATTTTTGTAGATGTTACTCAACCTCTAAAAAGTGGTTCAGAGGGTCTGGCTGAGAAGCAAGGCAATAACAATAACAGATGGATGTTGGGTAAGAATAGATCAGACAAATGTTATGCCTTTAATAATAGTCAATGTACCCTAGGGTTCAGGTGTCATTTTCGGCATGTTTGTATCTGCTGTGAGGGATCCCACCCCATTAAAAACTGCCAGCAGACTGCCGGTGGTAGATGGGGTTTGCAGTCTAGAGATGAGCGCCGGAAATTTTTCGGGTTTTGTGTTTTGGTTTTGGGTTCGGTTCCGCGGCCGTGTTTTGGGTTCGACCGCGTTTTGGCAAAACCTAACCGAATTTTTTTTGTCGGATTCGGGTGTGTTTTGGATTCGGGTGTTTTTTTCCAAAAAACCTAAAAAACAGCTTAAATCATAGAATTTGGGGGTCATTTTGATCCCACAGTATTATTAACCTCAAAAACCATAATTTCCACTCATTTTCAGTCTATTCTGAATACCTCAAACCTCACAATATTATTTTTAGTCCTAAAATTTGCACCGAGGTCGCTGGATGACTAAGCTAAGCGACCCTAGTGGCCGACACAAACACCTGGCCCATCTAGGAGTGGCACTGCAGTGTCACGCAGGATGTCCCTTCCAAAAAACCCTCCCCAAACAGCACATGACGCAAAGAAAAAAAGAGGCGCAATGAGGTAGCTGTGTGAGTAAGATAAGCGACCCTAGTGGCCGACACAAACACCGGGCCCATCTAGGAGTGTCACTGCAGTGTCACGCAGGATGTCCCTTCCAAAAAACCCTCCCCAAACAGCACATGACGCAAAGAAAAAAAGAGGCGCAATGAGGTAGCTGTGTGAGTAAGATAAGCGACCCTAGTGGCCGACACAAACACCGGGCCCATCTAGGAGTGTCACTGCAGTGTCACGCAGGATGTCCCTTCCAAAAAACCCTCCCCAAACAGCACATGACGCAAAGAAAAAAAGAGGCGCAATGAGGTAGCTGTGTGAGTAAGATAAGCGACCCTAGTGGCCGACACAAACACCGGGCCCATCTAGGAGTGGCACTGCAGTGTCACGCAGGATGTCCCTTCCAAAAAACCCTCCCCAAACAGCACATGACGCAAAGAAAAAAAGAGGCGCAATGAGGTAGCTGTGTGAGTAAGATAAGCGACCCTAGTGGCCGACACAAACACCGGGCCCATCTAGGAGTGTCACTGCAGTGTCACGCAGGATGTCCCTTCCAAAAAACCCTCCCCAAACAGCACATGACGCAAAGAAAAAAAGAGGCGCAATGAGGTAGCTGTGTGAGTAAGATAAGCGACCCTAGTGGCCGACACAAACACCGGGCCCATCTAGGAGTGTCACTGCAGTGTCACGCAGGATGTCCCTTCCAAAAAACCCTCCCCAAACAGCACATGACGCAAAGAAAAATTAAAGAAAAAAGAGGTGCAAGATGGAATTGTCCTTCGGCCCTCCCACCCACCCTTATGTTGTATAAACAGGACATGCACACTTTAACCAACCCATCATTTCAGTGACAGGGTCTGCCACACGACTGTGACTGATATGACGGGTTGGTTTGGACCCCCACCAAAAAAGAAGCAATTAATCTCTCCTTGCACAAACTGGCTCTACAGAGGCAAGATGTCCACCTCATCATCATCCTCCGATATATCACCGTGTACATCCCCCTCCTCACAGATTATCAATTCGTCCCCACTGGAATCCACCATCTCAGCTCCCTGTGTACTTTGTGGAGGCAATTGCTGCTGGTCAATGTCTCCGCGGAGGAATTGATTATAATTCATTTTAATGAACATCATCTTCTCCACATTTTCTGGATGTAACCTCGTACGCCGATTGCTGACAAGGTGAGCGGCGGCACTAAACACTCTTTCGGAGTACACACTTGTGGGAGGGCAACTTAGGTAGAATAAAGCCAGTTTGTGCAAGGGCCTCCAAATTGCCTCTTTTTCCTGCCAGTATAAGTACGGACTGTCTGACGTGCCTACTTGGATGCGGTCACTCATATAATCCTCCACCATTCTTTCAATGGGGAGAGAATCATATGCAGTGCCAGTAGACGACATGTCCGTATCCGTAATCGTTGTCAGGTCCTTCAGTCCGGACCAGATGTCAGCATCAGCAGTCGCTCCAGACTGCCCTGCATCACCGCCAGCGGGTGGGCTCGGAATTCTGAGCCTTTTCCTCGCACCCCCAGTTGCGGGAGAATGTGAAGGAGGAGATGTTGACAGGTCGCGTTCCGCTTGACTTGACAATTTTCTCACCAGCAGGTCTTTCAACCCCAGCAGACTTGTGTCTGCCGGAAAGAGAGATCCAAGGTAGGCTTTAAATCTAGGATCGAGCACGGTGGCCAAAATGTAGTGCTCTGATTTCAACAGATTGACCACCCGTGAATCCTTGTTAAGCGAATTAAGGGCTCCATCCACAAGTCCCACATGCCTAGCGGAATCGCTCCGTGTTAGCTCCTCCTTCAATGTCTCCAGCTTCTTCTGCAAAAGCCTGATGAGGGGAATGACCTGACTCAGGCTGGCAGTGTCTGAACTGACTTCACGTGTGGCAAGTTCAAAGGGCATCAGAACCTTGCACAACGTTGAAATCATTCTCCACTGCGCTTGAGACAGGTGCATTCCACCTCCTATATCGTGCTCAATTGTATAGGCTTGAATGGCCTTTTGCTGCTCCTCCAACCTCTGAAGCATATAGAGGGTTGAATTCCACCTCGTTACCACTTCTTGCTTCAGATGATGGCAGGGCAGTTTAGTAGTTTTTGGTGGTGCTCCAGTCTTCTGTACGTGGTGCCTGTACGCCGAAAGTGTCCCGCAATTCTTCTGGCCACCGACAGCATCTCTTGCACGCCCCTGTCGTTTTTTAAAAAATTCTGCACCACCAAATTCAAGGTATGTGCAAAACATGGGACGTGCTGGAATTTGCCCATATTTAATGCACACACAATATTGCTGGCGTTGTCCGATGCCACAAATCCACAGGAGAGTCCAATTGGGGTAAGCCATTCCGCGATGATCTTCCTCAGTTGCCGTAAGAGGTTTTCAGCTGTGTGCGTATTCTGGAAAGCGGTGATACAAAGCGTAGCCTGCCTAGGAAAGAGTTGGCGTTTGCGAGATGCTGCTACTGGTGCCGCCGCTGCTGTTCTTGCGGCGGGAGGCAATACATCTACCCAGTGGGCTGTCACAGTCATATAGTCCTGACCCTGCCCTGCTCCACTTGTCCACATGTCCGTGGTTAAGTGGACATTGGGTACAACTGCATTTTTTAGGACACTGGTGAGTCTTTTTCTGACGTCCGTGTACATTCTCGGTATCGCCTGCCTAGAGAAGTGGAACCTAGATGGTATTTGGTAACGGGGGCACACTGCCTCAATAAATTGTCTAGTTCCCTGTGAACTAACGGCGGATACCGGACGCACGTCTAACACCAACATAGTTGTCAAGGCCTCAGTTATCCGCTTTGCAGCAGGATGACTGCTGTGATATTTCATCTTCCTCGCAAAGGACTGTTGGACAGTCAATTGCTTACTGGAAGTAGTACAAGTGGGCTTACGACTTCCCCTCTGGGATGACCATCGACTCCCAGCAGCAACAACAGCAGCGCCAGCAGCAGTAGGCGTTACACGCAAGGATGCATCGGAGGAATCCCAGGCAGGAGAGGACTCGTCAGAATTGCCAGTGACATGGCCTGCAGGACTATTGGCATTCCTGGGGAAGGAGGAAATTGACACTGAGGGAGTTGGTGGGGTGGTTTGCGTGAGCTTGGTTACAAGAGGAAGGGATTTACTGGTCAGTGGACTGCTTCCGCTGTCGCCCAAAGTTTTTGAACTTGTCACTGACTTATTATGAATGCGCTGCAGGTGACGTATAAGGGAGGATGTTCCGAGGTGGTTAACGTCCTTACCCCTACTTATTACAGCTTGACAAAGGCAACACACGGCTTGACACCTGTTGTCCGCTTTTCTGGTGAAATACCTCCACACTGAAGAGCTGATTTTTTTGGTATTTTCACCAGGCATGTCAACGGCCATATTCCTCCCACGGACAACAGGTGTCTCCCCGGGTGCCTGACTTAAACAAACCACCTCACCATCAGAATCCTCCTGGTCAATTTCCTCCCCAGCGCCAGCAACACCCATATCCTCCTCATCCTGGTGTACTTCAACACTGACATCTTCAATCTGACTATCAGGAACTGGACTGCGGGTGCTCCTTCCAGCACTTGCAGGGGGCGTGCAAATGGTGGAAGGCGCATGCTCTTCACGTCCAGTGTAGGGAAGGTCAGGCATCGCAACCGACACAATTGGACTCTCCTTGTGGATTTGGGATTTCGAAGAACGCACAGTTCTTTGCGGTGCTTTTGCCAGCTTGAGTCTTTTCAGTTTTCTAGCGAGAGGCTGAGTGCTTCCATCCTCATGTGAAGCTGAACCACTAGCCATGAACATAGGCCAGGGCCTCAGCCGTTCCTTGCCACTCCGTGTGGTAAATGGCATATTGGCAAGTTTACGCTTCTCCTCCGACAATTTTATTTTAGGTTTTGGAGTCCTTTTTTTACTGATATTTGGTGTTTTGGATTTGACATGCTCTGTACTATGACATTGGGCATCGGCCTTGGCAGACGACGTTGCTGGCTTTTCATCGTCTCGGCCATGACTAGTGGCAGCAGCTTCAGCACGAGGTGGAAGTGGATCTTGATCTTTCCCTAATTTTGGAACCTCAACATTTTTGTTCTCCATATTTTAATAGGCACAACTAAAAGGCACCTCAGGTAAACAATGGAGATGGATGGATACTAGTATACAATTATGGATGGACTGCCGAGTGCCGACACAGAGATAGCTACAGCCGTGGACTACCGTACTGTACTGTGTCTGCTGCTAATATAGACTGGATGATAATGAGATGTAGTATGTATAAAGAAGAAAGAAAGAAAAAACCACGGGTAGGTGGTATACAATTATGGATGGACTGCCGAGTGCTGACACAGAGGTAGCTACAGCCGTGGACTACCGTACTGTACTGTGTCTGCTGCTAATATAGACTGGATGATAATGAGATGTAGTATGTATAAAGAAGAAAGAAGAAAAAAACCACGGGTAGGTGGTATACAATTATGGATGGACTGCCGAGTGCCGACACAGAGGTAGCTACAGCCGTGGAGTACCGTACTGTACTGTGTCTGCTGCTAATATAGACTGGTTGATAATGAGATGTAGTATGTATAAAGAAGAAAGAAAAAAAAAACCACGGGTAGGTGGTATACAATTATGGATGGACTGCCGAGTGCCGACACAGAGGTAGCTACAGCCGTGGACTACGGTACTGTACTGTGTCTGCTGCTAATATAGACTGGATGATAATGAGATGTAGTATGTATAAAGAAGAAAGAAAAAAAAACCACGGGTAGGTGGTATACAATTATGGATGGACTGCCGAGTGCCGACACAGAGGTAGCTACAGCCGTGGAGTACCGTACTGTACTGTGTCTGCTGCTAATATAGACTGGTTGATAATGAGATGTAGTATGTATAAAGAAGAAAGAAAAAAAAAACCACGGGTAGGTGGTATACAATTATGGATGGACTGCCGAGTGCCGACACAGAGGTAGCTACAGCCATGGACTACGGTACTGTACTGTGTCTGCTGCTAATATAGACTGGATGATAATGAGATGTAGTATGTATAAAGAAGAAAGAAAAAAAAAACCACGGGTAGGTGGTATACAATTATGGATGGACTGCCGAGTGCCGACACAGAGGTAGCTACAGCCGTGGACTACCGTACTGTACTGTGTCTGCTGCTAATATAGACTGGATGATAATGAGATGTAGTATGTATAAAGAAGAAAAAAAAACCCACGGGTAGGTGGTATACAATTATGGATGGACTGCTGAGTGCCGGCACAGAGATAGCTACAGCCGTGGACTACCGTACTGTACTGTGTCTGCTGCTAATATAGACTGGATGATAATGAGATGTAGTATGTATAAAGAAGAAAGAAAAAAAAAACCACGGTAGGTGGTATACAATTATGGATGGACTGCCGAGTGCCGACACAGAGGTAGCTACAGCCGTGGACTACCGTACTGTACTGTGTCTGCTGCTAATATAGACTGGATGATAATGAGATGTAGTATGTATAAAGAAGAAAGAAGAAAAAAACCACGGGTAGGTGGTATACAATTATGGATGGACTGCCGAGTGCTGACACAGAGGTAGCTACAGCCGTGGACTACCGTACTGTACTGTGTCTGCTGCTAATATAGACTGGATGATAATGAGATGTAGTATGTATAAAGAAGAAAGAAGAAAAAAACCACGGGTAGGTGGTATACAATTATGGATGGACTGCCGAGTGCCGACACAGAGGTAGCTACAGCCGTGGAGTACCGTACTGTACTGTGTCTGCTGCTAATATAGACTGATTGATAATGAGATGTAGTATGTATAAAGAAGAAAGAAAAAAAAAACCACGGGTAGGTGGTATACAATTATGGATGGACTGCCGAGTGCCGACACAGAGGTAGCTACAGCCGTGGACTACGGTACTGTACTGTGTCTGCTGCTAATATAGACTGGATGATAATGAGATGTAGTATGTATAAAGAAGAAAGAAAAAAAAACCACGGGTAGGTGGTATACAATTATGGATGGACTGCCGAGTGCCGACACAGAGGTAGCTACAGCCGTGGAGTACCGTACTGTACTGTGTCTGCTGCTAATATAGACTGGTTGATAATGAGATGTAGTATGTATAAAGAAGAAAGAAAAAAAAAACCACGGGTAGGTGGTATACAATTATGGATGGACTGCCGAGTGCCGACACAGAGGTAGCTACAGCCATGGACTACGGTACTGTACTGTGTCTGCTGCTAATATAGACTGGATGATAATGAGATGTAGTATGTATAAAGAAGAAAGAAAAAAAAAACCACGGGTAGGTGGTATACAATTATGGATGGACTGCCGAGTGCCGACACAGAGGTAGCTACAGCCGTGGACTACCGTACTGTACTGTGTCTGCTGCTAATATAGACTGGATGATAATGAGATGTATGTATAAAGAAGAAAAAAAAAACCACGGGTAGGTGGTATACAATTATGGATGGACTGCTGAGTGCCGACACAGAGATAGCTACAGCCGTGGACTACCGTACTGTACTGTGTCTGCTGCTAATATAGACTGGATGATAATGAGATGTAGTATGTATAAAGAAGAAAGAAAAAAAAAACCACGGTAGGTGGTATACAATTATGGATGGACTGCCGAGTGCCGACACAGAGGTAGCTACAGCCGTGGACTACCGTACTGTACTGTGTCTGCTGCTAATATAGACTGGATGATAATGAGATGTAGTATGTATAAAGAAGAAAGAAGAAAAAAACCACGGGTAGGTGGTATACAATTATGGATGGACTGCCGAGTGCCGACACAGAGGTAGCTACGGCCGTGGACTACCGTACTGTACTGTGTCTGCTGCTAATATAGACTGGTTGATAATGAGATGTAGTATGTATAAAGAAGAAAGAAAGAAAAAACCACGGGTAGGTGGTATACAATTATGGATGGACTGCCGAGTGCCGACACAGAGGTAGCTACAGCCGTGGACTACCGTACTGTACTGTGTCTGCTGCTAATATAGACTGGATGATAATGAGATGTAGTATGTATAAAGAAGAAAGAAAAAAAAAACCACGGGTAGGTGGTATACAATTATGGATGGACTGCCGAGTGCCGACACAGAGGTAGCTACAGCCGTGGACTACCGTACTGTACTGTGTCTGCTGCTAATATAGACTGGATGATAATGAGATGTAGTATGTATAAAGAAGAAAGAAAGAAAAAAACCACGGGTAGGTGGTATACAATTATGGATGGACTGCTGAGTGCCGACACAGAGGTAGCTACAGCCGTGGACTACCGTACTGTACTGTGTCTGCTGCTAATATAGACTGGATGATAATGAGATGTAGTATGTATAAAGAAGAAAGGAAAAAAAAACCACGGGTAGGTGGTATACAATTATGGATGGACTGCCGAGTGCCGACACAGAGATAGCTACAGCCGTGGACTACCGTACTGTACTGTGTCTGCTGCTAATATAGACTGGATGATAATGAGATGTAGTATGTATAAAGAAGAAAGAAAAAAAAACCACGGGTAGGTGGTATACAATTATGGATGGACTGCCGAGTGCCGACACAGAGGTAGCTACAGCCGTGGACTACCGTACTGTACTGTGTCTGCTGCTAATATAGACTGGATGATAATGAGATGTAGTATGTATAAAGAAGAAAGAAAAAAAAAACCACGGGTAGGTGGTATACAATTATGGATGGACTGCCGAGTGCCGACACAGAGGTAGCTACAGCCGTGGACTACCGTACTGTACTGTGTCTGCTGCTAATATAGACTGGATGATAATGAGATGTAGTATGTATAAAGAAGAAAGAAAAAAAAAACCACGGGTAGGTGGTATACAATTATGGATGGACTGCCGAGTGCCGACACAGAGGTAGCTACAGCCGTGAACTACCGTACTGTGTCTGCTGCTAGTATAGACTGGATGATAAATAATGATATAAAAAATATATATATATCACTACTGCAGCCGGACAGGTATATATTATATAATGACGGACCTGCTGGACACTGTCTGTCAGCAGAATGAGTTTTTTAATTTTTATAGAATAAAAAAACACCACACAAGTCACACGACGAGTGTACTTTTTCAGGCAGACATTCAATCACAATATACTATACTGGTGGTCAGTGTGGTCAGGTCACTGGTCACAGTGGTCAGTGGTCAGTCACACTGGCAGTGGCACTCTGGCAGCAAAAGTGTGCACTGTTTAATATGTACTCCTGGCTCCTGCTATAACCTATAACTGTTCCCCAGTCTCCCCCACAATTAAGCTGTGTGAGCACAGTCAGATATTATACATAGATGATGCAGCACACTGGGCTGAGCACAGATATGGTATGTGAGTGTGACTGAGTCACTGTGTATCGTTTTTTTCAGGCAGAGAACAAGAACAGAACGGATTATTAAATAATAATAAATTATAAAACTGCACTGGTGGTCAGGTCACTGGTCAGTGGTCATCAGTCACTAGTATAACTCCTCCTAAGCTCCAGTAAGTAAATGAAGTGTCTCACTCTCACTCTCCTATCTATTTTAATTTCTAAACGGAGAGGACGCCAGCCACGTCCTCTCCCTATCAATCTCAATGCACGTGTGAAAATGGCCGCGACGCGCGGCTCCTTATATAGAATCCGAGTCTCGCGATAGAATCCGAGCCTCGCGAGAATCCGACAGCGTGATGATGACGTTCGGGCGCGCTCGGGTTAACCGAGCAAGGCGGGAAGATCCGAGTCGCTCGGACCCGTGTAAAAAAACATGAAGTTCGGGCGGGTTCGGATTCAGAGAAACCGAACCCGCTCATCTCTAGTTTGCACAAGCAGCAGCAACGAGTCCCAGCAGCTGCTGGAGCTAAGTAGGGCCCCTACTCCAGTGAAATTGGACAAATTATTGCATTTGTTGGATTATTATCCAAATAGAGAGGACGCTGAGTTGATAAGGATAGGTTTTTCAAAGGGTTTTCCGTTGCCTATAAAAGGCCAAGTAAACTGTGGTTCAGTTTGCAATTTACGCTCGGCTCAGGAGTTTCCAGTAATTTTGAAAGAAAAAGTCGATAAGGAGGTTTCATTGGGTAGGGCCTTTCAGTTGCCCCCCAGTGTCTAATTTAATTTTGTCCCCAGTGGGGGTTGTTCCAAAAAAGACTCTGGGTAAATTTAGATTAATTCAGCACTTATCCTTTCCAAAAGGGTCTTCAGTTAATAATGCAATTCCTGAGCATTTGTCCATGGTAATTTATCAGTCTTTTGAGGATGCGTTGTCTAAGGTGAGATCATTCGGTAGAGGGGCGTTGATGAGTAAAATTGATATAGAGTCGGCTTTTCAGCTTTTGCCCATTGATCCGGAATTATTTCGTTATTTAGGTTTCCGCCTGAATGACGGTTTTTATGTTGATAGATGTCTCCCAATAGGTTGTTCTATATCTTGCTCATATTTTGAAAAATTTTGCAGTTTTTTTGCATTGGTGCATTTCTGAAAATTCAGGTCAGTCCGGAATTGTTCATTATTTAGATGATTTTTTGTTTATGGGTCCAGCCGGGTCTGACATGTGTGGCAATATTTTATCAAATGCCTTGTCATTATAGAAGGAATTTGGGGTCCCAGCAGCTGAGGAGAAGACGGTAGGTCCTACGTCGGTGTTGACTTTTTTGGGAATCGAAATTGATACTATGGAAGGTTGCTGTCGTTTAACCATTGAAAAAATAGATAAATTAAAAGGAGAGATAATTGTGGCATTGGCAAATGGCAAGTTGATGTTGAAACAAGCTCAATCATTATTGGGGTCTCTCAATTTTGCTTGCCGAGTCATACCTATGGGTAAGGTTTTCAGTAGGAAGTTGGAGAGAGCTACAGCGGGTGTTAAAAAACCTAGTCATTTTATAAGATTATCCAAAGAAATTCGTAGGGATCTACACATTTGGGATGAGTTTTTGGCTACCTTTAATGGTGTTCTCATTTGGCAGTCCATACCCATATCCAATGTAGAGTTGCAATTATTCACTGATGCGGCAGGTTCTATGGATTTTGGAGCATACCTGGAGGGTAGGTGCTTCCCCATGGCCTAAAACCTGGTTTGATGAGGGACTTACTAGTAATATGTTACTATTAGAATTATTCTCTATCATGGTTGCTCTGGAGTTATGGCATGAGGTCTTGACCAATCTGTCAGTAGTTTTTTAGTGTGACAATTTGGGTGTGGTTTGTGGTTCATGCGATTAATAGTCAGAAAGCTTCCGGCCTTCCTGTGCTGCGATTGTTGGGTCAGATTGTTTTGCGCTGCCTTCAATCAAATATAAGTTTTTGCGCTAGGCATGTTCCAGTCATATGGCAGGTGTGGCAGCTCCGGATGGAAATGTATCTGGTGACCCTTGCCCGTCTTATGCCTGGCAGGTGATACGCCCAGATTGGAGGGCTTAGCTCTATGATCCTTGGCTCCTTCCACCCTCCGAGGGTACAGAAATGCTATGGGAGAGTGGGAGAGATATGTCCATTTACATCAGGACCAAGGTAAGACTGATTATGCAATGTTATTGAATTACATTTGGGAATGTTTTAGAGCAGGCAGGTCCAGAGGGTTTGTAACACGTTTACTGTCTGCTCTTTCTTATTTCTTGAGACTTGAAGGCCGGCATGATTTTACTAAATCTTTCTTTTTAGCAAGGATTCTTAAAGGGTGGGCTCGAGTGCAGGGGGTACAAGATGCACGAAGGCCAATAACCATTTCAATATTGCGGTGCATGGCATCGTGTTGCATGAGGTCTGTGTATCTGATTACAAAGCACTCTTATTTAAATTGTGTTTCGTCATGGCCTTTTTCGGGGCCTTTAGAGTCAGTGAACTGGTGTCAGCTTCGAAAACAGCAATGTCACCTATGCTTCGTGAACACGTGTCACTGGAAGATGGAGGATTATGGTGCAAAGTACAACGTTCCAAAACGGACCAGTTAGGTAAAGGTTGTTGGGTTGTTTTGAGATGTCTGGACGACAAGGAGATTTGTCCAGTGTCCTTGGCGAGGGTTTATTTGAGAATAAGGACTGATATGCCTGGTCCATGGTTGCAGCATATGGATGGTATGCCGGTTACTCAATTTCAATTTAGATGGGTGCTGGAACGTTGTATTTGCACGATGGGTTTGCCGGTATCGAGATACGGTACCCATTCGTTTCGTATAGGTGCGGCGACAACAGCAGCCGTTGAAGGCTGTTCGAGCGGGCAAATTAGAGCTCTGGGGAGGTGGAAATCTGATGTATTTCGGAAATATATCAGGTTTTGACCAGTTGGATAAAAAATTAGACTTGAGGTTTCAGCCACTCGCCATATTTGGGGGTCTTGAGGAATTTTTTATCCTGTCAAGTGCCTTAAGCCTTGGGGTTCATACCCGCTTGGCAGGTGTGTTTTTCGCATCTCGTCAAGTCTGATCCCTCATACCCACCCACCCTTTTTCATCCCCGCTTCAAAAATTCTCACCTTAGAGGCCAAATTAAACTATTTCATAAATAAATAAATAAAACCATTTTAGTAAGTTTATAATGGGATGTTTTTGGTAATGTTGTTGCAAGATTTTTGTGTTATGGGTTTTTGTACGATAAGGTTCTGTGAATGCTTTTGTATTTTCAGATTTGCGCTTGGACGAGTGTCCGATTTGGATTATGGGGCACTCATATGTTTACTATGGTGAAAGATCTGGTGTGGAGTGCCTTCAGTCCCCTGAAGCTAATCTGGTCAGATGGATCGGTGTGAGGGGACTTCGCTGGGAGCAAGTCATGCCCGTGTTTTGGCAACAGTCGGAGAGGTCGGGATACCCGCTGAGGGTGGTGTTCCATGTTGCTGGAAATGATTTGACCAGAAGGACTGGTCTGGACCTTCGCAAAACTATAGTTAGGAATTTAGTTAGCTTGCAGAACAGGTTGTGTTTTATGAGTGTGGGCTGGTCGGACATTATCCCATGTTTGGTTTGGAGAGATGCGGACAGACCGGCTGCCATAGAGTTGGTCGGCGCCAGATCAATTCTGTGGTGGGCAGGGCTGTTAGTGAAAATTGGGGGTTTGTGGTCCCACATCCCTCAATTTTAGTTTCTGCCCCTCATTTTTACATGGCCGATGGTGTCCATCTGAATTTGAGGGGTATGGAAATTTTTATGGAGGATCTGTTGTTCGCTGTTTTTAGTCAGGAATTTTATTAATAGGTAGGAGGAGTTTAGGAGTAGTAAGAAGAGTTTTAAGGTTGAGGTATGGTGGCGGGGGTTTCAGTGAAACTGTGGCGGGTTGGGACGGCCTGAAATTGTGGCTGTAATTTAAAGAGTTTCATAGGTGCTCAGGAGATGTGAAGGTGGTGGAGTTTGATACATTACGGGGTCGGAGTTCCATCGGACCAGGTGGGCTTTGGTCTCCGGTGGAGTTGGTACACACCTGAGCACCTTTTGGTTGGGAGTTGGGGAATATCTTGAGTGGAGAGTTGGCCACGGTATTCCCGATAAAGAGCAAGTAACACAAGGGGTGGCAAATGGCCCATTATGGCCCCTTGTGATGTGTGGGGGGCTGGGCTGAAATTGGGCCCTTTAAAGCCTCCGCTTGTGATGTGATGGGGGCTGGGCTGAAATTGGGCCCTTAAAGCCCCCTTGTTATGCGATGGAGGCCGGGCTGAAGTTGGGCCCTTGCCTCCTCTTGTGTTTTGGTTAGTGATGAGCGGGTTCGGTTCCTCGGAATCCAAACCCCCCCAAACTTCACCCTTTTTTGCAAGGGTCTGAGCAGACTCGGATCCTCCCGCCTTGCTCAGTTAACCCAAGCGCACCCGAACGTCATCATCCCACGGTCGGATTGTCGCGAGATTCGTATTCTATATAAGGAGCCGCGCGTCGCCGCCATTTTTCACTCGTGCATTGGAGATGATCGTGAGAGGACGTGGCTGGAGTCCTCTCAGTTTCTTTGTTCAGTGTGCTGCAAATATCTGTGCTCAGTGTGCTGCAAATATCTGTGCTCAGTGTGCTGCAAATATCTGTGCTCAGTGTGCTGCAAATATGTACGTTCTCTGCTTGAAAAACGCTCCATATCTGTGCTCAGTGTACTGCAAATTTCTGTGGTCAGTGTGCTAATTGCTTTATTATGGGGACTGGGGACCAGCAGTATTATATAGTAGGAGGACAGTGCAGAGTTTTGCTGACCAGTGACCACCAGTATATGTTTTCTGCCTGAAAAACGCTCCATATCTGTGCTGCATTGTAGTATATAGTAGGAGGACAGTGCAGAATTTTGCTGACCACCAGTATATATATAGCAGTACGGTACAGTAGTCCACTGCTCTACCTCTGTGTCGTCAAGTATACTATGCCATCCATACCTGTGGTGCATTTAAGTTTTGCACAGTATATATATATATAGTAGGAGGACAGTGCATAATTTTGCTGACCACCAGTATATAATATATAGCAGTACGGTACAGTAGGCCACTGCTCTACCTACCTCTGTGTCGTCAAGTATACTATCCCATCCATACCTGTGGTGCATTTAAGTTTTGCACAGTATATATATATATAGTAGGAGGACATAGCATAATTTTGCTGACCACCAGTAAATTATATATAGCAGTACGGTACAGTAGGCCACTGCTCTACCTACCTCTGTGTCGTCAAGTATACTATCCATCCATACCTGTGGTGCATTTAAGTTTTGCACAGTATATATATAGTAGGAGGACAGTGCATAATTTTGCTGGCCACCAGTATATAATATATAGCAGTACGGTACAGTAGGCCACTGCTCTACCTACCTCTGTGTCATCAAGTATACTATCCCATCCATACCTGTGGTGCATTTAAGTTTTGCACAGTATATATATAGTAGGAGGACAGTGCATAATTTTGCTGACCACCAGTATATAATATATAGCAGTACGGTACAGTAGGCCACTGCTCTACCTACCTCTGTGTCGTCAAGTATACTATCCATCCATACCTGTGGTGCATTTCAGTTGTGCGCAGTATATATATAGTAGGAGGACAGTGCATAATTTTGCTGACCACCAGTATATAATATATAGCAGTACGGTACAGTAGGCCACTGCTCTACCTACCTCTGTGTCGTCAAGTATACTATCCGTCCATACCTGTGGTGCATTTAAGTTTTGCACAGTATATATATAGTAAGAGGACAGTGCATAATTTTGCTGACCACCAGTATATAATATATAGCAGTACGGTACAGTAGGCCACTGCTCTACCTACCTCTGTGTCGTCAAGTATGCTATCCCATCCATACCTGTGGTGCATTTAAGTTTTGCACAGTATATATATATATAGTAGGAGGACAGTGCATCATTTTGCTGACCACCAGTATATAATATATAGCAGTACGGTACAGTATGCCACTGCTGTACCTACCTCTGTGTCGTCAAGTATACTATCCTTCCATACCTGTGGTGCATTTCAGTTGTGTGCAGTATATATATATAGTAGGAGGACAGTGCATAATTTTGCTGACCACCAGTATATAATATATAGCAGTACGGTACAGTAGGCCACTGCTCTACCTACCTCTGTGTCGTCAAGTATACTATCCCATCCATATCTGTGGTGCATTTAAGTTTTGCACAGAATATATATAGTAGGAGGACAGTGCATAATTTTGCTGACCACCAGTATATAATATATAGCAGTACGGTACAGTAGGCCACTGCTCTACCTACCTCTGTGTCGTCAAGTATACTATCCATCCATACCTGTGGTGCATTTCAGTTGTGCGCAGTATATATATAGTAGGAGGACAGTGCATAATTTTGCTGACCACCAGTATATAATATATAGCAGTCCGGTACAGTAGGCCACTGCTCTACCTACCTCTGTGTCGTCAAGTATACTATCCATCCATACCTGTGGTGCATTTCAGTTGTGCGCAGTATATATAGTAGTAGGCCATTGCTATTGATATATTACTGGCATATAATTCCACACATTAAAAAATGGAGAACAAAAATGTGGAGGGTAAAATAGGGAAAGATCAAGATCCACTTCCACCTCGTGCTGAAGCTGCTGCCACTAGTCACGGTCGAGACGATGAAATGCCATCAACGTCGTCTGCCAAGGCCGATGCCCAATGTCATAGTAGAGAGCATGTAAAATCCAAAAAAATAAAGCTCAGTAAAATGACCCAAAAATCTAAATCAAAATCGTCTGAGGAGAAGCGTAAACTTGCCAATGTGCCATTTACGACACGGAGTGGCAAGGAACGGCTGAGGCCCTGGCCTATGTTCATGGCTAGTGGTTCAGCTTCACATGAGGATGGAAGCACTCATCCTCCTGCTAGAAAACTTAAAAGAGTTAAGATGGCAAAAGCACAGCAAAGAACTGTGCGTGCTTCTAAATCACAAATCCCCAAGGAGAGTCCAATTGTGTCGGTTGCGATGCCTGACCTTCCCAACACTGGACGGGAAGAGGTGGCGCCTTCCACCATTTGCACGCCCCCTGCAAGTGCTGGAAGGAGCACCCGCAGTCCAGTTCCTGATAGTCAAATTGAAGATGTCACTGTTGAAGTACACCAGGATGAGGATATGGGTGTTGCTGGCGCTGGGGAGGAAATTGACAAGGAGGATTCTGATGGTGAGGTGGTTTGTTTAAGTCAGGCACCCGGGGAGACACCTGTTGTCCGTGGGACGAATAAGGCCATTGACATGCCTGGTCAAAATACAAAAAAAAAATCACGTTAACCACCTAGGAACATCCTCCCTTATACGTCACCTGCAGCGCATTCATCAGAAGTCATTGACAAGTTCAAAAACTTTGGGTGACAGCGGAAGCAGTCTTGTAACCAAGCTCCTGCAAACCACACCACCAACTCCCTCAGTGTCAATTTCCTCCTTAGACAGGAAAGCCAATAGTCCTGCAGGCCATGTCACTGTCAAGTTTGACGAGTCCTCTCCTGCCTGGGATTCCTCCGATGCATCCTTGAGTGTAACACCTACTGCTGCTGGCGCTGCTGTTGTTGTTGCTGGGAGTCGATCGTCATCCCAGAGGGGAAGTCGGAAGACCACTTGTACTACTTCCAGTAAGCAATTGACTGTCCAACAGTCCTTTGCGAGGAAGATGAAATATCACAGCAGTCATCCTGCTGCAAAGCGGATAACTCAGTCCTTGGCGGCCTGGGTGGTGAGAAACGTGTTTCCGGTATCTACCGTTAATTCACAGGGAACTAGAGAATTGATTGAGGTACTGTGTCCCCGGTACCAAATACCATCTAGGTTCCATTTCTCTAGGCAGGCGATACCGAAAATGTACACAGACGTCAGAAAAAGAGTCACCAGTGTCCTAAAAAATGCAGTTGTACCCAATGTCCACTTAACCACGGACATGTGGACAAGTGGACCAGGGCAGACTCAGGACTATATGACTGTGACAGCCCACTGGGTAGATGTATTGCCTCCCGCAGCAAGAACAGCAGCGGCGGCACCAGTAGCAGCATCTCGCAAACGCCAACTCGTTCCTAGGCAGGCTACGCTTTGTATCACCGCTTTCCAGAAGAGGCACACAGCTGACAACCTCTTACGGAAACTGAGGAACATCATCGCAGAATGGCTTACCCCAATTGGACTCTCCTGGGGATTTGTGACATCGGACAACGCCACCAATATTGTGCGTGCATTACATCAGGGCAAATTCCAGCACGTCCCATGTTTTGCACATACATTGAATTTGGTGGTGCAGAATTATTTAAAAAACGACAGGGGCGTGCAAGAGATGCTGTCGGTGGCCCGAAGAATTGCGGACCACTTTCGGCATTCAGCCACCGCGTGCCGAAGACTGGAGCACCAGCAAACACTCCTGAACCTGCCCTGCCATCATCTGAAGCAAGAGGTGGTAACGAGGTGGAATTCAACCCTCTATATGCTTCAGAGGATGGAAGAGCAGCAAAAGGCCATTCAAGCCTATACAGCTACCTACGATATAGGCAAAGGAGGGGGAATGCACCTGACTCAAGCGCAGTGGAGAATGATTTCAATGTTGTGCAAGGTTCTGCAACCCTTTGAACTTGCCACACGTGAAGTCAGTTCAGACACTGCCAGCCTGAGTCAGGTCATTCCCCTCATCAGGCTTTTGCAGAAGAAGCTGGAGAGATTGAAGGAGGAGCTAAAACAGAGCGATTCTGCTAGGCATGTGGGACTTGTGGATGGAGCCCTTAATTCGCTTAACCAGGATTCACGGGTGGTCAATCTGTTGAAATCAGAGCACTACACTTTGGCCACCGTGCTCGATCCTAGATTTAAAACCTACGTTGTATCTCTCTTTCCAGGAGACACAAGTCTGCAGAGGTTCAAAGACCTGCTGGTGAGAAAATTGTCAAGTCAAGTGGAACGTGACCCGTCAACAGCTCCTCCTTCACATTCTCCCGTAACTGGGGCTGCGAGGAAAAGGCTAAGAATTCCGAGCCCACCCGCTGGCGGTGATGCAGGGCAGTCTGGTGCGAGTGCTGACATCTGGTCCGGACTGAAGGACCTGCCAACGATTACTGACATGTCGTCTACTGTCACTGCATATGATTCTGTCACCATTGAAAGAATGGTGGAGGATTATATGAGTGACCGCATCCAAGTAGGCACGTCAGACAGTCCGTACTTATACTGGCAGGAAAAAGAGGCAATTTGGAGGCCCTTGCACAAACTGGCTTTATTTTACCTAAGTTGTTCCCCCTCCAGTGTGTACTCCGAAAGAGTGTTTAGTGCAGCCGCTCACCTTGTCAGCAATCGGCGTACGAGGTTACTTCCAGAAAATGTGGAGAAGATGATGTTCATCAAAATGAATTATAATCAATTCCTCTGTGGCGACATTCACCAACAATTGCCTCCAGAAAGTACACAGGGACCTGAGATGGTGGATTCCAGTGGGGACAAATTAATAATCTGTGAGGAGGGGGATGTACACAGTGAAAGGGGTGAGGAATCGGACGATGAGGAGGAGGTGGACATCTTACCTCTGTAGAGCCAGTTTGTGCAAGGAGAGATTGATTGCTTCTTTTTTGGTGGGGGCCCAAACCAACCAGTCATTTCAGTCACAGTTGTGTGGCAGACCCTGTCGCTAAAATGATGGGTTTGTTAAAGTGTGCATGTCCTGTTTATACAACATAAGGGTGGGTGGGAGGGCCCAAGGACAATTCCATCTTGCACATTTTTTTTCTTTCATTTCTCTAACGTCCTAAGTGGATGCTGGGAACTCCGTAAGGACCATGGGGAATAGCGGCTCCTCAGGAGACTGGGCACAACTAAAGAAAGCTTTAGGACTACCTGGTGTGCACTGGCTCCTCCCTCTATGACCCTCCTCCAGACCTCTGTTAGAATTTTGTGCCCGGCCAAGCTGGATGCACCTAGGGGCTCTCCTGAGCTCTTAGAAAGAAAGTAATATTTAGGTTTTTTATTTTCATTGAGATCTGCTGGCAACAGACTCACTGCTACGAAGGACCTAGGGGAGAGAAGCGAACCTACCTGCTTGCAGCTAGCTTGGGCTTCTAGGCTACTGGACACCATTAGCTCCAGAGTGATCGAACACAGGCCCAGCCTCGGTCGTCCGGTCCCGGAGCCGCGCCGCCGTCCCCCTAGCAGAGCCAGAAGCAAGAAGACGTTCCTGGAAATCGGCGGCAGAAGACTTCGGTCTTCATTAAGGTAGCGCACAGCACTGCAGCTGTGCGCCATTGCTCCCCAGGCACACCACATACTCCGGTCACTGATGGGTGCAGGGCGCTGGGGGGGGGGGGGGGCGCCCTGGGCTGCAATATAAGTACCTTACTTGGGACATTAACACATAATATAGCCTTTAAGACTATATATGTGTAAAATCCCCTGCCATAACTGTATAAAAAAAGCGGGAGAAGCCCGCCGGAAAAGGGGCGGGGCTATCTCCCTCAGCACACTGGCGCCATTTTCCCTCACAGCTCCGCTGGAAGGATCGCTCCCCAGGCTCTCCCCTGCAGTTCCAGACTACATAGGGTAAAAAAGAGAGGGGGGGCACTAAATTTAGGCGCAATCTGTGATATATAAGCAGCTATAAGGGGTAAAATCACTGTGTAGTGTGTATCCCTGTTTTATATTGCGCTCTGGTGTGTGCTGGCATACTCTCTCTCTGTCTCCCCAAAGGGCTTTGTGGGGTCCTGTCCTCAGTCAGAGCATTTCCTGTGTGTGTGCGATGTGTCGGTACGGCTGTGTCGACATGTTTGATGAGGAGGCTTATGTGGAGGCGGAGCAGGTGCCGATAAATGTGATGTCCCCCCCTGCGGGGCCGACACCTGAGTGGATGGATATGTGGAAGGAATTACGCGACAGTGTCAACTCCTTACATAAAAGGTTTGACGACATATCAGATGTGGGACAGTCGGCTTCTCAGCCCGTGCCTGCCCAGACGTCTCAAAAGCCATTAGGGGCTCTAAAACGCCCGCTACCTCAGATGGCAGACACAGATGTCGACACAGATACTGACTCCAGTGTCGACGATGATGAGACTAGTGTACATTCCAATAGAGCCACACGTTACATGATTACGGCAATGAAAAATGTGTTGCACATTTCTGATATTAACCCAGGTACCACAAAAAAGGGTATTATGTTTGGGGAGAAAAAACTACCAGTGGTTTTTCCCCCTTCTGATGAATTAAATGAAGTGTGTGAAGAAGCGTGGGCTTCCCCCGATAAGAAACTAGTAATTTCTATAAAGTTACTAATTGCGTACCCTTTCCCGCCAGAGCATAGGTCACGTTGGGAGACATCCCCTAGGGTAGATAAAGCGCTCACACGCCTGTCAAAGAAGGTGGCACTACCGTCTCCGGACACGGCCGCCCTAAAGGAGCCTGCTGATAGGTAGCAGGAGGCTATCCTGAAGTCTGTTTATACACACTCAGGTATTATACTGAGACCAGCTATTGCTTCAGCATGGATGTGCAGTGCTGCAGCTGCGTGGTCAGATTCCCTGTCAGAAAATATTGATACCTTAGACAGGGACACTATATTGCTAACCATAGAGCATATTAAAGACGCAGTCTTATACATGAGAGATGCACAGAGGGATATTTGCCGGCTGGCATCTAAAATAAGTGCAATGTCCATTTATGCCAGGAGGGGTTTATGGACTCGGCAGTGGACAGGGGATGCAGATTCTAAAAGGCACATGGAAGTTTTGCCTTACAAGGGTGAGGAGTTGTTTGGGGATGGTCTCTCGGACCTCGTTTCCACAGCGACAGCTGGGAAGTCAGCATTTTTACCCCATGTTCCCTCACAGCCAAAGAAAGCACCGTATTATCAGGTACAGTCCTTTCGGCCCCAGAAAGGCAAGCGGGTTAAAGGCGCGTCCTTTCTGCTCAGAGGTAGAGGGAAAAAGCTGCAGCATACAGCCAGTTCCCAGGAGCAAAAGTCCTCCCCCGCTTCCTCCAAGTCCACCGCATGACACTGGGGCTCCACAGGCGGAGCCAGGTACGGTGGGGGCCCGTCTCAAGAACTTCAGCGACCAGTGGGCTCGCTCACGGGTGGATCCCTGGATTCTACAAGTAGTATCTCAGGGGTACAAGCTGGAATTCGAGACGTCTCCCCCTCGCCGTTTCCTCAAATCTGCCTTGCCAACAGCTCCCCCGGACAGGGAGGCAGTGCTGGAGGCAATTCACAAGCTGTATTCGCAGCAGGTGATAGTCAAGGTACCCCTCCTTCAACAAGGAAGGGGTTACTATTCCACAATGTTTGTGGTACCGAAACCGGACGGTTCGGTGAGACCCATTTTAAATTTGAAATCCTTGAACACCTATATAAAAAGGTTCAAGTTCAAGATGGAATCGCTCAGGGCGGTTATTTCAAGCCTGGAGGAAGGGGATTGCATGGTATCACTGGACATCAAGGATGCTTACCTGCATGTCCCCATTTACCTTCCTCACCAGGAGTACCTCAGATTTGTGGTACAGGACTGTCATTACCAATTCCAGACGTTGCCGTTTGGTCTGTCCACGGCACCGAGGGTATTTACCAAGGTAATGGCCGAAATGATGATACTCCTTCGAAAAAAGGGAGTTTTAATTATCCCATACTTGGACGACCTCCTTATAAAGGCGAGGTCCAGGGAGCAGTTGTTGGTCGGGGTAGCACTATCTCGGGAGGTGCTACAACAGCACGGTTGGATTCTGAATATTCCAAAGTCACAGCTGGTTCCTACGACACGTCTACTGTTTCTGGGGATGGTTCTGGACACAGACCAGAAAAGGGTGTTTCTCCCGGAGGAGAAAGCCAAGGAGTTGTCGTCTCTAGTCAGAGATCTCCTGAAACCAAAACAGGTCTCGGTGCATCACTGCACGCGAGTCCTGGGAAAAATGGTAGCTTCCTACGAAGCAATTCCATTCGGCAGGTTCCATGCAAGAATCTTTCAGTGGGATCTGTTGAACAAGTGGTCCGGATCCCATCTTCAGATGCATCGGCTGATAACCCTGTCTCCAAGGACCAGGGTGTCTCTGCTGTGGTGGCTGCAGAGTGCTCATCTTCTAGAGGGCCGCAGATTCGGCATACAGGACTGGGTCCTGGTGACCACGGATGCCAGCCTTCGAGGCTGGGGGGCAGTCACACAGGGAAGAAACTTCCAAGGGCTATGGTCAAGCCAGGAGATTTCCCTACATATAAATATTCTGGAACTAAGGGCCATCTACAATGCCCTAAGTCAGGCAAGACCCCTGCTTCAAAACCAGCCGGTACTGATCCAGTCAGACAACATCACGGCGGTCGCCCATGTTAACCGACAGGGCGGCAGGAGAAGCAGGGCGGCGATGGCAGAAGCCACAAGGATTCTCCGATGGGCGGAAAATCACGTGTTAGCACTGTCAGCAGTGTTCATTCCGGGAGTGGACAACTGGGAAGCAGACTTCCTCAGCAGGCACGACCTCCACCCGGGAGAGTGGGGACTTCATCCAGAAGTCTTTCAGCTGATTGTAAATCGCTAGGAACGGCCACAGGTGGACATGATGGCGTCCCGCCTCAACAAAAAGCTAGAAAGATATTGCGCCAGGTCGAGAGACCCTCAGGCAATGGCTGTGGACGCTCTAGTGACACCGTGGGTGTACCAGTCGGTTTATGTGTTCCCTCCTCTTCCTCTCATACCCAAGGTACTGAGGATAATAAGACGAAGAGGAGTAAGAACTATACTCATTGTTCCGGAATGGCCAAGAAGAGCTTGGTACCCAGAACTTCAAGAAATGATCTCAGAGGACCCATGGCCTCTGCCGCTCAGACAGGACCTGCTGCAGCAGGGGCCCTGTCTGTTCCAAGACTTACTGCGGCTGCGTTTGACGGCATGGCGGTTGAACGCCGGATCCTGAAGGAAAAGGGCATTCCGGAGGAAGTCATCCCTACGCTGATTAAAGCTAGGAAAGAAGTGACCGCAAACCATTATCACCGCATATGGTGAAAATATGTTGCGTGGTGTGAGGCCAGGAAGGCCCCGACAGAGGAATTTCAGCTGGGCCGCTTTCTGCACTTCCTACAGTCAGGGGTGACTATGGGCCTAAAATTGGGTTCCATTAAGGTCCAGATTTCGGCTCTATCGATTTTCTTCCAGAAAGAACTGGCTTCACTACCTGAAGTTCAGACATTTGTTAAGGGAGTGCTGCATATTCAGCCCCCTTTTGTGCCCCCAGTGGCACCTTGGGATCTCAACGTGGTGTTGAATTTCCTAAAGTCACATTGGTTTGAACCACTTAAAACCGTGGATTTAAAATATCTCACGTGGAAAGTGGTCATGCTGTTGGCCTTGGCTTCGGCCAGGCGTGTGTCAGAATTGGCGGCTTTATCATGTAAAAGCCCTTATCTGATTTTCCATATGGATAGGGCGGAATTGAGGACTCGTCCCCAATTTCTCCCAAAGGTGGTTTCAGCTTTTCATTTGAACCAGCCTATTGTGGTGCCTGCGGCTACTCGTGACTTGGAGGATTCCAAGTTGCTGGACGTAGTCCGGGCCCTAAAAATCTATGTTTCCAGGACAGCTGGAGTCAGAAAGACTGACTCGCTATTTATCCTGCAACCCAAGTTGGGTGCGCCTGCTTCAAAGCAGACTATTGCTCGCTGGATCTGTAGCACGATTCACCTTGCACATTCTGCGGCTGGACTGCCGCATCCTAAATCTGTAAAATCCCATTCCACGAGGAAGGTGGGCTCTTCTTGGGCGGCTGCCCGAGGGGTCTCGGCTTTACAACTTTGCCGAGCAGCTACTTGGTCGGGGTCAAACACATTTGCTAAATTCTACAAGTTTGATACCCTGGTTGAGGAGGACCTAGAGTTCGCTCATTCGGTGCTGCAGAGTCATCCGCACTCTCCCGCCCGTTTGGGAGCTTTGGTATAATCCCCATGGTCCTTACGGAGTTCCCAGCATCCACTTAGGACGTTAGAGAAAATAAGATTTTACTCACCGGTAAATCTATTTCTCGTAGTCCGTAGTGGATGCTGGGCGCCCGTCCCAAGTGCGGATTGTTTGCAATACTTGTATATAGAGATGAGCGGGTTCGGTTTCTCTGAATCCGAACCCGCCAGAACTTCATGTTTTTTTTCACGGGTCCGAGCGACTCGGATCTTCCCGCCTTGCTCGGTTAACCCGAGCGCGCCCGAACGTCATCATGACGCTGTCGGATTCTCGCGAGGCTCGGATTCTATCGCGAGACTCGGATTCTATATAAGGAGCCGCGCGTCGCCGCCATTTTCACACGTGCATTGAGATTGATAGGGAGAGGACGTGGCTGGCGTCCTCTCCATTTAGATTATAAGAGACTGAGAGAGATTTACTGGAGCTGACTAGGAGGAGTACTGTTACTGTAGAAGTGTAGAGACTGAGTGGAGAGAGTTTACTAGTGAGGACAGTGCAGTTTACTTTATAATCCGTTCTCTGCCTGAAAAAAGCGATACACAGCACACAGTGACTCAGTCACATACCATATCTGTGTGCACTGCTCAGGCTCAGGCCAGTGTGCTGCATCATCTATTATCTATATATAATATTATATATATCTGTCTGACTGCTCAGCTCACACAGCTTATAATTGTGGGGGAGACTGGGGAGCACTACTGCAGTGCCAGTTATAGGTTATAGCAGGAGCCAGGAGTACATAATATATTATATAGTGTGACCACCAGACACACAGTGCAGTTTATTTAATATATCCGTTCTCTGCCTGAAAAAAGCGATACACACAGTGACTCAGTCAGTCACATACCATATCTGTGTGCACTGCTCAGGCTCAGGCCAGTGTGCTGCATCATCTATATATATTATATATCTGTCTGACTGCTCAGCTCACACAGCTTATAATTGTGGGGGAGACTGGGGAGCACTACTGCAGTGCCAGTTATAGGTTATAGCAGGAGCCAGGAGTACATAATATTATATTAAAATTAAAAAGTGCACACTTTTGCTGCAGGAGTGCCACTGCCAGTGTGACTAGTGACCAGTGACCTGACCACCAGTATATATAATATTAGTAGTATACTATCTCTTTATCAACCAGTCTATATTAGCAGCAGACACAGTACAGTGCGGTAGTTCACGGCTGTGGCTACCTCTGTGTCGGCACTCGGCAGCCCGTCCATAATTGTATATACCACCTAACCGTGGTTTTTTTTTCTTTCTTTATACATACATACTAGTTACGAGTATACTATCTCTTTATCAACCAGTCTATATTAGCAGCAGACACAGTACAGTGCGGTAGTTCACGGCTGTGGCTACCTCTGTGTCGGCACTCGGCAGCCCGTCCATAATTGTATATACCACCTAACCGTGGTTTTTTTTTCTTTCTTTATACATACATACTAGTTACGAGTATACTATCTCTTTATCAACCAGTCTATATATTAGCAGCAGACACAGTACAGTGCGGTAGTTCACGGCTGTGGCTACCTCTGTGTCGGCACTCGGCAGCCCGTCCATAATTGTATATACCACCTAACCGTGGTTTTTTTTTCTTTCTTTATACATACATACTAGTTACGAGTATACTATCTCTTTATCAACCAGTCTATATTAGCAGCAGACACAGTACAGTGCGGTAGTTCACGGCTGTGGCTACCTCTGTGTCGGCACTCGGCAGCCCGTCCATAATTGTATATACCACCTAACCGTGGTTTTTTTTTCTTTCTTTATACATACATACTAGTTACGAGTATACTATCTCTTTATCAACCAGTCTATATATTAGCAGCAGACACAGTACAGTGCGGTAGTTCACGGCTGTGGCTACCTCTGTGTCGGCACTCGGCAGCCCGTCCATAATTGTATATACCACCTAACCGTGGTTTTTTTTTCTTTCTTTATACATACATACTAGTTACGAGTATACTATCTCTTTATCAACCAGTCTATATTAGCAGCAGACACAGTACAGTGCGGTAGTTCACGGCTGTGGCTACCTCTGTGTCGGCACTCGGCAGCCCGTCCATAATTGTATATACCACCTAACCGTGGTTTTTTTTTCTTTCTTTATACATACATACTAGTTACGAGTATACTATCTCTTTATCAACCAGTCTATATATTAGCAGCAGACACAGTACAGTGCGGTAGTTCACGGCTGTGGCTACCTATGTGTCGGCACTCGGCAGCCCGTCCATAATTGTATATACCACCTAACCGTGGTTTTTTTTCTCTTTCTTTATACATACATACTAGTTACGAGTATACTATCTCTTTATCAACCAGTCTATATTAGCAGCAGACACAGTACAGTGCGGTAGTTCACGGCTGTGGCTACCTCTGTGTCGGCACTCGGCAGCCCGTCCATAATTGTATATACCACCTAACCGTGGTTTTTTTTTCTTTCTTTATACATACATACTAGTTACGAGTATACTATCTCTTTATCAACCAGTCTATATATTAGCAGCAGACACAGTACAGTGCGGTAGTTCACGGCTGTGGCTACCTCTGTGTCGGCACTCGGCAGCCCGTCCATAATTGTATATACCACCTAACCGTGGTTTTTTTTTCTTTCTTTATACATACATACTAGTTACGAGTATACTATCTCTTTATCAACCAGTCTATATATTAGCAGCAGACACAGTACAGTGCGGTAGTTCACGGCTGTGGCTACCTCTGTGTCGGCACTCGGCAGCCCGTCCATAATTGTATATACCACCTAACCGTGGTTTTTTTTTCTTTCTTTATACATACATACTAGTTACGAGTATACTATCTCTTTATCAACCAGTCTATATATTAGCAGCAGACACAGTACAGTGCGGTAGTTCACGGCTGTGGCTACCTCTGTGTCGGCACTCGGCAGCCCGTCCATAATTGTATACTAGTATCCAATCCATCCATCTCCATTGTTTACCTGAGGTGCCTTTTAGTTGTGCCTATTAAAATATGGAGAACAAAAATGTTGAGGTTCCAAAATTAGGGAAAGATCAAGATCCACTTCCACCTCGTGCTGAAGCTGCTGCCACTAGTCATGGCCGAGACGATGAAATGCCAGCAACGTCGTCTGCCAAGGCCGATGCCCAATGTCATAGTACAGAGCATGTCAAATCCAAAACACCAAATATCAGTAAAAAAAGGACTCCAAAACCTAAAATAAAATTGTCGGAGGAGAAGCGTAAACTTGCCAATATGCCATTTACCACACGGAGTGGCAAGGAACGGCTGAGGCCCTGGCCTATGTTCATTGCTAGTGGTTCAGCTTCACATGAGGATGGAAGCACTCAGCCTCTCGCTAGAAAAATGAAAAGACTCAAGCTGGCAAAAGCAGCACAGCAAAGAACTGTGCATTCTTCGAAATCCCAAATCCACAAGGAGAGTCCAATTGTGTCGGTTGCGATGCCTGACCTTCCCAACACTGGACGTGAAGAGCATGCGCCTTCCACCATTTGCACGCCCCCTGCAAGTGCTGGAAGGAGCACCCGCAGTCCAGTTCCTGATAGTCAGATTGAAGATGTCAGTGTTGAAGTACACCAGGATGAGGAGGATATGGGTGTTGCTGGCGCTGGGGAGGAAATTGACCAGGAGGATTCTGATGGTGAGGTGGTTTGTTTAAGTCAGGCACCCGGGGAGACACCTGTTGTCCGTGGGAGGAATATGGCCGTTGACATGCCAGGTGAAAATACCAAAAAAATCAGCTCTTCGGTGTGGAGGTATTTCACCAGAAATGCGGACAACAGGTGTCAAGCCGTGTGTTCCCTTTGTCAAGCTGTAATAAGTAGGGGTAAGGACGTTAACCACCTCGGAACATCCTCCCTTATACGTCACCTGCAGCGCATTCATAATAAGTCAGTGACAAGTTCAAAAACTTTGGGTGACAGCGGAAGCAGTCCACTGACCAGTAAATCCCTTCCTCTTGTAACCAAGCTCACGCAAACCACCCCACCAACTCCCTCAGTGTCAATTTCCTCCTTCCCCAGGAATGCCAATAGTCCTGCAGGCCATGTCACTGGCAATTCTGACGAGTCCTCTCCTGCCTGGGATTCCTCCGATGCATCCTTGCGTGTAACGCCTACTGCTGCTGGCGCTGCTGTTGTTGCCGCTGGGAGTCGATGGTCATCCCAGAGGGGAAGTCGTAAGCCCACTTGTACTACTTCCAGTAAGCAATTGACTGTTCAACAGTCCTTTGCGAGGAAGATGAAATATCACAGCAGTCATCCTACTGCAAAGCGGATAACTGAGTCCTTGACAACTATGTTGGTGTTAGACGTGCGTCCGGTATCCGCCGTTAGTTCACAGGGAACTAGACAATTTATTGAGGCAGTGTGCCCCCGTTACCAAATACCATCTAGGTTCCACTTCTCTAGGCAGGCGATACCGAGAATGTACACGGACGTCAGAAAAAGACTCACCAGTGTCCTAAAAAATGCAGTTGTACCCAATGTCCACTTAACCACGGACATGTGGACAAGTGGAGCAGGGCAGGGTCAGGACTATATGACTGTGACAGCCCACTGGGTAGATGTATGGACTCCCGCCGCAAGAACAGCAGCGGCGGCACCAGTAGCAGCATCTCGCAAACGCCAACTCTTTCCTAGGCAGGCTACGCTTTGTATCACCGCTTTCCAGAATACGCACACAGCTGAAAACCTCTTACGGCAACTGAGGAAGATCATCGCGGAATGGCTTACCCCAATTGGACTCTCCTGTGGATTTGTGGCATCGGACAACGCCAGCAATATTGTGTGTGCATTAAATATGGGCAAATTCCAGCACGTCCCATGTTTTGCACATACCTTGAATTTGGTGGTGCAGAATTTTTTAAAAAACGACAGGGGCGTGCAAGAGATGCTGTCGGTGGCCAGAAAAATTGCGGGACACTTTCGGCGTACAGGCACCACGTACAGAAGACTGGAGCACCACCAAAAACTACTGAACCTGCCCTGCCATCATCTGAAGCAAGAAGTGGTAACGAGGTGGAATTCAACCCTCTATATGCTTCAGAGGTTGGAGGAGCAGCAAAAGGCCATTCAAGCCTATACAATTGAGCACGATATAGGAGGTGGAATGCACCTGTCTCAAGTGCAGTGGAGAATGATTTCAACGTTGTGCAAGGTTCTGATGCCCTTTGAACTTGCCACACGTGAAGTCAGTTCAGACACTGCCAGCCTGAGTCAGGTCATTCCCCTCATCAGGCTTTTGCAGAAGAAGCTGGAGGCATTGAAGAAGGAGCTAAAAGGGAGCGATTCCGCTAGGCATGTGGGACTTGTGGATGCAGCCCTTAATTCGCTTAACAAGGATTCACGGGTGGTCAATCTGTTGAAATCAGAGCACTACATTTTGGCCACCGTGCTCGATCCTAGATTTAAAGCCTACCTTGGATCTCTCTTTCCGGCAGACACAGGTCTGCTGGGGTTGAAAGACCTGCTGGTGACAAAATTGTCAAGTCAAGCGGAACGCGACCTGTCAACATCTCCTCCTTCACATTCTCCCGCAACTGGGGGTGCGAGGAAAAGGCTCAGAATTCCGAGCCCACCCGCTGGCGGTGATGCAGGGCAGTCTGGAGCGACTGCTGATGCTGACATCTGGTCCGGACTGAAGGACCTGACAACGATTACGGACATGTCGTCTACTGTCACTGCATATGATTCTCTCAACATTGATAGAATGGTGGAGGATTATATGAGTGACCGCATCCAAGTAGGCACGTCACACAGTCCGTACTTATACTGGCAGGAAAAAGAGGCAATTTGGAGGCCCTTGCACAAACTGGCTTTATTCTACCTAAGTTGCCCTCCCACAAGTGTGTACTCCGAAAGAGTGTTTAGTGCCGCCGCTCACCTTGTCAGCAATCGGCGTACGAGGTTACATCCAGAAAATGTGGAGAAGATGATGTTCATTAAAATGAATTATAATCAATTCCTCCGCGGAGACATTGACCAGCAGCAATTGCCTCCACAAAGTACACAGGGAGCTGAGATGGTGGATTCCAGTGGGGACGAATTGATAATCTGTGAGGAGGGGGATGTACACGGTGATATATCGGAGGGTGAAGATGAGGTGGACATCTTGCCTCTGTAGAGCCAGTTTGTGCAAGGAGAGATTAATTGCTTCTTTTTTGGGGGGGGGTCCAAACCAACCCGTCATATCAGTCACAGTCGTGTGGCAGACCCTGTCACTGAAATGATGGGTTGGTTAAAGTGTGCATGTCCTGTTTTGTTTATACAACATAAGGGTGGGTGGGAGGGCCCAAGGACAATTCCATCTTGCACCTCTTTTTTCTTTTCTTTTTCTTTGCATCATGTGCTGATTGGGGAGGGTTTTTTGGAAGGGACATCCTGCGTGACACTGCAGTGCCACTCCAAGATGGGCCCGGTGTTTGTGTCGGCCACTAGGGTCGCTAATCTTACTCACACAGCTACCTCATTGCGCCTCTTTTTTTCTTTGCGTCATGTGCTGTTTGGGGAGGGTTTTTTGGAAGGGCCATCCTGCGTGACACTGCAGTGCCACTCCTAGATGGGCCCGGTGTTTGTGTCGGCCACTAGGGTCGCTAATCTTACTCACACAGCTACCTCATTGCGCCTCTTTTTTTCTTTGCGTCATGTGCTGTTTGGGGAGGGTTTTTTGGAAGGGACATCCTGCGTGACACTGCAGTGCCACTCCTAGATGGGCCCGGTGTTTGTGTCGGCCACTAGGGTCGCTTATCTTACTCACACAGCGACCTCGGTGCAAATTTTAGGACTAAAAATAATATTGTGAGGTGTGAGGTATTCAGAATAGACTGAAAATGAGTGTAAATTATGGTTTTTGAGGTTAATAATAATTTGGGATCAAAATGACCCCCAAATTCTATGATTTAAGCTGTTTTTTAGTGTTTTTTGAAAAAAACACCCGAATCCAAAACACACCCGAATCCGACAAAAAAAATTCGGTGAGGTTTTGCCAAAACGCGGTCGAACCCAAAACACGGCAGCGGAACCGAACCCAAAACCAAAACACAAAACCCGAAAAATTTCAGGCGCTCATCTCTACTTGTATATAGTTATTGGTTAACTAAAGGGTTATTGTTGAGCCATCTGTTGAGAGGCTCAGTTATATTTCATACTGTTAACTGGGTATAGTATCACGAGTTATACGGTGTGATTGGTGTGGCTGGTATGAGTCTTACCCGGGATTCCAAATCCTTTCCTTATTGTGTCAGCTCTTCCGGGCACAGTATCCTAACTGAGGTCTGGAGGAGGGTCATAGAGGGAGGAGCCAGTGCACACCAGGTAGTCCTAAAGCTTTCTTTAGTTGTGTCCAGTCTCCTGCGGAGCCGCTATTCCCCATGGTCCTTACGGAGTTCCCAGCATCCACTACGGACTACGAGAAATAGATTTACCGGTGAGTAAAATCTAATTTTTTCTTTGCATCATGTGCTGTTTGGGGACTATTTTTTTGAAGTGCCATCCTGTCTGACACTGCAGTGCCACTCCTAGATGGGCCAGGTGTTTGTGTCGGCCACTTGGGTCGCTTAGCTTAGTCACACAGCTACCTCATTGCGCCTCTTTTTTTCTTTGCATCATGTGCTGTTTGGCGACTATTTTTTTGAAGTGCCATCCTGTCTGACACTGCAGTGCCACTCCTAGATGCGCCAGGTGTTTGTGTCGGCCACTTGGGTCGCTTAGCTTAGTCATCCAGCGACCTTGGTGCAAATTTTAGGACTAAAAATAATATTGTGAGGTGTGAGGTGTTCATAATAGACTGGAAATGAGTGTAAATTATGGTTATTGAGGTTAATAATACTATGGGATCAAAATGACCCCCAAATTCTATGATTTAAGCTGTTTTGAGGGTTTTTTGTAAAAAAACACCCGAATCCAAAACACACCCGAATCCGACAAAAAATTTTCAGGGAGGTTTTGCCAAAACACGTCCGAATCCAAAACACGGCCGCGGAACCGAATCCATAACCAAAACACAAAACCCGAAAAATTTCCGGTGCACATCACTAGTTTTGGTCAGCCACAGTTAAAAGGTTTAAAAGGTTAGAATAAATAGGGACTTTATTTAAATAGGCAGTCCCTCCTACCACAATACCATTTGTTTAATAAAAGCTGACAATTTTATTGGCAAACATTATTCTGATGTCAGTGTCAGTTATTTCTTTTATGGATGTTGGTGTATGCGCATGAATGAAGCACAGTCTATGATAGACATTTTAAGAGAACGGAGGACATTTTATATGACTAGTGACATAAAATTCTGAATAGCAGGCTGAATGAAGCAGCTGTGACAAGTAGAGATGTGCACTTGAAATTTTTCGGGTTTTGTGTTTTGGTTTTGGGTTCGGTTCCGCGGCCGTGTTTTGGGTTCGAACGCGTTTTGGCAAAACCTCACCGAATTTTTTTTGTCGGATTCGGGTGTGTTTTGGATTCGGGTGTTTTTTTTCAAAAAACCCTAAAAAACAGCTTAAATCATAGAATTTGGGGGTCATTTTGATCCCAAAGTATTATTAACCTCAAAAACCATAATTTCCACTCATTTTCAGTCTATTCTGAACACCTCACACCTCACAATATTATTTTTAGTCCTAAAATTTGCACCGAGGTCGCTGGATGACTAAGCTAAGCGACCCAAGTGGCCGACACAAACACCTGGCCCATCTAGGAGTGGCACTGCAGTTTCACGCAGGATGGCCCTTCCAAAAAACACTCCCCAAATAGCACATGACGCAAAGAAAAAAAGAGGCGCAATGAGGTAGCTGTGTGACTAAGCTCAACGACCCAAGTGGCCGACACAAACACCTGGCCCATCTAGGAGTGGCACTGCAGTGTCACGCAGGATGGCCCTTCCAAAAAACACTCCCCAAACAGCACATGATGCAAAGAAAAAAAGAGGCGCAATGAGGTAGCTGTGTGACTAAGCTCAACGACCCAAGTGGCCGACACAAACACCTGGCCCATCTAGGAGTGGCACTGCAGTGTCACGCAGGATGGCCCTTCCAAAAAACACCCCCCAAACAGCACATGACGCAAAGAAAAAAAGAGGCGCAATGAGGTAGCTGTGTGAGTAAGCTAAGCGACCCTAGTGGCCGACACAAACACCTGGCCCATCTAGGAGTGGCACTGCAGTGTCACGCAGGCTGGCCCTTCAAAAAACTACTCCCCAAACAGCACATGACGCAAAGAAAAAAAGAGGCGCAATGAGGTAGCTGTGTGAGTAAGCAAAGCGACCCTAGTGGCCGACACAAACACCTGGCCCATCTAGGAGTGGCACTGCAGTGTCACGCAGGCTGGCCCTTCAAAAAACTACTCCCCAAACAGCACATGACGCAAAGAAGAAAAAAAAGAGGCGCAATGAGGTAGCTGTGTGAGTAAGCTAAGCGACCCTAGTGGTCGACACAAACACCTGGCCCATCTAGGAGTGGCACTGCAGTGTCACGCAGGATGGCCCTTCAAAAAAATACTCCCCAAACAGCACATGTCGCAAAGAAAAATGAAAGAAAAAAGAGGTGCAAGATGGAATTGTCCTTGGGCCCTCCCACCCACCCTTATGTTGTATAAATAGGACATGCACACTTTAACCAACCCATCATTTCAGTGACAGGGTCTGCCACACGACTGTGACTGAAATGACGGGTTGGTTTGGACCCCCACCAAAAAAGAAGCAATTAATCTCTCCTTGCACAAACTGGCTCTACAGAGGCAAGATGTCCATCTCATCATCATCCTCCGATATATCACCGTGTACATCCTCCTCCTCACAGATTATCAATTCGTCCCCACTGGAATCCACCATCTCAGCTCCCTGTGTACTACTTTGTGGAGGCAATTGCTGCTGGTCAATGTCTCCACGGAGGAATTGATTATAATTAATTTTAATGAACATCATCTTCTCCACATTTTCTGGATGTAACCTCGTACGCCGATTGCTGACAAGGTGAGCGGCGGCACTAAACACTCTTTCGGAGTACACACTTGTGGGAGGGCAACTTAGGTAGAATAAAGCCAGTTTGTGCAAGGGCCTCCAAATTGCCTCTTTTTCCTGCCAGTATAAGTACGGACTGTCTGACGTGCCTACTTGGATGCGGTCACTCATATAATCCTCCACCATTCTTTCAATGGGGAGAGAATCATATGCAGTGACAGTAGACGACATGTCCGTAATCGTTGTCAGGTCCTTCAGTCCGGACCAGATGTCAGCATCAGCAGTCGCTCCAGACTGCCCTGCATCACCGCCAGCGGGTGGGCTCGGAATTCTGAGCCTTTTCCTCGCACCTCCAGTTGCGGGAGAATGTGAAGGAGGAGATGTTGACAGGTCGCGTTCCGCTTGACTTGACAATTTTGTCACCAGCAGTTCTTTGAACCCCAGCAGACTTGTGTCTGCCGGAAAGAGAGATCCAAGGTAGGTTTTAAATCTAGGATCGGGCACGGTGGCCAAAATGTAGTGCTCTGATTTCAACAGATTGACCACCCGTGAATCCTTGTTAAGCGAATTAAGGGCTCCATCCACAAGTCCCACATGCCTAGCGGAATCGCTCTGTGTTAGCTCCTCCTTCAATGTCTCCAGCTTCTTCTGCAAAAGCCTGATGAGGGGAATGACCTGACTCAGGCTGGCAGTGTCTGAACTGACTTCAGGTGTGGCAAGTTCAAAAGGTTGCAGAACCTTGCACAACGTTGAAATCATTCTCCACTGCGCTTGAGACAGGTGCATTCCACTTCCTATATCGTGCTCAGTTGTATAGGCTTGAATGGCCTTTTGCTGCTCCTCCAACCTCTGAAGCATATAGAGGGTTGAATTCCACCTCGTTACCACTTCTTGCTTCAGATGATGGCAGGGCAGGTTCAGGCGTTTTTGGTGGTGCTCCAGTCTTCTGTACGTGGTGCCTGTACGCCGAAAGTGTCCCGCAATTCTTCTGGCCACCGACAGCATCTCTTGCACGCCCCTCTCGTTTTTTAAATAATTCTGCACCACCAAATTCAAGGTATGTGCAAAACATGGGACGTGCTGGAATTTGCCCATATTTAATGCACACACAATATTGCTGGCGTTGTCCGATGCCACAAATCCACAGGAGAGTCCAATTGGGGTAAGCCATTCTGCGATGATCTTCCTCAGTTGCCGTAAGAGGTTTTTAGCTGTGTGCGTATTCTGGAAAGCGGTGATACAAAGCGTAGCCTGCCTAGGAAAGAGTTGGCGTTTGCGAGATGCTGCTACTGGTGCCGCCGCTGCTGTTCTTGCGGCGGGAGTCCATACATCTACCCAGTGGGCTGTCACAGTCATATAGTCCTGAGCCTTCCCTGCTCCACTTGTCCACATGTCCGTGGTTAAGTGGACATTGGGTACAACTGCATTTTTTAGGACACTGGTGAGTCTTTTTCTGAGGTCTGTGTACATTTTCGGTATCGCCTGCCTAGAGAAATGGAACCTAGATGGTATTTGGTACCGGGGACACAGTACCTCCAACAAGTCTCTAGTTGCCTCTGCAGTAATGATGGATACCGGAACCACGTTTCTCACCACCCAGGATGCCAAGGCCTCAGTTATCCGCTTTGCAGTAGGATGACTGCTGTGATATTTCATCTTCCTCGCAAAGGACTGTTGGACAGTCAATTGCTTGGTGGAAGTAGTAAAAGTGGTCTTACGACTTCCCCTCTGGGATGACCATCGACTCCCAGCAGCAACAACAGCAGCGCCAGCAGCAGTAGGCGTTACACGCAAGGATGCATCGGAGGAATCCCAGGCAGGAGAGGACTCGTCATAATTGCCAGTGACATGGCCTGCAGGACTATTGGCATTCCTGGGGAAGGAGGAAATTGACACTGAGGGAGTTGGTGGGGTGGTTTGCGTGTGAGCTTGGTTACAAGAGGAAGGGATTTACTGGTCAGTGGACTGCTTCCGCTGTCGCCCAAAGTTTTTGAACTTGTCACTGACTTATGATGAATGCGCTGCAGGTGACGTATAAGGGAGGATGTTCCGAGGTGGTTAACGTCCTTACCCCTACTTATTACAGCTTGACAAAGGCAACACACGGCTTGACAAATGTTGTCCGCATTTCTGTTGAAATACTTCCACACCGAAGAGCTGATTTTTTTTGTATTTTCACCAGGCATGTCAATGGCCATATTTCTCCCACGGACAACAGGTGTCTCCCCGGGTGCCTGACTTAAACAAACCACCTCACCATCAGAATCCTCCTTGTCAATTTCCTCCCCAGCGCCAGCAACACCCATATCCTCCTCATCCTGGTGTACTTCAACACTGACATCTTCAATCTGACTATCAGGAACTGGACTGCGGGTGCTCCTTCCAGCACTTGCAGGGGGCGTGCAAATGGTGGAAGGCGCATGCTCTTCACGTCCAGTGTTGGGAAGGTCAGGCATCGCAACCGACACAATTGGACTCTCCTTGTGGATTTGGGATTTCGAAGAACGCACAGTTCTTTGCTGTGCTTTTGCCAGCTTGAGTCTTTTCATTTTTCTAGCGAGAGGCTGAGTGCTTCCATCCTCATGTGAAGCTGAACCACTAGCCATGAACATAGGCAAGGGCCTCAGCCGTTCCTTGCCACTCCGTGTCGTAAATGGCATATTGGCAAGTTTACGCTTCTCCTCCGACAATTTTATTTTAGATTTTTGAGTCCTTTTTTTACTGATATTTGGTGTTTTGGATTTTACATGCTCTGTACTATGACATTGGGCATCGGCCTTGGCAGACGACGTTGATGGAATTTCATCGTCTCGGCCATGACTAGTGGCAGCAGCTTCAGCACGAGGTGGAAGTGGATCTTGATCTTTCCCTATTTTTGGATCCTCAACATTTTTGTTCTCCATATTTTAATAGGCACAACTAAAAGGCACCTCAGGTAAACAATGGAGATGGATGGATACTAGTATACTTATGGATGACAAGCGACTGCCGACACAGAGGTAGCTACAGCCGTGGACTACCGTACTGTGTCTGCTGCTAATATAGACTGGATGATAATGAGATAAAATTAAAATATAGATATATATCACACTAGTACTGCAGCCGGACAGGTATATATTATGTAATGACGGACCTGCTGGACACTGTCTGTCAGCACTGCAGACTCCTAAAGTAAGCTACTAGTATCAAGAAGATAGAAAAAAAAAAAACCACGGGTAGGTGGTATACAATTATGGATGGACGAGCGACTGCCGACACAGAGGTAGCTACAGCCGTGGACTTCCGTACTGTGTCTGCTGCTAATATAGACTGGATGATAATGAGATAAAATTAAAATATATATATATATCACACTAGTACTGCAGCCGGACAGGTATATATTATGTAATGACGGACCTGCTGGACACTGTCTGTCAGCACTGCAGACTCCTAAAGTAAGCTACTAGTATCAAGAAGATAGAAAAAAAAAAAACCACGGGTAGGTGGTATACAATTATGGATGGACGAGCGACTGCCGACACAGAGGTAGCTACAGCCGTGGACTACCATACTGTGTCTGCTGCTAATATAGACTGGATGATAATGAGATAAAATTAAAATATATATATATCACACTAGTACTGCAGCCGGACAGGTATATATTATGTAATGACGGACCTGCTGGACACTGTCTGCAGAATGCGTTTATAAAAACACCACACGACGAGTGTTTAACTTTTTCAGGCAGACAATCACAATATACTGGTGGTCAGCAGACAATCACAATATACTGGTGGTCAGTGGTCACTGGTCAGTCACACTGGCAGTGGCACTCTGGCAGCAAAAGTGTGCACTGTACTTAAAATATGTACTCCTGCTATAACTGCTCCCCAGTCGCCCCCACAATTAAGCTGTGTGAGCAGTGAGCACTCAGCACAGACAGATAATGATATACAGTATTACATATGATGCAGCACACTGGGCTGAGCACAGATATGGTATGTGACTGTGTCACACTGTGTATCGTTTTTTTTCAGGCAGAGAACGGATTAATTAAACTGGTGGTGGTCACTGGTCACTGGTCACACTATCAGCAAGTAGTACTCCGTCCTAAGCAGACAATCACAATATACTGGTGGTCAGTGTGGTCACTGGTCAGTCACACTGGCAGTGTGGCACTCTGGCAGCAAAAGTGTTCACTGTACTTAAAATATATTATTTATGTACTCCTGCTCTAACTGCTCCCCAGTCTCCCCCACAATTAAGCTGTGTGAGCAGTGAGCACTCAGCACAGTCAGATATACAGTATTACATATGATGATGCAGCACACTGAGGCTGAGCACAGATATGGTATGTGACTGTGTCACACTGTGTATCGTTTTTTTTCAGGCAGAGAACGGATTAATTAAACTGGTGGTCAATGGTCACTGGTCACACTATCAGCAAGTAGTAGTACTCCAGTCCTAATATGCTCCCCAAAATTAGTAAATAGTGTCTCTAACTCTCTACTCTCTTCTCTATAAACGGAGAGGACGCCAGCCACGTCCTCTCCCTATCAATCTCAATGCACGTGTGAAAATGGCGGCGACGCGCGGCTCCTTATATAGAATCCGAGTCTCGCGATAGAATCCGAGCCTCGCGAGAATCCGACAGCGGGATGATGACGTTCGGGCGCGCTCGGGTTAACCGAGCAAGGCGGGAAGATCCGAGTCTGCTTTGGACCCGTGTAAAAAGGCTGAAGTTCGGGGGGGTTCGGATTCCGAGGAACTGAACCCGCTCATCTCTAGTGACAAGTGGAGGTGTCCATGGTAACAGTGGGCCTATGAGTTGACTGAGGAATCAGGTGATGGGAGGGGCTTAGCCCTTATAAGGAGAGGACTGACTAGGTTCTCCCTCTTTTCCTCAGAGAAAACTGACCCACCCACCCGCCCTGGGTGAGGTTATTATTGGTGTCGGCTTGGCGGGTTGGGACGGCCTGAAATTGTGGCTGTAATTTAAAGAGTTTTATAGGTGCTCAGGAGATGTGAAGGTGGTGGAGTTTGATACATTACGGGGTCGGAGTTCCATCGGACCAGGTGGGCTTCGGTCTCCGGTGGAGTTGGTACACACCTGAGCACCTTTTGGTTGGGAGTTGGGGAATACCTTGAGTGGAGAGTGGCCACGGTATTCCCGATAAAGAGCAAGTAACACAAAGGGTGGCAAATGGCCCATTATGGCCCCTTGTGATGTGTGGGGGGCTGGGCTGAAATTGGGCCCTTTAAAGCCTCCCCTTGTGATGTGATGGGGGCTGGACTGAAATTAAGCCCTTAAAGCCCCCTTGTTATGCGATGGAGGCCGGGCTGAAGTTGGGCCCTTGCCTCCTCTTGTGTTTTGGTCAGCCACAGTTAAAAGGTTTAAAAGGTTAGAATAAATAGGGACTTTATTTAAATAGGCCGTCCCTCCTTGCCACCATACCATTTGTTTAATAAAAGCTGACAATTCTATTGGCAAACATTATTCTGGTGTCAGTGTCAGTTATTTCTTTTATGGATGTTGGTGTATGCGCATGAATGAAGCACAGTCTATGATAGACATTTTAATCAGAGGAATTATTTATTAAAAGAACACAGTTTAGGACACGTGGGCACTCGCTGCGACTGGAGGAGAGAAAGTGCCGAACGCAACGGAGGAAAGGGTTCTTCACTGTTAGGGCAATCAGGATGTGGAATTCCCTGCCAGGGAAGGTGGTAATGGCGGACTCTGTAATTGGATTTAAAACAGGAATGTATAAATTTCTGAATGAAAAAGCTATCCAAGGTTATAATACTTAAAATACAGTACGTGGTTAATCCGGGGGTAACATGAGTTATAGTAAAACATTATTTTGCAAGTATGTAGAAACATCACAACTTAAAACAGGTTGATCACAATGGGCAATTTGCCTCTATTCAACCTCAAATACTATGTAACAGGAATATTTATTACCATTATTTTTACAAAATGAAAAACTGCTCCAAACCCTTTAGTTGTCTTTTTTTTTTAGTAACCCACATCGCATTCCCCATACTAATAATGGGAAATGCAATGTGCCCGAATTTACTGAAAAAAAAGTGTCAAAATAACCGCAGTGTGCCCTGTGATAATTTACACCAGCTCAGGCTGATGAAATCACAGGGCAGCACTGCAATATCCCTACTTCTGCACAGCTTTCTCCGCCCCCTGGCAGAGAAAGCTGTGCGGGTCCCGGCCAGTGTGATCAGCTCTGTGTGTCCGATGGACTCACAAGCTGATCACTGGTTAAAACAAAAACAAAAAATTAAAAAACAAAACATACATACAAGTCCAGAAAACCAGTGATCGGTGCTCCGGTGCGGGCTGCCGGGCGCCGGTTACTACACGTGCTGCGCTGTGACCAGGCCCGGCGCTTACCGCCCAGCAAAGGGATGCAGTGCAGGTAGGCGCCAGGGCTAGAGAGGCGCTGTCCCTGCCCTGCATCCCCGCTGCTGCGGCTGGGCCCCCTGCTGCTGCTGTGCCTGTGTGACAGGCACCGGCGCTGGCAGCAGGCAGCTTCAATCTGACCTCCAGTCCTCCTGCCTCACTTGACAGCCGCTGTGTTCGGCAGAAAAGGGGGCGGAGCTTAACGGCGATGAGGGGGCGGAGCTACACGGAACAGGGTTCCAGCTTGAGAGGACAGGATAGAATGCAGTACTCTGCTGATTTTGAGGTACTGTAAGCAGGAGAGGGGGAAAACAGGGTGTTTGTGTGTGTGTGTGTGTGACTGTGTGTGTAGTATGTGTGTTATTGTGTGGGGTGGGGGGGATGGAGTAGTAAAAACACAGCACTCTCTGGTGCCATCTTACCCCCCCTCCTCCTGCCATCTTACCCCCCTCCTCCTGCCCACCACTCACCCAAGGGGGGTTGTCCTGCAACTTATTAACATCCCTGTCTGGGGGCTGACTGAGAATAAAATCTATGGCTGCCAGTCCTTATTTCCCTGCTCAGGCAGAGAATGCAGCATCTGCTACTGCATGCAGGGAGGTTTACACTTGTACTGTATGCCATACTTGCCTACTTTTGAAAACTAGTTTCAGGGAGATTCCAGGTGGCAGCAAAATACGCTGCACTTTTGGGTGGGGGGTGGGGTGGCTGTCAGGCTCCGCCAAAGGGCTTGTCTATGTCCAACTATGGGCGTATTTATTGCCAATCACGGGGGTGTCCTACAATGGCAGATGAAAACTATAGTGCTAAAAGCAGCGGGGGAAAAAAAAAAAGTAATAAAATAGGTACATAAGAGTAAAAATAGGTGCACTATATATTAAGGTACTGTGTACTGCACATTTGTGAGAAGTGACGGACAAATAGAAAACCCCCAATATATACACTGGTGTGCGAGTGCGTGGTTTATAGATAGATAATGATGACTCGGGGTTGCCCAGCACTATACCTGCTACAATATACACAGCAGGTAGCACTGCAACTGTCAACAGCTATGCAGACAGAGCCGTCTAATAGGGATAAGTGCAGATGGTGTGCCCACATGAAAAGTGGGCAGTGTGCAAGGCACCGCCTTCCCTACCCTAGTTACGGCCCTGCACACAGCACCATAATATATTACATTATACACAGCCCCCTCCCCCATATTACACCCAGTACACACAGCACCATATTACATTACACACAGCATACACAGCCCCCCTCCATATTACACCCAGTACCACATTACATTTTACACAGCCCCCCATTTTACAACCAGTACCATATTAAATTGTATTATGCACAGCACACACAGTCCCTCCCCCACACCCATATTACACCCAATAGCACATTATATTACATTTTACACAGCCCCCCCATATATCACACAGTGCCACATCCCATTACATTTTAGAACCCCCATATTACATCCAGTACCACATTTTTTTATACACAGCCCCCCTCCCCATATTACACTGCATTACACTATGCACAGCGTACACCCCCTCCAGTATTACACCCAATAGCACATTATATAAAATTTTACACAGCCCCCCCCCCCCCCCCCCCCCCATCATATTACACACAGTACCAACACAGCCACCTCTCCCCCATATTACACTGCATTATGCACGGCGTACACCCCCTCCCGTATGGAGAGAGTATTGACTGTATAGGAGAGGAAAGAGTTAAACATCTGGGGAGGGGTGGACCTAGCTGTGAGGAAAGTACAGCCTTCTTTAGGGGGAGGGTTTGCTATATATAGGGAAGGTGAGGCCATCTTAAGTCTCTTGGTGATTTGCTTTAGGTGAGTGCTGCAGTGCAAGCAAATCTGGTTTATTGTGTGACTCTTGCTGTGACACTAGTATATAGTGTGACCCTCACTGTGGTATTCTCATCTCCAGTATCCCCTTACTATTTAATTCTACTTCTCCCCTCCCGGTTTTGTGTCTGCTGGTATGTCCGCTCGCCCCCAGCGCGTGCTAAGGGCCCCGGCTCGGTACCGTGGGTCGGACGGCCGAGCGGGCCCTGAGGCGGCAGGGGCCGGCATGAGGGACGGGGCTCCGTCCCCTAGGGCCTCATCAAACGCGGCCGCAGGCAGCGCTGGCGGGGCCCGGGCGGACTCGCCGCCGGGTGCCGAGTCGGGCACTCCGGCCGAACGAGGGCGGCGTGGGGGACCAGGGGTCCCTTCGGGCCGCTCGAGTATCGGAGGGCGGCGGCCGTCCCCTCCGGGAGCCGACGAGCCCGGGATCATGTCGGGCGCCCGCGGGCACGCGCGTGCGCGCCGCGGGGGGCGCCCAAGAGCGGCAGACACTGACTCTCCTTCCTCGCCGCGGCCGCCTGTTCGTGCCGGGCGGGGGGGGAGGACGGTTGAGGGAGCTGGCGGTCGCCGCGCGGGGACTATGCAGGAGCCTCGCGCGGCGGCCGAAGAGGAGGAGCAGTGCGGGAGGCCGTTGGCGGGAGGACGTGGGACGCGCGCTCGAGGTGCGCGCGCGCCCACGCTCGCTCCGGACGCCGCTGGCCGCACACGTGCGCGCGCAGCGGCGCCAGCATCACACAGACCACCCTCTGCTTCTCCCCGGATGCCGGAATCCGGCAGGGGGAGAGAAAGTTTTAGGGGGGTGCAGCGTGTGCCTCGGGTAGGCAGCGCTGGGAGCATGGACAGGGCGATAAGTGAAGGGGGCACAGCAGGATCAACAAGGGGTGGCCGCCAGCAGCATGCGGGTTCACTCTCCGCTGGTCAGGTGACACGCGGGGGAGCACGCGCGGGTGGGCAGCAGGTCCCTGTGTTTACCGCAGGGCGCAGCGGGTCCCGCAGCGGAAGGGGAGACAGGGAATGGGTCAGCGGCCGCAGGGCCGCGGCACGGGCCGTTGCACACGACAGCGGGTCCTCCCCAGGACCAGGGGATTCTTCTGCTTCCCTGGATGGGGAAGGGGAAGGATCGGAGATTGAGAGCGGCTGGGCCGGCCGGGGGGAACTTGCCTTCGGTTTAGAACATGAGGGGCAGGGTCCCCGGGGCGCATCGGGCGGTCGGTGGGCGCGGGCTCGCGCCCAACCAAGGACCGGTCGTACTTCGGGCGGCGTTTCCGGGGGTCGCGCCGCACGGGATCCTCCTGGGGCCATAGCGTCAGCTCTGGCCACGGTGGTGGAGGCTCTGGGGCCATTAGCTGCAGTTGCCTCCCCTAGGGCGATGGCGGATTTCGGCCAGGCTGCGGGACGCGGGGGGTCTGGCATTCGAAGGGCATCAGCGGCGCAGCGAGTGGCACGAGCATGCCGAGAGCTAGGAGCCGCCGCGGCGGAGCTGGAGCGAGGGCCAGACTGGGAGCAGCAGAGGCGCACGGTCGCTGCGCATTCCACGCGGGGTGCCCGGCGTGCGCCGCAAGCGCGGGCCGGGCCCTCTTCTGTTTTGTCTTCCACAGAGGGCCGAGGTGAAAGGGATTTGGCAGATTTCGTGGTGGACGATGATTGGACCGAAGAAAACGAAGAATCCGGGTCGGAGAGGTCGATGACATCCGGTGAGTTGGTACAGTCTATATCAATTTCCACCGCGAGCTCGAGTTCGCGTAGCTCTTCATCCTCCGCCTCCTCCTCTTCTTTGGCGTCGCAAGCGTCCGACGCTGATAGTACTGCTAGGGCAAGGAAGGAGGCCGAAAAGCTTGCCAAAAGGGCAGCAAAACAGCAGAAGAGGCGTAAGCGGCGCAGGCGAATTAGTGAGGAGGAGCGTAGGGCAAAGAAGCGGCGAGATCTGCCGGGGGTAGTGCGCTGCGAGTACACCGCAGTTATGCGGGGGCTGCGAGACAGCTGCCGCAAGAAGATACGTAGGGGTGACTTTGTGGACTTATTCGGTTTGACTAAGGCCATGAAGAAGGATTACAAAACGGCGGCCGCTACGAAGGGCATGGGGGCAGAAGCTTTCAGGTCTTTTGATAACTGGCTGGCCGGTTTCTGGGTGTTTGCGGCTTGTTATTTGGAGGACAGGCCGGAAGAGCACATGAATATCATCCGATACCTTCATCTCGTGCACGACATGCAGCGCACATCCTCGGGCTCGGAATGGCGGCGATATGACCAAGAGTTTCGGGAGAAGCAGGACGGGCTACGGGTCATGGATTTTGGGTTCAAAGACGTGGAGGTCTGGCTCAAAGTGACCCGGGCATCCCAGCGGGAGGAGGAAACCCAGAAACAGGGAGCAGGTGGGCGTCGCGGGGGGTCCTCAGCGCAGGGAACGGGCGCGGACGGGGGATTTGCCAAGACAGGCGGATTGGCCGTTCGCATGGGCGGGCGGTCTGCCCCTCGAGGGAAATGCTTCGCTTTTAACAGCGGAACATGTTCATTTGGCAAACTGTCGTTTTCGTCACTCTTGCCAACAGTGCGGTGGAGCCCACCCAGCCTCCTCTTGTTTCAAAGGGGGGCGACAGGGAAATCGGGGGAAACAACCATACCCTAAGCAGGCCGCGAGCGGGACCGCTCAGCAGAGCACCAACGCCAGTTAAGTTGGAAACGATGGGTAAATGGTTGGGGCTGTATCCCAATAAAAGGGATGCAAAATTTTTGTTAGACGGTTTTAAGTTCGGTTTTCACTTGCCTGTTGCAAGCGAAGTGTCCGTGCGCGCGCACAGGAACCTTCAGTCTGCCCGAACCTTGCCGACGGTGTTACGGGAGAAAGTGGATAAGGAGGTCAGGTTGGGTAGGATGGAGGGGCCATTTAAGTCAACCCCGGTGGATGACTTGGTCATCTCCCCGGTCGGGGTGGTACCAAAGAAGACTCCAGGATCTTTTCGGCTCATTCAGCATCTTTCTTACCCGCCAGGGGCATCGGTCAACGACGCAATACCACCGGCTTATTGCTCGGTGGTGTATCAGTCATTTGACGAGGCGCTGGAGATGGTCCGCGGCTACGGGAGCGGGGCCCTCATGGCTAAGATTGATGTTGAGTCAGCTTTTAGATTACTGCCATTGCATCCGGACTCATTCCGTTTTATGGGTTTCCGGATTGGGGCGGAGTATTTCATCGACAAATGTCTGCCGATGGGATGTTCCGTTTCATGCTCGTTTTTCGAGCGCTTTAGCACTTTTCTTCATTGGTGCGTGGAGTCGGCATCAGGCGGTCACGAGGTTGCACATTACCTCGATGATTTCCTGTGTGCGGGACCGGCCAATGACACAAGGTGCGGCGACTTGCTGTTTAGCACGCGGGCTCTTTTTTACCACTTCGGTGTCCCGGTAGCCAGGGATAAAACGGAGGGTCCGGCCTCCTGCCTATCATTTTTGGGGATTGAAATTGACACCGTGGCGGGAGAGTGTCGCCTGCCCCAGGACAAAGTGTCAAAGCTCCGCGAAACTATTTGCCGTTTCAACGGCTCCCGTAAAGTCACGCTGCGGCAGGCGCAGTCCTTGCTGGGCATGCTGAACTTTGCTTGTCGGGTAATACCGATGGGCAGGGTTTTCTGCCGAAAGCTCGAAAGGGCAACGGCGGGGTGTGCCAGGCCGCATCATTTCGTTCGATTGTCCTCTGAATTAAAAAGGGATTTGGCCGTCTGGGCTTCGTTCCTGGAGGATTTCAACGGGGTGAGCATATGGCAAGCGCCAGCCGTTGACAGCGAGAGTTTGCAGCTTTTTACCGATGCTGCAGGTGCCTCTGGATTCGGTTGTTTTTTGGAGGGATCGTGGTGTGCAGCATCTTGGCCGGGAAACTGGCATAGCGAGGGTCTTACAAGAGATCTGGTGCTGCTGGAGCTTTTTCCCATTATGGTAGCGTTGGAAGTTTGGGGCGATCGGTTGGCTAACCGCAGCATAGTGTTCCGGTGCGATAATCTGGGCGTGGTGCATGCGATTAATAATCAGAGGGCGAAATCGCTAGTGGTGCTGCGGGTGCTCGGACAATTGCTTTTGACGTGCTTGCGTAGGAACCTATGGTTCCGGGCGCAACACGTGCCCGGTTTGGAAAACGGAATCGCAGACGCGTTGTCGCGTGGACAGTGGTAGAGATTTTGGGATTTGGCACCTGAGGCCGAAGAGCAGGGTTTTCACTGTCCTGGTTATGTTTGGCAGGTGATCGGGCCGGACTGGAGGGTCTAGCGTTGTGGTCAATCGCGCCGGCCACGCTCAAGGCTTACGGACAAGCTTGGAGTGAATGGGAGGAGTTTGTCCAAGGGCGTCAGCATCAAGGTAAGAGCAGGCATCGGCTGATGCTTTCTTTTATGTGGCAGCTTTACGTCTCCGGTAGGTCACGAGCAGTGGTATCGCGGTATTTGGCAGGCATTTCATTTTTCTGCGAGGCGTCCCTGACGTAACGAAAAGCGAGGTCCTGCGGAAGGCAATGAAAGGGTGGGCGCGAGTTGCGCCGTCGCCACCGGATAGTAGGCGGCCCATCGATGCGGCTTTGTTGCCGGCTGTCATCGAGGCGGTAGGGCGAGTCGCGTCGTCCAGGTTTGAGACGCTTTTGTTCAGTTTGGCGTTCTCAATGGCTTACCACGGGGCCTTTAGAGTTTCTGAGTTGGTAGCGCCTTCCAAGAGAGCAGATTCGCGCATGCTGGTCGGGGACGTGGTAGTGGGTGAGAGGTCCTTGCTGTGCAGGTTGCGACGCTCCAAGACGGATCAAGTGGGGAGAGGGCGCTGGGTTACAATGGTTCCAGCGCTAGAGGAGAGCGTTTGCCCAGTTGGTCTGGCAAGGCAATATGTGGTGGTGCGACCCGTTAAGGAGGGGTCTTGGCTGTTGCATTATGATGGGCTGCCAGTCACGAAATACCAGTTTCGTTGGATGCTGAGTCGTTGTTTGGCGGGCTTGGGCCTCCCACCCACTGCTTTCGGTACCCATTCCTTTCGCATAGGCGCAGCGACGTCGGCTGCAGCGGCGGGTTGCTCCAGAACTGAAATCCAGGCGGTGGGGCGATGGAAGTCGTCAAGTTACAGACGATATATTCGCCCCGTCACATGAGAGGTCGGTTTGCGCTGGGTGCTTTGTTTAAATGGCAATGTATTATGTTGTTCCAGTTCTGTGATTTTATGGTGTTGTGCGTCTGTTGGTATTCCCCCTTTTTTATCCTACTCAGGGATTAGCTACTCGCCGTTGCTGGCATGAGTCGGCAGCGGGGGTCTGGAGTTATTTGCGATTTTTTGCCTGACTTGACGGACTGAATTCTAATCTATAATTCGGCTAATTTGGTCTAATCAGAGTCCCTCAGCAGGTCTTTACGTTTCACCTCCAGCTGAGTTATTACATGTGTTTCCCATTTTATACCCCCCCCCCTTTTTATTTCGTTTGTTTTATTTGATCTTTCCCCTTTGTGTCTTTAATTGCGCTTTAAATTGGCAACGGAACATGGTGCAGTCGGCTAGGCCGTGACTGCTGCAATGGCGAGATCTAAAGTTTTCTTTTTTGGCAGATCCTTCAGTATAAACAATTAATAAGCCTCTTAGTAATCAATTCTACCCCTCTTTTTCCCTTCAGGATGGTTCGAAGACTATTTGCCCGTTTGGGTGGTTGGCCACTCTTACATTTACTGGGCGGCCAGGTTTGTGGCCTCGGAAGGGTCTCAGGCATTGCTAGGAACACAGGGTGTCAGATGGCTTGGCTGGCGAGGAATGATGTGGGGTGAGCTGAGGAGTAGGTTAGTGAGTCAGGCCAGCAAGCATGGAGTCCCTAGGGTTTTGGTTGTCCATCTAGGTGGCAACGACCTGGGGAAGAGGACATCCTTGGATCTGCGGTGGGCCATGATACAGGATCTGGCAAGTGTGACCGCGGCATGGACCAATTGTGTGTTGGTTTTTTCCATGATGGTGCCAAGATTGTGTTGGAGGGGTGTGGCGGATGGTCGCCAGATTGATGAGGCCCGGAAAAAGGTGAACGGAGCGGTGGCAAAGTGGGTGCTGTCCCACGGTGGGAGGGTGGTTCGCCACCCGAGGATACGGTTCAGAGACAGCCACCTTTTCCGGCGCGATGGAGTACATCTATCCAATGAGGGGATGATGTTTTTTCTGGAGGATCTAGGTTTCGTTTTGCAGGAGTTAGGGTAGGTTTATGGTGGCGGTGCGAAAGACTTTGGGGATGAGTCTTTCGCTGTTGGCGGAAAAGAACGGCAGTTTTGTATTGTAGGGAAAACTGTAGTGTTTTTACAGTTTGTTGTGGTTTAGGTGCACTCACCTCCATCGACTTATGGCCGCTTGACCACCCGTCCGGGAAGGCAGCGGCAGGGCACCCAGGAGCGGTGGGTAGTCACTGTGGGGGTTGAGTTGTCACCTATTACCGGTTTATAGTAAGTTTTAGTAAATTTATAGGGTTAGTTATTTAAGGTTAATTCAGATTAATTGAGCCGTTCTTTTGGGCCGCCACCATATGCCAGCTGGAGCGGCATATTAAATTAATTTCTTTATTACAGGTTTCCTAATGGATAGGGACAAATAAATAGCTAGCAATTTTCTGCCAAAATTCAAGTCTCAGTGTCGTTATTTCTGGTTCTAGGTTATGAATGCTTTACTTTCAAAGAAAGGGGTCCACCAAATATCACTAAGATGTTTATACACCCAACAGCACATTATATTACATGATACACAGCCCCCCCACCATATTACACACATTAGAACATTACATTTTACAAACTCCACCCATATTACATCCAGTGACACTACAGTATACATAGCCCCCCCATAACGCCCAGTACGTACTGCACCCACCTGGCTTTATTGCTCCCTCCTGTGAAGAGCAGGGAGCCAGCACGGGCCAGTGTGGTGAGGGAAGGCAGCACAGGAAAGCCACATCAGGAACCAGGAAGAGAAAAGCTGAGCCAATGCACGCACCCACTGTGAGTGTGGTGGGCGGGGCCAGCCACTATGAAGCAAAGCCCTGCTCCCCTCACTGTACATGCGGCTGCTCTGCTTACATTGCTGCCGCTCAGACTGCATGGCTCTCAGACTGCACACAGCAGGACACCCACCGCTGCTCACAACCCCGCGGTGGCTGGCCATGATGTCTTTGGCGCAGGCTCCATCCCCCGCATTTCCGGATTTGCGCAGACCGGATTTACGGGGATAACAGTTGAAAACCGGGAGGCAGCAAATGTTTGCGGGGCAGCGGGAGGCTCATTTAAAAATCGGGAGCCTCCCGCTGAATGCGGGAGGGTAGGCAAGCCTGCTGTATGCATACCTCCCAACTGTCCCGATTTTCTCTGTCCCACCCACGGGCCGCAGTGTCCCGCGGTGGGGGGGGGTCATTGGGAGGCTCCTGTCACTCGCTGCCCTGTGTAGCAGAGCAGCTGTAAATAGACGCTGGCCATGCCCCCATAGTGACGAAATGTGGGTGCGTGGCTCGCGATCGCAGTACTCCAGTAAAGCCACAACCCATTTTCCATAAACCGCGCCCCTTTTCATACAGGCGCAGCTTCACCGTGCGAGGGTGTCCCAAGTTCCCCTCTATAGAAGTTGGGAGGTATGCTGTATGTAGCCTCCTCCATATTAGATACCATCCTACTATAGACAATGTGGAATACATACTAATTACCGGCGGGCAGGATGCCAGCTGTCAAGATCCCGACAGCAGCTTCCCGGCTGCCAGAATGCCAGCATCTAGGTGAGCATTTTGATTCCCCTTGCAGGCTCAGTGACTCACAACGCTAGCCACAGGTTCTATTCTCACTCTATGGGTGTCATAAACACCCATGAGTGGGAATAGCCTCTGTGCGCCGGTATTCCAGCTGTTGCCATTGTCAGCTATCGGGATTCCGGCGGGATACTATTGTGTGGCCATGCCCCTTATTTTTGAAACCACACTCCCTTTTTTCAATGCTCACTGTCCCTTTGTAAAATATGGGAGGGCGCAAATTTATAGTTTGCAGGGGGGCGCCGAACACCCTAGCACCGGCCCTGGCTGTGACCCCCGGTGCATTAAAGTGACGCTGCAAAACGGTAGCTCACTTTACAGCACCGGGGGTCTCAGCAGCGCACAGGATCCGGCGCCTGGCAGCACTGCAGGAACAGCGATCACCGGCTCCCTAGACTGGCAAGTATATTTACCGTGGGGGGGGGTTCCACTTCGCGAGCGGGAGTGTCGACCCAGTGGCAGCGGTGGCAGTGCATGCGCAGCAGGACATCTGGGTATTTTTCCCGAAAAATACCCAGATGATGCTGCAGAGTATCATAGCAGGGACAGAGTTTGCTGGCAAGCTCTGTCCCTGCATGCGATAATTGATACATCCCATGCGATGTAATCAATTATCGCAGTGCGGATTCGGGCCCCAAGTCTGAAAATATTTTTGCAGATTATGGGGAAAGCATTTCTCCAATGCACTCCAGACATAACTGTACTAAACGCTCTTACCACTCGCTCACTGTGTAAGTGAGCAACACGATTTTTTGCGAAATCCAATTTAATTGGAGAATGCTTTTTATTCCGTTGCAATGGAGGTCGTGTGAGTAACACAAATGCAGTGAACATCTGACCCAGCTGACCGGGTTTTTTTATTTTTATTATACATAATAGAATTAAGTCCCAGCTCCCAGATTGGCCGCAGCAGGGGGAGGACAGACGGCGCTATATGAGCTAAATTTCAATCTTAGTCACCCGTAAAACATACACTATTCCAGTAAAGCGGTAAAATGTCAGACGCAGCAAAAGTTTACTGTAAATGCCCCGGGTTCCCACGTCACCTCCTCGGATCCATAACAATCTATCACCCGTTCCCTGACAGGCATTTGTTTTTGATTCATGTAGAAATGTACGACTTTGAAGGCACATCTAGGGCTGAAGCCGCGTTCTATGTGCTTTATTGACTTCACGCTGTGAGACCGGGAGAAAGTGTGTGCAGGAAACATTAGGAGGCAGAGGGAGAGGAAATTGCTTTTTAGGAATCTGTTCTGCTGTCCTCCTTGTGCATTTCTTGGAATGGTGCCTAAGGATAAAAGTGCTCCCTTGTCTACAGGTTCCCATTGTATCAGCAGAATTTTCTCAGCCTGGAACCCTGTTTTATCGTGAATGAGGCAGTGAGGCAGCTGAATGGGGCTACAGGATTTGGGGTGCAGCAGACTATTAGAAATCAATTGATAAAAGTTCTGTCAGCAGTTTAGTTAAGTCAGTTGCATCTACCATGATGATTAAATGGGCAAGTACTGATGGGTGCTGCAGACCATGAAAAATACAAGTTTTGGCCAAAAAAAGCAAGTGCTGACCATTTTTGCGTCGACCATTATCATGTCAACCTTTCATACCTGTCAATCTTTCAGCTGTCGAGCTTTTGTACCTATCGACCTAAATGCATGTCGACCACAAATGGCCGACCTATGGACTGTCCACCTAGACATTGTGCACATGTGCATAAGCAAATTTAGGAATTTTGTTGCCTAGCACTGGGAATCTCAGTGGTGTAAGTTCATCCCAGTTGGCCGGAGGCAAGATAAACATTGGTGCCTATATATATATATATATATACTCCAAATACATCGTACAAGCAGCGGCACTCAGAGACTTAGGTAAGTGAAAAAATGTGAAAATTTAATCCATATTACAATATGTTCAGGCCAACGTTTCGGGGCACACCCGCCCCTTTGTCAAGGTGAACCAAAAGTCACTTTTGGTTCACCTTGACAAAGGGGCGGGTGTGCCCCGAAACGTTGGCCTGAACATATTGTAATATGGATTAAATTTTCACATTTTTTCACTTACCTAAGTCTCTGAGTGCCGCTGCTTGTACGATGTATTTGGAGTATTAATCATTTCCAGAGGGCACCGGAGCAAATTTTCTAAGAGAGGTGAGTGCCGGTCCTACACGCCATATATATATATATATATATATATACACACTGCTCAAAAAAATAAAGGGAACACTTAAACAACACAATGTAACTCCAAGTCAATCACACTTCTGTGAAATCAAACTGTCCATTTAGGAAGCAACACTGATTGACAATCAATTTCACATGCTGTTGTGCAAATGGAATAGACAACAGGTGGGAATTATAGGCAATTGGCAAGACATCCCCAATAAAGGAGTTGTTCTGCAGGTGGTGACCACAGACCACTTCTCAGCTCCTATGCTTTCTGGCTGATGTTTTGGTCACTTTTGAAAGATGGCGGTGCTTTCACTCTAGTGGTAGCATGAGACGGAGTCTACAATCCTCACAAGTGGCTCAGGTAGTGCAGCTCATCCAGGATGGCACATCAATGTGAGCTGTGGCAAGAAGGTTTGCTGTGTCTGTCAGCATAGTGTCCAGAGCATGGAGGCGTTACCAGGAGACAGTCCAATACATCAGGAGACGTTGAGGAGGCCGTAGGAGGGCAACAACCCAGCAGCAGGACTGCTACCTCCGCCTTTGTGCAAGGAGGAACAGGAGGAGCACTGTCAGAGCCCTGCAAAATGACCTCCAGCAAGCCACAAATGTGCATGTGTCTACTCAAACGATCAGAAACAGACTCCATGAGGGTGGTATGAGGGCCCGACGTCCACAGGTGGGGGTTGTGCTTACAGCCCAACACCATGCAGGACGTTAGGAATTTGCCAGAGAACACCAAGATTGGCAAATTCGCCACTGGCGCCCTGTGCTCTTCACAGATGAAAGCAGGTTCTCACTGAGCACATGTGACAGACGTGACAGAGTCTGGAGACGCCAAGGAGAACGTTCTGCTGCCTGCAACATCCTCCAGAATGACGCTGGAGTGTGTCAGCTGGAGTGTGTCAGCAGTTCCTGCAAGACGAAGGCATTGATGCTATGGACTGGCCCGCCCGTTCCCCAGACCTGAATCCAATTGAGCACATCTGGGACATCATGTCTCGCTCCATCCACCAACGCCACGTTGCACCACAGACTGTCCAGGAGTTGGCGGATGCTTTAGTCCAGGTCTGGGAGGATATCCCTCAGGAGACCATCCGCCACCTCATCAGGAGCATGCCCAGGCGTTGTAGGGAGGTCATACAGGTACGTGGAGGCCACACACACTACTGAGCCTCATTTTGACTTGTTTCAAGGACATTACATCAAAGTTGGATCAGCCTGTAGTGTGTTTTTCCACTTTAATTTTGAGTGTGACTCCAAATCCAGACCTCCATGGGTTAATAAATTTGATTTCCATTGATAATTTTTGTGTGATTTTGTTGTCAGCACATTCAGCTATGTAAAGAACAAAGTATTTAATAAGAATATTTCATTCATTCAGATCTAGGATGTGTTATTTTAGTGTTCCCTTTATTCTTTTGAGCAGTGTATATATAGATAAATATATGTTTGTATGTAGGTGTGTGTGTGTATATATTAGTGATGAGCGGGTTCGGTTTCTCGGAAACCGAACCCCCCCGAACTTCAGCCTTTTTACACGGGTCCGAGCCGTGCTCGGATTCTCCCGTGTGGCTCGGGTAAACCGAGCGCGCCCGAACGTCATCATCCCGCTGTCGGATTCTCGCGAGATTCGGATTCTATATAAGCAGCCGCGCGTCGCCGCCATTTTCACACGTGCATTGAGATTGATAGGGAGAGGACTTGGCTGGCGTCCTCTCCGTTATAGTCATAATAGAAAAGACTAAGAGTGACATTGTTATAATTGTGGGGAGGATTGGGGACGGGGAGCAGCTGTTAGGAGTACAGTGCAGGGTTTTGCTGATAGTAGTGAGTGTGACCACCAGTTTAATCCGTTCTCTGCCTGAAAAAAATGCTCCATACCATATCTGTGCTCAGTGTGCTGCATGATATATCTGTGCTGAGTGCACTGCTCACACTGCCTAATTGTGGGGACTGGGGAGCAGTTATAGCAGGAGTACAGTGCACAGTTTTGCTGACAGTGACCACCAGTCCAGTATACGTTTGTCTGCCTGAAAAACACACCGGTGGTGGCTTTTTTTCTTTATACTAGTAGTTTAGCAGTCTGCTGACAGTGTCCACCAGGTCCGTTATTATTATTCTGTATATATTATATATATAGCAGTACGGTAGGCCACGGCTGTACCTACCTCTGTGTCGTCACTCGTCGTCCATAAGTAATAATACTATACTATCCATCCATCTACATTGTATACCTGTGGTGGCTTTTTTTTCTTCATACTAGTTTAGCAGTCTGCTGACAGTGTCCACCAGGTCCGTTATTATTATTCTGTATATATTATATATATAGCAGTACGGTAGGCCACGGCTGTACCTACCTCTGTGTCATCACTCGTCGTCCATAAGTAATAATACTATACTATCCATCCATCTACATTGTATACCTGTGGTGGCTTTTAGTTGTGCGCAAAATATGGAGAACAAAAATGTGGAGGTTAAAAAAATAGGGAAAGATCAAGATCCACTTCCACCTCGTGCTGAAGCTGCTGCCACTAGTCATGGCCGAGACAATGAAATGCCATCAACGTCGTCTGCCAAGGCCGATGCCCAATGTCATAGTACAGAGCATGTAAAATCCAAAACACAAAAGATCAGTAAAATTACCCAAAAATCAAAATTAAAAGCGTCTGAGGAGAAGCGTAAACTTGCCAATATGCCATTTACGACACGGAGTGGCAAGGAACGGCTGAGGCCCTGGCCTAAGTTCATGGCTAGTGGTTCAGCTTCACATGAGGATGGAAGCACTCAGCCTCTCGCTAGAAAAATGAAAAGACTTAAGCTGGCAAAAGCACAGCAAAGAACTGTGCGTTCTTCGAAATCACAAATCCCCAAGGAGAGTTCAATTGTGTCGGTTGCGATGCCTGACCTTCCCAACACTGGACGGGAAGAGCTTGCGCCTTCCACCATTTGCACGCCCCCTGCAAGTGCTGGAAGGAGCACCCGCAGTCCAGTTCCTGATAGTCAAATTGAAGATGTCAGTGTTGAAGTACTCCAGGATGAGTATATGGGTGTTGCTGGCGCTGGGGAGGAAATTGACAAGGAGGATTCTGATGATGAGGTGGTTTGTTTAAGTCAGGCACCCGGGGAGACACCTGTTGTCCGTGGGAGGAAGATGGCCATTGACATGCCTGGTCAAAATACAAAAAAAATCAGCTCTTCGGTGTGGAATTATTTCAACACAAATGCGGACAACAGGTGTCAAGCCGTGTGTTGCCTTTGTCAAGCTGTAATAAGTAGGGGTAAGGACGTTAACCACCTCGGAACATCCTCCCTTATACGTCACCTGCAGCGCATTCATCATAAGTCAGTGACAAGTTCAAAAACTTTGGGCGACAGCGGAAGCAGTCCACTGACCAGTAAATCCCTTCCTCTAGTAACCAAGCTCACGCAAACCACACCACCAACTCCCTCAGTGTCAATTTCCTCCTTACCCAGGAAAGCCAATAGTCCTGCAGGCCATGTCACTGGCAAGTCTGACGAGTCCTCTCCTGCCTGGGATTCCTCCGATGCATCTTTGAGTGTAACGCCTACTGCTGCTGGCGCTGCTGTTGTTGCTGCTGGGAGTCGATGGTCATCCCAGAGGGGAAGTCGGAAGACCACTTGTACTACTACCAGTAAGCAATTGACTGTCCAACAGTCCTTTGCGAGGAAGATGAAATATCACAGCAGTTATCCTGCTGCAAAGCGGATAACTGAGGCCTTGGCAGCCTGGGCGGTGAGAAACGTGGTTCCGGTATCCATCGTTACTTCAGAGCCAACTATAGACTTGATTGAGGTACTGTGTCCCCGGTACCAAATACCATCTAGGTTCCATTTCTCTAGGCAGGCGATACCGAGAATGTACACAGATGTCAGAAAAAGAGTCACCAGTGTCCTAAAAAATGCAGTTGTACCCAATGTCCACTTAACCACGGACATGTGGACAAGTGGAGCAGGGCAGACTCAGGACTACATGACTGTGACAGCCAACTGGGTAGATGTATTGCCTCCCGCTGCAAGAACAGCAGCGGCGGCACCAGTAGCAGCATCTCGCAAACGCCAACTCGTTCCTAGGCAGGCTACGCTTTGTATCACCGCTTTCCAGAATACGCACACAGCTGAAAACCTCTTACGGCAACTGAGGAAGATCATCGCAGAATGGCTTACCCCAATTGGACTCTCCTGGGGATTTGTGGCATCGGACAACGCCAGCAATATTGTGCGTGCATTACATCTGGGCAAATTCCAGCACGTCCCATGTTTTGCACATACCTTGAATTTGGTGGTGCAGAATTATTTAAAAAACGACATGGGGCGTGCAAGAGATGCTGTCGGTGGCCAGAAGAATTGCGGCCCACTTTCGGCGTACAGGCACCGCGTACAGAAGACTGGAGCACCACCAAAAACACCTGAACCTGCCCTGCCATCATCTGAAGCAAGAGGTGGTAACGAGGTGGAATTCAACCCTCTATATGCTTCAGAGGATGGAGGAGCAGCAAAAGGCCATTCAAGCCTATGCATCTGCCCACGATATAGGCAAAGTAGGTGGAATGCACCTGTCTCAAGCGCAGTGGAGAACGATTTCAACGTTGTGCAAGGTTCTGCAACCTTTTGAACTTGCCACACGTGAAGTCAGTCCAGACACTGCCAGCCTGAGTCAGGTCATTCCCCTCATCAGGCTTTTGCAGAAGAAGCTGGAGGCATTGAAGGAGGAGCTAAAACAGAGCGATTCCGCTAGGCATGTGGGACTTGTGGATGGAGCCCTTCATTCGCTTAACCAGGATTCACGGGTGGTCAATCTGTTGAAATCAGAGCACTACATTTTGGCCACCGTGCTCGATCCTAGATTTAAAACCTACGTTGTATCTCTCTTTCCGGCAGACACAAGTCTGCAGAGGTTCAAAGACCTGCTGGTGAGAAAATTGTCAAGTCAAGCGGAACGCGACCCGTCAACAGCTCGTCCTTCACATTCTCCTGCAACTGGGGGTGCGAGGAAAAGGCTAAGAATTCCGAGCCCACCCGCTGGCGGTGATGCAGGGCAGTCTGGAGCGAGTGCTGACATCTGGTCCGGACTGAAGGACCTGCCAACGATTACTGACATGTCGTCTACTGTCACTGCATATGATTCTGCACCATTGAAAGAATGGTGGAGGATTATATGAGTGACCGCATCCAAGTAGGCACGTCAGACAGTCCGTACGTATACTGGCAGGAAAAAGAGGCAATTTGGAGGCCCTTGCAGAAACTGGCTTTATTCTACCTAAGTTGCCCTCCCTCCAGTGTGTACTCCGAAAGAGTGTTTAGTGCCGCCGCTCACCTTGTCAGCAATCGGCGTACGAGGTTACTTCCAGAAAATGTGGAGAAGATGATGTTCATTAAAATGAATTATAATCAATTCCTCCGTGGAGACATTCACCAGCAGCAATTGCCTCCAGAAAGTACACGGGGAGCTGAGATGGTGGATTCCAGTGGGGACGAATTAATAATCTGTGAGGAGGGGGATGTACACAGTGAAAGGGGTGATGAATCGGACGATGATGATGAGGTGGACATCTTGCCTCCGTAGAGCCAGTTTGTGCAAGGAGAGATTGATTGCTTCTTTTTTGGTGGGGGCCCAAACCAACCAGTCATTTCAGTCACAGTCGTGTGGCAGACCCTGTCGCTGAAATGATGGGTTCGTTAAAGTGTGCATGTCCTGTTTATACAACATAAGGGTGGGTGGGAGGGCCCAAGGACAATTCCATCTTGCACCTCTTTTTTCTTTCATTTTTCTTTGCGTCATGTGCTGTTTGGGGAGTATTTTTTTGAAGGGCCATCCTGCGTGACACTGCAGTGCCACTCCTAGATGGGCCAGGTGTTTGTGTCGGCCACTAGGGTCGCTTAGCTTAGTCACACAGCTACCTCATTGCGCCTCTTTTTTTCTTTGCGTCATGTGCTGTTTGGGGAGTATTTTTTTGAAGGGCCATCCTGCGTGACACTGCAGTGCCACTCCTAGATGGGCCAGGTGTTTGTGTCGGCCACTAGGGTCGCTTAGCTTAGTCACACAGCTACCTCATTGCGCCACTTTTTTTCTTTGTGTCATGTGCTGTTTGGGGAGTATTTTTTTCAAGGGCCATCCTGCGTGACACTGCAGTGCCACTCCTAGATGGGCCAGGTGTTTGTGTCGGCCACTAGGGTCGCTTAGCTTAGTCACACAGCTACCTCATTGCGCCTCTTTTTTTCTTTGCGTCATGTGCTGTTTGGGGAGTATTTTTTTGAAGGGCCATCCTGCGTGACACTGCAGTGCCACTCCTAGATGGGCCAGGTGTTTGTGTCGGCCACTTGGGTCGCTTATCTTAGTCACACAGCTACCTCATTGCGCCTCTTTTTTTCTTTGCGTCATGTGCTGTTTGGGGAGTATTTTTTTGAAGGGCCATCCTGCGTGACACTGCAGTGCCACTCCTAGATGGGCCAGGTGTTTGTGTCGGCCACTTGGGTCGCTTAGCTTAGTCACACAGCTACCTCATTGCGCCTCTTTTTTTCTTTGCGTCATGTGCTGTTTGGGGAGTATTTTTTTGAAGGGCCATCCTGCGTGACACTGCAGTGCCACTCCTAGATGGGCCAGGTGTTTGTGTCGGCCACTAGGGTCGTTTAGCTTAGTCACACAGCTACCTCATTGCGCCTCTTTTTTTCTTTGTGTCATGTGCTGTTTGGGGAGTATTTTTTTCAAGGGCCATCCTGCGTGACACTGCAGTGCCACTCCTAGATGGGCCAGGTGTTTGTGTCGGCCACTAGGGTCGCTTAGCTTAGTCACACAGCTACCTCATTGCGCCTCTTTTTTTCTTTGCGTCATGTGCTGTTTGGGGAGTATTTTTTTGAAGGGCCATCCTGCGTGACACTGCAGTGCCACTCCTAGATGGGCCAGGTGTTTGTGTCGGCCACTTGGGTCGCTTATCTTAGTCACACAGCTACCTCATTGCGCCTCTTTTTTTCTTTGCGTCATGTGCTGTTTGGGGAGTATTTTTTTGAAGGGCCATCCTGCGTGACACTGCAGTGCCACTCCTAGATGGGCCAGGTGTTTGTGTCGGCCACTTGGGTCGCTTATCTTAGTCACACAGCTACCTCATTGCGCCTCTTTTTTTCTTTGCGTCATGTGCTGTTTGGGGAGTATTTTTTTGAAGGGCCATCCTGCGTGACACTGCAGTGCCACTCCTAGATGGGCCAGGTGTTTGTGTCGGCCACTTGGGTCGCTTATCTTAGTCATCCAGTCACTTTAGGACTAAAAATAATATTGTGAGGTGTTCAGAATAGACTGAAAATGAGTGTAAATTATGGTTATTGAGGTTAATAATACTATGGGATCAAAATGACCCCCAAATTCTATGATTTAAGCTGTTTTTTAGGGTTTTTTTTAAAAAAACACCCGAATCCAAAACACACCCGAATCCGACAAAAAAATTTCGGTGAGGTTTTGCCAAAACGCGTTAGAACCCAAAACACGGCCACGGAACCGAACCCAAAACCAAAACCCGAAAAATTGCCGGTGCACATCACTAGTATATATATACATACACAGTTGGAGCCACGTTCATCTTGGCTTCTCTGCTGCGCCTAGGCACACCGTGGATTATTAGCATAAGCCTTTCATCTATTTTTCTCAGCTGCAATACAATACAGAGAACAATACATCAGGGAATTAAGTCATTACAGCAGGGGATTAAGTCCGACTGCCCTGGCTCAGCTAATCCTTTTAAAGGCAAAGATAAAGATGGCTCCATCTGTATATATAAAATTTGTCATTTAGTTTAAATCACACACTTCTTGTGTAAGTGTCAGAGAAATAACTTCATATAGTTGGAATTCTCACATTTCCGATACTGGAGCAAATAGCTCCATCAGTAAGAACCCAGCTTTTAGTATAATAGGTCGTGGGTTCTAATCCTGGGTGTGACGCTTGTATAATAATTGTAAGAGAAGTAATCAGCATTGTGACTGAGCAGATCTATGTAGTGTGAGGCGGCACACTATAGATCTGCCTAGTTGCAATGGTTTTTAATTGACAATTCTAAGTTACTTCATATAATTAGAATCTGCAGGTGTGCTATACAAGAGCAAATAGCTTGATCAGTAAGGTGTCTGCTTCCAATGTAATAGGTCATAGGTTCTAATCCTGGGTGTGACACTTTTAAAATGTACATCTATAATAAAGAGGGTGTGACTTGCAAGATGCAGGGACCAGTGGGGGAGGGGAGACGGCCACAGAAGAGATAGCGGTGGCTGTCACTGAACTTAATTGAATGGTGTCACTGAACACAGCACAGGAGGAGAGGTGCCCCCCTACAGAGCAGGAGCCCGGCGGCAGCTTATTCCGTTGCCTCCCACAGTTACGCCTCTCGCCGGTTGTTATATAACCAACACCGGCATCCCGTTGCACAGAATCCTGACACGGTTTGGATAAGTATTTTTACCCTCCCTCTTTACCCCTTAACCCTCCATTCCTGCAGCCTAACCCTATCCCCCCCCCTACCCCCCCCCCCCCCCGCAGCCTCACTCTCCCTGGGGGTGCTTAACTCTAACCCCTCTCCCCACAGCTTAAACCTAACCATCCATTCCCTGCAGCCTAACCCTTCCGGGGGGTGCCTATCCTTAACACCCCCACAGCCTAACACCCCCCCCCCCTTCCCCCTGCAGCCTAAACCTACCCCCACACACAACACGGGCTAAAGCAAGGATTTCACGGCATACTTATGCTTGGGATTCTGGCGTCGGCATTTTGTCCCGTAACAGAGTCCCTTCCAGTGCCGCCATGCCGGCATCCTGACCGCATCCCGTGCAAGAGACCTAATAAGAATGAAAGTGACTGTATTTGTCATTTCGAATGTACAAGCAGGAATGTGAGACGGAAGTATTGGGACGGAAGTATTGGGACATGAAGGGTTATTTATAAAAGTGTAAATGTGGGGAATCCGCAGTGCAGACGCGTTTCACAACAAATGTCTCCATCTTCCTTGAGAAACATCTGTGAGCTCTGTAAAGACCTTCTCATGTTAAATGAGATTATATAAAAAGAAGTGTTTATATAATGCAGGCATCACTATCTATAAGTACAAGTCGTCTTCACGTAACAAGCCCAGACCAAGCCACCAGTTGGTTTATAATCTTCTTTTTTTATCACTAAATTAGAATGTTCTGTATCCTTGTCTGATACTCAGATAGACCTAAACTCATTTAGAACAGATGGATAGCACAGCTGCCCAGTCAGTTCTAATTAGGAAAAATGTAAAATATTTCTATATACTGTATATTGTTTCTTCTTAACGCACTGCTCTTCCTCCTGTCACTCCTCTCTATTTGAGCTTGAAGATTCCCTCTGTATTCTTCCTATAGGCTGTGATGACACCTCTCTATGTAATCTCTTTAGACACAGGGCTGTAAAACACTTCCTACCCCCTCCCCGACTCTTTGATCACTGTACTGTACTTTAGACTTTGTAGCACTACAGACTTCAGTGTAACGGGTGGTCTTCAGTATGCCGACTGACGGGATCCCGGCGTACAGTATACCGGCGCCGGAAACCCGACAGCCGGCATACCAACACTTATTCTCCCTCGTTGGGGTCCACGCCCCCCCTGGAGGCAGAATAAAATAGGGTGGTGCGCGTAGCGCGCCACCGTGCCCGTAGCGAGGCGAGCGCACCGAGCCCGCAATGGGCTCATTTGCGCTCGCCACACTGTCGGTAAGCTGGCGGTCGGGGCTACCGGCGCCGGTATGCTGGTCGCCGGGAGCCCGACCGCCGGCATACCATACTGAACCCCAGTGTAACAATGTGGCTTATTCTATTGTGAGGATTGAGCCACCGTGTGGACAAACACAATGTTGACCTCACAATGGCAAACGTTATGATGTCAACATTGTTGATAAATTGAAATGTCAAAATGTGAAATGTTGACATTCTGCAGAATGCTGAGATATGGATTAAACAGTGGGAGGGGGGTTAGGCACTTGGGGAAGGGATAGGCTGCAGGAGGGGAGGGTTAAGTTTGGGATACAGGAGGATTAGGGATAGGGAAAGGCACTAGGGGGAGATGAGGGTTAGGCTGCAGGAGGTGAGGGTTAGTGATAGGCTGTGGGAGGGATAGGGTAAGGCACTGGGGGAGGGTTAGAATTAGGCTGCGTGAGTGGAGGTTTAGAATTAGGCTCTGGGAGGGGAGGGTTATGGTACAGGAGGGGAGGGTTAAGGTGCGGGAAGGGAGGGTTAGGCTGCAGAAGGGCAGGGTTAGGGTTATTCTATGGGAGGGGAGGTTAGGCACTAGGGGGAGGGTTAGACTGCAGGAGGGGAGGGAAAAGATTAGGCACTAGGGGGAGGTTAGGGTTAGGCTACGGAAGGGGAAGGATTGGGTAAGGCATTAGGGGGAGGGTTAGAATTAGGCTGAGGGAGTGGAGGGTTAGGGTTAGACTAGGGGACACCAGGGTTTGTGCTGTACCCCAGTGTATGCTACAATTTTTATTTTATTTTCATAAGCACTGTGACACTGCCGGTCAGACAGTATATTATTTCCTACTCATACACGTATTGTGCTACGCTGTTGGTAAAACTAAACCTCAGTGTGTAATAATATTTATTTCAGACTCATTTGTGCGACACTGTAACCGCAATGTGTGATATAAAAAAATTATATATATATTTTGATTTAAATTAATATGTTGTGCTGTGTCATCCCAGTATACATCCAGGGACTGCAGCTGCTACGTCCATATAGAGGTGTTCTGTCAATCCACCCAAAATAAAAGACATCTTTTTTTATATATATATATATATTTTGTGCTGTATCCTGCTAGTATACATCCAGACGTGCTCTGTCCATTTCAGGATGATGTGTCTGTAGCTCATATTTTTATGTTAGAATTTATTGTCCTATTTTCAAAATTCTTCTTATCATCACATTGTGATTCATTCAAATTAATATTATTAATAATAATTATAAATTAACTAAATTTTTATTAGATTAATATAACTATCCTTCTGCATGTCAAAGATATCTTTGAGGAACAGAAGAACTTGATCCAAAATAAATTAAAATCATGATTACAGCATCTAAAATATTGTCTTTTTTATTCTTCTTTGCCTAATTCATCTTTTTGTGAACTAAAATCTTAAACCTTGCCTAATGTGTCTTTTTTTAAATACATTCTTTTTAAAAATATTTTGTGTTGTGTCATCCCAGTATATATCCAGGGACTGCAGCTGCTCCTCTATCTAGGGGTGTTCTGTCAGTCCATCCAAAATAAAAAAAAATTTTTATATTTTGTGCTGTATCCTCCCAGTATACATCCAGGCATGCTCCGTCCATTTCAGGGTGCTGTGTCCATACTTCATTTTCTTATATTATAACTTATTGTCCTATTTTCATAATTCTTCCTATCACCACATTGTGATTAATTCAAATTAATATTATTATTATTACTAATAATTATAAATTAACTAAATGTAAATTAAATTAATATAACTAACCTTCTGCATGTCAAAGATATCTTTGAGGAACAGAAGAACTTAATCCTAATTTTAAAATAATTTTTAACAGATGATTAGCAAACCTTCTCCATGTCAAAGATCTTTGAGGAACAGACTAACTCAATCCTAATTTTAAAATAATTTTAACATGATTACAGCATTTAAAAAATATATTGTTAACTGCCACGTGTTTGCTGCCCACTGCTTTTGCTTAGCTTAGTCATTCAGCTACATTGGCGCAACCTTTAGGCCTAAAGTGGATAAAAACAATATTGTGAGCTGGGAGGTGTTCAGAATAGACTGGAAATGAGTGAAAATGAATGTTATTGAGGTTAATAATACTGTAGTAACAAAAACACTCTCAAATTCGGTTATGTTAGCTGTTTTTATGATTTTTTTTTTTTTTTTTAAATACACATACAAAACAAAAAACCCCAAGGGCAGTTTTGGCAAAACCAATACAGAGCCAAAACATGAAGGAGATCCAGACCCAAAACCGAAACACAAAACCCGAAAAATGGCCCGGCGCACAACCCTAATAACATGACCCCCGGACACAGAAGACACTGGTGCCGCCATCGGAGATCTGATAGCAGGTAATGGAACGCTGCACTGGAACACACTATTTATCAACATTCTAATCATGTTGACATTTCATCGGTGTCGACATAAGTCGACACGCTGCATGACTACATTATTTATTTATTTATTACCAGTTATTTATATAGCGCACACATATTCCGCAGCACTGTACAGAGAATATTTGCCCATTCACATCAGTCCCTGCCCCAGTGGAGCTTACAATCTATATTCCCTACCACATGTGTACACACACACATTCACACTAGGGGTAATTTTTTGTTGGGAGACAATTAACCTACCAGTATATTTTTTGGATTGTGGGAGGAAACCGGAGTACCAGGAGGAAACCCACAAAAGTACGGGGAGAATATACAAACTCCACACAGTAAGGAACATGGTGGGAATTTATGCCCTTTTCAACATTTTCTTGTCAATATTGTGAATGTTGACCAAATATTCACAACCCATATTATCACTTACTGTATATTTACTGTATATTTTCATCAAAACGTTCATTATATCTGAAATATTTGATCTACAGTAATAGGGCATTCTTTTTTTTTAGCTATAATATGTGCATTATATGAGTTACAGTACTGTACAGGCCCCTATTTATCAAACCTTGTAGAGTGATAAATAGCACGGTGGTAAAGTACCAGCCAATCAGCTCCTAACTGCCATGATAGGAGCGGATTGGCGAGTACTTTATCAGCGTGCTATTTATCACTCTCCAAGGTTTGATAAATCTGGGCTTGTGTTTGTAATTCGGGACATTCTTGGTTGTACATATTTAAGGGCTCCTTAGAAGCATTTAAAAGGAGTATGCATACTGTATATAAATCTCCATTTCATACTGTACGTTTCGATCCACTTATTATATCAGGTTCCTGTTCTACCTTATCTCATACAAGTTCATTATATTTTTTAATTAATGTGTTGGATCCCTTCTTTATCCCATTTTGCAGAAAACAAATAATTCTTAATTGGTTTGAGCTCATTTTGTAGAATTCTAATTTGCTGTGTTACTTCGACAACTCTAAATAAATCAATAAATCTATTTATTAGAAAGAGCTTCTATCTAAAGGTGTGTAACATTTATCTAATAAAACAAAACCGTCCTTAAATTACGGGGCTGTTGTGGTCTCAGCCCTCCCACTATATGTTTATGGTCAACGTCATGTTGAAACGTAATTGGTCAAACCAGTGTCTCATCTCACCTCTTGATAATCTCTTTATGCTACAGAAACATGACTTAGGTTCATCTGTTTCCCCCACTCCTGAGATGTGTGCTGGACCTTTAAATATTTAGTTTACATGCTGTAAGCTTCCTTCCATTGTGAGGAAAAAGGGATGAATTGTGTGATAAACAACCAATGTCTTTAGGAAATGAAGCAGGTCCAACATGCAAAAGCTCATCAGATAAATATTTATCAAGGTGCTTCCTAGTCATTAATAGTTACAAACATTCTTTTAGGGCATAAGCTGACTGTGCAGGCCAATCTCCACCCCAGCTCCCCCCTCCCCTGTGCAGCTCTCTTATCCTATATAACAAAAGGCTAAGCTGCACCTCACCTCTGTTACAGTATGTGTGCAGGCGACCACTAGAGGCCGCCACACGGACCAAATTAAAGTGAAAGTGATCATGCGGGGAGATGTTACAGCCTGCTGCTAATTCATTCAAAATATTAATCTGTTTCACACTTGCTGAATATGGAGAGAGAGTGCTGGAGAGAGAGAGAGAGAGAGAGAGAGAGAGAGTGGGGGTAGGGGTAGGTTTTTGCTGTGGCAGTTTCCATTTATAACAACATTTTATATTCAATATTAACTGGATTTTCTATACTTTTGTTTGATTTCTACTTACAGTTAAATTAATCTAACGCTGCTCCTCACCTCTGTGGTACAGCCGGCGGCCATGGAGCAACAAGGACACACACACACACACCCTATGTACACTGCACCCCCCCTCCGTATACTGCCGCTATATACAACTGCACCCCATACCCATAGTAACCTACCCTCCCTTATGCGGGAGGCTCCCATTTCGCCCATAAATCTCCTGCTGCCCTGCTTTGTAGATCAATTCTCCCGGATTCTTCAGATTCTGCCAGGGGTGCCACTAAGGATTTTCTTTGCAAGAACAGTGATTTGCTGTAGATGATCAGAAGTCACTGCTGAAGACTCTCATTATCCCCCCTTGTAGGAACCCCTGACACTGACAATAAAGAGAGACAGCAGCACATGATCAGACACGGGGTCTTCAGTTCTTATCTTTGCTGATGTGCAGTGCACTGACCCATAGCCTGTGCTTCTTCTGTTAGGGTAAGAATCTTTTTTTTTTACTAAATTAATTTGTTTCATTATAATGGCCCTCATTCCGAGTTGTTCGCTCGCAAGGCGATTTTAGCAGTATTGCACACGCTAAGCCGCCGCCTACTGGGAGTGAATCTTAGCATCTTAAAATTGCGAACGAAAGATTTGCAACATTGCAATAAGACATCTCTGTGCAGTTTCTGAGTAGCTCGAGACTTACTCTGCCTGTGCGATCAGTTCAGTGCTTGTCGTTCCTGGTTTGGCGTCACAAACACACCCAGCGTTCGCCCAGACACTCCTCCGTTTCTCCAGCCACTCCCGTGTTTTTCCCAGAAACGGTAGCGTTTTTTCACACACGCCCATAAAACGGCCTGTTTCCGCCTAGAAACACCCACTTCCTGTCAATCACACTACGATCGCCTGAGCAAAGAAAAAGCCGTGAGTAAAAATCCAAACTTCTTAGCAAATTTACTTGGCGCAGTCGCAGTGCGGACATTGCGCATGCGCACTAAGCGGAAAATCGCTGCGATGCGAAGAAATTTTCAGAGCGAACGACTCGGAATGACCTCCAGTATCTGGTGTCTGTTATGATTTGGTTAATGCTGTAATGGTATGGAAAACAGCACATACAATTAATATACAGTAGGTAGTGCCTACAAGATACAGTCCAATGGTCACAATAAAATAACATTTAATACACCAAAATCATAATTTACTTATATGCTTAGGGATGAATTCGCACAATGTCAAATTGCATTTGGAATTTATATGCATAGGCATCACATTTATCATGTATAGTGTGCTGAGACGAAAAGAAATATCACAGCAAATATACGTACAGTACTGTATATTGCAAACAAGAAAACCCGTATTGCAGACAGCAATGTTAGTATCAATACTTGCAAAACGTCCCAAAATATATTGTTACTGTTATATAGAAATATCTCGCAACAGCAAACATTTATGCATAGACACGCCCATTTGTGGAACTAGACACGCTCTCTGGGCAGAGTATGACACGCCCCCTCGGTGGCGCGACGTGCTTCGTGGCACATACTACTGTAATCTCCCTGATTCTGGGTTTCAAAAGCAGGCAAGTACCCCTGCATATAGTGCCCCCAATATACAGAGCAACTCCCTCCTCCATATACTGGTTCCGCCATATAGCGCATACTCTTCCCCCCCCCCCCCCCCTCCTCCATATACTATGCTGCAACACCAGGTTACTTGCCATCCCGGGACTCAGCAACAAGTAGCAGCAATAACAGATGCAGAAACCACTAGGCACCAGGGACACGTGAGACCACTTACTGGTGGGGGAGAAGGTGAATCAGTCCGGCAGTAAGGGGTGAGACCCGGTGTGGAGTGAGCAGTGCAATGGCCGGGAGGAGGAGGGGTCGGCGCTGGAACTGCAGATTTTGCTGGTGAGGAGGCAGATAACTGGCTCAGCTGCTTTATTTATACTGCGCAACGGTGGAGGGGCGGGGTCCTGTGCTCACCCCTCCCACACCCCGCGCAGCCCATGCCCAGAACCCTGCAGTAAGCTGCTGGTGGCTACTGGTGCCCTCTACCCCCAGACTGGCCAGCAGCTGTGCAGGGACTGGTGAGTTTACACGTGCCAGTACTGGTGTATATAGTGCAGCATCATTATAGCCTGCCCATTACAGATATGCAGCATCTATATATACATATATAATACATACCTCCCAACTGTGAAATGATGTCTGAAATGGGGGTGGGGCTTTGTCTGAAAGGGGCGTGGTCTCATCGGATAACACCCATTTTCTGTCATTTTGGGGGCGTGCCCAGTGATCCTGAGCAGCCGGGCAGCCCCCACCTCACTCCCTGCACTGTTTCTAATTCAGTGACCACCGACTGCTTTGCAGAGCAGCGGTGATCACAGGATCTCCCAACTGCCCCACCCGCCCGCAGGACACTGCGACCCGCGGGAGGGGCAGCGGGACAGTGTCTGAATAACGGGACTGTCCAGCTGAAATCGGGACAGTTAGGAGGTATGTATATATATAATAGGCTAATGCTATACACCAGGGGTGGCCAACCAGTCAGAGGCAAAGAGCCAGAAAAGATCTACAGTAAAGGTGAAGAGGCAATACCATGCGCGCGCCGTAGGCGCACGCGCAAAAATGGGGGCATGGCCTAGTTGTCGCAAAGCCACACCCCAATTTTGTGCGCACACCTTTCGGTATCACATTTGTAGGAGTATGACCTTGTGTCATAACCCCGTTTTTAGTCATGTTGTACAGTGCCACATACATATAATGCCACAGTACAGTGCCACATACATATAATGCCCCAGTACAGTGCCATATACATACAATGCCCCAGTACTGTGCCACATACATATAAAAATGCCAAAAAATGTGTGCCTCCACAGTGCCAGATACATATATGCCCCAGTGCCAGATACAGTGCCAGATAAATATATTCCCCCAGTGCCAGATACAGTGCCAGATAAATATATGCCCCCAGTGCCAGATACAGTGCCAGATACACATGTCCCCACAGTGCCAGGTACATGCCCCACAGTGCCAAATACATATATTCCGCACAGTGTAAAATACATGTATGCCCCCACAGTGCCAAATACATATATGCCCCACAGTGCCAAATACATATATTCTGCACAGTGCCAAATACATGTATATCCTACACTGCCAAATACATATATGCCCCACAGTGCCAAATACATATATTCTGCACAGTGCCAAATACATGTATATCCTACACTGCCAAATACATATATGCCCCACAGTGCCAGATACACATGTCCTTACAGTGCCAGATATGCCCCCAGTGCCGAATACACATGCCCCCAGTGCCAGATACACATGTCCCCACAGTGCCAGCTATGCCCCCAGTGCCAGATACACATGTCCCCACAGTGCCAGCTATGCCCCCAGTGCCAGATACACATGTCCCCACAGTGCCAGACATGCCCTCAGTGCCAGATATGCCCCCAGTGCCAGATATGCCCCAGTACCAGACATGCCCCCAGTGCCAGACATGCCCCCAGTGCCAGATATACCCCCAGTGCCAGACATGCTACAGTGCCAGATATGCCCCCAGTGCCAGACATGCCCCAGTGTCAGATATGCCCCAGTGCCAGACATGCCCCACATGCCCCAGATATGCCTCAGTGCCAGATATGCCCCCAGTGCCAGATATGCCCCAGTGTCAGATATGCCCCCAGTGTCAGACATGCCCCCAGTGCCAGACATGCCCCCGGTGCCAGATATGCCCCAGTGTCAGACATGCCCCCAGTATCAGATATGCCCCAGTGCCAGACATGCCCCCAGTGTCAGATATGCCCCAGTGCCAGACATGCCCCCAGTGCCAGACACACATGTCCCCAAAGTGCCTCAGCCCCCCCCCCCCCCCTCCAAAAAAAAGGGCTGCTCACCATTCTTCTGGAGGGGAGGAGAGCGCAGCATGCGCCTCTCCTGCCCCGCTGACTCCGGCGGCGATGCTTATCTTCAATTCGGCGCCGGCCTGTGAGCCAATCAGAGCTCGCGGTTCGGCAGCCAATCAGGAGCCTTAGCTACCAGACCGCGAGCTCTGATTGGCTCATGGGCCGGCGCCGAATTGAAAATACCTCTGCCGGAGTCAGAGGGGCAGGAGACGCGCAAGCTGCACTCTCTTCCCCTCCCTTCACACGCCGGAGACCTGCCGGACAGTGTGTGTCGGGCAGCGGTGGCCAGGTGCGGATCGAGCCACATGCGGAGGATGAAAGAGCCGCATGCGGCTCGAGAGCCGCAGGTTGGCCACCGCTGCTATACACACACACTCACATGAACACAGCATGACAGTGCCCCGGCTCCCAGCAGCAGGAGTTCCAGAAACCCGGCAGCTCCTGTATGTGGAGCGACCCCCCACACCCCCTATAATCCAGCCCTGGTGTCCGTCATTTTGACGGGTACACTCATATTGTTTCATTTGTGTTGAATTGCATGTCATTTGTATACTGATCATTTTCTCCATAGCGACTTCCCTGGACCCACATCCTCCTACTGCCCTTTAATAAATCTGCAGATTATTCTATTCATCAAGGCTGTCACGTTATGTTATTTTACTGTGTGTATGGGGCTGGCCTCTCTGCTACAGCCTGAGGTGGGTACAGCTGGTAGAATTGTTGCCAGAGAAGAAGATCCACTGAAGCAGCCACCTCTACTGTAAGGTTCCATGTCCACCTACGTTATCTGTGGGATCCGGTCTGAAGATCGACAGTGTCTAGGTCGACCACTATAGGTCGACAGTCACTAGGTCGACATGGATGGTAGGTCGACAGGGTTTCTAGGTCGACATGTGCTAGGTCGACAGGTCTAAAGGTCGACATGAGTTTTTCACATTTTTTGGGGGGGGGATTTTTTTATACTTAACGATCCACGTGGACTACGGTTGGAACGGTAAAGTGTGCCGAGCGAAGCGGCAGCGGAGCGAAGGCACCATGCCCGAAGCATGGCGAGCGAAGCGGGCCATGCGAGGGGACGCGGTGCACTAATTTGGGATCCCGGTCACTTTACGAAGAAAACGACACAAAAAATAATAATCCTCATGTCGACCTTTAGACCTGTCGACCTAGCACATGTCGACCTAGAAACCCTGTCGACCTTCCATCCATGTCGACCTAGTGACTGTCGACCTATAGTGGTCGACCTAAACATTGTCGCCCTAGACACTGTCGATAAAACAAACCACACCCGTTATCTGTGCCCGCACAAACACCGGGGTACCACTACACCTGCTACTAATATTAGGGTCTGGGAAACTGGATTGTAATTATATATCAAGTATAAAGACTTTAGTTGCTCCCATAACACAAACACTGAAGACGGGGAGGTGGTCCCCGAAACGTTGGCCGTATTGATTACACTGCATTGAAGTTTTCACAAGTCTTCTGAGTGCCGCCTCTTATTCTTCATCTGTGATATATATATCCCCTATATATTTGCCTTAATCTGTGACTCTGTGCTCGTAACGCTGGGCGGAGTCACAGAGCTGGGCGGAGTCAACTTCATCTGCTGCAGGGAGCTACTCCATACCCAGTGCCAGCAGCAGTCAGGTGCAAGTCCCTACCTTACAGTATAGGAGGTGAGGATGTCCACTAGCTGCCGGCTGCTGTGCCTGTCCTCCCCCCCCCCCCCCCCCCCCCCAATCACCTGTGACAGCGGGCTGTGTGCTGTGCAGTGCGGATCCCGAAAAGGGGGCGGAGCTACTGTGTCACGAGGGGCGGGGCTACACGGAACAGAGGGGCGGAGCTACACGGGACCAGACAGCTGAACAGTGGTGGAATCAGCATTGCAATGACGGCCAGCCAGACTTGGTATGTGGAGGGTGAGAGAGAAATGTGTGTGTGTATATAGTGTGTGTGGGTGTGTGTGTGTATATAGTGTGTGTGTGTGTGTGTGTGTGTGTATAGTGTGTGTGTGTTTGTATATAGTGTGTGTGTGTGTGTGTGTGTGTGTGTGTGTGTGTGTGTATATGGTGGGGTGTGTGTGTTTGTATATATGTGTGAATTGTGTGTGTGTGTGTGTGTGAGGTATGTCTGTGTGTGTGCACTTTATGGACGCCACTGCTGAGGGGGCCATTACATGCAAGGACGCTACTAATATAGGGGGGGCATTACGTATAAGGACGCTACTACTATGGGGGGGCATTACATATAAGGACGCTACTACTATAGGGGGGCATTACGTATAAGGACGCTACTACTATAGGGGGGCATTACGTATAAGGACGCTACTACTATAGGGGGGGCATTACGTATAAGGACGCTACTACTATGGGGGGCATTACGTATAAGGACGCTACTACTATAGGGGGGGCATTACGTATAAGAACGCTACTACTATGGGGGGGCATTACGTATAAGGACGCTACTACTATGGGGGGGCATTACGTATAAGGACGCTACTACTATAGGGGGGACATTACGTATAAGGACGCTACTACTATAGGGGGGGGCATTACGTATAAGGAGGCTACTAATACTGGGGGGCATTACATATAAGGACGCTACTACTGGGGGGGCATTATGTATAAGGACTCTATTACTTCTGGGGGGCATTATGTATTAGGACGGTGCTACTACTACTGGGAGGGCATTACATGTAAGGATGCTACTACTACTGGGGGGGCATTATGTATAAGGACGGTACTACTACTGGGGGCACATTATGTATAAGGATGCTACTACTACTGGGGGCATTACGTATAAGGACGCTACTATTACTGTTGGGAGGCATTACATATAACTGCTACTACTACTGGGGGGCATTACGTATAAGGACGCTACTACTACAGGTGGGGCATTACGTATAAGGATGCTACTATTACTGTTGTGGGGCATTACATATAACTGCTACTACTACTGGGGGGGCATTATGTATAAGGACACTACTACTATTGGGGGGGCATTATGTATTAGGACGCTACTACTACTGGGGGGGCATTATGTATAAGGATGCTACTACTACTGGGGGGGCATTATGTATAAGGATGCTACTACTACTGGGGGGGCATTATGTATAAGGACGCTACTATTACTGTTGGGGAGCATTGCATATAACTGCTACTACTACTGGGGGGGCATTATGTATAAGGACACTACTACTATTGGGGGGGCATTACGTATATGGACGCTACTACTACGGGTGGGGCATTACGTATAAGGACGCTACTACTACGGGTGGGGCATTACGTATAAGGACGCTACTACTACGGGTGGGGCATTACGTATAAGATGAATAAGATTGTGCTACATTGTGGCGTAATTTTAAATGGGGGTACTATTGTGTGGCCATGCCCCTTAGTTGTGAGACCACACCACTTTTCCCGATGCACAACAAAGGAATATGGGAGGGCGCAAAATTCATAGTTTGCAGGGGGGCGCTGAACACCCTAGCACCGGCCCTGGCCACCAGTAGCAAAAGTACACCACGGCCACTGACACTATCTGCAGGGAGGGGAACAGCGCTGATATGGAGGGTACTTGCAGGCAGCGAGTCGCCGCCCGCAGCTCCTCTCCCACCTACACACCATACCTGCCGCCTGACACCCACACCCCAGGGAGAGGGCGCTAGCTCAGGCACCGCTAGATCAGCATCTGCAGCATACAGACAAGGGCTGCCATGCTCAGCGGCAAACGGTGCAGAGCATGTGCAGCGGGACAGTGCCAGGACGGGACACGCACTAATCAACATTGCTGCTGGGCCGGAGCTCCCTCCGTCTGCAGCCTAAGGACGCGCGCCGCACCTCTCCAGGGAAACACCATGCCTGCCCGCCCACAGGGCTCCGGACGCTTACCTATGCTCCGCGATCACAGCAGCTGACGCTGCCATGCAGGATGGAGGAATGACGCCCGTCAGATGGGGCGGACAGTGTGCGGCGGAACGGGGCCAGGAAGGAATGCTGACCACGACCCATTGCTGCTGGGTCTGAGCTCCCTCCCTCTGCAGTCACAATCTCACAGCAGCAGCCTGGAGGTTAGTGGCCACCACGACCCGCACATCCTTACCTCACACATACCTCACACATACCTCACATATACCTCACACATGAGAGCAAAGGTACACACACTGTGACATCACACCTGTAGCCCACCCCTATATCTGCTAAGTACTCCCTATGCCCTGTCACCCTCATCCTGCTCTCTAACTGCCTGTCTGTGTACTGGCCTTCACCCCTCTCACACCATCACCAACCCTCACTAACTACCACAGAGACTATGTGCACTGATATCTGCCCCTCCACCACCTGCAGCGCCCCTGGACCCCTCCCCATCACCGCAAACCCCCGCACCTGCCCCTCCACCACCCATGGCACCCCCACCCACTGCGCCTTCGGACCCCCTACCCCACCCGCAGTGTCTTCCAAACCCCTCCCCCATCTACAGCAGCCCCTCCCCCATCCGCCACACCCCGCATCTGGCTCTCCCCCACCCGCTGCACCTTTGGATCCCCTACCCCACCCACGCAGCAGGTCCTTCCCAATCCGCATCGCCTACACCATTCGCAACAGCACCGCACCCGCCACTCCCCCACCCACGTTACCCCCGCATCCACCCCTCCCCCACCCACCGCGCCCCCTGGACACCTCCCCCATCCACTGCACACCCGCACCCACCCCTTCCCCATCTGCAGCGCCTTCGGAACCCCTCCTCCATCCGCAACAGCCCTGCAGCTGCCATCCCCCACCTGCAACACCCCTGCTCCTACCTCACCCACAGCGCCTTCATACCCCCTCCCCCATCCGCGGTCCCCACTCCCCAAACCCCTTCCTGTTGCAAGGGACTACGCCCCCTTCACCATCGGACGCCCTATCATTGTGCAATATTCAAACACCAACAAAACTAGGAATGCAGGTAATACTCCATATATTGAACCCCAGAAAGGCGTGCAGGGGTTAAGGGGGCGTAGCCCCTTCCGACGGTGTGAAGAGCGCCCGTAGGGCGCGATGAAGCACCTAGTATATATATATATATATATCAGTAGGTCTCTGAATGACAGGCTTTGGTTGGCGACATTAAGAACTACAAGTGTCCTGAGGTCAGTATCAGCGCATATCTGATATTCTAGCAGCAAGTGAAGCTTTTTATTAAACATGGTTTAGTGCAGAAATTCTAAACTAAATACAGGTTGCCGTATATACATCATGGCCCTCATTCCGAGTTGTTCGCTCGCAAGGCGATTTCAGCAGAGTTACACACGCTAAGCCGCCGCCTACTGGGAGTGAATCTAAACTTCTTAAATGTGCGACCGATGTATGCGCATTTTTGCGATCAAAAACGAGTTAGCAGTTTCTGAGTAACTCCAGACTTACTCTGCCTGTGCGATCAGTTCAGTGCTTTTCGGTCCCGGCTGACGTCAGAAACACACCCAGCGTTCGGCCAAGCACTCCCACCGTTTCTCCAGACACGCCTGCGTTTTTTCCGGAAACGGTAGCGTTTTCAGCCACACGCCCATAAAACGCCATACATCCGCCCAGTAACACCCATTTCCTGTCAATCACAATGCGATCGCCGGAGCGATGAAAAAGCCGTGAGTAAAATTACTTTCTTCATAGTAAAGTTACTTGGCGCATGCGCAGTGCGAACATTACGCATGCGCACTAAGAGAATTCTCACTGCGATGCGATGAAAAATACCGAGCGAACAACTCGGAATGAGGGCCCATGTACTTTACAAATCACGTCGCACTTACATTCAATCCGAACGGAAAATTTCCTGTTTTGTATTAGAGCAATGCAGAGAGGAAACAACACAACAAGCATGAAAGCAAAATGAAAACCACAAGTTTATACTTATTAGCCTGATATGTACCAAGCTGTTCCGTATGTCTGTTAGTGTTTATGTCATGGACCGAGTTACTTTGTTATCCTGTGTTGTGGAGCTTCTGGACTGAGAGTTATATGATGAGAGATACATATGGCCGAATCTGCTTCAATATTTATTTCTTCATTCCTCCCCCCCACCCCCTTACTCCCCCACATTTCTTCTGCACCATCTGGTCCCTTAGTAGATCCTAACCCTTCATCTCCCTAAGGGTGGGATGTTTCAAACTTAAAAATATGGTAAACCCCAAGAAAACTGCGGTTTTCTGAATTTTACCGCAGTACATATGGTTCACCTTATGTTTAAAAAGTGCATAGTAGAGTTCTATAGGACTATGATGTGCTGGTATGCAGCAAGCTCCAGAACTTCTGCACATTAGGCAACGTCATCTATAGATGGAGCTGCCTATAGAAGCCTATGGGCTCCTTTATATGAAAATCCCCAGAGAGGGATCCAAAGATGATTGTGCATGCGCAGGCCAATGGCCAATAGCCAATAGGACTTCCAGGTCATAAACCCAGAAGTCTTCTCTTTACATGGGATAGCTCCTCTACCCTCTAATAGACCTGATAGGAAGCTTTTAGAACAAGTTTTGAGATGTATAAAATAAATGTAGGAAATGAGGCCATATGATTGATCTTCTGTAAGTTTTCCTGCATCAGCCAATCTTGGTGGCACTACTGTAGCGCTATGGAGCCCAGAGGTCAGGGGTTTTACTACAATGCCGGGTCATCCTCTCAGGGCGCATTCTCTGCTGCTGTGAGTAATGGCCGGTCCTCCCACATAGTCGGAAAAGATCAGAGTTGTCGCTTTGAGTGTGGTAGACCTTCGCCATGGTATAGGTGTGAGCCATGTTCCATCCCTTGGGTCCAACTATGTAACATCACATTGATAATGTTAGATCTAAAATGGGAGGAAGTTTTTGTTTGCTCATAAAGGGAAACAGAGGTGCTGATTTATGATTTTGATGGTGGGTGCTCAAACCTGTGACGCCCGCCGGTGAGGGGGCGTATCCTCGCTTAAATGGATGTGGTCTCACTAAAATTTTAAATTGGCGTTTCAATGCCCGTGATACATTATGACCTACAGTAAAGCTTCTAATTCATTTTAAATTACCTACTCGTTGCCAAGGGTTTCATGCACTGGGTGTCATACTCATTGCCAAGGGTTTCATGAGCTGGGTGTCTTGCTCATTGCCAGGGGTTTCATGTGCTGGGTATCATCCTCATTGCCAAGGGTTTCATGAGCTGGGTGTCTTGCTCATTGCCAGGGGTTTCATGTTCTGGGATGGGCAGGGCCGGTGCAAGGCTTCTCGGCACCCTAGGCAAAACCTCTGCCTGCTGCCCCCCCTCCCCCTCCCCACACACACACTACCCACACCCACTCACCCCTCAGGAAAAAGTGTGGCAGTGGCTTCTTAAAAGTTCCACAACTGTCAAAAAGAGACCGTCCCTAAACAAAATATATATTTTTAAAAAAAGCACGCTTACTGACACAAGATTCCGCTGACACAAACACAGTGTCACAGATACACTACCACTACTTACACAGACTTCACTTATTGTCACATACATACTTACTGACAGACACCCCCTAACTGACATAGATACTAGTTACTGGTTACTGGCAGATACCTCTTAGTGACACAGATGCCCCTTACTGACAAATACCCCTGACACAGACACCAGTTATTGGCACATACATACCCAGACATACCTTACTGACACAAATTTACTGACACAAATACTTATTGACATATACCCTTTACTGACACACACACTACTTACAGATATACAGTACACCCCTTACTGACACCACTTACTGGTATATACATAGACACCCCTTGCTGACAAAGATACAGTTTACTGACACACACTACACAGACACCACTTACCGACACAAACACTTACTGACACACACACACACACACACACACACACATACACACACACACTACTTACTGACACACACACCACTTACTGACACAAACACACACAGACACCACTTACTGACACAAATGCACATACTACACAGACACCACTTACTGACACACACACAAACACCACTTACTGACACACACAAACTACACAGACACCACTTACTGACACAAATGCACATAGACACCACTTACTAACACACACACACACACACACACACACACACGCACACCTCCTACATAGACACCACTTAATGACAAACACACCCTACATAGACACCACTTACTGACAAGAATTCAGACACCACTTACTAACACACAGACACCACTTACTTACACAAACTAGAGATGAGCGGGTTCGGTTCCTCGGAATCCGAACCCGCCCGAACTTCACCCATTTTTCACGGTTCCGAGCAGACTCGGATCCTCCCGCCTTGCTCGGTTAACCCGAGCGCGCCCGAACGTCATCATCCCGCTGTCGGATTCTCGCGAGATTCGTATTCTATGTAAGGAGCCGCGCGTCGCCGCCATTTTTCACTCGTCCATTGGAGATGAGAGTGAGAGGACGTGCCTGGCGTCCTCTCAGTTTCTGTGTTCAGTGTGCTGCAAATATCTGTGCTCAGTGTGCTGCAAATATCTGTGCTCAGTGTGCTGCAAATATCTGTGCTCAGTGTGCTGCAAATATCTACGTTCTCTGCCTGAAAAACGCTCCATATCTGTGCTCAGTGTGCTGCAAATATCTGTGCTCAGTGTGCTTTATTGTGGGGACTGGGGACCACCAGTATTATATAGTAGGAGGACAGTGCAGAGTTTTGCTGACCAGTGACCACCAGTATTATACGTTCTCTGCCTGAAAAATGCTCCATATCTGTGCTGCATTGTAGTATATAGTAGGAGGACATTGCATAATTTTGCTGACCAGTGACCACCAGTATATAATATATAGCAGTACGGTACAGTAGGCCACTGATCTACCTACCTCTGTGTCGTCAAGTATACTATCCATCCATACCTGTGGTGCATTTAAGTTGTGCGCAGTATATATATAGTAGTAGGACAGTGCATAATTTTGCTGACCACCAGTATATAATATATAGCAGTACGGTACAGTAGGCCACTGCTCTACCTACCTCTGTGTCGTCAAGTATACTATCCATCCATACCTGTGGTGCATTTAAGTTGTGCGCAGTATATATATAGTAGGAGGACAGTGCATAATTTTGCTGACCACCAGTATATAATATATAGCAGTACGGTACAGTAGGCCACTGCTCTACCTACCTCTTTGTCATCAAGTATACTATCCATCCATACCTGTGGTGCATTTAAGTTGTGCGCAGTATATATATAGTAGTAGGACAGTGCATAATTTTGCTGACAACCAGTATATAATATATAGCAGTACGGTACAGTAGGCCACTGCTCTACCTACCTCTGTGTCGTCAAGTATACTATAAAGTATACTATCCATCCATACCAGCTACTTCATTGCACCTCTTTTTTCTTTGCATCATGTGCTGTTTGGGGACTATTTTTTGAAGTGCCATCCTGTCTGACACTGCAGTGCCACTCCTAGATGGACCAGGTGTTTGTGTCGGCCACTTGGGTCGCTTAGCTTAGTCACACAGCGACCTCGGTGCAAATTTTAGGACTAAAAATAATATTGTGAGGTGTGAGGTGTTCAGAATAGACTGGAAATGAGTGGAAATTATGGTTATTGAGGTTAATAATACTATGGGATCAAAATGACCCCCAAATTCTATGATTTAAGCTGTTTTTTAGGGGTTTTCTTAAAAAAACACCCGAATCCAACCAAAAAATTTCAGGGAGGTTTTGCCAAAACGCGTCCAAATCCAAAACTCGGCCGCGGAACCGAATCCAAAACCAAAATACAAAACCCGAAAAATGTCCGGTGCACATCTCTAACACAAACACCATTTACTGACACAAATGCACGCAGACACCACTTAGTGACACAAACAGCAACCACTTACTGACACAAGGTGAGAGAGTAACCCCCGGGTGTGCGCTGCTTCTCGCAGATGTCAGACCGTTTTTCCATCCACGGACCCAGCTGTCATCTTCTCAGTGCAGCCTACTCCTCCATGCCCAGGTTTTGGTCCTACTGGCAGGCGGGGGCCGAGTCCTCTGGGACACCCACTGATATCGCAGCGGAGCAGGGACAGGAAGTTGCTGGTCACAAGATGCAGGAGGGAGGGGGAGGCAGCGGGTAACAATCAAGAGCGGGAGTCCAATTGTGGGGGGAGGAGGGGGAGCTGGTAAAAACATGCAGGAGCCAATTGCGGGATCGCGTGAAGGGGGGGGCGGGGAGTGGATAACAAGATGCAGGAGCCGATCGCAGGGTGTGGGAGTGGGTAACAAGATGCAGGAGGGGGGCGGGGAGTGGATAACAAGATGTAGGAGAGCCGATTGCAGGAGGGGGGAGGCGGGTAACATTTGGGAACATAATCACAGGGGGAGCCCAATTCCGGGGGGGAAGGGGGGGAGCAGGCAACATGATGTGGGAGCCAATCGCGTGGGGATCTGCCAGCTGGTAATTTATTCAGTGTGTGGTGCCGCCCTCCAGTGGTCGCCGCCCATAGGCAGCTGCCTAAAGCTGCCTAGTGGTAGCGCCGGCCCTGGGGACGGGTGTCATGCTCGTTGCCAGGGGTGTGTAATGCCAGTTGCCAGGGGTAATGCTCGTTGCCAGGGGTGTGTTATGCCAGTTGTCAGGGGTAATGCTAGTTGCCAGGGGTGTGTAATGCTAGGTGCCAGGGGTAATGCTAGTTGCTAGGGGTGTGTAATTCTAGCTGCCAGGGGTAATGCTCGTTTCCAGGGGTGTGTAATGCTAGTTGCCAGGGGTAATGCTAGTTGCTATGGGTGTGTAATTCTAGCTGCCAGGGGTAATGCTCGTTTCCAGGGGTGTGTAATGCTAGTTGCCAGGAATTTGTACAGCCAGCCCGCCCGCCAGCCCGCTCCCTCCCTCTCCTCCCTGTTACTCAGGGGGTGGAGTTTTGCAAAATGACACGTTGCATCGTGACATCACGATGCAAACACGTCATTCCATGAAACTCCGCCCCCCAAGCTGAGTACTATGACAGGGAGGATGGGGAGGGAGAGGGTTAGGTGAAAAGTGCCGCGGCGGGCGCCCGTGGGTGCTTGGGCCCAGGAGCACCCATGGAATTAGCGACTATGAAGGGAAATGAAAAGACAAACCTAGGCTACAGACCAAGGGGTCTTTTCATGAAGCAGTGTAAAGAGTGGAGAACCAGACTAGTGGAGAAGTTGCCCATGGCATCCAATCAGCATCTGGGCTTGGTAAAGGCTTCCTTTAAAGCTGATTGGTTGCCATGGGCAACTTCTCCACGAGTCCTTTTCTCCACTGTTTTCACTGCATCATGAATAGACCCCCAAACACCTATGATGGAGCGCTCCTGAGTATGGTGAGTACAGTAGGTTCATTAAACCTGCTGAAGAAATATTGTTAAGCGCAACGGAATTTGCTGGCGCTATATATTTATTATTTATTTATTTTCCTTTATTTATATGGCGCCACAAGGGTTCCGCAGTGCCCAATTACAGAGTACATAAACAAATAATTAAAACAGGAAAACAGCAACTTACAGTTGACGACAATATAGGACAAGTACAGGGTAAATAAACATAGTTACATCAGCAGATGACACTAACATAAGTATCAGGTGGCAGAAGACTGATGGATGTGGTACAGTTGAAGATTATTAAAGTAAGAAAAAGGATAAGCACATGAGAGAAGAGGACCCTGCTCGTGAGAGCTTACAATGTAAAGGGGAGGGGTAGACAGACAGTGGTGACACAGATGGGGTACCTAGAGAACGTGGAACAGAGGGTTAGGATGAGATTTGGCTGGGTTTGGTGAAGAAGTGGGTTTTGAGAACCCGTTTGAAGTTTTGTAGAGAGGTGGAGAGTCTGAGGGGGAGAGGTAGGGAATTCCAGAGAAGTGGTGCAGCACGTGAAAAATCTTGGAGGTAGGAGTGGGAGGAAGTAATCTGTAGGCAGGAGAGTCGGCGTTCATTAGCCGAGCGAAGAGGACGGGTGGGAATGTAAAGGGAGATAAGGTCAGATATGTAGATGGGAGAGGTGTGGGTGAGGGCTTTGTAAGTGAGTGTGAGAAGCTTGAAATGGAAGCCAGTGAAGCTTGAAATGGAAGCAAGTGAAGGTCTTGTAGGAGAGGAGAGGTGGACGTAGTGCGTTTGGTGAGGAAAATGAGCCAGGCAGCAGCATTGAGGATAGATTGGAGTGGAGAGAGGTATTTGTCAGGAATGCCAGTCAGGAGAAGATTACGGTAGTCCAGTTTTGAGATGACCAGTGAGTGGATAAGAGTCTTAGTAGCATCCTGGGTCAGAAAGGGTCTGATCTTGGAAAATATTTTTTAGATGAAAACGGCAGGTTTGTGAGAGGTGCTGAATGTGTGGTTTGAAGGAGAGAGAGGAGTCAAGGATTACTCCAAGACAGCGCACTTGGGCACTAGAGGAGATAATAGTGCCATCAATAGATAATGAGATTGTAGGAGGTGAGGTTATGTGGGAGGGAGGGAAGATGATCAGCTCAGTCTTAGACATGTTAAGTTTAAGAAAGCGCTGGGACATCCAAACAGAGATAGCAGAGAGACAGTTGGAGATACGAGTGAGGAGAGCAGAGGAGAGGTCTGGAGAGGAAAGATAGATTTGAGTGTCATCAACATAGAGATGATATTGGAAACCAAAAGAACTAATGAGCTTACCTAGTGAGGACGTATAGAGAGAGAAAAGAAGAGGACCAAGGACAGGACCTTGGGGTACACCTACAGTTAGTGGAAGTGAGGGGGAGGTAAAGTCATGAGAGGAGACAGAGAATGAACGGCCAGAGAGGTAGGAAGACAGCCAGGAGAGGGCAGTATCACGCAGACCAATGGAGTGAAGGATTTGCAGTAGGAGAGGGTGGTCCACAGTTTCAAAAGCAGCAGAGAGATCAAGAAGAATAAGTAAAGAGTAGTGGCCCTTAGATTTGGCAGCATGGAGGTCATTGCAGACTTTTGTAAGGGCAGTTTCAGTGGAGTGGAGAGGACGGAAGCCAGACTGGAATGGGTCAAGCAGTGAGTGTGAGGAAAGAAAGGAAGTAAGGCGGTTGTAGACAATACGGTCAAGGAGTTTGGAGGCAAAAGGGAGGAGAGAGATGGGTCGGCAGTTGGAGAGAGTGTTTGGATCAAGGGTAGGTTTTTTAAGAATAGGAGAGATGAGTGCATGCTTGAAGGCAGAGGGGACAGTGCCTGATGAGAGGGAGAGGTTGAGAAGGTGGGAAAGATGAGAACAAGCAGAAGGAGAGAGGTAACGGAGGAGGCGGGAGGGGAAAGGGTCAAGTGGGGATCAATCAAATATATACGGTAAGTAAATGTTAATAAACGTGTAAATCTAAATCAGCTCCATATAAAATTATATTCTGGATTCTGACCAATACTTGTTGATTCGTATAAATAATTTCTTCTTTATAAACCGCTTTAGTAGTATACTGCATGTACAGCGCTGTAACAGGGCTATAGAGTCTGTGATAATGATAGCCGTATAACTGAACAGAACAGATTATAAGATTATTCCTACTTGAAATATAAGGTTCAAACACCATCTGTCCTGCTAAAATGTGTTGGCCCTAATTAATAAAATGAATGAATGGGATATTAAAGTGGTGGAATATGGGCCCTCATTCCGAGTTGATCGTTCGCAAGGCGATTTTAGCAGAGTTGCTCACGCTAAGCCGCCGCCTACTGGGAGTGTATCTTAGCATCTTAAAATTGCGAACGATGTATTCGCAATATTGCGATTACAAACTACTTAGCAGTTTCAGAGTAGCTCCACACTTACTCGGCATCTGCGATCAGTTCAGTGCTTGTCGTTCCTGGTTTGACGTCACAAACACACCCAGCGTTCGCCCAGACACTACTCCGTTTCCCCGGCCACTCCTGCGTTTTTTCCGGAAACGGTAGCGTTTTTTCCCGCACGCCCATAAAACGGCCTGTTTCCGTCCAGTAACACCCATTTCCTGTCAATCACACTACGATCGCCGGAGCGATGAAAAAGCAGTGAGTAAAAATACTATCTCCATTGTAAAATTACTTTGCGCAGTCGCAGTGCGAATATTGCGCATGCGTACTAAGCGGAATTTCACTGCGATGCGATGAAAAATACCGAGCGAACGACTCGGAATGAGGGCCATGATTCATTACCAAAGTAGTACTACTGTTATACAGTTACCATGGCAATTTAACTCTTACTCACATTACAGATAGCGACACACAATTATGTGATCTGTGGGAAATGGTACACATATTATACACTTGGGGGTTTATATACTAAGGGATCTGATGTACTAAGCATTGGAGAGAGATAAAGTGGATGAAGATAACGTGCCAACCAACCAGCTCAAACACGGCCTGTAAAATGACAGTTAGGAGCTGATTGGCTGGTACTTTATCTTCGTCTACTTTATGTCACTCCATGGCTTTGTACTACATAGACCGCTTGGTCTATGAGGGTCCGATTAGTTTCTGCTTATAACTAAACCAGACATTAATTAACCATGTTGATTTTAATAAGCATAATTCAGGTGCTTATTAAAGGGCAGAACTGGCTTCACCAACCAACAACAAGTAGTTGGATGAGTTCAATATACAAAGAACTAGTGATATCACTGAGACATGGGGGAATTGATACCTGAGGGCCTGTTGCCTGAGTGATGTCACTAGATTTTGGTCCAACACTCAAAATGGCCGCCTCCAGTCAGCTGCCTCCCAGCTTTCCTGATTTAGGCCAGACAGCCCAACTGGGAGAACTATATTGGTTTTTAGTGTTTGGGGGTATATTCCATTCACAGCAGCTGTGCTAAGGTCTGCAGATGCTCTGCAAATGCTCTGCTGCTGGCGTTTAACAGTTTTGCTGGGGGGAAAGGGGGTTGGGCACAGTAAAATGCATAAATAGCATGCCACTTCCTAGTGACTGCATCTTTGACCTGCTTCCCCTACTTTAAATGTTTTGGGGGTATGTCACTGTGTGAAGGGAACAAGTTCTCTGTATCAAACCTTTTAAAGAGGACAAACAATAGTGTCTCCCTATAGCAACCAATCAAATTCTAGTTATCATTTATTAGTACACAGGGGTGGTGCAAGAGAGGAGGGGGCCCGTGTGCAATCTCTGTGCGGGCCCCTCTCCTGTCTCACCAGTGCATGTGACGAGTAGACTCTGGCACATGCAGGTCTCCAGGAAAATGGCCCTGGCGCCATTGTCATGGTGATATCTTTACTATACATAATGCAGCATTGGCAGAGAGGTATATATACTGTATATAAATTATATAGGCTATGTGTGCAGGGTATATGGGGAAACCATTGTAGATATACCCAATGCTAGCTAGTAAATGTTATAAAATGATACCTAGAATCTGGTTGCTATCGGCAACACCTCGACTTTTCAACTTTCAAAGGTTTGATAAATCTTCCCCCCAATTCTCAGAAAATCCGCCATGGACAGAATAGAAATGGTTTATGTGACACTCCGCTTGCCAAGAATTCCTGCAGATCAGGATAATAAATAAATGCCACACATGCAAACAAAATGTATCCAGGACTGGCTTCAATTACCTCCTCTATGCGTGTTGTCTCAGTGGCACCGTAATAAACAATCTTTTTATAATACGTTTTTAAAGGATCTGACAACCGTTCAGTCCAAATAAGCAAGTGAATTAGACAATTTCTTTTTATCTTCAAGGCTGTTCTGGAAATAGAATAATTTCTTTTTTTGCCCCTTATCACGGAAATGCGGAAGCTCTGTTTTTTCAATCGATGCACTTGTGGTATCCAGAAACTTAGTATTGCAATGTCTGTGCATGGGGCACTGCATGGAGACCTCACCTATAACAGTACTGAGAATATCACATGACTCAACCCCAGGGCCAGATTATGGACATCATGGGCCTGGAGCTGAAATTTCTGAAGGGCCTATTGCGTGCCACCACACGGGGTGTGGCAGACACTGCAGGTGTGTAGCTACTGATATGGGGGTTTAACCAGTGATGTATATATATTTATAAATTTGTGTAGGCAGGGCCGTCTTGACAGCGGCATAGGCCCCTGGGCAAAGCAATGCACTGGGGCCCTTAACCATCCTGAAGCAATAGGGGTGAGGGGAGCTATCAGTGGCAAGCTTGATGTTACAAACACATGTCAGTTTATAGCTCTATGAAACATTGCCACATAGCAGTGGCAGAAATGAAAAGTCGTGCAAGATGGAATTGTCCTTGAACAAAGTGGTGAACAAAGAGCACCAAACAGTACAAACAATAAAAATATATAGATTTTTTAATTCTTCTGTTTTTTAACTTGCAGCTCAATTGCATGGATCACAGGACTTATAGATGCACATGAACAAGCGCACTATGATAAAGCGCAACAAACAGTACAAACAATAGAACCTAACTATGTGTTCATCAGGGCGAACCTCCAAGTAGCACGCCGGGAAGACACAGAAACCCGCCAACCAGTTGTCATACGAGCGAAAGGCCTCCGGCCCAACACCGCCCTTCGCAAGCGCTTCCTTACCTTCCCTCTTGGTGTCCTCCGTCAACGTAAAAAGGTCGACATATTCCCCCCATCTAATCTTCCTCCTGCAACTCTCACGCAACCCTCGCAAGACTGCCGTGTACTCGCAGCGAACCACACCCGGCAAATTACGCCTCCTCCTTTCCCTACGGGAACTACTACTACTCTTCCGAGACCGCTTATCCCGGTGACGCGCCTCACGCCGCGCTTACTTGTAAGCCCTCTTCTTAGCCTTCACGGTGCTACTAATCGCCGACTGGCACGAAGAAGAAGAGGAAGAAGATCTACTGGATCTACTGCCAGACGAGGAAGAAGAGGACCCCAGCAATATAGCAACTGCATCGGCGTCCCACTCACCGTTAGGCCCGCTTCCGGAAGGTGAAAGGTCCGCCACGACCGGCTCCTCGTCCTGATCGCCACCCGGATCCGCACCTGAAAAAGAAGGGACAACCGCCACGAGAGCCGAAACCCCCCCGGCGGGGATGAAAGCAGACGCCCCTCCGGGCGATGGGGTAGCGGCACCCAGCAACGCAGCGGCGGAGCCCAGACTGCGACATGCCTGTAGAAACTGCGCCTTGGCGGGGCCAGAAGCACCTGGGAGAACGGCCGCGTCGACCGAAGCGGGAACCATGGAAACGCCACCCGGGGAAAAAGTCGACAAAAACGGCGCAAACGCGGCCGTCATGGCCGACATTGCCGCCGCAATCGGTGGAGGGATCCGGAGCCGCAGCCGTAGCCCCAATGGTTCCCCCGTTCCCAGGGTCCGAAGCAGGGACGGCCCCAACCGCCCTCAGATCCCCCGTTCTCTCCCGCGGTGAACCACGAGCCCCAGCGCCGCCCTGGCCCCGCCCACCGGGAGAACTCGCTGACCCCCACCTCCAGACATCACACCCCCCCTCTGGTCCCGTGCTGACACCAATAAAGGCTCCCGGGAGCCCCTCCTGCCAGAGCGGGGAGAGCGCCCAGGGAGTACAGGAGCCCCACAGGCGCGCGCGTGCGAATCCCAAGCCGTCTGGAAAGGACGGCCAGTGGAAGAGCCACTGGCCCCATCCCTCCATGAAGTCCCCTCATTCACTGGGGAGCCGCGGTCCCCGCGCCATAGCAGCCGGAGGGGGAGTCTCGCCAGCAGGCACCCCAGATGGCTCCCCCCGCCGACTGCCCGATCCATTCCGCCGCCCTGTCCCTCACCAGCCGCCGCTGTGCCGGAGGGATCCCCCGGCGCCTGTGGCCTAGCCGGCGAAGGGGCGGACGCACGCGCTGCCGCGCGCGCCCGTGGACGGGCACCCGCAGCAGCGCCAGCAGACTCAGCCCGGGCCACGAGCAAAGTACTCAGGCCCGGGGCCCCGGATGCCGGTTCCTGAGCGGGGGCCGCATCAACATAGCGAGCAGGGGGACCAGAGGATCAGCGGGGACGGGGCAGGGCAGGCCAAACAAGTAAATCCCAGGTAATGGAGAAAGAGGGGCACAGATTAGGAGGGGCACAGTATAAGGTGCACTGCCAACAGCAGCAGCACACCTAAGATTTAAAATAAGGGCAAGCAGCACAGCAAGGAGACAAAGGGGGAAGAGCACTCACCCTCACAACGATAAAAGCAGAAGATGCTGACCCAGCCCCTTTACCAGGCTTAAGAACCCTTTCCACCTACCCCCAACATTCATTCCTATTGGCTAATCATAAACTCCCATAATGCCTTACCGTCCTGCCCCCCAGACTAGCTGAGGTTTAACCCACTCCTCTCCTATTCTGTCAATTCGTTCTCCAATCAATGAAAAAGCATATCCACACAGACACAGGGATATGTTGGAGGGGAATAAGGTCAGCTTGATTTAATTATTTATTAAAAGGAAAGAAAATGTATGATGGTGAAGAAAGACATGCCCTACACACAATATTCCCATCTTTTACAAATACATAGTAACATGGTTTGTGAGGTTGAAAAAAGACAATCTGTCCGTCAAGTTCAACCTATTTGAGTTCTCCTACTCTGGGTGTGTTTTTTATGAGTAGTTTTATCTGTTGACAAAGTTGGCTGTTGTGTTGTATTTGCTCATTTTATTATAACTATGGTACGTGATCTATCCTCCATAACCCTGTATACCAGTGGTTTCCAACATTTTTGAATCACGGCGCCCTAGAATATCAGAATTTTTTTCACAGTACCCCTAGGCCAAAAATTTATTTTTGAGAAATTTAGAAAGATTTGCTTCTGTTTGGCCACATATTTTATGACTGGCAGCTACCAGCACTGGTTTTGCCTATTATATTGACCATGAATAATTTGAATTGGTCCTGGACCACCAACCCAGGGCACCCCTGCAAGTGTGCCGAGGCACCCCAGGGATCCACGGCACCTCTGCTGTATACCCTTATCCATTAGGAATTTTTCTAGGCCATTCTTAAAAGTATTGATCGAGTCTGCCATTACTACTCTCTCAGGTAGGGAATTCCAAACTCGTATTGTCCTTACTGTGAAAAAAACTTTCCGCCTTTGTGTGCGGCATCTCCTCTCCTCTAACCTAAGTGGGTGTCCATTTGTCTTCTGTGTTGGTCTTAATAAAAACAGATCTCAAAAAGCTCTGTGTATTGTCCCCTTAAATATTTATAAATGTTGATCATGTCCTTTCTTAATCTCCTCTTTTCTAGTGTGAACATGTCAATCCTTGCAAGTCTTTCCTGGTATTCCAGCATCTCCATCCCCTTAATTAGTTTGGTCGCCCGCCTCTGAACCTTTTCTAGTTCCAGGATATCCTTTTTGTAGTATGGTGCCCAAAATTGTGTGCAGTATTCCAGATGGGGCCTCACTAGGGCTTTATATAATGGGAGTATAACACTCTCATCCCTTGCATCAATACCCCTCTTTATGCATGAAATACCTTGTTTGCCTTTTTTGCTGCTATCCTACATTGGGTGCTTCTGCTAAGTTTGTTATCTATAAGAACACCTAAATCTTTTTCCAGTACGGAGTCTCCTAAAATCACCCCATTAAGTATGTAGGTGTTATTTTTGTTCTTGCTACCCAGGTGCATTACCTTACACTTGTCTGTATTAAACCTCATTCTCCATTTTGCTGCCCGTGATTCAAGTTTAAATAAATCGTTCTGGAGACTCAACGTCTCCCTCCGAAATTTCTAACCTTACATAGTTTGGTACCGTCTGAAAAAATTGACACCATGCTCTCTAGACCTTCCGGTAGATCGTTAATGAAAATGTTGAACAATAGCGGTCCGAGAACAGACCCTTGTGGCACACCACTTAGAACTTCAATCCAGTTTGAAAAAGTTCCATTTACCACAACGTGCTGCTCCCTATTATCTAACCATTTACTAACCCAAGTGCATATTGAGCTCCCTAGCCCTAGTTCATGTAACTTATATATAAGTCTCATGTGTGGCACTGTGTTGAAAGCTTTAGCAAAGTCTAAAAAGATTACATCCACCGCCTTACCCTGATCTAGGGTCGCACTAACTGTTTCATAAAAGCCTAGTAAGTTTGTTTGACATGATCTATTCTTCACAAATCCGTGTTGGTTCCTAATAATAATCTTTTTGTCTTCAAGGATCTTCTGTACACTATCCCTCAGAATGCTTTCTAGGACTTTCCCCACTATAGATGTAAGACTAACCGGTCTATAATTGCCTGGTTCAGCTTTACTTCCCTTTTTGAAGACTGGCACTACTTCCGCTATACGCCAGTCTTTGGGAACGATGCCTAGTGTAAGTGAATCATTGAAGATTAAAAATAGAGGTCTTGCTAATTCAGAGTGTAGCGCCATGAGAACCCTTGGATGAATACCGTCTGGACCAGGTGATTTATTAATCTTAATTTTTTTTCAATCGGTCACAGACTTCCTCCTCACTTAAATAAGCACTAAGCAGTGGGACATTAACCTTATTGGGTTTGGGTGTTAGTTCGTGCATCTGGTCCTCTATTGTACATACCGATGAGAAAAACTCATTTAATTTATCGGCTATGTCGTTATCATTTTTTATTAAGTCTCCCAGTTTGTCCTTTAAGGGGTATATAGTCTACTTCTTTAATCTTTTGCTGTTGATATATTTAAAGAATGTTTGGGGATTTGATTTACTTTCCTTTGCTACTAGCTTTTCAGTTTCTACTTTAGTCGTTCTTATTTCTTTTGTGCATATCTTGTTGCAAACCTTATAGGACTCGAATGACTCCGCCTTCCCGTTTGATTTGTATTTTCTGAATGCTCGCCTTTTTCTGCCCATTAATTCCTTAATATTTTTATTAAGCCACATTGGTTTGGAGTTTTTAGTCCTTTGTTTGCTGCTCATGGGAATAAATTTACGAGTAATCTCATTGAGCAGTGATTTTAATGCCTCCCATTTCTCCGTAGTGTTTTTTTCCTTGAAACAAAATCTCCCATTCGGTGTCCCTTATAGCTTCTCTCATCTTGTCAAAGTTGGCTTTGCTGAAGTTCAGAGTCCAAGTTGAACCTACAGTATATAGGACTTCTTATGAAAATTGATATTGAATGTGACCATATTGTGGTCGCTGTTTCCTATGGGCTCCCCTACTATAATATTTGATATCAAATCCCCATTGTGTGTCAATAACAGGTCTAAGATTGCGTTGTACCTAGTTGGTTCCTCGATTAGTTGAAGTAAGTAGTTATCATTTAGTGTGTTTAAAAACATATTACCCCTAGCAGTATCGCATGAATTGCTTGTCCAGTTTATCTCCGGATAGTTAAAATCTCCCATCACTATTACGTCGTCTGCTCCTGCCGCTTTATCAATTTGCTTCAGCAATTTTTCCCCGTCAGATATATTAATGCCAGGGGGCTTGTAGCATAGCCCCACTACTATCTTTTTCTTTACCTTTCCCCCGAATGTAATTTCAACCCATAACGTCTCAACAGTGTTTACAGTTTCCTCATGAATATCCTCCCGTATATCAGGTTTTAAAAACGGCTTTACTTAAAGACAAACCCCTCCACCCCGTTTGTTTGATCTGTCTCTCCTGAACAGCGTATAACCCTCTATATTGACTGACCAGTCATGAGATTCGTCCCACCAGGTGTCAGTAATGCTTATAATATCGTACTGATTTCTTGCAGGAAGGATTTCAAGTTCCCCCTTTTTACAGTACCTGTTAGGCTTCTAGCATTTACATACATAAAATTAAGATAAGTATTTCTACTTGTGCTAGGGACAACATTTTCTGCATGCAGTAACGGTAACCCATAAACATCACTAGTCAGTGATTTGGCAATACCCTTGGTAATACCCTCAGTACCCATATTAATGGCCATGAAGTCTGCTCTTTCCTTCCCCCCTTCTCCACCCCCATTTGGTTCCCTACCACCATCTTTACTGTTCTCACTGCATGACCAGTAGTTTCTAACTAAACCCTCCCACCAGGCACCTAGTTTAAAATCTCCTCCAACCTTCTAACCATCCTTGGCCCCCAGCACTGCTGCCCCCTACATCGTTCAGGTGCAATCCATCACGACAATAAAGATGGCGCCTGACTGAGAAGTCCGCCCATTGTTCCAGGAACACAAACCCCTCCAAAACCAGTCCCTAAGCCACACATTTACCTCCCTAATCTCCCACTGCTTCCCTGGGCTAGCGCATGGCATGGGTAATATTTCGGAGAATATTACCTTAGATGTCCTTGCCTTAAGTTTCTTGCCTAAGTCCCTATAATCTTTCTTAAGGACATCCCACCTTCCACTAACTTTGTCGTTGGTGCCAACATGCACCAAGGGCACCAGGTCATTCCCAGCCCCTACCAACAATTTTTCTACCTGGTCTGCGATGTGCCACACCCGAGCACCCAGGAGACAACAGACTGAACAGAGATCACGGTCCAGGTTGCAGATTGCCCTATCTGTCTTACTGATGATAGAGTTCCCTACCACCACAATCTGACTAGGTATCTCACTATCTTTTATCCCAACTGCGCCAGAGGGACCGCTCCTCTGGTTGCTAGAGGGAACAGTCTCCTCCGGCACTGTCACTTCCTCACTATAATCCACCGAATCTAGGTCCAATCGGGCGAACTTGTTGGCGTTTGGTAGTTCTGAGATGTCGTGCCTCCACCTCTTTTTCTTCCTCCTAACTGTGACCCAGCTGGCTACCTGGTCATCCTCATCTAACGGTGACCCTCCTGCAACTCCTCCACCGTTCTATCTAAGCCTTGCTTGAGACTGTGAATCTCCCTCAAACGCATGACGGTTTGCTCTAGATCAGTTACCTGGGCTTCCAGGGCAACCGTTCGCACCCACCTCGTGCAGATGTATTCACACTGGGACGTGAAACGCTAACTCCCTGTTATCTTTAACTAAACGATAATAACTATACTACACAATATAGTATTATAGCCTAGCTGTGAAGGAAAAACAATAATAACTACAGTACAATAACAATTACAGAACAGTAATTCGTAATTCAAATCAAGGATAGGGGGAGAGAGAAAAGAAGAAAAACACTTATGTACTATACAATACACAATAAATTCAAAACAGTAATATAAAGTTGGTAATCTGATACTTATCTGTGGGGGCCCTCTCCTGCGTCACCCCTGTACCTCCTCCTATCGATGGGCCTGCTGTCCTGCTCAGTCAGCACAACCTGTCTCCTTCGGCTGCCGGGGCCCTCGTCTTGTCCCCTGCATCGGCTCCCGCTCTGTCCCCTCTCCGGCACCTTAACTTGTTCCTGCTCCGGCTCCTGCACCACTCTGTCCCCTCTCCGATGGCGGCGCCTGTGCAGTCCCCTCTCCGGCACCTTCACTAGCTACTGCATCAATGACCCCAGTAGGGCAGAATCAGCCTGAACCCGTTTATTGGCGGCGATCAGAACCTTTAAGACCTAAATCAAGACAGCTGCAAAACAATAATCCAGCAGTCACAAAAAGCAGGTGGGGAGACGGGAATTTTCAAAAAGGCAAGAGACCTCCCGGCCAGGTAATCACTATGATACACCAGCTGCTTACCTCCAAAACGCCACCCACTAACTCTAATAGGACTACACAAATCAGACCATAAAAAGGAGACACCCTTTGCTCCTAAATGTATTCTGACACAACCTAGTGGTTTAATTTCCATCAAACATATAAAATACCTTCTATTTTTGTTCACCACCAGCCCCAACATTAAATTAATAGTATTCCCATTTAATAATCACCAAGGTCTCAGATTTAGCAGAATTTTTGGGCAACTGAACAACAGTGCTGGAGTAAATCATGCTTAAGTCATGAGCACCTGGGGTAAATAGCGGGCAGCACTGCATTTGTTGTGGCCCTGCCTGAATCCCTCATCACCCACATTTACACAGTGGCAGGTGGGGAGTTTGACTGGGGTGGTACACCTGTTAAACCGTAATGCAGTTGTCTTAAGGTGAGCTCAGGGAGGACATAAACCTCACGTGGAGCAGAACACACCTCTTCCCTGTGCCCCTTCCAACACACTTTTTCTCTTGCCCTGTACCTTCTCCCGGCACCCCCATCTGCCCTATACACCCCCTACATTCCTCCTCCTGTTCTGCTGTGGTGGTAGGTAAGCGTGTTGTCCTGATTTTAATCACATTTGCCTTATAACTCTGCTTTTGCCAGCAATAACCCAGACAACGGTTCAATTCACTAACTCTTGCCAGCGAACACTTCCCAATGCAAACTGCACAAGCATTATGGCGGCATTCATTCCATTCTAATACTTCCGATCTCTCTCCAGTGAAGACTGCTTGCACGTGAACAGCCCAACAGGCTAGCTTGCACAGCGGCTCTGCCAGGCCCAAACCCGGTTACTTTTTAGACTTTGCAGGGACAGGTTCCTATCAGAACATTTTGATAAATTATTTATTATTGCCGCGCTATGTTGCAATAAGCAATTATAATTATCGGGATAAAATGTAATCCATAATTAATATGCCCCAATGCCTTATTGGAAAAGACAATGGCGGTGATCTAAATGGGCAAACTGGCTGCAAACACTGAAATAAGTAGCAGGGAGGCAGAAAACTGAGGGATTTGCTGCCATCAAAGGGAGTATTGAAAAGAAGATAGGTTAAATAAGAGACGTAAAAGCATATGAGGGAAGAGGGCCCTGCTCGTGAGAGCTTACATTCTAAAGGGTAGGGGCACACAGACAGGGGTGACAGAGATGGGGTAAAAAGTGAGCGTGGGCCACAGAGGGCTATACCTTAAACATACATATTTAGCACCGCTATGTCATTGATTTTTATGGGGCTGAGAGATATGTGTCAACCCTTGATAGAGATAACAACCAATCAGCTCCTAACTGCCATGTTACAGGCTGTGTTTGAAAAATGATAGGAGCTGATTGGTTGGCACTTTATCTCTCTCTACTGTCTCATCTCCCCCTTATATGGAAAACCAGCTCGTTTTCTCTGGATTCAGGGCTACTTTCCTAGATAATACAGTATAGACCCCTAAGAAACAGTGACAATAAAATGTATTCTTCTTTAACAAACGAACAAAAAAATTTGTGTAGATTAAATTTAGGAAACTTTTTGCTTTCTACGAATTATATAGAATTACGAATTGGTACTCGTGGCATGCTGTGACTTGTAATCCTACAACAGCTAGTGAGCCACATATTGCCGTCCCCTGGAATAGCTTATTCTTTTCTGTCCAGGAACTCAGAAATGTTGACATATGCCCGACAAAAAATGTTCTTATGTACATACTGTATGCAACAGACGGCATGCTGTCATTTAATGCACAAGCTGACATTATGCAAATGTTACCGAGGACGCGTTAAGTAAACTTTACCAAGATGATATCATCTGATGTGTACTTAGAAATGACATTTTCTGAAATTGTGCCATCGCATAAACTGTAGATTTTTTTCCTCTTGGTGAATTTTCTAGAAACAATTCTGCAAATCAATAAATTACTCTGTTTTCAATGTAAACATCACTATAGACCTGCACTATTTAGCCTCAAACCAGGACTAACAAGGATACGTAAAAACCTTCAGAAAGTGTCTGGAATGAGTGTCGAAAACTAGAAATTTAGGTATCCAGCCACAGCCCAAAGAAAATAAGTACAAGATCCATGGAATGTAAATAGAATTTGGTTTATATTTTGATGTGTTTGGGTTTGGTAATAATATGTCTGAGTTTATGGAATCACAGAAGTTGTCCTGTCTTAATTAAGGTTCTATAATAGTCCTAAACAAACTGTGATATAAATGTTTACATTTCAGCGCCAGTCACGTCGCCTGTCACAGGAAATCTGTCAAGCAAAAGTTGGGTCGTGATCATGAATAAAACGTTTGATAGGGATGGTATTCGCCGTCGCGGGCCAAAGCCGTCTGTTGGCACAGTGTTTGAAGGTGTTAATAGATGTGATCACAAGAAGCAAGACGTCCGTGATTAAATGGCTGAAGCTTGCGGCCTAGTTTATAACAATTGCGCAACCTGATCTCCGACCACTTCCATTCCTTGATTAGGGCCGTGATTTAGCCACTAACTTCCGCACATGGCTGGAAATGGAAACTAAATATGAAACCACACTTGATTTACATGAAAGAGCCGCAATAAACATTCTCGTAGACTGATTTGGGGACCATGCCATAGCTGTCAATATAGTTTTTGCATTGTGTTCTACTGGACGGTGTACCTGTTGTGTACAAGCAGTTGAGGCAGCCATTTTGAACCAGTATTCAGGGAACTGCAGTCTGTCAAATATCTATGACACAGTGACATTACTGTTGCTGGCAGTGCCAATACTTGCCAACAATGCACGGTGGGCACCTCACTAGAATAGGATTTGCTAAGAGAAAGTCTGATTTGCTTAAGGAAAATATGTCTCCCTACAATGATAACGAGGAATATGTTTAATATGTAGGAAATAGGTGTGTACATGCGGTGGTATGACAAAGATATGTACACACCAGCAGAATGTATTGACCTAATTAGCAGTCCAGTGGCTAAACCAGTAGTGCGGTCTATTGAGGATTGTAGTGTTAGGGTCTCCTGCTCTGTGCTGCCACGTCGTCATGGCAACCGGGAGACAAGTGCTAGCGGAGTAACCTGAGCGTAGCTGATACTCCGGTTCGGGTCTTTTGCTGTGCAGTGGTTACAGGCTCTGTGCACGGCAGGGGATCCGGTGCTGGTTTTTGTGCTCACAGTCTGTGAGGTCTGAGTGGGAGCGTGGACAGCACCTGCTATATAAACCCTCTTCTCAGGTTAGGCAGATGCTGCTGAATCTTTGTTGGTTAGTCAGTTCCTGAAAGCTAGCTAGTACTGTGTAAACTTTGTATTTGTTTGTTGCTTACTGCAAATAGGCCTTGGGATTTGGTATTACACTCTGCCAATCCAGACCTAGCAGTAAGACTGGAGTCAGTCGTTTAACCTGCTGGGGTTCTTTTGCTACTCTGTGAACCTAGCAAGTTTGCGGCTGTATTCTCAGACTTGCCTGCCAAAATCCTTTCTCACTGTGCAAGGTGTTCAGGTGTCAGTTTAGTGGCAGTAAGCTGAACCAGTGCACTGCAAGTGAGGACTAGGATTGTGGAGACTCTCCTTGTGTCTATTATTCCATCTCTGACCAAGGAGTTTACTTCCCCAGTCTGTCTGTGAGTTCATTTGTTTTGCATCCCTCACCGTTCAGACACCAGTACATTCCTGCTGGCACTGGTGTGCATAACATATTCAGCAGCCTAATACTCCTGTTGAAATTTTGTGGGAATATGGAGCATACCCCTCAAAATACTTTGCAACAGGTGGTCGATCAGGTGCAGGTCCTGACTCGACAATTTAATGATTTGTCCATTAAAATGCACACCTCGCAGGCCGCTGGCGGAGCTCCCGCAGCAGCAGTACCTTCAGGGGTTAAGGAGCCGAAAGTAAATCTCCCGGATCGTTTTTCTGGAGATCGCTCGCAGTTCTTTTGTTTCAAGGAGAGCTGCAAGCTATGGCCCTCATTCCGAGTTGTTCGCTCGGTATTTTTCATCGCATCGCAATGAAAATCCGCTTAGTACGCATGCGCAATGTTCGCACTGCGACTGCGCCAAGTAACTTTGCTATGTAGAAAGTAATTTTACTCACGGCTTTTTCATCGCTCCGGCGAACGTAATGTGATTGACAGGAAATGGGTGTTACTGGGCGGAAACACGGCGTTTCAGGGGCGTGTGGCTGAAAACGCTACCGTTTCCGGAAAAAACGCAGGAGTGGCCGGAGAAACGGTGGGAGTGCCTGGGCGAACGCTGGGTGTGTTTGTGACGTCAACCAGGAACGACAAGCACTGAACTGATCGCACAGGCAGAGTAAGTCTGAAGCTACTCTGAAACTGCTAAGTAGTTAGTAATCGCAATATTGCGAATACATCGGTCGCAATTTTAAGAAGCTAAGATTCACTCCCAGTAGGCGGCGGCTTAGCGTGTGTAACTCTGCTAAATTCGCCTTGCGACCGATCAACTCGGAATGAGGGCCCATATTTCCAGCTTAGGCCTCAGTCTTCTGGGTCGGAGATTCAGCGGGTGGGCATAGTGATTTCCTTGCTACAAGGAGACCCACAGGTCTGGGCATATGGGTTGCAGCCTGACTGTCCGTCGCTTAAAAGTGTTGATGCTTTTTTTACGGCACTGGGCATGTTGTATGATGACCCTGAGAAGACGGCCTCAGCCGAGGCTCAGATTTCGATCCTTAAGCAAGGGCGAAGGCCAGTTGAGGTTTATTGTACGGAGTTTTGGAGGTTGGCCCATGATACCCAGTGGAATGACCCAGCCCTGAGACACTAGTACCGAAGAGGTCTTTCTAACCAGTTAAAAGACCAACTGGTACAATATCCCTTGCCTGATAGCTTGGATCAGCTCATGCAGTTATCCATTCGGGTGGATAGACGGCTGAGAGAGCGCAGGCTTGAAAGGGAGACCGAGGTTTCCTTCTTTCCCAAGGGAACCTCAGACTCTGAGGAATTTTCCGAGGAGCCTATGCAGATTGGGGCTACCCGCCTCTCCTCGCGTGAGAAGACGCGGAGGAGACAGCAGGGGTTATGTTTGTACTGTGGGAATAAAGGTCATGTGGTAGTATCATGCCCAGAAAAGCCGGAAAACTTCAGGGCCTGAGGGTGATGGGAAATATCCTGTCAGGTCAGAAGTCGGAATTTCCCAAGAAGACTTTTATCATTCCGGTGACCTTGAAGATCCTCGGTCAAACTGTCAAGACTGAGGCCTTTGTGGACAGTGGGGCCGACGGGGTTTTTATGGACCGCCAATTCGCCCTGAAACACTCTGTTCCCTTAGTACCCTTGGCATCGGAAATTGAGATTTGTGGGTTAAATGGGGAACCATTATCCCAGGGTAAAATTACCTCTTGCACTAGCCAGATTTCTTTGTTTATTGGAGCCACACACTCTGAAAAATTGTCCTTTTATGTGACTGTCTGTACTTTTGCCCCATTGGTGTTGGGGTTACCCTGGTTAAGGGCCCACAATCCTCAATTTGACTGGGTCTCTGGGGAGATTCTTAGTTGGGGTACTGATTGTTTCAGGAGTTGCTTGTGCCTTCCAGTCAGGCTTTCGCAGCTAAGTTTGCCAGGATTGCCAGGATGTTATGCAGATTTTGCGGACGTGTTCTCCAAAAGAGTTGCAGAGGTACTACCTCCCCATCGCCCCTATGACTGTGCCATTGATTTGTTGCCGAATGCTAAGCTTCCCAAGAGCAGGTTGTACTCCCTGTCACGTCCTGAGACTCAGGCTATGGCAGAGTACATTCAGGAGAACTTGGCTAAGGGATTTATCAGACCTTCACAGTCTCCAGTTGGGTCGGGGTTCTTCTTCGTGGGTAAAAAGGACGGTTCGTTGCGACCCTGCATCGACTTCAGGGAATTGAACCGTATCACGATTAAAAACTCATACCCACTGCCTCTCATTTCGGTCTTGTTTGACCAGCTTCGTACTGCCACCATTTTTTCTAAGATTGACCTACGCGGTGCGTACAATCTAATCCGAATAAGAGAGGGGGATGAATGGAAGACTGCCTTTAATACCCACTCAGGGCATTATGAATATTTGGTGATGCCTTTTGGGCTCTGTAATGTCCCGGCAGTCTTCCAGGACTTCATGAACGATGTGCTCAGGGAATATTTGGATAGATTCTTAGTTGTATACTTAGATGACATCCTAATCTTCTCCCATTCCCTGGAGGAACATCGGAAGCATGTACGCTTAGTCCTCCAGAAACTCAGAGACCACCGGCTTGGGGCGAAGCTGGAGAAGTGCGAATTTGAAGTTCAGCAAATCGCATTTCTAGGATATATTATCTCCCCAGAAGGTTTCCAAATGGAGGGTTCCAAGGTACAGGCAGTCCTGGATTGGGTGCAGCCCACTAGTTTGAAGGCGCTTCAGCGTTTCCTGGGCTTTGCGAATTTTTATAGACGATTTATCGCTGGATTTTCGTCTATAGTGGCGCCCTTGGTGGCACTCACTAAGAAAGGGGCGGATGTTGCTCACTGGTCTTGTGAGGCCAAAGCGGCTTTTGCCCGTCTCAAAAGGGCATTTGTCTCGGCCAAGGTGCTGCGACACCCAGATCCAGAGCGTCCTTTTGTGGTGGAGGTGGATGCCTCTGAGATGGGTATTGGGGCAGTGCTCTCTCAGATGGGGGTGTCTGATAATCGCCTTCATCCCTGTGCTTACTTTTCCCGTAAATTTTTGCCTGCCGAGATGAATTATGACGTGGGTAACCGGGAATTGTTGGCTATTAAGGATGCACTCGAGGAGTGGAGACACTGGCTTGAGGGGGCTAAGTTTGTGGTCTTAATTCTCACCGACCATAAGAATTTGGCATATTTAGAGTCAGCGAAGCGCCTCAATGCCAGGCAGGCACGATGGGCTTTGTTTTTTGCTCACTTTAATTTTTTTATAACATATCGCCCTGGGTCAAAAAACATCAAGGCTGATGCGCTCTCGCGGAGTTTTGCTCCAATCCAGGAGACCACCGAGGAGCCATTGCCCATTGTGTCCCCATCATGTATTAAAGTGGGCATTACCCAGGACCTCTTGTCATTAGTCCTTAGAGCACAGGAGCAGGCTCCTCCAGACCTTCCGGTAGGTCTTTTGTTTGTGCCTCCTAGTTTAAGACAGCGAGTGTTCCTGGAATTCCATGCCAAGAAGTCGGCAGGTCACCCGGGTATTGCCAGAACTCGGGAGTTGCTATCTAGGGCTGTGTGGTGGCCCTCGGTGGCTAGGGATGTGGATCAGTGGGTTCGGGCATGTGACATCTGTGCCCGAAATAAGACTCCTAGAGGGGTTCCTGTTGGCTCATTACATCCTCTCTCTATTCCATCTAAGCCATGGACCCACATTTCAATGGATTTTGTGGTGGACTTGCCCAAATCCTCGGGGATGACAGCCATCTGGGTTGTCGTTGACAGGTTTTCGAAGATGGCGCACTTTGTTCCATTGGTTGGGCTGCCATCGGCCAGACGCCTGTCTGAATTATTTATGCTGCATGTTGTGCGCCTCCACGGGTTGCCACTTGATGTGGTCTCTGACCGCGGATCCCAGTTTGTGGCCAAATTCTGGAGGGCATTTTGTTCCGATCTCCAGATTTCTGTCAGCTTGTCGTCAGGCTACCATCCGCAGTCTAATGGGCAGACTGAAAGGGTGAACCAGTCCTTGGAGCAGTTCCTCAGGTGTTATGTCTCCAAGTGTCAGACTGACTGGGTGGCTCATCTGTCCATGGCGGAGTTTGCCTATAACAACGCGGCTCACTCTGCTACAGGGATCTCTCCCTTCCTTTGTGTGTATGGGCATCATCCTAAGGCCAATTCTTTTGACCCCCTGGAGTCCACGCCTGGTGGTTCCTCTGTGGTTTCGGTCATTAGAGGTATTTGGAGGAAAGTGAAGAAAGCCCTTGTGTCTGTGTCATTAGTGACCAAAAGGGTTTTTGATAAGCGGAAAAGACCCTGCAGCTTCAAATTAGGAGACTTCGTCTGGTTGTCTACCAAGAATTTGAAGTTGAGACAGCCATCTCATAAGTTAGGCCCCCGGTTCATCGGTCCTTATAAGATCACTAGGGTTATCAATCCGGTGGCATTTCAGTTTGATCTACCTCGTTCTTTGGGTATCAATAAAACATTTCATTGTTCCCTTTTAAAACGGGCGATTAGTAATCCTTCTTCCAGTGGAAGACCTTCCCCTCTTCTGATACGTGGCCAGAGGGAGTTTGTTGTTGAAAGGATTCTTGACTCCAAGATGGTTCGGGGTCGGCTGTCATTTTTGGTGCACTGGAAGGGGTATGGCCCGGAGGAGCGGTCGTGGGTGCGCAGTTGTGATCTTCATGCCCCCAGACTGTTACGATCTTTCTTCTCGCAGTTCCCCGATAAACCCGGTGGTAGGGGTTCTTTGACCCCTCATCAGAGGGGGGTACTGTTAGGGTCACCTGCTCTGTGCTGCCACGTCATCATGGCAACCGGGAGACAAGTGCTAGCGGAGTAACCTGAGCGTAGCTGATACTCCGGTTCGGGTCTTTTGCTGTGCAGTGGTTACAGGCTCTGTGCACGGCAGGGGATCCGGTGCTGGTTTTTGTGCTCACAGTCTGTGAGGTCTGAGTGGGGCGTGGACAGCACCTGCTATATAAACCCTCTTCTCAGGTTAGGCAGATGCTGCTGAATCTTTGTTGGTTAGTCAGTTCCTGAAAGCTAGCTAGTACTGTGTAAACTTTGTATTTGTTTGTTGCTTACTGCAAATAGGCCTTGGGATTTGGTATTACACTCTGCCAATCCAGACCTAGCAGTAAGACTGGAGTCAGTCGTTTAACCTGCTGGGGTTCTTTTGCTACTCTGTGAACCTAGCAAGTTTGCGGCTGTATTCTCAGACTTGCCTGCCAAAATCCTTTCTCACTGTGCAAGGTGTTCAGGTGTCAGTTTAGTGGCAGTAAGCTGAACCAGTGCACTGCAAGTGAGGACTAGGATTGTGGAGACTCTCCTTGTGTCTATTATTCCATCTCTGACCAAGGAGTTTACTGCCACACCCGTTGGTAACCCTTTAGGGTTTTGCTGTTGCCCTTAGCAACAGCATTTCGGATTCTCTACGTATTAAATCACTACATCTCGCTTCTTTCCATCTGAGCATTCCTAATACTAGGGAGACACCCAGTTTCTTAACCTTTGGGCTTCTCTGTTCACTTTGTGTTTATTTTGTTACCCTATCACCTTCTGTGTATGTAATGTCATATTCCCCAGTCTGTCTGTGAGTTCATTTGTTTTGCATCCCTCATCGTTCAGACACCAGTACATTCCTGCTGGCACTGGTGTGCATAACATGTAGATACAGCCGTTCTCACTGTGGTTACAATGGTTAAGACATAAGTGAGGTTGTAGTAGCGCACCGGTCGGTGACTGTTCCTCCAATTGGTAGCGGTGCAGGGTTGCTGGAACAGTGGTAGAAAAGCAGGTACCGTAGGATCTAGCTGGAGCTAAGGGGGAGATGTCCATCTCCCACTATGTCACTCTACACAGTAACAAGATGGCAGTGCACTTGAACAGTGCTATCTATGGCAGCCATCTTGGTTAGTGAATAAAGCATCCCAGGAGGAACCATCTTGGAGTATGCACAGTAGCGCATTCCTATACCAACATATTGGAGGGCCTCCCTCCACTCTTACTAACATGGTTACTGTCAGCAAATCACCGGCACCTGCTGTCGACAGAGCCCCCCCTCCGCCCCCCCCCCCCCATCCCCCTCCCAGCCGATTATTTTATTTTTTGAAGTGATGGGGCAGGTGTAAATATTTGTTATAATATAATCATATATTTTTATATACAGTATATAAAAGATTCAGATGATAGGGGATGGTATACGGTATTTGGTTTACATTTGTCATATCAACATGCATTGGGTCGGCACTGAACATGTCAACATGTTCATAATTTTTTGACAGACATCTCAACAGCATGATGTCGACACTAATGAAACGTCGTCATGGCTGGAATGTCGGCACTGTGCTTTTCAGTTATGTCTATACCTAAACCTAAGCCTAACCCTTACCCTAATGCAGGCATGTCCAAACTGCGGCCCTCAAGCTGTTGTAAAACTACACATCCCAGCATGTCCTGACACAGCTTTAGCATTCTCTGACAGCAAAACTGTCAGGGCATGCTGGGATATGTAGTTTCACAACAGCTGGAGGGCCGCAGTTTGGACATGCCTGCCCTAATGCTTATGTAGACCTTTCATGTTGACATTCTACAAAGTGTTGGCATTTTCCAGGTGTCAACATTTTTTTTTCAAAAATGTTTTTATTTAAATTTTTCTTAAAATTTTAGTTACAATACCAACAAAGCAGTAATTGAAATGGTAGATAAAAAACAATACATTAGATTGACTGTAATACAGGATGTTGTATCCGCAACATAGAAATCGTAGACTATCAACAGGTTATATAACCAAGCAGGAAAGAGGAATCTCTCAAGGAGAGAGAATAAAGAGAAAAAGAAAGGAGAAAAGAGGAGAAGAGGGTATAGAAGAGTAGGAAAATGGAAAGAAAGGCTGGATGAGGGAAAGAAAAGAGGAGTGGGGAGGGGGAGGGAAGGATCGCCTGCAGCCCATCAACTCCCAATCAAAAGATATTTTAACTCAATCGAATGGGAGGGGGGGAGTCAGATAGAAGTGTTGTAGTCTCATACCATAGAGTTGTACGAAAACAATTGTGAATCTGTTTCTTTATTGAAATGTTTAAAGTATCAATAAAAGATTCCCAAACATCAAAAAATTTCTCAATGCGTTGTTCTTTATGTAGTGAAGTCTCCATCCAATTCATCTTAAACACGTGAAAGAGTTTATCCTTAAACATTTGTAGGGAAGGAGGAGATGGATGTATCCATTGTTGTAAAATAAAATTTTTTGCCACGGCTGAAAGAATCAAAAATAGTTTGCGACATCCCGGGATATTCTAGAAGTGGTTGTCAGTATACCAAAAATGGCCCATTCAGGGGACAATGGTAGAAAATTAACTAAATCTGAAATGGCGAATTGTTTTATTTGAAGCCAGAATTTTTTTATATGAATACAATCCCACAAACAGTGAAAGAGAGTCGCCTCAAGTCGAGTGCATTTCGGACATGTCGAAGTGGAAGACATCCCCATTAATTGACAACGAGAGGGTGACAAATAACCCCTATAGAAAATTTTGAAAAACATTTCCTGGTACATAATGGCTGGAAGGGTGTGACTGGAATGTAAAAACGCTTTTAGAATGACGGCTTCATTAAGATCAGGAAAGTGTCTCTGCCATCTAGTAATGCCAGTGTCATAGTGACCATCATAATATGGTGTTCGCAATATTTTGTAGAACATAGAAATAGCCCATCTAGCATTAATCAGAGACTGAAAGGCCATATCCAGCTGGTTCGTCCAGTCCATGGGAGAAAGATAAGAAATCACTTTGGAAACATAATGTTGCGCCTGCACAAAGGCTAAATTATGAATTTGTAAAAAAGAAAATTTAGAATGTTCCTGAGAAAAAGTAAGAGCACGTTGCGTGTTTGCATCAGTAAGCTGACGAACTGCAGTAAGACCCTGTTTAGCCCTCAAAGTGAAGGGGGTAGAAGCCAAACCGTGTTGGAAGTTTACATTACCAAGTAAAGGAAGAAACAAAGAGTATGAAGCGTTAAGTCTCCACTTATTGCGGACCGTATGCCAAACTGACCATGCTGACATTAAGAGAGGGTTGTCTAATATTTCTGTTGGGATTTCAAATTTATGAAGATGCAAAAAACAAACCAAATCTATATTGGTAAGAAAAGATTGTTTCACCCAAATAATTGGAATATAATTCAGAATGTGAAATCCAGTCTTTAATATGTCTAACACAGCAGCATAATTATATATTTCCATATTTGGAAAGTTAATGCCTCCTTCAGATTTGGATCTTTGTAACAATCGGAGACTAAGGCGAGGTTTTTGTTTTTTCCAAATAAATTGTCGGAAAGCCGCATCAATTAGTTTATGATCCGTCTTAGTAAATACAAGTGGCAGAATCTGAATCGGGTACAGCAATTTCGGAAAGGTAATCATTTTTATAAAGTTTGCTCTTCCCAAATAAGATAATTGTAAATGTTGCCAACCATCCAACTCCTTAAGAGCTGCATCAATAGTACTTTTTATATTAATGGTATACAAATCATAAATATTTCTAGGAAGATGAATTCCTAAGTAAGAGATATATGTATCTGCCCATTTCAGACTACCCACTTGTAACGTACTTTTATGAAAAGAAGCGGTTAAAGCCATAATAGTAGATTTGGAGTGATTTATGGTAAAACCTGATATCTTGACAAAGTCGTCTAATTTAGAAAGAAGGGGCAATAAACACACAGAAATAAAAAGAAGAAGATCATCAGCAAAGGCGGCCATCGTGACTTCTGTACTGCCATAGGACATACCTCGGAAAAGGGGCCAGGATTGGAGAACTCTTAGCAAGGGGTCTAAGGCAAGATTAAAAAGCAAGGGAGATAATGGGCATCCCTGTCGATTTCCCCTAAACATTTGAATAGGGTCTCCTAAAAGACCATTGATTAATAATTCTGTCCTGGGGGAGTTATAAAGATATTTAATCAAATCAATGAAGGACGAGTCAAACCCTCGCATTTGTAATACCAGAGCCGGCCATAGGCATAGGCAAACTAGGCAATTGCCTAGGGCATTTGATATGCCTAGGGGCATCAGCAGCTTCTGCTGATTAAAATGATATGCGGCATGCCTATATTCTGTGTGTAGCATTTCATATGCAGATACAGCCACAGTCTCATATAGTATATAGGCATGCTGCTTATCATTTTAATCAGCAGAAGCTGCTTGTGCATCCTAGCCACATAGCAATGCAAATAAGATGCATTTTCATAAAAAAATGTGCCCGACGTTAGCATTGGGGCAAGATTTATGAAGACACATCTGTATTCAAGCAGAGGCAGAGGTCACAGTGTTAGTGGCAGTGTGCGTGCTGTGTGCATGTGAGTAGGTTGGTTGTGCAGTAGTGTTCGGAATATGTGTAAGGAGCATTATGTGTGTCATGTAAAAATGCATTAATAATGTTCAACATATGTGTAAAAGGCACTATGTGTGTCATTATGTGTATAAGGGCATTAATAATGTGCGGCATATGTGTAACAGGGTACTACTGTATGTGTGTCATTATGTGTATAGGGGCACTAATAATGTGCAGCAAATGTGTAGGGGGCACTATGTGTGTCATTATGTGTATAAGGCATTAATAATGTGTGGCATATGTGTATGGAACATTACGTGTAAAAGGGCATTAATAAAAGTTGTCATAATGTGTAAGGCGCATTATGTTTATAAGGACTTTAATAATGTTCCTCATATGTGTAAGGGGCATTACTGTGTGGCATTATGTGTATAAGGTGCTCTACTATGGCGTTGCATATAGAAAGGGCACTACTGTGTCATCTAATATGAATAAAGAGCAATAGGGTGTGGTGTAATGTGAATGAGCAATTCAGTGTGATGTAATGGGAATAAGGGGCTCTACTGTGAGGAGTAACGTTTATAAGGTAAAGTGATACTACTGAGGGATGTAATATGAATTATGGAAACTATTGCATGATCAAATGTGAATAAAGTTGCAGTACTGTGAGGCATAATTGGAAATGGGGTTACTATTGTGTGGCCATGCCCCTTGCCAGCAAAAACACACCCCTTTTTGGACTGTGCGCCAAATGTGCGAACTGTTCCTATTTAAAATATAGGGGGTACAAACCCCAAAATAAGGACTGCTATGGATGAGGGGTGATGGTGCTGGGAAAGAGGTGCAAGGTCAGAGGTGGAACCAGCGGTGGTGCTAGGGGGCACCAGCCAAAATCTTGCCTAGGGCATCATATTGGCTAGGGCCGGCTCTGTGTAATACAGTATATAAATGGGGCCATAAAACTTTATCGAATGCCTTTTCGGCATCCAAACTTAACAATATATTAGAAGAGTGATCCTGAGTCGTTGAAGAATATAATGCCGCTACCGCCAAGCGGACATTGCGAACCATGTTCCTACCATGAGTGAAACCAGATTGGTGGGACGTCAGGAGAGAAGGAAGGATTGATTGCAAGCGAGTAGCCAGAATTTTTGAAAGAATTTTATAATCCTGATTCAAGAGAGTAATGGGTCTATATAAAGTTACTAAGTCAGGATTTTTATTGGGTTTCAATAACAAAATAGTGTACGCATCATTAAATGTAGGATATCTAAAGGTGTCAACATTTTAACTATGCTGATATCATAATGGTAGTGACTGTCACTAGATAGATAGATAGATAGATAGATAGATAGATAGATAGATAGATAGATGTAACCCTAAATTAAGACAGTAGTGCACTCCATATTTCATTATTATATATGCAGTACACTGTATACACATCTCACGTCCTTCCTAAACAACCCTCACGCAGGGCCTAATTCAGATCTGATCGCAGCAGCAAATTTGTTAGCAGTTGGGCAAAACCATGTGCACTGCAGGGGGGGGGGGGGGGGAGGGCAGATGTAACATGTGCAGAGAGAGTTAGATTTGGGTGGGGTGTGCTCAAACTGAAATCTAAACTGCAGTGTAAAAATAAAGCAGTCAGTACTTACCCTGCACAGAAACAATATAACCCACCCAAATCTAATAGGCCCTACACATTGGGCGATCTGACTGAAAGATATGTACGATCTCGTTCATTAATGAACGAGATACCGTTCATATCTTTCAGTGTGGAAGCACAAGCGATGAACGATGCGCGGCCCCGCGCTCGTTCATCGCTGGTACCCCGTTGCCTGTGCATGCAGGCCAATATGGACGAGATCGTCCATATTTGCCTGCACTTCTATGGAGTCGGGTGACGGGGGGAGTGAAGAAACTTCACTCCCCCCACCACTTCCCCACCCGTATCCATATCCGCCGTCGGGCAGCTCGGCAGCAGATCGCTAAATGTATAGGGCCCTTTAGTCTCTCTGCAAATGTTATATCTGCCACACCTGCAGTGCACATGGTTTTGCCCATTAGCTAACAAATTTGCAGCTGTGATCAGGTCTGAATTAGGCCCACAATTCACAACCTTCTCCCTGACTATCCGATGCCGTGTGTGTATAATATCATATATGATCTATGGGCCTAATTCAGACCTGATCACTCCTCTGCCAATTTGCAGGGATTTGCGATCAGATAGTCGCCGCCCATAGGGAGTGAAAACCCGCCCCATGCAAGGGTGCAAATGCAAACTTTGCCAGACAGCGGACAGCTTCAAATCCGTTCACAACTCACTCACCATCGAATAATTTTTCCAGTCTGTGCAGTCTGTTCGTAGCCCAGGACTTAAGGCCCGTACACACTGGCCGATATATCGGCCGTTCTCTTGAGCGTTCAATATATCGCGGGTCCGTCGGCCAGTGTGTATGGCCGATACGTCTGTAAACTCCGTCGTTCACAGACATATCGCGTCGGCCCCACAGCACAGCCGACGGGCAATATATCTACCGATATATTGACGCGTCGCTGTGTGTGTACGGTGGTCGGCTGACCGCCCGTACACATGCTGCTGCGGCCGGCGGTGATTGACAGCTGAACTGGGCGGGCATGTGTACACGCCCGCCCAGTTCATGACGTCAGTCCCCGATGGATCGGGCAGTGTGTATGCTCAACACACTGCCCGATCCGTCCATAGATATATCTGCAGATCAATTGATCTGCAACTACAGTATATCTACTAGTGTGTACCCACCTTTACTCCTACAGTGCGAAAGAATCAGGCAGATCGGGGCCGGAGCTGATGTCAGACACGCTTCCAGAAAACGCTTGGGAATGCCTGACACTACCAGAAAACAGCCATTTACCACCCACAAACACCCGCTTCCTGTCAGTCACCTTGCGTACGCCTAGCGATCGAAATCTTCGCACCATTCTGTCGCTGTTTGGCAGTTGTTCGATAACCGTCTGCTTTGCGATTTCGCAGGTCTGAATCGTGCCCTATATCTCCAAACCTGAGGACCATCTCATCATGACTTTTGCAAGGATCAAAGAATAATGAGTAATTTTTTTAAAAGTTTCCATTAAAACTAGAGATGAGCGCCTGAAATTTTTCGGGTTTTGTGTTTTGGTTTTGGGTTCGGTTCCGCGGCCGTGTTTTGGGTTCGAACGCGTTTTGGCAAAACCTCACCGAATTTTTTTTGTCGGATTCGGGTGTGTTTTGGATTCGGGTGTTTTTTTCAAAAAACACTAAAAAACAGCTTAAATCATAGAATTTGGGGGTCATTTTGATCCCAAAGTATTATTAACCTCAAAAACCATAATTTACACTCATTTTCAGTCTATTCTGAATACCTCACACCTCACAATATTATTTTTAGTCCTAAAATTTGCACCGAGGTCGCTGTGTGAGTAAGATAAGCGACCCTAGTGGCCGACACAAACACCGGGCCCATCTAGGAGTGGCACTGCAGTGTCACGCAGGATGTCCCTTCCAAAAAACCCTCCCCAAACAGCACATGACGCAAAGAAAAAAAGAGGCGCAATGAGGTAGCTGTGTGAGTAAGATTAGCGACCCTAGTGGCCGACACAAACACCGGGCCCATCTAGGAGTGGCACTGCAGTGTCACGCAGGATGTCCCTTCCAAAAAACCCTCCCCAAACAGCACATGACGCAAAGAAAAAAAGAGGCGCAATGAGGTAGCTGTGTGAGTAAGATTAGCGACCCTAGTGGCCGACACAAACACCGGACCCATCTAGGAGTGGCACTGCAGTGTCACGCAGGATGGCCCTTCCAAAAAACCCTCCCCAAACAGCACATGACGCAAAGAAAAAAAGAGGCGCAATGAGGTAGCTGTGTGAGTAAGATTAGCGACCCTAGTGGCCGACACAAACACCGGGCCCATCTAGGAGTGGCACTGCAGTGTCACGCAGGATGGCCCTTCCAAAAAACCCTCCCCAAACAGCACATGACGCAAAGAAAAAAAGAGGCGCAATGAGGTAGCTGTGTGAGTAAGATTAGCGACCCTAGTGGCCGACACAAACACCGGGCCCATCTAGGAGTGGCACTGCAGTGTCACGCAGGATGTCCCTTCCAAAAAACCCTCCCCAAACAGCACATGACGCAAAGAAAAAAAGAGGCGCAATGAGGTAGCTGTGTGAGTAAGATTAGCGACCCTAGTGGCCGACACAAACACCGGGCCCATCTAGGAGTGGCACTGCAGTGTCACGCAGGATGTCCCTTCCAAAAAACCCTCCCCAAACAGCACATGACGCAAAGAAAAAAAGAGGCTTTTTACTGATATTTGGTGTTTTGGATTTGACATGCTCTGTACTATGACATTGGGCATCGGCCTTGGCAGACGACGTTGCTGGCATTTCATCGTCTGGGCCATGACTAGTGGCAGCAGCTTCAGCACGAGGTGGAAGTGGATCTTGATCTTTCCCTAATTTTGGAACCTCAACATTTTTGTTCTCCATATTTTAATAGGCACAACTAAAAGGCACCTCAGGTAAACAATGGAGATGGATGGATTGGATACTAGTATACAATTAAGGACGGGCTGCCGAGTGCCGACACAGAGGTAGCCACAGCCGTGAACTACCGCACTGTACTGTGTCTGCTGCTAATATATAGACTGGTTGATAAAGAGATAGTATACTCGTAACTAGTATGTATGTATAAAGAAAGAAAAAAAAACCACGGTTAGGTGGTATATACAATTATGGACGGGCTGCCGAGTGCCGACACAGAGGTAGCCACAGCCGTGAACTACCGCACTGTACTGTGTCTGCTGATAATATATAGACTGGTTGATAAAGAGATAGTATACTCGTAACTAGTATGTATGTATAAAGAAAGAAAAAAAAACCACGGTTAGGTGGTATATACAATTATGGACGGGCTGCCGAGTGCCGACACAGAGGTAGCCACAGCCGTGAACTACCGCACTGTACTGTGTCTGCTGCTAATATATAGACTGGTTGATAAAGAGATAGTATACTCGTAACTAGTATGTATGTATAAAGAAAGAAAAAAAAACCACGGTTAGGTGGTATATACAATTATGGACGGGCTGCCGAGTGCCGACACAGAGGTAGCCACAGCCGTGAACTACCGCACTGTACTGTGTCTGCTGCTAATATATAGACTGGTTGATAAAGAGATAGTATACTCGTAACTAGTATGTATGTATAAAGAAAGAAAAAAAAACCACGGTTAGGTGGTATATACAATTATGGACGGGCTGCCGAGTGCCGACACAGAGGTAGCCACAGCCGTGAACTACCGCACTGTACTGTGTCTGCTGCTAATATAGACTGGTTGATAAAGAGATAGTATACTACTAATATTATATACTGGTGGTCAGGTCACTGGTCACTAGTCACACTGGCAGTGGCACTCCTGCAGCAAAAGTGTGCACTGTTTAATTTTAATATAATATTATGTACTCCTGGCTCCTGCTATAACCTATAACTGGCACTGCAGTAGTGCTCCCCAGTCTCCCCCACAATTATAAGCTGTGTGAGCTGAGCAGTCAGACAGATATATAATATATATATAGATGATGCAGCACACTGGCCTGAGCCTGAGCAGTGCACACAGATATGGTATGTGACTGACTGAGTCACTGTGTGTATCGCTTTTTTCAGGCAGAGAACGGATATATTAAATAAACTGCACTGTGTGTCTGGTGGTCACTCACTATATAATATATTATGTACTCCTGGCTCCTGCTATAACCTATAACTGGCACTGCAGTAGTGCTCCCCAGTCTCCCCCACAATTATAAGCTGTGTGAGCTGAGCAGTCAGACAGATATATATAATATTATATATAGATAATAGATGATGCAGCACACTGGCCTGAGCCTGAGCAGTGCACACAGATATGGTATGTGACTGAGTCACTGTGTGCTGTGTATCGCTTTTTTCAGGCAGAGAACGGATTATAAATAAAAGTGGTGGTCACTGGTCACTATCAGCAAAACTCTGCACTGTACACTACTGAGTACTCCTAATGCTCCCCAAAATTAGTAAATCAAGTGTCTCTCTAATCTATTCTAATTCTAAACGGAGAGGACGCCAGCCACGTCCTCTCCCTATCAATCTCAATGCACGTGTGAAAATGGCGGCGACGCGGGCTCCTTATATAGAATCCGAGTCTCGCGATAGAATCCGAGCCTCGCGAGAATCCGACAGCGTCATGATGACGTTCGGGCGCGCTCGGGTTAACCGAGCAAGGCGGGAAGATCCGAGTCGCTCGGACCCGTGAAAAAAAACATGAAGTTCTGGCGGGTTCGGATTCAGAGAAACCGAACCCGCTCATCTCTAATTAAAACCACAAAAAAGGTCACATATATTAAAATATATATATATAACAAAGCGTACTATGATAAAGCGCACCAAACAGTACAAACAATAGAACTCAACTCTCTCTCTCTCTCTCTCTCTCTATATATATATATATATATATATATATTTATTTTAAATATAATTAGTAATCCCATAGCCTGTGCGAACGCATCATGTATAAACGTAAGTATCTCTGAAAATGTTTCTATACTATAAAAGGCACAAGAGTTACCATCTTTGTCAATAAGAAATGCAAACATCTTGCAGTAAATGTGTTCCTGTTTATAACGGCATGAAGCTGCAGCTGACTAAGAATAGCCGATTGGCTCGGCTTGAAGAAAAATAAGCTATTTGTTTTTCTTTCCTCTTCTTTTTTTTCTCCTTTCAAATTAAACATTATTTTCAGTGATCCAAAATGTTTGTTTTTCCACCGTATTTATTCTAATCAGAAGATTATTGCAAGAGTAGAAATAGTTTTACTGTCCAAGTACGTTAATGCTGTGATTGACAGATGTACTGTGCGCCGCCGGTGGTGGTGCAAAGGTTTAGGATGTGATAAAGACACACACGCAGATCTGCTGGACCAATTTTACATTTTGTTTATGGACCTATTTGTTAATGTGCGTAATATCACAATTCTGGCCGTTCTTGCAGGATTACTGCACAATTAAACTATTAAAAAAGTGATAGATAGATAGATAGATAGATAGATAGATAGATAGATAGATAGATAGATAGCTCTCCCCTGTGCACTGTCAGGCAGCCATGAAGGGACAGAGAAGCTGCGGTATTCTGGCCTGGCTCCTGATCCTCACTGCTGTCATCCGGGCCCCATTTCAGTCCGGGACCAGGACTGGAGTCCCGACTGTCCCCCCCTGTTGGCTGCCTTGCCTAAACAGCATCTTATCTTATCCTATGCAATGACCTGGCCAGGGCTGCTTGATAAATTGCCCTAAAGCTTTATCTCTTCTCTCTGCCATTTAGACTTATACCCCTTTTCCACTAGGTTTTAAAACACGGGTAAATGCGCGCGGGCGCGCATTTACCCGTGTTTTTCCCTAGTGGAAAAGGGTCCCCCTGCAAATTCCCGGATCAAGTGATCCGGGAATCCTACCCGGGTAGCTAGCCGGGTTGAACACGTGTTCAACCGGGCAATCTGTGTAGTGTGAACGGGAGCCGTGTCGAGGCGACACGGCTCCCGTTCACAGTGTATGGGAGGGCGGCTCTGGGAGATCATGTGATCTCCCAGCGCCGCCCCTGCCGCGTCACTAGCAGCGACACCAACCCGGCAATATGCCGGGTTGGTGAGCACTGTGTGAAAGGGTGCTGTAGCAGGGGTCGCAGTCGTGTCAGGCGACACGGCTGCGACCCGTGCTACAGTGGAAAAGGGGTATTATTTATATAAGCACAATGGACAGCTCAGCACTGTTGAAAAAAATATGTGTGCAGTGATTGATACCGGAGAAGAGGGGGTGGGGGGTAAGTTCATACCAGATGCCGAAAGTCAAAATAGAAGGTGGTGCACATGTGCCTCTATCCGTCTGCATGTGTGCAGTGGCACAGCTGAAGGGGCAAAAGAGGAAGTAGTGTGATCGTAATGGGATCACATTCATTCTCAGTGGTCACTGGGATTGGCTCCTGTCCTGGCGACTCACCAGTAGTACACCTGGGAGAATAAAGATTCCTTAGTGCCGCTAATTGCAGCGATAAGGAATCTTTATTTTCACATGCTGGCTGCAAATGATAATACATAGAGCCTGAAAAGTTTTATTTTAACAGTTAGGGCACTTCCGTAAAACAATTTCTGCTCTTCTTTTTCTTCATCATATAAGACACAACAGCAGATCTGTAGCTCACTACAGGGTCTATTTACTAAAGGTGCATACACACTGGGCGTTTTTACCCACCGTGTATGCACAGCGATGATCGCTTTCAGCTCAAAATCGCTCAGTGTGTATGGGCCTTAAGCCTTGGATGGAGATAAAGTGGAGAGAGATAAAGTCCCAGCCAATCAGCTCCTAACTGTCATGTTACAGGCTGTGTTTGAATGACAGCTGATTGACTGGTACTTTATCTCCGTCCACTTTATCTCCATCCAAGGCTTAGTAAATTGACTCCTATATATACACTTTGATGTTCCCCACTCTGCTGCTGCTGATATACATTCCAGGACTCCTCGGCTCAAGGGGGCTACCAAGAGGTTTGTGAGCAAGGACAGCAGTAGCAGTGACTGAAGCAAATCACTATGAAATGAGTGGAGAGAGATCTGTTCTAGCTCAGCAGCCCCCTCAGTCCTTCCTCCTTGGTGCCACCCGGACAGCTGAAGCCTGGAGGCCAGTGCTTCTGGGAGCTACGCCACTGGTTGGTATTGCAGTGTGATACCTATGACTCTGTGACTACGACTCTAACTATGAACAGCCCAGTGTTACTTAACCAGTGGTGTTAGTGTATTGATAGATAGCAGGCACAGCCATACTCACTGTTACATGTACGATGGTGATGGAGTGGATCTTAAGCGGATCAGGGTTTCATACAGCTCACCAGCCAGTGAGCAAACTGCAAACCGGTAGTGGTGAATGATGCTGGAATTACTGTGGATTGCACTATGATGCTCTAACACAGTAAAGAAGAAGATGGCCCCTGCATATGCTCAGTAGTGATCTCATCGGCCATCTTGGAATAGGACATGAATCCTCCCTGAAGAACAGGAAGATTAGAGTCTGTGCAGTAGCGTGCTGCTCTATCAAAATGCATTATTTCTTGTTTTGCACCTTTTGCAGTGTAGCTTCACTGACCACATCTAGCCATATGTGCACTCACAACCAACTGCAAGATGTGTGCATCCCTTATCTACCAAGCAGCATATCTATTCATTATTGGGCACTAATTTCTTATCACCACTTATTGTGGCAATTAGAAATTAAAGATGGCCTGGACGTATTCAAATACACCCACAGGTACAGTGGCTTGATAGAATCCCGTCCCAGTAGTGTGTTAGATGTGAAGTGATTGCGATGACTTCCCTTCTCCTTTGGGAGCTGGGCGCACTACTGCACATGCATTGCTACTGCCCTCGCTTGTGCCAGTGGAGAGTACCGGAGAGGGATCTTACTGTTCCTTCTGCAACCTATAGGCTACAATGGCTAACGTCATCTGGAGATGGTGTTAGATACCGGTAAATCTGGCAAATAAGCAGCCCCCATAGGTTTCAGGGGATCGCTGAAGATTTCACTGATATCTGTAGATATATTTGATAGATCCTTAGATACTCTGAGGATATTCAGCAAAATATTAATTGATAAATAGACCCCCAAGTGACAGATCTCAGGTCCCACGCGTTTCATCATTGCATAACAGTTGACTGCTACCCATTTAGGAACAACTGTTAGATCTAATCACGTTATGAAGGACCACAATAATCAATGAGCAGATCTCCAGGGATACTGTACCTTCAGCATATATGTCTACTCTACTGGGACAATATCAAGCTACAGGTACTAAAGTAAAACATTCCCCATTAATCATCTCACCAAGCACGCATCCTCCGCTGCCCTCCTCTAACATCTGAGCCATGTGTTCATGAAAAGCGTCTCTGTGAGGTCACCAGGAGAAAAGAAGTCACGGAGCTTGAGGACAATAAGGTCGGAAGTGGATGGTGGATTTTTTAGTTTAGCTAAATGAATGGAGTGTTGTAATGAATTAGTAGGCTTACGGGGTTAGTTAGGGATTTAGTCTAGTGTACGTAGAAGGTTAGACAGGGATGAAGGCCTGGATTTAATTATTGCACTTTGGGGAAAAAGATCTTAACTCAACCTCTGATCTCTAGAGACAAATTGGAAGCATCGTGTGCAGCAATCTATATAGATAAATGCATGTGGCGTCACAAATTGTATAAGTCACTAGTTATACACCATCTTTTGTAAGTGGGGTACAATTTTGGGCCCTGACTTCTTCTACATAGAAGAGCAGAAGAAGGTTTAGAGGCATGTATCATCGTTATTAATAAAGAAACACCAGGTTTGTTTAATTTGGTTAAAAATGTATTAACAATGCTAATAACGCTGTAACAAACGTTCTGGACCAAGGACCGTGCAGGGAACAAGGGTCCGACCATGGAAGCAACATGATTTCAAGATAGGAAGGATTCTTTACTATAAGGGTGTATGAGATGTGTGTATGATGTGGCGTTGCTTACCATATGAGGTGCTGATGGCAAAATAATTAACAGAATTAAAAATTAATCAGATGTCTTCCTTCAAAGCTATGGTCTATCTAGCTATAAGTAGTAGAGAGCGTTACAGGCAGTGGCGATCCTACAATGGGTGCAGGGTGTGCGTCGCACAATAGACTACAATGGTTAATGTCGACATACCTCTCTGGAGTCCTGTGTCGGCAGCGGCAGTGATGCACAAATCACTGAGAAAATATTTTTATAATGATTTGTGCATGTGACCTAGAAATCTCGGGATGGCTCCACCTGCTTACATTGTTGCCACCGCCGCAATGCTCAATGTCACTGAAAGACAGATCCTGCCAAGTTCCGTACAATTCAGAACAGGGTGGACATATGTAAAACTGCGCAAGTTTGCATCTGCCCAAGCGCTGTATGCAAATACTCGCTGATTGCATCCGTCGCAGTGACACGTCTGACTCAAAATCAGCCCCGTTATTGGCAATTGTTGCAACGGTGGGTATAGAATTCCCTTCCTCTACTTCAACACAATTATAATTTATGACAATTTGGTCATAATGGACGTGTGTCTCTTATTAATCCATACTCACTGTTGGACTGGCCCACAGGAGTACAGGAGAAATCCCTAGTGGGCCCCACTGCCGGAGGGCCCCATCCCCTCCTCTAGGTGTCAGTAACTTGGTGGAGCAGGGTCACTGATGTACTTGTGTGCTTGGTTTGTTTATATAGAAACTACACCAAGATTAGCCCTCCTGCCAATTAAAGTGAGAGGTCCTGACACAATCCTGTCCCCTCCTTAATAAAGGGGCCCTGTCATTTCTAATGGTTGGCGAAGTCACTCTGTGTTGGCTGGCCACATCCCCTTTGGTGACTGGCCCCACTCCTTAAGCTGGGCCCCCCACCACTGCATTCCCTGGTGGGGAACTCAGAGGACAAGTGGAGAAATTGCCCAACGAAACTAATCAGTTTGTGTGTGAGTGATGTCGTAGCCCTGGGTCGGCCCCCTGGGGGGGCGAGTCCGTCACTGACCCAAGGAGTCTGCATGTTGCTTGCAAGGAGCCTGGAACTAGACCCTTCATCCAGTAGTGCTACTACAGAGCTCCCTAGAATGTACAGGCACCATGTAGCCTGTGGAGCAACCAGGAGGCAGTGCTCTACTTACCAGAGACTGCGGCCCCACCCCCTAGGTGTGACATCATGATGTCACAGGTATAAGAGGCAGGGCTGGTCCAGGACGCACTGCCACCCTGTTACAGCATTGCTAGAAGCTGATATGGGCAACTTCTCCACTTATCCTCTCTAGAAGATGTGATACATCTTTCCTTAAGTATGTGGATAAAATGAGTGCTCTGCTGTGTTGGGCAGAAAATTTAGTCTTTTTTTATTTTTTATTGCAGTATTTATTTAATACGAACAGTTCTCAAGTATGTATTTGTCATATATATGCGGCCAATTTCTGGTAAAATATGGAATGCATTGCTGTTAAACCATTGACTGAGCTTTAAAACAGAACCAGCGCTATAGCTGTAGCAGAATGTGAGAACTGTAATGCCGTCTGCTCCACTGGAATCATTATTTAATGACTATGCTGATGTAAACACAGCTCACACCATCCTGTGCACCGTGAAAATCACTATCAGATGAGCGCAAACCAGCCAGAAAGAACGCCGTGGGACGGCAGGAACAGGCATTTGGAAGACAAATGATCTGCTCAGAGTTTGTTGTGATATGCTATGAGCTGGCCATACTTTGCTACAGCAGTTCCATAACTACAGAACGTAAATCTATCAGGGAAAAAAAAAAATAACTGAAAAAATTCAGTCATTTGCCAGGAGCCATTTTCCGCCTCGCTGTGAAAGAAACTTTTTTTTCTCTCGAAATCTAAACAACAATCGTCTTGTTAATCTGTCTAAGTCATCAGCTAATTACAACCCAATTTGCCTATCACTTAGCTGAAACAAGCCGTAATTAAAACACCATTCTGAGTGGATAAGTGCATTATAGTTGGACTCCCTTTTTGTTTTTGAAAATTTTCCAACTTTTTTTTTTGGAGGGGGGGGCGGGATTTATGAAAAATGAGGAGCATCCGCGAGCGGCCGCAAAGCATCACGTTCAAATAAATATCCTGGCAAAACAAGTTACTATCAAAGGGCCTGATGTGTTACTTGGCACTCCTGGTCTCACATGGTGAAACATTATGTGTGAACTTTTGGTATTTTTTATAAAGCCCCGTGTATGACTTAGACGTTTCTTGTGTACGCTGCAATTCATTTCCATTTTTTCCTGTGGTAAGATGTCTCTGCGCTGGACGGCCAGTTAATAATTTTCAGCTCCAGTGAAATATTGAAGCATGAAGCTTTATTGCATGTGACGGTCTGGGAATACATAACACAATCAGATTTTTATTCCATCCTAAGAATGTACGTTACCAATAGCAATAGAATGCTTAAGCCATAAAGTGATATAAACAGTATATAGTGCATGTACACGGTCGAGTCACATTATAATGACCAAGTCCTACATTTGACGTCGGCAGCGCATAGCCCGTTATGTACATCACGCATCATGCTGGCTTGGGGGATATATAAAGTGTGCGATAGGCCGTCTGACGTCGGTAGGTTGCGATAGGCCGTCTGACGTCAGTAGGTTGATGGTAGGTTGCGATAGACTGCCTGACGTCGGCTGCGCGTAGCCCATAAAGTACATCACATGTCGTGTGCTGGCTGATTTCGGCAGGTTGCGATCGTCCATCTGACGTCGGTAGGTTGACGATAGCTTGTGATAGCCTGTCTGACGTCGGCAGCACGTAGCCCATGAAGTATATCACGTGTCGTGCGCTGGCTTGGTGAGTATATAAAGTGTGCGATGGGCTGTCTGCACTCGCTGCTGTCATGGGTAAAAGGGGCGATTTATTTGATTATGGGGATGATTATCGGCTTTGTGAACTGTCCGCGTGCTGCTGCGGTGAATGTATATTGTGACTGGACAATGGCACCATTACGAATAACCGACGTGGAAACTGGAGCACCCCGTACCTTTGATGTGAGGTGAACGTCGGCTAAAAAAGGTGCATGAGGGCCGACCGACACGCTACAGCGGAGCAGCTCACCATCAAAATGAACCTGGAGGCTACCAACGTGTGTCCAAAATGACAGTTCAGCCCGTCTAGCTGCTGTCTGTGCTGCACACGGCGGATACTGTGGCTATTAGATGGGGGTCATAATAATGTGACTCGACTGTGTATGTACATGTATACTTACAGTGGCCACTTTGCTAGGTAAACTATTCTAGTACTCTGTAGAACCTCCCTCTGCCCCCTGATGAGCCTAAATTCTTTATAGCATGGATCCATCAAGGTGCTGGCAACATTCCGTACAGACTCTGGCCCATTGGGGCATCACTGCGTTACGCTGCTGCTGCAGGTCTGTGGGCTACACATTCTTGCTGGGAACTTCCTGTTCCACCACATCTCAAAGGTGCAGCATTATAGTGAGACCTGATGACTGCGGAGGCCAATACATTATGCTGAGCTCATTGTCAAGTCCCTGGAACCAGCCAGAGATAATGTGAGCTGTGTGACATGGGTTATCCTGCTGGAAGTAGTCATAAGAAGGGGTGGGTAGACTGTGGCCATAAAGTAGAGATGTACATTGTGAAGATATCGGGTTCCAAATCACTCAAGCTTGGTGGTAGATGAGAAACCAACCGGGGTTTATTGACAGAATAGGTTATAACACAGTTCAGCACACTTCTGTAATCCAATTCCACATGACAATCCCCACCACAATCTCCTGACAGAACATTACTTCTTAGTCTGGGAGCAGAGAGTCTCTTCTAGCAATACAGAGTCCCAGATAAATCCAATATAATGGGTCTCCAAGCAGATCCCTGGCAGAACATTACTTCCTAGCCTGGGATCAAAGAATCTCTCTTCAGCTCTCTGGGTAGCTCTACTTATACCTCCAGAAGCTTAATATTGCTGGTGTGTGTGTGTGTGTGTGTGTGTGTGTGTGTGTGTGTGTGTGTGTGTGACCTCTGTGTCTTAGGATCTTACAGCATTGGAATACAATCAGTCAGAGAGCCACCCTGTCTGGTCAGCTCGCTTTTGCACAATAGGGAGTAAACAAACATGGACAATGGTACCTTATATGACTCAACCTTTGAGTTTCCACTGTGGTATATGAAAACAATAGGAAACTAGGTCTAACATAAATACATTATCTAAAGGGTAACAGATAACATAACACAATTGCATATATTAACAATATTAAGGTTGATTTAAACACAGTATTGGGTGAGCAGCAATGGACATGTTATGGAGAATGAAAAAACAGACAAATTGGATGAATATGGATATGGGTATAAAAAGTACATATTTGACACAGGAAATGAGGCATAGCTATCTTAATTGTCACCGACCTAATTTTCTCACATACATCAACTATCGATGGCTAGCAACCATCAATGCTTTGCCATTTATAGCAATTACCATTGATGTGGGAGGACCATGGTAACAATGTTATGGTCAAGAGTCAAAAGTCAAGACGAAATGGTTGATATCCATTATGTCAACAGGTACAAAAGATTAACAGATGAAAGCTCGATAGTGGTTAAGATCATCAGGTACAAAAGGTTAACAAGGTCAAAAGGTCGACATGATGGGTTGACACACACAGATGGTCAACACATTTTTGGAGGGTCAAAGCTTGTATATTTCATGTTATGTGGCCACCATCAGTACAAACATCTACCCTTGCCAGCTCACTTCGGGCATGGTGACGCACTCCACTGTTCTCGCCACAGGCTACTATTCCCAGTAGATGTCCATGTAGATAGTAAATCAAGCAAGAGTTGAAAAAACGTGTCGACTATTGTCATGTCATCGTCTTGAACCTATCGATCTTTTGTACATGTCAACCTTAAGCACTGTCGACCTTTCATCTGTTGACCTTTTGCACCTGTCGACCTAATGCATGTCGACCATATGCTCTATCATCCGGATACCGACACAAGGTGCTGTTGGAATCAGAAATGACACGACAAAGCAATGGCTGGTGACTGGGAGGTGGCCTGAAGTGAATGCAAAAAAATCTACGGTCTCACGCGGCATGTTATGGGAGTGCCCGCAGGCGTGTCAGCGACAACCACTGCATTCTCAGTCGCACAGCCGCTTCCAAGGAGGCCACGTCCGGATGTAGAAACTGCACCTGCTGTAGGGAAAGTACAAGTGTTGATGGGGCACAAGTCGGTGTGACGATGGTGGAGTATCTAGACCCACCGGTGGGATTATGGCGTGCATGGACACCATCAGAGCTTGCACAGTCTAGCGCATGCTAGTACACAAGGGAATTGCTGAAAGTAGTATTTGCAACTCCAGTAACAGGCATTAAAGTCGATGCGTTTAGAAGTTTCCCATAGCAACCAACTAGCTGTGACCTATCATGTATCTAGTGCATTCAATTAAATGATAGCTAGAAGCTTATTGGTTGCTGCAGGCAACCTCTCCACCTGTCCTCTGTAGAAGGTTGGATGCACCTCACCCCAGGATGAGGTCCAAAGTGTCCACTCAAGTTATCAGTGAAGTTTAGACTCCAGGTCAGGGACTTCCTACAGAAGTCCTACATTATCAGCAGACAGTTCAGAGAGAAGGACAGTGCCACAGTTGCATGGCCATTAAACTGCATCATAATTGTGGAAGCACTTAGATATGGAACTCTAGAAAATACTCATTATTAATTACCGTTGAATAACATATGTCTGGTGGAGACTAATCCGGAGCAATGACTGCAGCAGTGGTACTATTGTCTTCTCCGTCTGGTGCATATTGCGGCTCTGTTCTGTGGGGTATTGCTCTACTATTGTACCTACCCGCTGCAGGTAGCGGATTGGGCCTGAGCCATTCAGCCTTCAGTTTATATATATAGATATACATATGTCTCTCAGGATTCTCCTTAGCAGCTATATATATATTGACATCTCCGGCACATGTGTTAATAATTATATTTCTAGTGAGATGTATAAACAAGGACTGATTGCATAAGTAAACACTTCAGATCGAGCGTCTGATAAAAGCAAAGAGAGCATGATGGATTGAAAACCCTTGTCTTGGCTCCGACTTCAGATACGTAGAGAACGTCCAGGGAGTAAGGGAAGACGATTCCATACACAGCTCTGGTGGGACTGAACACGCATTAAAGTGACTATAGCTCTGATTGTTCTGTTTGTGAGGATTATCAGTGATGAATGTGAGAAGGATGGATGAAGTTTATGTTTGATTACTGGCGAGGCAACATAGGCCCATACTCATCTGGTGATTAGCGGAGGCCCCATGGCCAGGACCAGTGCTTAGTTAACGGATGGTGCTTAGTTAACTTGAACCTTCCAGAGAAACATTTTTCCTGCAGCAGAAGACAGACAACATGGGCAATCATTCCTTCCCAGCAACACCTAAGCCAAGGTGTATAAGGCTCGGGGCAATAAGGGCTAGTGCTAGGGTATTAGGCATCCTAGGGGAAGCTTCAATCTGTTCTCCCTTACCAATCTCTATGGCACTTCCATGGCACTTAGGGCTGGGGTCATCCAACTCCCTCTCCCTCCATTTTGCCTAATGACCCCCCCCCCCCCTTCTATTTCTCCACTTATTTCTCTCCAAGGTTGAGTACATAGACCCCTTCAAGTTCCATCTGACCCAGAACAGAATGGTCATACACAGAGATGCGTAAATTCACATTTGCGCATGAGCTGTGTGCAAAAACTCTGCATTTGTGCCCATGCAGAGATATCCATCTCCATCAGATACAGCACTGGCAGTTTTTAATGAGTTCCAAAAATAATGACGATTGCCCCACAAGAAAAATCCCTTATGAGCTCTATGGGACTTGTTCATGAGATCTTGTGGTCTGCAAACCTGACATCCTGCCAGCTGAGGCTCAGCAGTAATTATTGGCTCAGACTCTTTTTCATCTTAGTAGAACTTTCTGATTTGTACTGGTTCTCTGCCCACTTCCTGGCCACAGCCAAGTCCCTGTAGGCTGTGGGTAAAGAGTTATACCTGTGCCTGATTATTGTGGTTCACCCCTTGACCTTGCTGCTCCTATTCCTGATTACTTTTGGATTTCCTTGACTTTGTATGATTGTGACTCCATCTCCGATAACCTGGCTAGGTTCCTTACTATGTCTCTCCTTAATCCCTTGATACCCTGCTTACTACCTGCGTATTTAACCTCTGCCTTGGCCCTAGATTTGGGGCTTTGCTTTTGCCCATAGCCCTATACCTGGAACCACATCATAGCAGCATCGCATCTGCAAGTGCCTGTGATGTCCAGCTTAAACTCCAAATGGTAAGATGAATGGCCAAAGTAGACTGTGGTCCTGCCATTTCACCCATGTGCCATCATCCAACTTCTTCTCTTTCCATTTTGCCTCACACCCTCCCCATTATTTTGCCCTCAGTTAAATCTACCAATTTTACTTTAATTAACCTTTTAAGTATGCATTTCACATATGTTCTTGTAGGTCTACATGAGCTCTTGTAGGTCTTTTACATCTTAGCACACAGTTAGGGCTGTGGTGGGAATTGAAGACCTCAGTGCTGTGAGGCAGTAACCAGTACACCAACTGTGATACTCAGCTGAGATCTTTTACATCTTAGGACCACATGAGGTCTTGTAGGTCCACATGAGCTCTTGTAGGTCTTTTACATCTTAGCACACAGTTACGACTGTGGTGGGAATTGAACTGAAGACCTCAGTGCTGTGAGGCAGTAATGCTAACCAGAACACCAACTGTGATGCTCAACTGAGATCTTTTACATCTTAGGACCACATAAGGTCTTGTAGGTCTATATGAGGTTTTGTAGGTCTTTTACATCTTAGTAACATAGCTAGGGCTGTCGTTGGAAATGAACTGAAGACCACAGTGCTGTGAGGCAGTGCTAACCAGTACACCAACTGTGATGCTCAACTGAGATGTTGTACATCCTAGGATCACATGAGGCCTTGTAGGTCCATATGAACTCTTGTAGGTCTACATGAGGTCTTTTACTGTACATCATAGCACACAGGGCAATGGCGGGAATCGAACTGAAGACCTCAGTGTTGTGAGGCAGTAATGCTAACCATTACACCAACTGCTTCTCAACTGAGGTCTTTTACATCTTAGGACCACATGAGGTCTTGTTTTCCTGAGAAAATTCCTCCTTAAGGTAACCAAGCATAAAATAAATTTCTCTTTTCTTTTATGCTCTGGGAAAATGACAGGATTTGGTTTAGTGAAGAAAAACCCACACACATTTCGGTTTAATGTAATGGTTTTGCTGAGATAATGTATTCAGAATGTGTTGCATACACATTTGCTTCTTAATTAAAACCTGACATCCTTTATCCTTTCAAAGGCTGAATCAGACTTATATTTGCTTCCCTAAAGGACTTTGCCTAAAAATAAATATTTGGCCATACTTTTAGTTTCAAAGATATGCGATGGAGGTTGTATGGGGACATGCAGAGAACTTAAAACAGTGTGAATTTGAATGGCACACACAAGTGAATGAATGCCAGCCATCTTTTATGAGGCAACATGTGCTGTAGGTCGTAAAGCCAACTTCGGATCTGTGCCTGCTTACCCAGTGGTCTAATTTCCAGAAAAAGACCCAAATTAGTAGGATTTACACGCCTATAAAAAAAATCTGATACACATCTCCATTTATTACTTGCTTCATTATACAGATAAATTGGTCTGTACAATAACTACAGTACCACACTCCCAGGCATTTTGGAAAATTGGGCACCAAAAAAACTCATGAACTCTATTTAATAGTGAACTTCAATGCCCAGCCAAATATTCAGTCTTTGGCCAGAAATAATGGAAATGTAGTGAATTCAATTACAATGTGAGTTTGGGAAAGCATAGGTGAGTTGTTTTAGGTTATTATCGGTGTCAGGAGACCCACCTTAAAAGAAATCCACTTACCTAATAAGTGGTGATAGGGTTAAAGCATTCTTCGGTTCCATGCCAGTGCTTAGTTATTAGTTACAGATGCTTGTAGTAAATGTAAACTATTCTAGGGGAAGGTGAACATAGGCCTTAGAAATAAATAAACCTACTATAAGCTTTTTCTTCTATGAAGATGTTTATGTGATAGTTTTTGTTTCAGAAATTGCTTATTTCTGACCTCTAAGAAAGTTCACCTGGGAAACCACCAAAAATCTGATCCATGCACCTAGATTACTCCTCATCAGTCTACCAGCCTCCAATCTCGCTCCTCTTCAGTCCATCCCCAACACTACTGCCAGCCCAATTTTCCTCACCAATCGCTCCACTTCTGCGGCCTCACTGCCTTCAGGAGTTTCCATTCCTCTTCCCGGGCCACCACTTACCACTCCCGCCTGCAGGAGTTCTGTGTGGCTTTCAAGCTCTGCAATTCGCAGACATGTTGAGACCTCTTTGTGACCTGGGTTATACTGAGAAGTGGCCAAATCCAAGAGGTGTGACCATTCCCCCTCTGAAAAAAAATACATGTAACATACTACTGTATGCGTTCAGCAGTACCCCGCAGGGACATCCAGCAAGCCCGGTCCTGGATAGTTAGCATCTCCATCTCACTCCCTCTTAGTGCACCAGGCAATGCCCCCCCCCCCCCCAAAAAAAAAAAAAAAACGTTTTCAGACACTAATCCAGTCTCCAAGCCTTCAAATATGCCCTTAAATCCCATCGCTCCATCTAAATATCTGCTCTCCTCTCCCTCTTTGTGTCTGCCAATACCCTTTCTTGTATGTAAGCTCTTGCAAGCAGGACCCTCACTCCTTTTGTTGTCCCTAAGCAACTATGTAATTTGCTGATGGTAATTACAGTATGCAATTATGTTTATATGTTAATTTGTCAATTTGTCTGTAAACAGTGTCGGACTGGGGCATGAAGGGCCCCTCCGGGGGAATGCAGTGATAGGGGCCCATACTTAATGGTGTGACCAGCCTACAAAGGGAGTGTGGCCAGCCTCCATAGAGGCTTGAAATACACAATAGTCTAGTGCAGTGTAATGCAACATATCTACCGTGTATAATACAAGTGCCCAGTCCTGAACCTGATTCCTAGAGGAAGTAGTGGACACTCAGGCAGTGGGGCCTACCGGTGGTTTCTCTGGTACCCCTGTGGGCCAGTCCGACCCTGTCTGTAATTGCCCTATTGGATCAACTGTGTATTTTATCTGTGCCTTCTGTAGAAAAAGCTCTGTGACTTCTGAATGACCTGCAGGGGGCAGGCTAGACAATGCAAAGTGCCCGGTGAAGCAAAGTGCCCATTGAAGGTGTCAGCTTGATAATCACCGTTAATAGGTGTCCACCCAGGTAAGTATCTTTTCAAAGAAGACTCAGTAGTGGCAATTGTATCAGGAAAGATGTGGTTTGAAGGCTAGTGGACTAAACAGGCAACATTGCTTGGCGAGTGAATACATCCTTTGAGCTATTAAAAAAGCAATCTTTTTGAGGGTGGCTGCCTAGTAAAGCTTCAAATAGATCCATACTAATCCATTCCTGTCAGGTGAGCTCAGGGGTTGGGTATGAGATCCTGGTAGACGTGGTGCCAGCAGTCATAATACCGACGCCGGCACCCTGATGCTGAAGATCCCGACAGAGGTGAGTTAAGCATTTTATCACACACCCCTAACCCTCCCTTACCACAGCCTAACCCTAACCTCCCGCATTAGTGCCTAACCCTAACCTCCCCTGTTAGTGCCTAAACCGAACCCCCTCAGCCTAACCCTAACCCTACCCCTTAGTGCGCAAACCTAACACACCCCCTTCCTCCCTGGTGGTGCCTAACCTTAACACCCCCCCCCACCCCTAACCCCTTGGGGCACTTGCAGGGGTGGCCTAGGTTGGTGGTCCAAGACCAATTCAAATTATTTAGGTCCAATATAATCGTCAAAACCAGAGCTGGTGGCTTCCAATCATAAAATATGTGGACAAACAGAAGCAAATCTTGTCCCTCACCACATAACTGAACATAAAGATGACAGGTAAACACAATGTACATGATTTAATATTTATTCCGAGTTACGTTTATCGTAGGGGTGCCGTGGAAAAAAAATGCTGATATTCCAGGGGGCCATGATTCAAAAAAGTTTGTCAACCACTGAGCTAAGGATCAGACAAAGGTTAGAGGCCCATACTGTACCTGCAAGTTTACAATCTCTATGGAAATAGTAGCTTGATACATAAGGATAGCTGCTACATATTACATATTGGACCAGTCAGATTGCAGTGGGAAAAGTGCCTGGTGGGCAACATGCGATCATGGTCACATGGCGATCATGGTCTGGGGTCAGAGGCTTGTTTGAGTAGAAAGAGAAAACATGGATGTTTGGAGAGAATTATGTACATGGGTGGTATCAGGTAGAATAGCTGAAAGAGATTATGAAGATGCTTTTGGAAAGTCACTGGAAAGTTTCAAGGTTTGGAGGGGAAAGTCTTACGCTGGGAGGAAAGGGACTACACAGAGTGGGTGCAGCCTATAAAAGGAATAGTATGAGAAATATATATTGGATTTAATAAAGTAGTGACTGATAAAGTGGAGCAGCAGCAGAAGAACATCTTGCTAGGGTAATTAGCCTAGCCACTGCATCAAAATAAGGATCAAGTGTGAAACCCTCGTCAGTAAAAGTTGCAATATTCAATGCGGGAGACTATGAGTGCAAAATGCATGGACAGTAAAATAGCTCCATATTCTGCAGGTGTTTCCTAGATGTATATATCAGGATTTGCATGTAGACTGGATTTGGAGAAGAGAGGAGAATTCAACAGTCAAGGACAACAAAGGCAGCGAGTCTGATGGGTAGACTTTATTGCTGTGCTTTGAGCAGACGACGGAAGGTGGACAGCTAATGTTCACTCATGGGAAGAATGCTAGCTCAGAAGAGATTGAGCTTGAAATGGTGAGAAAACATCCAAAATGGAATGGCATAAAGACTTGGTAACTAAGGCCAACATACACAGATGATGGGAAATCTGAAGAGACTAAATTCGGGTGTCTCTGTATAGAGTTTATATGGGAATCAAAAGAAACTGATTTGTCTTGAGAAGAGGTACAGACAAGTGCAGGGCCTAGGACTGAGCCTTGCGGTACTCCAACTGGTAGAAGAATGTGGATGCAGATAAGCAAACACTGAAATGCAATTTCATAAGAAGGGAGTGGTCAACACTTTCAAATGCAGCTGAGAGATCCAGGAGAATTATAAGTGAGTAAGGGCCTTTGTATTTAGCAATAATCACATCAATGACCAGCTTAGTCAGTGCAGCCTCTGGAGTATTGGGAACAAAAGCCGAACTGAAGCGGGCCCAATAACGTTTGAGAGGAAAGGAAGAGTGGCAAAATATAGGACCACCAACCGTGACCAGGTGACCTTATTTGGTGGGTCCCTGACATTCTAAAACTAATGTCCTAAGCATGGGACTGAAGTGCTGACCTGGGGGGGTCCCATGCTCTGGACTTTAGCCTTAGAATGTTAGGTACCCACCAGATGAGATCACCAGGTCGCGGTTGATGGTCCCAAATTTTTGGCTAAAATTATGCTAAGCACCTCAATTTTACTCTTATTATATTGTGGAGTTTATTATAATTATTTTGATTAGCAGTGTTTAGTACGTAGAGTGTGCAATAGTGTAGTATGTCTAGAGAAAGATACAATTATGTGTACCAAAAGATGTATGGGTATTTGCTTATCATGAAAACCCATCTTAATTGGTTACTGGTAGGTGAACTGATCTTGAAAAAAAGAGAAAGAAACAACTGTATAGTATATTTACATTGTCAAAGTCGAAAAATATTGCAGCACACACGTCAAGTACAAACCACACACTCATGCCCGCTGCGCAAGCACTTGTTGTGCCGTGCGTGCACATATCCGCAATTTGCGTACGGCCGTTCCCGCGGTCCTGCGCGTGGTATGGGTATTTACGGCAGAGTTTGTGAACGCATGGAGAACTATCAAAACATTACATATTAAATCCAAATAGTGCACATTGTACACATAGTCCCCCTGCATCACATCAGAAAGTAACAACAGTTTAAATGATTCCAGAACAAAGGGATTCACCTTTACAGGATAAGAGGGGACTGACTAAGGTTATAAGGTGGTGTTTGGCATCCAACTGTAGGGTATTTTAAGGGTAACATTCCGGTGTTGGTTTGCGGAAGATCGCATGTTCCTGAGGATAGTTAGGTGCAGAAGCAGAATATAGATATAAACTGTATTTACTGTATATTATGTATGCGGCGGGAATCCAGAGGAGACCACCCACAAGAGCAGTTTGGAAAGACATCGCCTACCTTTTCAAATCGACCTATGACCTCTCCTGTACTGTAAAGGTGCATTCCTGTGTCCAATGGACAAAGGGATTACAGTATCCATTGTATTGCTTTTGGAAGAATTGTATAAATAAAGCCTGCTGCAGCCTGGCCACACACAAGACTCACAACGCTATCAACCTGATCGCGGAGGACCGGACCGGGTTGCACAAGCGAATCTACTCACGTATGTACATTGACTGTAGCCATTTACTCTGTTGTATTGTAGTGCATAATTTGTATTGTAAACCCCCTTTCAGAAATAATCCACTGTGGTTTCGGAAGCCAGCGGAAAAATCACAATTGGTGTCGTGTCCTCATTGCCCTGCTAAGGTTTAAAGTGTTTTATCATTACATTGCCCTGCTAAGGTTTAAAGTGTAATAGCATTACACTGCATTGCTGCGTAAGGTTTAAAGCGTAATATCATTGCATTGCTTAGCTGTATAAGGTTTAAAAGCGTTATCAATTGGGTGTGTACGCACTGTGGGTACTTTGTACCATCAGCGCGGCGTTTGTACACAGAGTCCATACATTGTACGGGACTCATTACGCTAATAGCGTAAAAGGTACGTAGAGTGCATATTAAGTCTAGCGGCCGCAGCGGCTCCATGGTAAAAGTGTGTTTAAAGGTATAGCTTTATGTTTTAAGATAAAATCGACATTATCAATTGGGGGCATCGTCCGATTTTTCCTCATACCCGCAACCTAGCAGGTTAAAGCAGACTTTATCTATCAGCAAAGGGCGGACAGGTATCCTACATAAACCTTTTTCTGGTCGGTGGATACACTGGAAACCCTATTTTTATTGCTGATTAGATGGCGTCTGCTCTGCATGGTTTGTAGGGATGCTGGTAGGACCCGTAAAGTAAATACGCAAAGCTATTTAAAAAAGTCTGTGAATTTCTGTTTGGCGCCAAATGCGCACACAACACAAACGTACACCCATACTCTTTGTATACCCACTCACATTGTTGCCATAAGTACTGATTACTAGATTCATTTAGACCTATGTAAAGGCCGGAGAAATTTGTTGCTATTTAGTTAAAATATAGAATAAATATTAAGGGAGTAAACATAAAACACAAACGCAGTCTGGCCTAGTTAAAAAGGTTTATACAGAAAAACACTGTGTTGTGTTGTGAGCGATTATAGGTAATATTGCCTACATTTATAGAAGTGTGGGATTTGTACTATTGCGGACGTACGGTTTTTGTACACGTGTCTCGGACAAAGTACGGGACTGCGTACGCAACGTAAAGACATACGCACGGTCGCGTGTTTACGCAACGTGCGTAAGGGTACGACTGCTAAGTACAAATTACACAATAGTATCTTTTAGTTTAAAGGCGGGACAGTAGCCACGCTACATTAGCACAAATTGCACGGTTTACAAGATTTAGTTTAAATAAAAACCTTTTTTACTGTATTGCCTCTGGGAATAAAGCTGTTTATCTGAATGAAAGATAATTTTCTGTACAGAAAAACCAAAGTGTATTTGAGTGAGCGAACGTGAGTGAGCGAACGTAACATTGAACGTAGTGGACCTCAGGAATTCAAGGTCCCGTCGAGTGGTACACCAAGTAAGTGAAGGCTTGTACAAAGGAGCAAGGTAATAGAGTACCGCGGCCCAGGAGGTCAGCGAGGTTTAGAGTACCGCGGACCAGGAGGTCAGCGAAGTTTAGAGTACCGCGGCCCAGGGGGTCAGCGAGGTTTACCCATATAATTTTTGATACGCTCCGGCTGAGGTTTCACAGCTTGTGATTCGATTCCAGTGGTCGTACGGCGGATAAGTAACAAGTACCTATACGCTGTGCGATTGGACCGCGCGTTCGTGGGTGCAATATTTAGCGCAACGTGATACTCTTTACGAGCTTTGCGTAAAATCGCGGTATCATTAGCGCTGTATATAGCATACGCAAGCGTGATTTGTGTATAATAAAGGTTTAGGGAGTTTTCGCTGGCCTCTCTCAGAAAATTTCCAACGGCCTATATTTACTGGAAAGGGTAAGTTATTCCCATAAACTTCCAGTAAATAGAGGTTACATAGGGGCCCTAGGTTGGGTACATTGCCTTCGCTATCAACAGTGTATGGTAGTACTGGCCAACGTGGGCGTGAGTGGGTGAAAGCACTCGGAGAACTTTCACCATTGCCTTATATTGAGTATTTTGTTTTTTTGTGGGATTAGCCGAAAGGGCAATACCTGCAAATTATGGGGGCCAGTTGCTCAAGTAAGGGACGTGCAACCAGGGTCCAGGTTGACATACCGCGGCCCAGGGGGTCAGCGAGGTTCACACACAGAAGTTTTATGCAATGAATGGGAACGTATGACTGCGGAAGATAGGGAACCATTCCCTAAGGTAGGCAGTTTTGAACCAGAGGTATTGCAGAATTTAAGGATTAGGATATGTCTGATAAAATCCCGAAAACAAAGGGTCAGACATACAGATTGTTTAAACTTATGGCAGCAAGAGGGTGATATGCAAAGAGAAATTAACATACGCAGCAGGTTCTAAACCTAGCGGGAATGAGAACACAAACACACCATTGTCGACACAGGTCGAAGGGGAACAGAAGGCTACAGTCAATTATACATCCCTAAATGATAGTAATATGAAAGAACAATGTATTAACCCTAACTTTTGCAAAATGTATCCTGTTTTGAAGTCTCTCCAAGGTTTTAGGTCACAGGAAGATGAAGGATTCAGCCAAATCGCAGCTCTCCTCCAAGCAGTCACCTTGCAGGAAACTCAGGTGGGGCCTGTCCAACCAGGTAGTGCAGTAACATTATTCCCCAATGAAAGAACGGATGAGGTCACAGCTACCGGTAAGTGTGAGACAGTTCATTGCACAGAGACAACAACACCTCACTGTAAATAGATTAGGAATGGAATGGTAGAATTACACCCTGTCTTGGAAATAGTAACTCCAAATGGGGGAACCGATAGTCAGGGAGTAATCCTCACCAGGAATAATGCAATATATTGCTCGTGGCCCAGAGATGAGCTGCGGTCAATCATTTCAGAATTCCCCGACCCTCGGAAGCATTTAGCCAGATGTCAAAAGTTTATCAGAGATCTGGGTAATGCGTATGAACCGACAAACCAACATTGGCGGACATTTTTGAAAGCGTCTACCCCCTAATATTGACACCCAATAATTCATCACTGATTGTAGATTAGAGTCGGATAGTCGTATGACTGACAAACTCAATCAGGAGAACTTAGAGCAAATTAACAGGCAACTAGAGTTGTATTTCCCCACAACTGTTAAGTGGAGAAGAATTTTCTCCATAAAGCAGAGGGAAAATGAAATGGCATCTGAATATTTCCATTGGGCCCTGCAAATAATGGATAGATACATAGGGGTATCAGATGCAGGGAACGATGAAAATTACAGAGAGGTGGCTGTCTCTGTGCTGATGGACGGACTCGATAAGACAGTGAGGGACAGAGTACAAACCTCTTTGCCTGGTTGGAGAGGGGTCACAGTAGCTTGCCTTAGAGAGTGCGCAATTGAACACCATAGGAATATTGCTAGGCGTAGGAAACTGCAAGAGGATAGGCTGAGGATTGAAAGTATGCAGGCTCTTACACCAAAGTCTCATCAGCCCAAACCCCAAAACCCTAGTAGTAACAAAAGACAGAGAATATGTTACATTTGTAAAAATAAAGGACATTTTGCTAGAGATTGTAAGAGTAGTACAGCACATAGCCAATATAGACCCCTAGACAGAGTAAACAAGCCACGTTATTAAACACATAGACGGGATCAAGGGACATATATTAAGGAATCACGAGCCATATATAAAACACAGATTCGGTTAATGGGAAGAACAGAATAAATGCAACTTTACCCTTTTGACAGAACTTACTGGGGTTAGGAGGAGGCCTCTAAACTTCTGCTTCTCTCTCTAGCAGAAGTGACCTCTAAGTAACTTAACAGGAGTTTTGTTAGAGATGGTATACATATAGAGTGCTCCCACCTAGGAAGCACAAAATATGGTAGACACCCACGAAGACTAATGTTGCATTTCACTGTTTTAGATGCATGTCAATCACAGGTAGAGGAAATTATCTCAAGGATACCGGGTTCCCTAGGAACTTAGAATGGACAAGACACTGGATTGATGGCTGGGATAGTCCCAGTAGAGATATAACACACATATAATTTTTTTTAGGGGAACAGACCGATTAGGGAATCATTCCCCGCAATGCCTAATCCAGATGTCAAACTTTGTAAAATCTTCTTTGCCTCTACAAACTTATCTGCTACTAAACTCTGTGATTTGTCTTCAAAGTTTCCTCTTCATCCTCTTACGTTCACCGACAGGATTACAGTTCAACGTCACATGCCTACTCGGTCTTTTCAGAGTTCTGCCCAAACCCAGTATATCTCACCAGCATAGGGACACCAGTATCAGTGTGCCTGGTCATGCACAAAGGGTGGAGAATGGTAATACTGGTGAAGGGAGACTGTGCATAGATACCGATATACATGATGGTGTGACAGCCTGATGGTGAACGCAAATCTGACAAATTTTCTTTTTATTATTTCCCCTCTCTTTTCACTTTCCACAGATGGTCTACTTCACACAACTGATAATACACAACAGTTAAACACATTGAAATGCAAATTTATGTTCTCTACAGAAAGGTTGCTGACCCGGAGAGAACCCGTGACAAAGAGCAGAGTGTAGAGAACATCGTATCACTGGAGTGTCTGTTCTGGGAAGGGTGAGACGGCACCTGAGCGCAGAGAACAACAAGACCAGGGGCGGTTGTCGCACCAGTTTTTCTTTTTCCATCTCCCACTACCCCCCTTCTCTTCTTCTCTTTCTCCCCCCCCCCTTCTTGTCTCCCTTCTCTTCCCTTAACAAGATGGACTTACCCCAAGAGACTGCGTTCCGGGTTTTCCTGTTAATCCTGATGTTGACCAGGACAGTCTGTTTCGGTGAGGGTCCCAGAGAGGTCGAGAAAGTATCTGGAATGGGTTCTGATGGTGAGGATGGATTTGTAGAATCTCAAGAGCAACACACTAATCAAGCAAAGGCGAGTATCAGAAAGCGCTCTGGTAGTCAAGAAACTCGGAGGCACTGTGAAGGGTTATTGTCTGAGGAAAATTGCATTCGTAGGAATTGTGAGAACATAGTCGAGGATGGGTGCATCCAAAGATGTCAGTCCAGCCTTAATATCAACATGGACCGTCATCCATTGAGTGATTACCACTCACTAGTGGGTAAGATCTTAAACCAGACAGAATGCTGGGTGTGCTCACAAGTACCTCAAGGTCAGAGCAAGTCAGGATTAGTACCGTACCCTTTAGCAATAGATGAGGTACTCGAATTACGGGGTGGGAGACCGGTGGACAAGAAATTTTATATTTCTAGGCCCCCTAGCTTGAAGCTCCACCAGTATCATGTAGATAGATCCTTATTATATTTCAATGTTTCCAATTACCGAAAACCGGGAAATTGGGAAGTGACGTGGAATAACCAGACAATGACCTTTTCACACAGAGCTGATAGGATACCCATAGACTCGCAACTTGTACGCCAAATAGCCAACAGTGGAAGGTATTTTCGGTATAGGTATACTCGAGGAAGCAAGACCATGTGGGTTGGAAAAGTATCACCAGGGTACTGTGCTCATATCATCCAGCCCGTTACTTGTACAGAGCAGATGGGAGAACTAGGGATTGGGTTTTTTACTTGGAAAGTTTGTAATATAGTGATGTCATATTTTGACCCCTATGTTCTCCCCGATGATGCCTATTTCATATGTGGGAGGAAGGCGTACAAGTGGCTTGCCCCGAGCTCAGAAGGATTGTGTTATATTGGGAGAGTACTGCCAGAGGTCATGACCATAACCCATGATAAGATGAAAGAGGTTCACCGCAGTGCTCAGGCTCCTTATACTCCTACTCACTATGAACACATCGTCAAGAGACACCTCATAGATAGGACAGAGCACGTAGCCTCTGATTTGATCCACGAATCCACCGGGATTCAATTCCTTCTCGCATTAGACATCACCCGTACTGCCAGAGGAATTATAAATTATAGGTATATCCATGCGCTAGCGAACTTGATAGATAATATCACTGAGATGTATGACGACACCTTCAGGTATACAGGAAGGGAGTTACAAGCTTACAAGACGGAACTGATCCAGCACAGGATGGTCCTTAATTATATCACAGCTGTGACGGGTGGGTACTGTGTCACTTTGGCAACTCAATATGGTGTGAAGTGCTGCACGTATATTACAAACAGCACTGATGACCCAACTGAGATCATCGATCAAAAGATGGACGATATCTTGCAGTTGAAGTGGGAGTTCTGGAGGAAGCACAACCTTACCCTGACTGCTGTGAGTAATGAACTGACCGGCTGGGACTCATGGTTGAACCCACGCAATTGGTTCTCAGGTTTAGGAGAGTGGGCTCAAAATGTTATTATGAGTGTAGGAAAGTTTCTCCTTTGTATCCTGGGAGTCGTCATAATTATTGGCTTGATATTTAGGTGTGTTCGAATTCTAACGCGGCGCAAGCACGGCACAAAATTGATGAGTCTAAGGAGCGAGGGCGCTGTTACAGCAGCAGATTTAATTTACGACCCATCCATAGAGACAGTGGTATGATAAGGATTGCAAATGAATTACATGGCCTGTTTCTTTCACCCATTTTTACTTTGTCTCCCCCTCTGCCCAGATACACCCATCCGGAAAAGACATCGACCATACCCAAGAATGTTTATGAAAATGTTATGTGAATGTATTTTAGATATGTGTCTTATCTTCATCTCTACAACCTTCAGTTAATGACACACATAGTCGACAGGTGATATCCACATATGCTAGCACTCACATATGTTCCCCCTCCATGTATCATCAACTAAATGTGCACCCCATTTGTTGGAACAAGAAGCCGAAAAAGAGCTCGGTAGTGTTTGTTTGCCTACTTACAGACCCTTAATACGGGATAAGAAGGATTAAATGTATACTTCGCAATACCTCGAAGCTTATTTAGAACATATATGGCACGATGATACATGCCCCTCAGACATGGATTCATACATACATGCTTTTTACTATCCCACTAGGTCATACATTTCCCACCTACAACTCTCCCCCGATCATCATCTTCTGTAAATATTGTATTGATATTTTTCAGTTTAGTAATTAGATAGTGGCAGTTATTTCTAGAGAAAGATACAATTATGTGTACCAAAAGATGTATGGGTATTTGTTTATCATGAAAGACCATCTTAATTGGTTACTGGTAGGTGAACTGATCTTGAAAAAAAGAGAAAGAAACAACTGTATAGTATATTTACATTGTCAAAGTCGAAAAATATTGCAGCACACACATCAAGTACAAACCACACACTCATGCCCGCTGCGCGAGCACTTGTTCTGCCGTGCGTGCACATATCCGCAATTTGCGTACGGTCGCTCCCGCGGTCCTGCGCGTGGTGTGGGTATTTACGGCAGAGTTTGTGAACGCATGGAGAGCTATCAAAACATTACATATTAAATCCAAATAGTGCACATTGTACACATAGTCCCCCTGCATCACATCAGAAAGTAACAACAGTTTAAATGATTCCAGAACAAAGGGATTCACCTTTACAGGATAAGAGGGGACAGACTAAGGTTATAAGGTGGTGTTTGGTATCCAGCTGTAGGGTATTTTAAGGGTAACATTCCGGTGTTGGTTTGTGGAAGATCGTATGTTCCTGAGGATAGTTAGGTGCAGAAGCAGAATATAGATATAAACTGTATTTACTGTATATTATGTATGCGGCGGGAATCCAGAGGAGACCACCCACAAGAGCAGTTTGGAAAGACATCGCCTACCTTTTCAAATCGATCTATGACCTCTCCTGTACTGTAAAGGTGCATTCCTGTGTCCAATGGACAAAGGGATTACAGTATCCATTGTATTGCTTTTGGAAGAATTGTATAAATAAAGCCTGCTGCAGCCTGGCCACAAACAAGACTCACAACGCTATCAACCTGATTGCGGAGGACTGGGCCGGGTTGCGCAAGCGAATCTACTCACGTATGTACATTGACTGTAGCCATTTACTCTGTTGTACTGTAGTGCATATTTGTATTGTAAACCCCCTTTCAGAAATAATCCACTGTGGTGTCGGAACCCAGCGGTAAAATCACAATTGGTATCGTGTCCTCATTGCCCTGCTAAGGTTTAAAGTGTTTTATCATTACATTGCCCTGCTAAGGTTTAAAGTGTAATAGCATCACACTGCATTGCTGCATAAGGTTTAAAGCGTAATATCATTGCATTGCTTAGCTGTATAAGGTTTAAAAGCGTTATCAATTGGGTGTGTACGCACAGTGGCGGTTCTTGCCACGGGCAAGCGGTACTTTTGCCCGGGGCGCCGCCTTTCCGGAGGGCGCCGGCGCCGTCCGGAGGGCACCGCACCAGGGCAAGATCCGCCACTGTGCCCCCCGTAGTGCCCTGCTGTGCCCCCCCCCCCCCCCCCCCCGCTGTGAAGGGAACCAGACGCGTAGCGTCTAGTTTCCCTTCATGGAGAGGACCTTAGTTGTGCGGTGCGCGATGACGTCATCGCGCACCGCACAGCAAAGGTCCTCTCCATGAAGGGAAACTAGACGCTACGGTCTAGTTTCCCTTCGTCTAGAGGACCTTTGCTGTGCGATGCGCGATGACGTCATCGCGCACCGCACAGCATAGTGGCACAGACACTAGGGGTCATAATTGACCTCTAGTGTCTATGCTGTTCTATGGGAGAGACGTAATAACGTCTCTCCCATAGATTGAAGAGAACAGAAGAGAGGAGGAGAGGAGAAGAGCGGCGCCGCCGGCGGAGGGGGTCTGGATCAGGAACGGGGATGGTAAGTATACTTTTTATTTATTTTTATTTTTTCTTTCAGCGCGCTGACCACACCCCCAATCGAAGCCACGCCCCCATATTTTGCCCGGGGCGCCACAAATCATAGAACCGGCCCTGTGTACGCACTGTGGGTACTTTGTACCGTTAGCGCGGCATTTGTACGCAGAGTCCGTACATTCATGTACGGGACTCATTACGCAAATAGCGTAAAAGGTACGTAGAGTGCATATTAAGTCTAGCGGCCGCAGCGGCTCAATGGTAAAAGTGTGTTTAAAGGTATAGCTTTATGTTTTAAGATAAAATCGACATTATCAACATTTTCTAGGTTATTAAAAAAAATGCATACCTATAGGTAAACTTGCTATTTGTCAAGATAATCCAAATTATCCTTAGGCGTTCCGCGTATACTGTACAATTGGGATCAAACCACTTTCTTGAAAATGTTATTCATGTACTTCATAAAAAGGGAGGTACAGTACATACAGTAGCTGACAATAGTATGATATTGTACAACAAATCTAATTCACATATATACTGTAGAACAAATAATAATTCCCACGCATGAACTGAAGAAATGTATACTTTGTCTGGAATCAGGAAATTCCTTGGCAACACGGACGTCCCAAGCGAAATGTCCACCAACAGTATCCAGCAGGTAAGACCAACGCGTTTCATCTGCTACCAGACTTCCTCAGACGATGTTTGATATACGGAACCAATGTCTATGTTTATACTAGATGAAACGGAGCCAATTCAGTTTGAAAAGTCGGAAACCAGAAGTGACATCACCCTGTACATTTTTTAATTCAAGATGTTCTTTTAAAATGTATCCGTCACTTGCCCATATCCACCAATCAATTCACTATTAACTTGTGACATCATCGTGTCACATCTTTAGTGTGGGTGTATCACAATAGTGCAGACAGCCATATGTCCATTTAGCCAACAAGTGGGTTAAGGATACACTTGAATTATCTTAAAATTGTATTAGTGTAACTCCACTCTCATCCAGGACCATATGGCATGTAATTTCATGTATCATCTATATACTGTATATAAACATGATACAGGATATAATGTAGGATACACTCATTATTATCTCCCAAGAAAATAGAGTATGGCACATTCTCTACTCAGTGAAATAAAGAAAACTAACATGGGGACCTGACCACACGGAATAACAGGAGACGCAGACAGGAACACACACAGATGTATTCCGCAGCGGGTTACTGACCGCGTGTGAAAGATGATATTAAGTGATAATATGTGCAACGCATAATTACTGTAATAAGATTCACTCCAGTTAGGGCTGAAGTTAAACAAATTGAATTTATTGGAACAATCTCTTCCTTTATTTCACAGGGAATAATACAGACTATTTTCTCGCATGAATTACTCATGGATGTGTCATAACTTTCATTATATACCACACTCATCATTTTAATATTGTATCACATGGATCGCATTTGTTACAGCTTTGAAAGACAGAAGTCTATCTGGAGACGGAGGCCAGTTGCCAACACTTGCCACATTTTCCATTTCTTAAGCCCCTTTTCATTAAATCCGTCTAGGTTATTATTACATCGCCTTCTAGAGTCATCGCTAATTAAAATACACTTTCTAAACAAAGGAATTCTCACACAGTGCATGGCCTCCGTGTAGCAAAAATATAATGAAATATTCTCAGGGATAGATGAATAGGAGCCGGCTACCCAGTTACGGGAGGGAGCTACGTTCTGTAGGCATCTTGCCATCATCTTGTAGCTGGTCTTCAGCAGCTCAGGTCTCTGGAGACAGTAGTAGACTTCCCAGCATGTTGGTGACACATCCAGATAGTATTTCTTTCTTAAAGCAAAATCAGAGTGATGATGGCTTTGGGGAGATTCAAAAATCAGGATTCTCTTTTCCTATGTCAATGATTGTAGCAGTAGCTCTGTCTAAAAGTACAGTGCCATGTTACTTCTAATGAAATAGGGATCATTGGCTGTACAACGCTAACTCTTAGGACCCACTTGGGTCATCAGACCTCGCATGTGCGAGCAGAGAGTCCTTCAGATCCTTCTCCTGGAAAATTCTGGCCAATGTAGCCCCTTGAATACAATGGCTAACACTATCTGAGGATGGTGCTATATATTGGTGCTTCGTATTTTCGAGCTTGGTAAATACAACATTTAAGCAACCCCCACAGAAACCTGGATGAGAAATACCTTTTGCCAGCTCCGAGCTAGTGTAAAATTCCAGTCATCTTACGGGGTGACACTAGCCAAGTACCTCTTCTTCCAACAGGGTAATCCCTTAAAAATGTGCCCTCTCCACCCCTTTAACTCCATTTAATAATCTATCTCCTACACAGAAGTGGGCATCAGTGCCCTTTCTGTACCCAGCAGTTCCCCTCGACCAGTGCAATCTCCTGCCCCTCCAAAGACAGCACCACCTTTCTCCGTAACCTGCACTCCTGGGGATAAATCTAGCCGCATTTGTGCTAATGGATGCACCTGGCAGGACCAGAGCTGATTTTGCATTTGGCAGTATTGCGCTACATGACATGTAAGAAAACCTGAAAAAGATATCAGGGCCCGGCCTGCGAGATGCAGGAGCGTGTGCGATTCTGGCGAGTTTGCCTATGTTAATAAAGCAGTTCCACAATCACAAGGATTTGGGCATAATAATCATAATTATGGACATGGAGATAGTGGGTGCAGGGGGTGCCATTGCTAAGTGGCCCAGAGGCTTAGGGGGCCTACCTCTGGGGCCTGACTGAACTGCTCCAGGTCATAATGATGTCGACTAGTTTCCCAGAAATTGTCAGCGAAGCACTGTGTGGCATAGTGTGAACTGGGGGCACTGTGTGGCATAGTGTGAACTGGGGGCACTGTGTGCCATAGTGTGAACTGGGGGTAATGTGTGGCATAATATGAACTGGAGGCACTGGCATAATGTGAACTGGGGGCACTGTGTGGCATAATGTGAACTGGGGGCACTATGTGGCATAATGTGAACTGGGGGCACTGTGTGACATAATGTGAACTGGGGGCACTGTGTGACATAATGTGAACTGGGGGCACTGTGTGGCATAATGTGAACTGGGGGCTCTGTGTGGCATAATGTGAATTGGGGCACTGTGTGGCATAAGGTGAACAGGGGAACTGTGTGGCATAATGTGAACTGGGGGCACTGTGTGGCATAATGTGAACAGGGGAACTGTATGGCATAAAGTGATCTGGGGCACTTTGTGGCATAATGTGAACTGGGGGCACTGTGCGACATAATGTGAACTGGGGCACTGGCATAATGTGAACTAGGAGCACTGTGTGGCATAATGTGAACTGGGGCACTATATGGCATATTGTGAACTGGGAGCACTGTATGCAATAATGTGAACTGGGGCACTGTATGACAACATGAACTGGGGGCATTGTATGGCATAATATGAACTTGGGGCACTGTATGGCATAATATGAACTGGGGGCACTGTGTGACATAATGTGAACTGGGGGCACTGTGTAACATAATGTGAACTGGGGGCACTGTGTCATAATGTGAACTGGGAGCACTGTGTGGCATAATGTGAACTGGGGGCACTGTATGGCATATTGTGAACTGGGGGCACTGTATGGAATAATGTGAACTGGGGGCACTGTATGGAATAATGTGAACTGGGGGCACTGTATGGCATAACATGAACTGGGGGCATTGTATGGCATAATATGAACTGGGGTCACTGTGTGGCATAATGTGAACTGGGGGCACTGTGGCATAATGTGAACTGGGAGCACTGTGTGGCATAATGTGAACTGGGACACTGTGGCATATTGTGAACTGGGAACACTGTATGGAATAATGTGAACTGGGGGCACTGTGTGAATGCTGATTATTTTACAGGACAGAAAGCTATACCTTAATACACTTTAATTCGAGCCGCTGCGGCCGCTGTATGTAATCCTCGCCCTACGTACTTTTTACACAGCGTACAAAGGCCCGTACCCTGTACGCACTTTGCGTACTCAAGCCGCGACGGACGTACAAAGTACACGCAGTGTATACACACACACACGGACACTCTGAGAGCACAATGCAGCTACACGTCTGATAGAAATTCACCTTAAACCTTTAGCAGGAAATGGGACACGACACCAATTGTATTTCAAACGCTATGTTGAGGTCCAACCCACCAACGGTTATTTTTACTAGCAGGGGGTTACAACAATAATACAATACAATAAGAGAAAAAGGCTACAGTCAATGGTACATACGTTTGTTCGCCTGCGCTTCCCGGTCCCGTCCTCAATCATCAAGGTAGATGATCTTCAGAGATTGTGTGTGACTGGGCCTGCAGCTGACTTTTTATATATTTTTCCAAAACCTAACACAATGGAAACTGTAATCTCTTTGTCTATTGGTCACTGGGATGGTCATTTACAGTACAGGAGAGGTCATAGGTCGGTTTGAATAGGTGGGCGATATCTGGTCCAGGTGCACTTGCAGATGTTCTCCGCTGGGTTCCCGCCGAATATCAGGAGTACAGTAAATACAGCTGATATTAATATTCTGCTCCTGCGCATAACTATACGCAGGAGCGTGCGATCTTCTGCAAACTAACACCGGAATATTGCTCTTAAAATACCCTACAGCTGGATACCAAACACCACCTCCTAACCTAATTCTGTCCCCTCCTATCCTGTAAAGGTGAATCCTTTTGTTATTATACCCTTTAAGCAAGTATAACTCGCTGGTGTGGTGCATGTAGACTATGTGTACATTGTGCACTATGTGGATTAAATATGTAATGTGTTTTTATGGCTTTTCCATGCGATTGCAAATACTACCGTAATTACTCTTACCACGCGCTAATACGCAGGACCGTGGGAGCGATCATATGCAAATTGCGAATATGTGCACGCACGGCAGAACAAGTACGCGCACGGAGGCCATCTGTGTGTAGTTTGTACGTGATGTGTGTACTGAAATATTTTCGACTTCGACAACTGTATGGCATAACATGAACTGGGGGCACTGTATGGCATAATATGAACTGAGGGCATTGTGTGGCATAATATGAATTGGGGACACTGTGAGACACCAGGGCCGAAACTAGTCCCAGCACAGCAAAGAAGAGAGAGTTTAAGACAGTAGCCGGCATAGGAGAGATCCCAGGTACTGGAGCTCACCTGCACAGCGGGCAGACAAGTGGGTCAGAGACACTGCCCTGGGAGCCGTCTGCTGTCTCATTGGAGCAGCAAAGTATTGCCAGTTTAAAAAAAAAAACCCTACTCCTCTGTATCTCCTCTGCGCCCCCAAATCCTGCACCTGGGGCGCATGCCACTTTAGCCCCCCCTAGTTACGGCCCTGGAGACACCAATATATAATCATCATCACATCCAATGCTGCTGCAGGGAAATCCAAGCGGTTTGGGTAGGAAATCCCGGCAGTGAAAATCCAGACGGCCAGGATGCCAACAGTGGCATTCCAACAGTCAAAGGGCCTAATTCAGACCTGATCGCTGCTGCGCGTTTTTCAGAGGTCTGCGAACAGATAGTCGCTGCCTATTGAGAGTGAAAACCCGCCCTGTGCAAGTGTGCGAATACATCCATACGCCGTGCGAAAACTTCGCCAGACAGCGGACATCTGCAAATCTGTTCGCAACTCACTCACCATCAAATGGTTTTTTCCAGTCTGCTCTCTGGACAGATCCACACATACAGCAAACTTGGTAGAAGAAGCTGCTACCACAGGGCTCAATTCAGACCTGATCGCTCCTCTGCAAATTTGAAGAGGTCTGCGATCAGATAGTCCCTGCCCATAGAGAGTGAAAACTCGCCTCATGCAAGTGTGCAAATGCATGCGTACGCCGTGCAAAAACTTAGCCAAACAGCAAATCCGTTCTCAACTCAGTCACCATCAAATGTTTTTTCCAGTCTGTGCAGTGTGTGCGCAGCCCAGCACTTACTCCTACAGTGTAATACAATCAGGCTGAACAGGGCCGGAGATGAAGTCACCCACCCACCCACCCTGAAAACGCTTGGGTTTTTCCTTACACTACTAGAAAACGCTCGTTTACCACCCACAAACGTCCGCTTCCTGTCAATCACCTTGCGTACGCCTAGCGATCGAAATTTTCACACAATCCTGTCGCTGTTTGGGCTCGCACATGTGCAATCATTCGATCATGTGCGATCAGGTCTGAATTAGGCCTGAAACCAGATCCGGGTAAGTAATATAACCCTATCCCTGCTCCAAATCCTAGCCCTAACCCCCCCCCCCCTTCCTCCCACAGACTAACCCTAACCACCCCCCCACAGCCTAACCCTACATACCTCCTGCACCCTAATCTCAGCCACCCCCGCCGCCTAACCCTAACCACCCCGTAGTGTCTAACCCTAACCCCAATATTTACCTTTGGGATCCATCAGGATTCTAACCGTTGGGATCCCGCTGTTGGGATTCTGTCAGGATCCTGATCACATCCCATTCAGGCTGCAGACCTCTGGGTGAGTGTGTCCTCCACATTACGAGATATCCCCTCTAGAGCTATATTTATATTTTCTCAGTGGGTTGAAGCTGGAAATGTAACTCGTCACTAACACTCAGTGTAAAGTACGCCCTCAATTTTCAGCCCCAGCCCATGAGAAGTCTATATTGTCTCTAGACACTACTGTTTGATCTTGGGGATCGGCCACTGAATACGGGTCCTCATATATTTGCACCACGCCTAATAGAAAAACCTTGTGAGAAGCCTTTGCCTGATACTCAGTACCCTCTTTTACATGTTAGAGACAAACTGATGTAATTATTTTCCAAACTGTACTAATTGCTATAGACTTTACTCTCTGTTCTAGCGCAGGATATATGACGGTACTTTGTTTGGCAATGCTGGGAGGAAAAACATCACAAGAGAGTGGAATTCTCTCTGGATTATAGCAAACATGAGGTCATATATATGTTGGCCCACCTTGGAGAGTTAAGTTGCAAGAGCCCTTTGACACTCGGTGCCATGTTTGACTGAAAATACAGTATTTCATTTCATCTTGCTTCTGAGGCAAAACGAACTTGGCACTTACACTGCACCATCTAGTTCCAAAAGCAACGGAGGGCCAGTAACATCGCCCCCACACTGTTTTATTGCAGTTTTTTTTTTCTTCTTCTGTCTTTTGTGCAGTTTTTCCCTAAATTTATAACACTGATCCAAATACGTAAAAAATGCATAACGTGCACTGTAACGTCTGCTGTACATCACATGGTGGGAACACGGAAACAGGAAGTTTGTACATCACACAGCATGAAGAGGAAGTTTGTACATCACATGGTGGGAACAGGAAGTTTGTACATCACACAGTGGGAACAGGAAGTGTGTCCATCACACAGTAGGAACAGGCAGTTTGTACATTACACAGTGGGCACAGGAAGTTTGCACATCACACAATGGGCACAGGAAGTTTGTACATCACACAGAGCGAACAGGAAGTTTATACATCACACAGTGGGCACAGTAAGTTTGTACGTCACACAGTGAGAACAGGAAGTTTGTACACCACACAGTGGGAACAGGAACTTTGTACATTACATGTGACACTCTGAAACAGATCCCTGGTATCTGAACATATGGGGGTTATGTGTGTGTGTGTGTATATATATATATATATATATATATATATATACTGTCACTCATTGAACTGAGGCAACCTAAGCGGAACCCCTAAATTCCCCCAAATGAGCCCAATTCACTAGCTGGCCAGGCATGTCATAGGGGTTAACAACCCCCCTCATTTGATTACGTTAACAGCACCGCAGCAACCCTAACCTGGAGTACACAGGGACCCTGGGGATCCAAGCCACAGTTCCACAGAGTGGGAGAGCTGGAAGACAGTTGATTGGAAACTGCTAGGCGGGAAGGTGAGGAGGCGGAGTTAGCACCCAGTGCTGCTGAGGAGTGTGAGGAGCCATGCTGGGGAAAGCCGCCTGCCGTTGCCTGAATAGGAGAGGAGAGGGAAAGCTCCAGGCGACAAGAGAGTCACGGATGTGACCGGAAAGGAATGCACTGCTGTGGGAACTGAGGCAGCGGGCGCCGCACCAGGTCAAGAGAGGACCCAGCGGTGAGTGCAGTGTGTGGCTGAGGAGAGGTGTGTGAGGTGATGCTCTGAGAAGTCTGAACTGCGAGGAGAATACGGCGCAGTCACTGCTGTACGAAAGAGATCTCAGGGCAGTTAATCCATACAGCACCAGAGAGACCCTGTGAAATAGAGGTAGACATAGTCTGCAGCGTCCCCGCCACTGACACGCTTACCATAAGTTTAACCCCTCGCCACTGCTGAAGTGCCATACCCACATAGAAGGAGTGGCATCCAAAGAGAGAGAGGGATAGATTGAGAGAGACATGCTACACTAGCTATATCCAGCCACAGGGAAATTGTGAGGCAGCCGAGATACTGGAAAGTACCGGTACCGTGGTGAGGCTCTTACTGTTCCTCATCACAGGGGAGCCCACGCTCAGCGCAAGTATTGGCTTCTTCCACACACCACAGTGAGACTCTTAACAGCTGCCATCCCCAGTTAAGGAGTATTGTTCCTGCCTTTAGACATTGTAAAATGAGCTTGGAGTCTGTATATTCTCTGTTAGAGACTGTCTGCGCCAATTGCTTACTACCTCACCGCTGTTCAAGGAGACGGGTGGTTACTGGCCTGCTACCTGTCCGGGAGAACTTTACTGCACAGCTTATTGTTTTCTCACTAGTCGCCTGAATTGCTTTTCACACATCTATGTTAACCCCTAAATTTTCTTGCATGCTTGCTTCTCAGCAAAGAACTGAACTGCTTTACTGTCAATTTCAAACTGCATGCTCGCATCTCCTAGGAGGAATTGTGTTTGCATATTGAAGTATTCTTAACAGATAATTTCGGACTACTCTGTGCAACGAACTACCTTCAGGGATAAATAGTGGACCCAATAAAATCTACGGTGTTACGATAACCCAGGATCAAAACAGCTACCCAGTCAAGGGAGGGTGCAGTACATTGTCTATCCTCCACAATCTTCACCACTCCTTGTAGACTTGCGGGAGACGCCCCTAAACTCTATTAGTAAAACTGAGCCGAGACTGCCACCTGGTGGACATTTCAGGTTACTTCAAGGAGATTATCCCACTAGTGTTAATGAGAACTGTGTGTTGAGGTACTCTACTAGTGTACTGAAATTCTACGCTGTTATTTGTCGTATCATTACTTGTTAATGTTGTGCATTGTTTTATCCTACTGTGAGTTGTACATTGCATTTTAATCAAATTGCTCCTCCAGCGGTGACCACTTGTTCCCGAATAATAAATCTTTCTGTCACCGTCCAAATGTGTGGTGACTATTGTGTTGGGTCCTCTGGGGTTGGGGTTCCTTGTCTCTGCCTGGGGTTCCAGCAGTGATATCCGGACGAAGAGGTGATTCCGGGCGAAGAATCCAGGTACGTCAACCGACATCTGCACTCGCAACAACACTACACCATACTTACCTGTTACACACACAGCAGGAACAGGAAGTTTGCACATCACATGGTGAAAACAGGAAGTGTATACATCACACAGTGGGTACAGGAAGTTTGTACATCCCACAGTGGGAACACGAAGTTTGTATATCACATTATGGGCACAGGAAGTTTGCCATTTTGAATGGACTGCTTAAAGTGTCCTCCAGATAGGGTGACCAACTTTTTATTAGGCCAACCTGGGACACATCCTTACCAGACCATAAAAATGAAAGAATACAACACTGCATTCCTTTCACTGTCATTTTATTTGAAGACTGAAAAAGTTATTTACAAGAGGATCAGGGGCAATACAGCTTCTTAATGCCTACACTTGTACAGTGCCCCTGACATATCCTGAACTGGCAGTACTTTGTATTACACTGAAAACACAGTCTGAGAGGGAAGCAGTTAGTTTCCCGACTGTCGAGATCTTCGCGGTCGGGATACCGACGCCGGAATCCTGACAGCCAAATGAAACCAGGCTGTCGAAATCCTGACTGGAGCCTGGAATCCCCACTCTGGGGTGGTCCATGCCACCCCCCAAGGGGAAATAAATTAGTGTGGTGAGCGCAGCAAGCCCACAAGGGGACACGCTGTGCTCGCCTTCGGGAATCCGTCATTGGTCTTATGACCGCCGGGATCCTGACCGTCGGGATCCTATACTGATTCCATCTGACATTGAAGTGATGACCCTCCCAACTGGACCCCACCACTGCCTCATACTTCCAGAGGCTTCATCTGTGGTAACCCCATTCTGAAGCATGGTGTCCCCTGATTTACCAGACTCTCCCCCAACCTCCAAGCTTCATCAAAACTCACTTACTCTAGCTTGCCAGACCACCCAGTGATCCATTCCCACCGTCCCTCCTCCTTACCCCTATGTATGTCCCCTATAACCATACAGAACCCTCTCCCCTTTAGAATGTAAGCTCTGACAAGCAGGGCCTTCCCCCCCTTTTGCATCACTTGTTTCATTGGTTTGTCTTAAGCTCTTGTAATTAACCTGATTGGTAAACACATGTACTGTAATTGTGTAAATGTGTGTTGGTCACCATGTCACACAATATTTTCCCTGTTTGTATCACTCCACCATACGGCACTGCAGTACTATGCGGCGCCCTGTAAATAAATGGCAGCAACTCATGAAAAGTTACAAATTGACACAATACTTCTAACAGCTTACACGCTCTGGATAAGTGTTCAGAGGTTTAGTTTATTCGTTTCTGAAATGATGTCACCGATTTCTTCCTGTTTCTGGAACTAGTTAGAGGAGGAAAAAATGATGCAGATGGTCATGTGACCGACGCTAGAATCTCGACACCACATATGAGACTGGCACCAGCACACCGACTAAGTATTGGGGTGCCTGTCAGGGTTAGAGATGGGGGGGCTAGATTTAGACACATGGGGGGGGGGGGTTAGCCATAGCCAACACCAGCGGAGGGTTAGCCGTAGACAACACCCCTGGAGGTTTAGCCCTAGCCAACACCCCCAGAGGGTTAGGGGAGGGGGGGAGGGTTAAAATACCAACCTTGCGGGTGTTGGTGTCTTCGGTGTCGGAATGCTGCAGTTGGTCATGTGACTACCGACATCCCAACCACTAAGATAACATACCGAACCCCTTAGCACTTTCTATGCTTGCTTTGGATACACTTGTACAATTCTGCGCTCCTATTTTATTGGCGACTACTTACAGAAAGCGGCGGCAGCGGACGTATTTAGTTGCAGCGTGCCGAACTCGCTTTCCCGCTGCAGTCTGTAAAACTTGCGCTCAATTAATTTGCTATTCTAACAGGCTCTGCTTCTAATGAAAGCTATTGAAAATATGTCCTTTGTTCAAATAAAACATAATCTGTCATATTTTTCCGTTAACAAATTTAGTGATTTCCTTTTTGCGGTCGGCTTAAGTGAAGTCAGATATTTCTGTGTTAGCATCAGAATACAACTATGGCGTCTCGCGATCGCACGCAGCCCATGAGTGAGCTGGAAAATGATTAAGTAGCAGATGGTCGGCCAGATGCCTCCGTCTTTAAAGCCGCTGATGGGAATCATTATGACTTACTGTACGTTGACCATAGATTTCAACCTGATCCAATAGTTTGATTTAGTCTGTAAAGCTGGAAAGTGATACCAGTTGTCTGTTATTCTAGGTATTCGGTGCCGTGAGTTTGATCTGACCAAGCAGATGTGGACTTGAGTCTGGAAAATCTGAATTGAATTCATTTAGAAACCACATTAAATGAGATGCATCATTTCACAGAGCAATTATGTGCTGTGTCACCCATATTAGCCAATCAGGTGAAAGCTTTCAGCGGGCTAGTGCAATATTACAAGTGAAAAATCATCTAATCGGTTGTTATGGGTTATCGCACATATGGGCTTGATACAAAGGCTTCTTCACAGATGTCAGCTTGCATAACATTTTTTTTTATGTGATTGGGTGCTATGGTTAACATAACATATTGGCTCTTTGAATAGGATGTCTATTCACTTACAATTTATTTTTAATATAGTGCAAAAGACCTCCTTGGTTTGCACCTGCGCACGACGGCTTTCCTCTCTCTGGGGAAATGTGTAGAAAACAGAAATGTACGTATGATGTTGTCCCTTGTCTCCTGCCCCAACTCTGGAACAGCCAGGGGGGGAGATATCAAGTCTTATGCTATGTACACATTATGCCATCCCATACGATACAATATCGTATGATATTGTATAAGATATCATATCAGATCGGATCGATGTCAAACGATGTTTATAGACAAAGGTGGTCATTCCGAGTTGATCGCTAGCTGCATTCGTTCGCTGTGCAGCGATGAGGCAAAAAAATCGGCACTTCTGCGCATGCATATGCGGCGCAATGCGCACGCGCGACGTACTATTCCAACGGCCGATGTAGTTTCACACAGGGTCTAGCGAAGCTTTTCAGTCGCACTGGTGGCCGCAGAGTGATTGACATGAAGTGGGCATTTCTGGGTGTCAACTGACCGTTTTCAGGAGTGTTCGGAAAAATGCAGGCGTGTCAGAAAAAACGCAGGCGTGGCTGGGCGAACGCAGGGCGTGTTTGTGACGTCAAAACAGGAACTGAACAGTCTGAAATCATCGCAAGCCCTGGGTAGGTATTGAGCTACTCTGAAACTGCACAAAAAAATCTTTGTAGTCGCTCTGCGATCCTTTCGTTCGCACTTCTGCTAAGCTAAAATACACTCCCAGTGGCGGCGGCATAGCGTTTGCTAGCGAGCGATTAACTCGGAATGACCACCAAAGTCATCACTGGAGTTCAAAACCACACACTATCGCCTCATCAAGACTGCATGCAGTCCGACGTACGACGACGCATGTGACCCGCGGGAGTGCACATCATACGTCGGATCATGCATACACATTATGCAATATCATTTAGGACTGAATAATATCGTTCAGATTTTGAACGATATTGCATTGTGTGTATAGGCCACTAGAGAGATAAAGTGGAGCAGTTGCCCAAATCAGCCAATCAGCTACTGTTATCTCAAAGACTGTGCTAGACATGACAGTAAAGATGGGTGCTGCAAACCAGATCTGGTCGCGGATTCTGCATGTAATCTAGGCATCCACACCTGTCCAATTTTGCTGCAGATCTCCAATCTGCATCTTCTGAAACGATCTGCTGATAGGATTGTGTTACCGTTCACACTGTTCCGATCTTCGGCAGACCAGCTGACACTCACAGGGATGACTTGGGAGAAGAATCAGACAACTGGTGATGAGCGATCTGGTCTTCTGACTTTTCAGTAGTGATGAGCACCGGAAATTTTTCGGGTTTTGTGTTTTGGTTTTGGGTTCGGTTCCGCGGCCGTGTTTTGGGTTCGAACGCGTTTTGGCAAAACCTCACCGAATTTTTTTTGTCGGATTCGGGTGTTTTTTTCAAAAAACCCTAAAAAACAGCTTAAATCATAGAATTTGGGGGTCATTTTGATCCCAAAGTATTATTAACCTCAATAACCATAATTTCCACTCATTTTCAGTCTATTCTGAACACCTCACACCTCACAATATTATTTTTAGTCCTAAAATTTGCACCGAGGTCGCTGGATGACTAAGCTCAGCGACCCAAGTGGCCGACACAAACACCTGGCCCATCTAGGAGTGGCACTGCAGTGTCACGCAGGATGGCCCTTCAAAAAACTACTCCCCAAACAGCACATGACGCAAAGAAGAAAAAAAAGAGGCGCAATGAGGTAGCTGTGTGAGTAAGCTAAGCGACCCTAGTGGCCGACACAAACACCTGGCCCATCTAGGAGTGGCACTGCAGTGTCACGCAGGATGGCCCTTCCAAAAAACACCCCCCAAACAGCACATGACGCAAAGAAAAAAAGAGGCGCAATGAGGTAGCTGTGTGACTAAGCTCAGCGACCCTAGTGGCCGACACAAACACCTGGCCCATCTAGGAGTGGCACTGCAGTGTCACGCAGGATGGCCCTTCAAAAAACTACTCCCCAAACAGCACATGACGCAAAGAAGAAAAAAAAGATGCGCAATGAGGTAGCTGTGTGACTAAGATAAGCGACCCTAGTGGCCGACACAAACACCTGGCCCATCTAGGAGTGGCACTGCAGTGTCAGGCAGGATAGCCCTTCCAAAAAACACCCCCCAAACAGCACATGACGCAAAGAAAAAAAGAGGCGCAATGAGGTAGCTGTGTGACTAAGCTAAGCGACCCTAGTGGCCGACACAAACACCTGGCCCATCTAGGAGTGGCACTGCAGTGTCACGCAGGATGGCCCTTCAAAAAACTACTCCCCAAACAGCACATGACGCAAAGAAGAAAAAAAAGATGCGCAATGAGGTAGCTGTGTGACTAAGATAAGCGACCCTAGTGGCCGACACAAACACCTGGCCCATCTAGGAGTGGCACTGTAGTGTCACGCAGGATGGCCCTTCCAAAAACTACTCCCCAAACAGCACATGACGCAAAGAAAAATGAAAGAAAAAAGAGGTGCAAGATGGAATTGTCCTTGGGCCCTCCCACCCACCCTTATGTTGTATAAACAGGACATGCACACTTTAACCAACCCATCATTTCAGTGACAGGGTCTGCCACACGACTGTGACTGAAATGACGGGTTGGTTTGGACCCCCACCAAAAAAGAAGCAATTAATCTCTCCTTGCACAAACTGGCTCTACAGAGGCAAGATGTCCACCTCATCATCATCCTCCGATATATCACCGTGTACATCCCCCTCCTCACAGATTATCAATTCGTCCCCACTGGAATCCACCATCTCAGCTCCCTGTGTACTTTGTGGAGGCAATTGCTGCTGGTGAATGTCTCCACGGAGGAATTGATTATAATTCATTTTAATGAACATCATCTTCTCCACATTTTCTGGATGTAACCTCGTACGCCGATTGCTGACAAGGTGAGCGGCGGCACTAAACACTCTTTCGGAGTACACACTTGTGGGAGGGCAACTTAGGTAGAATAAAGCCAGTTTGTGCAAGGGCCTCCAAATTGCCTCTTTTTCCTGCCAGTATAAGTACGGACTGTCTGACGTGCCTACTTGGATGCGGTCACTCATATAATCCTCCACCATTCTTTCAATGGGGAGAGAATCATATGCAGTGACAGTAGACGACTTGTCCGTAATCGTTGTCAGGTCCTTCAGTCCGGACCAGATGTCAGCATCAGCAGTCGCTCCAGACTGCCCTGCATCACTGCCAGCGGGTGGGCTCGGAATTCTGAGCCTTTTCCTCGCACCCCCAGTTGCGGGAGAATGTGAAGGAGGAGATGTTGACAGGTCGCGTTCCGCTTGACTTGACAATTTTGTCACCAGCAGTTCTTTGAACCCCAGCAGACTTGTGTCTGCCGGAAAGAGAGATCCAAGGTAGGTTTTAAATCTAGGATCGAGCACGGTGGCCAAAATGTAGTGCTCTGATTTCAACAGATTGACCACCCGTGAATCCTTGTTAAGCGAATTAAGGGCTCCATCCACAAGTCCCACATGCCTAGCGGAATCACTCTGTGTTAGCTCCTCCTTCAATGTCTCCAGCTTCTTCTGCAAAAGCCTGATGAGGGGAATGACCTGACTCAGGCTGGCAGTGTCTGAACTGACTTCACGTGTGGCAAGTTCAAAAGGTTGCAGAACCTTGCACAACGTTGAAATCATTCTCCACTGCGCTTGAGACAGGTGCATTCCACCTCCTATATCGTGCTCAGTTGTATAGGCTTGAATGGCCTTTTGCTGCTCCTCCAACCTCTGAAGCATATAGAGGGTTGAATTCCACCTCGTTACCACTTCTTGCTTCAGATGATGGCAGGGCAGGTTCAGGCGTTTTTGGTGGTGCTCCAGTCTTCTGTACGTGGTGCCTGTACGCCGAAAGTGTCCCGCAATTCTTCTGGCCACCGACAGCATCTCTTGCACGCCCCTCTCGTTTTTTAAATAATTCTGCACCACCAAATTCAAGGTATGTGCAAAACATGGGACGTGCTGGAATTTGTCCAGATTTAATGCACACACAATATTGCTGGCGTTGTCCGATGCCACAAATCCACAGGAGAGTCCAATTGGGGTAAGCCATTCCGCGATGATCTTCCTCAGTTGCCGTAAGAGGTTTTCAGCTGTGTGCGTATTCTGGAAAGCGGTGATACAAAGCGTAGCCTGCCTAGGAAAGAGTTGGCGTTTGCGAGATGCTGCTACTGGTGCCGCCGCTGCTGTTCTTGCGGCGGGAGTCCATACATCTACCCAGTGGGCTGTCACAGTCATATAGTCCTGAGCCTGCCCTGCTCCACTTGTCCACATGTCCGTGGTTAAGTGGACATTGGGTACAACTGCATTTTTTAGGACACTGGTGAGTCTTTTTCTGAGGTCTGTGTACATTTTCGGTATCGCCTGCCTAGAGAAATGGAACCTAGATGGTATTTGGTACCGGGGACACAGTACCTCCAACAAGTCTCTAGTTGGCTCTGCAGTAATGATGGATACCGGAACCACATTTCTCACCGCCCAGGATGCCAAGGCCTCAGTTATCCGCTTTGCAGCAGGATGACTGCTGTGATATTTCATCTTCCTCGCAAAGGACTGTTGGACAGTCAATTGCTTGGTGGAAGTAGTAAAAGTGGTCTTACGACTTCCCCTCTGGGATGACCATCAACTCCCAGCAGCAACAACAGCAGCGCCAGCAGCAGTAGGCGTTACACGCAAGGATGCATCGGAGGAATCCCAGGCAGGAGAGGACTCGTCAGAATTGCCAGTGACATGGCCTGCAGGACTATTGGCATTCCTGGGGAAGGAGGAAATTGACACTGAGGGAGTTGGTGGGGTGGTTTGCGTGAGCTTGGTTACAAGAGGAAGGGATTTACTGGTCAGTGGACTGCTTCCGCTGTCGCCCAAAGTTTTTGAACTTGTCACTGACTTATGATGAATGCGCTGCAGGTGACGTATAAGGGAGGATGTTCCGAGGTGGTTAACGTCCTTACCCCTACTTATTACAGCTTGACAAAGGCAACACACGGCTTGACAAATGTTGTCCGCATTTCTGTTGAAATACTTCCACACCGAAGAGCTGATTTTTTTGGTATTTTCACCAGGCATGTCAATGGCCCTATTCCTCCCACGGACAACAGGTGTCTCCCCGGGTGCCTGACTTAAACAAACCACCTCACCATCAGAATCCTCCTGGTCAATTTCCTCCCCAGCGCCAGCAACACCCATATCCTCCTCATCCTGGTGTACTTCAACACTGACATCTTCAATCTGACTATCAGGAACTGGACTGCGGGTGCTCCTTCCAGCACTTGCAGGGGGCGTGCAAATGGTGGAAGGCGCATGCTCTTCTCGTCCAGTGTTGGGAAGGTCAGGCATCGCAAACGACACAATTGGACTCTCCTTGTGGATTTGTGATTTCGAAGAACGCACAGTTCTTTGCTGTACTTTTGCCAGCTTGAGTCTTTTCATTTTTCTAGCGAGAGGCTGAGTGCTTCCATCCTCATGTGAAGCTGAACCACTAGCCATGAACATAGGCCAGGGCCTCAGTCGTTCCTTGCCACTCCGTGTGGTAAATGGCATATTGGCAAGTTTACGCTTCTCCTCCGACAATTTTATTTTAGATTTTTGAGTCCTTTTTTTACTGATATTTGGTGTTTTGGATTTTACATGCTCTGTACTATGTGACAATGCTAAATTCCCTTGTCGTATAAACAACCCTTTATGAAGCTAAGAACACTGTACGCTGTTTACTTAAGAAGTACCGTAATGGTACGCTAGTTGCGTAACGATCGCTCAGCCGTAGGCGAGACGCTCAAGCGTCACGTTCGCTCACGGCCCAGCGATCACAGGACACGTTATTGGCTATGACTAGAGTAATGATTCGCTATGGCGTAGCGGACGCTCGAGACCACGAGGAGATCACCAGCGGCGCAGACGCTCACAACGCTATACCTTTATGTCTAAACCTTATACCAATGAAATACACGGAATACCTTAATGTGAATACAGGGTGTAAGTGCAACCTTGTGTAACCTGACTAACTACAAAGCTGCTTGAGCGTCACCGACGCTCAAGTGAACACTTAACACTATAGGAAATACACAGATACTGGTTTAGGGTCCAAAGCCTATTAACTGTATTATATCTAGTATATTTGTAAAAAGGGGATAACAGTACAAATGATACACTACAATATAACAAAGACTTCCTAACCAAAATACAATACTATCTAATACAATACAATACTAGTCTAGGGGAGATACGAGAGAAAGAGAAGGGAAAGAGAGAGAGAGAGAGAGAGATGAGAGAAATTGGCTCACAGAAAGACAATGTTTACGGAGAGAAACTTACGCACAAGGGTAAACGATCGCATGCGCCTGGACATCCAGCACCCGATTTTCAGCAATGAGAACCGTTGAAGAGTGAGAGCTGGATGTGGTCGGCCTGCCTATTTATGCCCCACACACAATGCAATCCTACAGTCCCTACAATCCCATTGTCCATTGGACGTCGGAATTCGGCCCTGCATCATAACAAAAGGTCATAGGTTGATTCATACAGGTGGGCTGTGACGATTTCAAACAGCTCAGGTGGGTGGGGAACTAGGTTTCCCGCCGCATACCTGAGTATGAGTAAATAGTAGAAATGGACATAAACTTCTTATGTCCATAACTATTCGCACGAGCGATTAATACGCTCCAAACCAACACCGGAATATTGCTAATTAAATACTCTTCCGATGGGTACCAAACACTGCTGTATGATTCCTGTTAGACCCTTCGTACGATACAAAGAGGGATTCCTTAGCTCAGGGACCTTCTATATTAACCAAACTTTCAGAAACTATCAAAGGGACCATGATCTATAAACTACATTAATTGTGAAAATATGTAACGAATGAGTCGCACGCTACGACTACATAAACTCTACCGTAAATACGCATACCGCGCCTGCGAGTGCACGCTATTGCGGGTATGCGCCTTCACGGGAGAGCGTACGCATGCGCAGCACGGACCAGTGTGCGGTGCAAATATGGCAACGTGCATAGAGACATTTTTCTGACTTTGACAGTCCACCCTTTGGCAGTCAATAATAACTGCCACAAAACATTTAAGGAGAAAAATGCAAGTCAGGGGTTAGTTGATTTCCATGGTGGGGTAAGGAAGAAGAGAGGAGTAGGTGTGAAGAGGGTATGACCTAGTGAGAAAGTAGAAGCATGTGTGTATGAGTCCATGTTTGGAGGGTCATGTATCATCGTGCCGTACGTGTTGTAAATCAAGCTTCGAGGTATTGCGAAGTATACATTTGAATTCCTTCTTATCCTGTGGTACAGGTCTGTGGATGGGCTGTCAAACTTTACCGAGCTCTTTTCGGATTTTGAACAAAATGGGGAGCACATTTTAGTTGATGATACATGAATGGGGGAGGTATGTGGTTGCTGATATCTGTGCCTGTATTCCCTATCGTCTATGTGTGTCATTACCTGAGGGTTGTAGAGATGAAGATAAAGAACACTTATGGAAAATGCAATGATATTCTATGTCAGGGAAATGTACATCTGTCGTCGAAGTTGTGTTCGGTATCTGTTGAGAGTCGTCTTCTTTGCGCTGTATTGCTCCTTGGGCATGAGCAAATAGCTTTGTCTGAGCCATCAGATTTACAAAAAATGTTGGGCTAGCGTGAGTTTAAAAGTACTAGGGAAACTGGGGATCCATGGCAAAGTTCATCAAGTGTCCATTTCTCAAGTGGTCAAAACTTCATCTTTGGTGCTTGTCTGTTGTCTGTATAGCGTCTCGTCAACTTCCTCGTCCAAGGGGGTTTTTGTATCTTGGAGAAAAGCAGAAAAACAGGTGAAAGAAACGGACCGTATAATCGCATTTTCATCACATCCTGGTTTCTATCATTGGGTCATAAATCAAATCCAGGTTAATTACGGTTTCCTCACTCCTCAAGCTCATCACTCTTGTACTTTGTTTGCACCTCATTAAAGCCTGCCCGCATCTAAATATCAATCCAATCGATATAACGACACCCAAGATACATAGTAGAAACTTTCCAACATCCATTATGACTCCTTGAGCCCAGTCTCCTAAACCGGAGAACCAATTTCGCGGGTTCAACCATGACACCCAACCAGTCAGCTCATTACCTACAGCAGCAAGGGTGAGATTGTGTTTTCGACGAAATTCCCACTTTAATTGGAGAATATCGTCCATCTTTTGGTCTATGACCTCTACCGGATCCTCGGTGCTATTGGTGATATACGTGCAACACTTTATGCCGTACTGTGTTGCCAATGTAACACAATATCCGCCTGTTACTGCTGTAAGATAATTAAGAACCATCCTATGCTGAACTAGTTCTGTTTTGTACGCTTGAAATTCTCTTCCAGTGTATCTAAACGTGTCATCATACATTTCAGTGATATTACAAATTGGCGAGTGCGGAAATGTATCTATAATTCATCACTCCCCGAGCGGTGCGAGTGAAATCTAACGCGACCAGGACCTGAATCCCGGTGGATTCATGGATAAGATCAGAGGCCGGATGCTCTAACCTTTCTGACAGTTGTCTTTTAACTCGGTGCTCGTAATGAGTGTGAGTATAAGGAGCTTGGGCACCACGGTGTATGTCCTTCATTTTGTCATGTGTAACAGTCATCACTTCAGGCAATACTTTTCCAATATAACACAATCCTTCAGAGTTTGGGGCAAGCCACTTGTACGCCTTTCTCCCGCATATGAAATATGCATCATCGGGGAGAACATATGGGACGGAGAAGGACATGACCATGTTACAAACCTTCCAGGTGAAATCTCCTGACCCTAATTCTTCCATCTGCCTAATGCACGTATCAGTTTGTACGATATGTGCACAGTATCCTGGTGATACCTCTCCAACTCTAGTAATCCTATTTCCTAAGGTATATCGATACCGGAAAGATTTTCCTCTACTGGCTATGTGGCGTACCAGCTCTGTATCTGTAGGCATTCTATCTGCTCTGTGTGAAAAGGTCATGGTAAGGTTGCTCCATGACACTTCCCAATTTCCCGGTTTTCTGGGATTGGAGATATTGAAACATAAGAGGGACCTATCCACATGGTATTGGTGGAGCTTCAAACTAGGAGGGCTGGAGATATTAAACCTCCGGTCCACCGGTCTCCCACCATTTAGCTCAAGTACCTCCCCTAACGTTAAAGGAAATGGTACTAGCCCTGATTTGCTATGACCCTGAGGTACTTGAGAGCATACCCAACAATCTGTTTGGTTTAACACATTACCCACTAAAGAGTGATAGTCACTCAATGGATGCCGGTCTATATGGATATTAAAACTGGATTGGCATTTCTTTATGCATCCATCTTCAACCAGATTATCACAGAGCCTACAGATACAATTTTCTTCAGCTAAAATCCATCACAATTTCTTCTATCGGATCGTTTTCTGATACTCGCCTTTGCTTGTTGGTTTGGTTGATCTTGGAAAACTACGCCTCCATCATCATAATCGGAACCCATTCCAGAACCTCTCTCGACCTCTATGGTACTCTCGCCGGAACAGACTGCTCTGGTCAACATCATGGTTAACATCAAAATCCGGATCACAGTCTCTTGGGGCAAGTCCATCTTTGAGGAGGAAATAGAGAAGAATGAGAAGGGGGAAAAAAAGAAATTTCAAGGAAGAGGGGATGGGAAGTGGAGAAAAACAATAAAAGGGAGAAGGGAGTCGACAACTGCTTTCGGTCTTCAAGGCTCAGGTGCCGCCTCAGTCCTCCTGGAACAGACACTCCAGTGATACAACCTCTACCGTCTGTTCCTTATCACGGGACTTCTCTGGATCAGCAACCTTTTTGCAGTGGGATGAATGGACCCAAGTCTCTCTCTCAGCCACCTTCAATGCTGTGGTGCTAGTCAATAAGACCTGGTATGGTCCTTCCCATCTATCAATAAGACAACCTGAGCGTAGAAAATTTCGTATCATTACATAATCCCCAGGTTCAATGTCATGACAATTACTATCTGGTAAATCAGGAATCATCAACTTCAGATTATCATTTTGATTCCTCAACTGCTTACTCATGTTAATCAAGTACTTTACAGTTACTTCATTGTTACATTTCAAATCATCCTGAGGGTTAATCATGACATGCGGTTGTCGACCAAACAAGATTTCAAAAGGAGACAGATTAAGAGGGGACCTGGGAGTGGTTCTGATGCTATACAAAACAATGGGTAAAGCTTCTGGCCACGTCAATCCTGTCTCTGCCATTACTTTACTCAATTTATTTTTAATAGTGCTGTTCACTCTTTCGACCTTCGCGCTCGCCTGTGGACGGTACGGAGTGTGCAGCTTGCTATCAATTCCCATCAACTTACACATTCCTTGAAAGACATCACCTGTAAAATGGGTACCCCTATCACTTTCAATGATTCTAGGGATACCATATCTACATACAAATTCCTGCACAATTTTCTTAGCGGTAAACATAGCGGTATTTGTAGCTGCTGGGAAAGCTTCGACCCAATTCGAGAAAACATCTATACAAACAAGTACATATTTCAAATTTCGACATGGGGGTAATTGAATGAAGTCAATTTGTATTACCTGGAAAGGGCCGCCGGCAGGTGGGATATGGGATGGTTCTGTAGGTATTGCTTTTCCAATATTCTTTCTCAGACAGGTAAGGCATGACATTGCTCTTTTACTCGCATGAGAGGAGAATCTTGGGGCGCACCAGTATGCTCTTACCAATTTGCACATCCCCTCCTTGCCTAGATGAGTCAGCCCGTGAGCTGCTTCAGCCAGACATGGAAGGTATGCCCTGGGGGCCACTGGTTTACCATGTCCATCCGTCCAGAGCCCTGAGGACTCCTGGCCATATCCCTTTGCCTTCCAGACTGCTCTTTCCTGTGTGGAACACAAATTCTGCATCTCACACAACTTTTGTGTGTTGATGGTATTAAATACCATCAGTTGTGTGGTGTCTGTCTGTATGGGGGTAGCAGCTGCAAGCTTTGCGGCTTCGTCTGCTCGGCTGTTACCAAGGGATATTGGGTCTTGGCTATATGTATGTGCTTTACATTTGATAACAGCCACTCTGTCGGGTTCCTGTATCGCTGTTAGAAGCCTTTTTATGTGAGCTGCATGCGCTATCGGTGTACCAGCCGCCGTCATGAAATTTCTGAGCCGCCATAGGGCTCCGAAATCATGGACTACCCCGAAGGCGTATCTAGAATCGGTGTAGATATTGGCTGACTTACCCTTAGCCAATTCACATGCTCTGGTTAGGGCGACCAGTTCAGCAACCTGGGCTGAGTGAGGTGGGCCTAGCGGTTCCGCTTCTATGGTGTCTTGGTCATCTACGACTGCGTATCCAGTACACAAGTCTCCCGAGTCTGACTGTCTATGACAACTACCGTCCGTGTAGAACGTGAGTTCTGCATCTTCCAGTGGGTTGTCACTGATGTCAGGCCTTGCGGTGAAATTTTGGGTCAAATATTCCATACAATCATGTGTATCCCCCTTTGCATTAAATCCTCCTTCCCCATCACTCTCACCTTCCACCCTTTGTGTCTGACCAGGCACACCTGGGAGAAATGTTGCAGGTTTTAATGCACTGCATCTCCTTATGGTGATGTTTACTGGGGCCATTAATGCCAATTCCCATCTTGTAAACCTTGCTGATGAGACGTGTCTGGTTTGGGCAGAATTCAATAAGGCAGATACCGCATGCGGTGTATGGATTGTGAGGTTGTGGCCTAGCACGACATCTTCGCTTTTTGTCACTAGCAATGCTATCGCCGCAACGCTACGCAAGCATGTGGGGAGGGATCGCGCTACCGTGTCTAGCTGGGCGCTGTAGTATGCTATTGGCCTGCTGGCGTCACCGTGTTTTTGGGTTAGTACACCTGCTGCGCACCCAGCACTTTCTGTTCCGTATAGTTCAAAGGGTTTCCCATAGTCTGGCATACCTAGTGCTGGTGCCTGTGTTAGGCATTGTTTGAGTCTCTCAAATGCTGTTTCGGATTCGTCTGTATGCGAAATCCGATCAGGTTTGTTTGAGGAGACCATTTCCTGCAAAGGTAACGCCAATATGGAAAACCCTGGGATCCAATTACGGCAATACCCACACATTCCTAAAAACGTCCTGATCTGTTGCTGGGTTTGTGGCAGTGTCATGTCTCTAATGGCTTGGATTCTATCAGCGGTCAGGTGTCTCAGTCCTTGTGTTAGACAGTGTCCCAAATATTTTACCTTAGTTTGGCATAATTGTAACTTGTCTTTGGAAACCTTGTGACCTGTGTCTGAAAGATGAAACAGGAGCTGTTTCGTATCCTTCAGAGATGCTTCCAGTGAATCTGAACACAGTAATAAATCGTCCACATACTGTATCAATACTGATCCACTGTCTGGTTGGAAAGACTGTAAACAATCATGCAAAGCCTGAGAAAATATACTTGGACTATCTATGAAACCTTGGGGTAATCGAGTCCACGTGTATTGGACTCCTCTGTATGTGAATGCAAACAAATATTGGCTGTCAGGGTGCAGAGGTACCGAAAAGAAAGCGGAGCAGAGGTCAATAACAGTGAAAAATTTGGCAGTGGGAGGAATTTGCATTAGGATGACAGCTGGATTAGGCACTACGGGGAACTGACTCTCAACTATTTTGTTAATCCCCCTTAGATCCTGCACTAGCCTGTAACCCCTCCCCCCACTCTTTTTAACAGGGAAGATGGGACTATTGGCTGTGCTGGACGTTCTTACCAGAATGCCCTGTTGCAGCAAGCGTTCTATTACTGGGAAAACTCCTAACTCCACCTCTGGCTTCAGAGGATACTGTGGGATTTTTGGAGCTATCCTACCATCTTTTACTTGTACAACTACTGGAGCTACGTTTGCCATTAATCCAGTGTCCTGTCCATCTTTTGTCCAAAGTGACTCTGGTATCTGAGATGTCATCTCTTCTACTTGGGATGGGTTCCTATTTGTCATAATGGAATGTGACATTAATTTTGATGGGGAGTCTAACATGTCTCGTACCTCCTGAGCGTGATTCTCAGGAATGTCCAAGAATACACCTTCAGGAGTACAATAAATGACGCAACCCATTTTACATAGTAAGTCTCTCCCCAGGAGATTAGTTGGTGCCGATGCAGCCAGCAAAAAGGAATGCTTGGTATGCAAAGGCCCTATTGTAATCTCGGCTGGTTTGCTAACAGGGTAGTGCTGGACTACTCCTGTTACTCCCATGGCTGGAATTGTCCTACCAGTGGTTCTCATGCCCACTGTCGAATTTATCACTGACTTGGCCGCCCCTGTGTCTACAAGAAAGTTTAAAGTTTTACCAGCTACATTGATTGCAATCTCTGGTTCGCTTCCAAGACTGGCAATCAATTTAACTGGCTGCAGATTACAGGTGTGGCCACACCCCTATTGGGTATGCTGACCTCCCTGAATCCCATTGGCAGCAACTACTTGTGGGGGAGTTAGCTGGGAACTACCAGAGGCCTGCCAGTCTCTGTTCGGGGGATATCTTTTTGTTTCCCCTGTATGTGGCTCAAAACTCCGCCTCTGTGGACCCTGCTCCAAATGTCGTGTGTTGTGTTGTTGTCTAGGGGGTTGAAAAGATCTTTGTACATTCTTTGTTCTACATTCTCGTGCAAAGTGTCCCGGTCTGTTACAAGAAAAACATGTTATTACACTTGCCTTACCCACAGGATTCGGTGGTACATACGCAGGCTGCCTTGTGGTCAGCGCCTGTATACTTACGGACATCAACTTATCACTTTGCGACTCCCTGTGTCTAGTGATGTTTTTGTCGTGATCAACAGCAGCCTCTCTCAAGGTGGACACTGACAGACCTCGCCAACATGGTTGTGTGGTCTGTACCCTAGCTTTTAATGTTTCTTTCAAACCATCCATCAGTACAGATACTGCTACTTCTCGATGGTTTGGGTTGGTCTTAATGTCTTCTATACCAGTGTATTTTGCCATTTCTGATAGTGCCCGGTGGAAATATTCTGCTGCCGTTTCGGACTCCTTTTGCTTAATGGAAAATATTTTATTCCATTTAACAACGGCTGGGAAATACTCCTTTAGCTGTAAATTTATCCTTTTTACATTATCCTGGTCGTACACATCTGTAAGCGGTACATCTTTATCTAGTCCACAATCAGCCAAGAATTTAACTGAGTCGACATTGGAAGGTAAGCAAGCTCTTAGCACTATCTGCCAATCCTTATTATTGGGCTCTAAAGTGTTTCCTAGATCCCTGATGTATTTTTGGCTTGCCACTAAATCTTTTCTGGGGTCTGGGAATTCAGACACTATGGTCCTCAATTCCATTCTAGTGAACGGGCAATACATGGCAATGTTCCTGACGGGTGTGGCTCCTGATGCATCTGTTTTCCCATTGGGAACTACTATCACCTTTACAGGAGCAATTCTAACAGCCTCTTCCTGTATAGATTCTACAGCTTGTTGTGGTACAATTGTTTCAGTGTAATGCATGGTGCCGTACTTACCCGTTGACACGACCTCACCTATCCCTCCGCTAGGGGCCTTAACTAATCTCGTGGGTGGTGCAGTTCCTACTGTGGTTTCTGATATGGTGGCCGCTAGAGAGAGCGCTGAAATTGTTGCCGAATCTTCTTCTTGATCACACTCCTGAGGAAGGTTCAAAACAGGGTACATCTTGCACGGGTTAATACTTGCATGAGTTATTTGGTTAACATCATTAACATTTACAGGGTTACTAAGAGTTTGTGTTTTACAACCCAGTGCGTTTCTCTCCGTAATCAACTTCTCTCCTGCAATGTATGGTGGAGGTGGAGCTGTGGCTATCAGCTTCCTGACTGCCCCAGATCCCGCCGCCAGAGCCAAACCTCTTTGTATCTCACCTTCCTGGTGCCATAACTGTAAGTAATCATGATGCTGAATTCGTCTCTTTGATGATTTTACGAGACATATCCTCCTCCTTAAATTTTGTAACACGTCTGGACTGAAGCTACCTATTCTTGGGAATTTGTCCCTGTCTTGTACAGTCATTCTCTCCCATTCATCACATAAAGATTCTGTGTGACTTCCGTATTTTTCACACATTACATATCGTGCCGACCCAACTGGTCGGTTCACAGAATCAACCTGAACCAGGGTTGATCGCCCCCTACCTGAGCAACTGGCCCCCATAGTCTGCAGGTGTTGCTTAGTCCTCCTTGGATTTCTGTATCAAGGTTTTCAGCAAGCCTTTACAGACAACCAAATTACTCCACAGTAGGCCGGCGGTGGCGGTTTACCGAGTACCCCACTCACTCGCCCACCTCGACCAATACGACCTGATCACACCGATATGGTGCTGGCGTACTCGATACAGGGCCCCTATGGAACCTTCAGTTTACTGGAACATATGAGGGTTACCCGCAGGACACTTACTCTTTCCAGTAAAGTTGGGGTTGTTAGATAGTTCCTGAGTGACCAGCGAACTTCCCTTCCAAAAATAAAAAATTACACAAATCACGTCAGAATGTACAGATAGCGTTTGTGACCACTTTACTCTAATGGTATTAGGTCAGATTACTAACTACTGCACACAATTACGTGTGGTCCAATCGTTCAGTACACAAGCACTACTTGTCATGTACTGAAAGATCAATGGAATCGATGTTTCCGGCCGCGATTCCTTCAGCAAGAGCTTATGGCCTATATGGGTTCTGCACCAACACCCCAGGCGTTGTGCCACTGGACTTTTATAGCGGACCTCTTTAGTACCTTACGACCTCCTGGTCTTGTTACCTTCTGTTAATGACCTCCTGGTCTGTTACCTTATGGTCCGCTATACTCTAATGCTCAAATATTATTTAACCAGGGATGCCTCCCTAGCCACCGTATATGTCACTTACACGTGTGTCCCTTGACGAGTACCCGACTTTCCTTTTGGTTCCACCTTAAAGTTATATAAACTTTTGTATACAAAACCACACTCACTCAACACATGTACACTTTTGTTTCTATATCTATTTCTGCGCAGAAATTGTCTTCAGTCCAACAGTGTTACTAATTAGGAGCAGGATCTGTTAAACTAAATTTCAGATTTTCCAAAAATAGATTTGCGTTATTTACCGCGTCGCGTTATTTACCGCTGTGCGTTACTTATCGCCTTTGCGCTAATTATCGCTTTGCGCTAATTCAACTTTTCGTGACTTGAGCTACGTGGGCGTAACCAGACGCTACGTTGCGTAATGTACGCTGCGTGCGTCTGCCGTTTGGATTGCGTACGCAAGTCTTTTGTTAGGGACACGTGTACGCAAAACAAAGATCCACCGTAACACAATTTCTACCTTTATCAATGTAGGTGATCCCTGATCATCTACCGCACACCACACTGACTGTCTTATCTCCCAGACAAGCCGTGTGTTGGTCTATACTTTAACTATTACCTCTACTATGAAATAACAGCAAATCTCTTTTTGCACTTTCTAATCAACTATAAAACTTGGCAAACAGGAATAGTGATATACGAAATTTGAAAAAGAAATGCAGATAAATGTATGCGTGCGTGTATACGCAAGACAGAAGAGAAATAAAACAGTTTTAAAAGACACAAGCGTTTTGTTCTTACTTCCGGTTCCCGGATTCCTTCAGCACTCTTTATCTAAGCGAAGCAGACGCTTATCCCGTCAGCACTGCGAGACAACCTCCCACCCTTTGCTGGGGGGATAATGTCTGCTGATCTACCTAGTGCAGATATGAGAAGGATAGGACGAGTCCCCAATTGACAATGCTAAATTCCCTTGTCGTATAAACAACCCTTTATGAAGCTAAGAACACTGTACGCTGTTTACTTAAGAAGTACCGTAATGGTACGCTAGTTGCGTAACGATCGCTCAGCCGTAGGCGAGACGCTCAAGCGTCACGTTCGCTCACGGCCCAGCGATCACAGGACACGTTATTGGCTATGACTAGAGTAATGATTCGCTATGGCGTAGCGGACGCTCGAGACCACGAGGAGATCACCAGCGGCGCAGACGCTCACAACGCTATACCTTTATGTCTAAACCTTATACCAATGAAATACACGGAATACCTTAATGTGAATACAGGGTGTAAGTGCAACCTTGTGTAACCTGACTAACTACAAAGCTGCTTGAGCGTCACCGACGCTCAAGTGAACACTTAACACTATAGGAAATACACAGATACTGGTTTAGGGTCCAAAGCCTATTAACTGTATTATATCTAGTATATTTGTAAAAAGGGGATAACAGTACAAATGATACACTACAATATAACAAAGACTTCCTAACCAAAATACAATACTATCTAATACAATACAATACTAGTCTAGGGGAGATACGAGAGAAAGAGAAGGGAAAGAGAGAGAGAGAGATGAGAGAAATTGGCTCACAGAAAGACAATGTTTACGGAGAGAAACTTACGCACAAGGGTAAACGATCGCATGCGCCTGGACATCCAGCACCCGATTTTCAGCAATGAGAACCGTTGAAGAGTGAGAGCTGGATGTGGTCGGCCTGCCTATTTATGCCCCACACACAATGCAATCCTACAGTCCCTACAATCCCATTGTCCATTGGACGTCGGAATTCGGCCCTGCATCATAACAAAAGGTCATAGGTTGATTCATACAGGTGGGCTGTGACGATTTCAAACAGCTCAGGTGGGTGGGGAACTAGGTTTCCCGCCGCATACCTGAGTATGAGTAAATAGTAGAAATGGACATAAACTTCTTATGTCCATAACTATTCGCACGAGCGATTAATACGCTCCAAACCAACACCGGAATATTGCTAATTAAATACTCTTCCGATGGGTACCAAACACTGCTGTATGATTCCTGTTAGACCCTTCGTACGATACAAAGAGGGATTCCTTAGCTCAGGGACCTTCTATATTAACCAAACTTTCAGAAACTATCAAAGGGACCATGATCTATAAACTACATTAATTGTGAAAATATGTAACGAATGAGTCGCACGCTACGACTACATAAACTCTACCGTAAATACGCATACCGCGCCTGCGAGTGCACGCTATTGCGGGTATGCGCCTTCACGGGAGAGCGTACGCATGCGCAGCACGGACCAGTGTGCGGTGCAAATATGGCAACGTGCATAGAGACATTTTTCTGACTTTGACATATGACATTGGGCATCGGCCTTGGCAGAGGACGTTGATGGCATTTCATCGTCTCGGCCATGACTAGTGGCAGCAGCTTCAGCACGAGGTGGAAGTCGATCTTGATCTTTCCCTATTTTTGGAACCTCAACATTTTTGTTCTCCATATTTTAATAGGCACAACTGAAAGGCACCTCAGGTAAACAATGGAGATGGATGGATACTAGTATACTTATGGATGGACGAGCGACTGCCGACACAGAGGTAGCTACAGCAGTGGACTACCGTACTGCGTCTGCTGCTAATATAGACTGGATGATAATGATATAAAAAAAATATATATACTGTATCACTACTGCAGCCGGACAGGTATATATTATATAATGACGGACCTGCTGGACACTGTCAGCACTGCAGACTCCTAAAGTAAGCTACTAGTATCAAGAAGATAGAAAAAAAAAAAACACCACAGGTAAGTGGTATACAATTATGGATGGACGAGCGACTTGCGACACAGAGGTAGCTACAGCCGTGGACTACCGTACTGCGTCTGCTGCTAATATAGACTGGATGATAATGATATAAAAAATATATATATATATCACTACTGCAGCCGGACAGGTATATATTATATAATGACGGACCTGCTGGACACTGTCAGCACTGCAGACTCCTAAAGTAAGCTACTAGTATCAAGAAGATAGAAAAAAAAAAAACCACCACAGGTAGGTGGTATACAATTATGGATGGACGAGCGACTGCCGACACAGAGGTAGCTACAGCCGTGGACTACCGTACTGCGTCTGCTGCTAATATAGACTGGATGATAATGATATAAAAAATATATATATATATCACTACTGCAGCCGGACAGGTATATATTATATAATGACGGACCTGCTGGACACTGTCAGCACTGCAGACTCCTAAAGTAAGCTACTAGTATCAAGAAGATAGAAAAAAAAAACACAACAGGTAGGTGGTATACAATTATGGATGGACAAGCGACTGCCGACACAGAGGTAGCTACAGCCGTGGACTACCGTACTGCGTCTGCTGCTAATATAGACTGGATGATAATGATATAAAAAATATATATATATCACTACTGCAGCCGGACAGGTGTATATTATATAACGACGGACCTGCTGGACACTGTCAGCACTGCAGACTCCTAAAGTAAGCTACTAGTATCAAGAAGATAGAAAAAAAAAAACAGGTAGGTGGTATACAATTATGGATGGACGAGCGACTGCCGACACAGAGGTAGCTACAGCCGTGGACTACCGTACTGCGTCTGCTGCTAATATAGACTGGATGATAATGATATAAAAAATATATATATATCACTACTGCAGCCGGACAGGTATATATTATATAATGACGGACCTGCTGGACACTGTCAGCACTGCAGACTCCTAAAGTAAGCTACTAGTATCAAGAAGATAGAAAAAAAAAACACCACAGGTAGGTGGTATACAATTATGGATGGACGAGCGACTGCCGACACAGAGGTAGCTACAGCCGTGGACTACCGTACTGCGTCTGCTGCTAATATAGACTGGATGATAATGATATAAAAAATATATATATATCACTACTGCAGCCGGACAGGTATATATTATATAATGACGGACCTGCTGGACACTGTCAGCACTGCAGACTCCTAAAGTAAGCTACTAGTATCAAGAAGATAGAAAAAAAAAACACAACAGGTAGGTGGTATACAATTATGGATGGACGAGCGACTGCCGACACAGAGGTAGCTACAGCCGTGGACTACCGTACTGCGTCTGCTGCTAATATAGACTGGATGATAAATATATATATCACTACTGCAGCCGGACAGGTATATATTATATAATGATGGACCTGCTGGACACTGTCAGCAGAATGCGTTTATAGAATAAAAACACCACACGACGAGTGTTTAACTTTTTCAGGCAGACAATCACAATATACTGGTGGTCAGTGGTCACTGGTCAGTCACACTGGCAGTGGCACTCTGGCAGCAAAAGTGTGCACTGTTAATGTACTCCTGCTATAACTGCTCCCCAGTCTCCCCCACAATTAAGCTGTGTGAGCAGTGAGCACTCAGCACAGTCAGATATACATAGATGATGCAGCACACTGAGGCTGAGCACAGATATGGTATACTGTGTCACTGTGTATCGTTTTTTTTCAGGCAGAGAACGGATTATATTAAATAATAATAAAACTGCACTGGTGGTCACTGGTCAGTCACTAGTAAACTCTGCACTCTCTGAGTACTCCTAAGCTCCAGTAAATCAAGTGTCTCACTCTCACTCTCTATCTATTTCTATTCTAAACGGAGAGGACGCCAGCCACGTCCTCTCCCTATCAATCTCAATGCACGTGTGAAAATGGCGGCGACGCGCGGCTCCTTATAATCCGAGTCTCGCGATAGAATCCGAGCCTCGCAAGAATCTGACAGCGGGATGATGACGTTCGGGCGCGCTCGGGTTAACCGAGCAAGGCGGGAAGATCCGAGTCTGCCTCGGACCCGTGTAAAAAGGCTGAAGTTCGGGGGGGTTCGGATTCCGAGGAACCGAACCCGCTCATCACTACTTTTCAGCAGGTTTAAAAAAAATTTGACAAGACCAGAAGACCAGGATTGTGATGAATGGAACCAGATGCAAAAACCAGTACAAAGCCAGTAGCGCATGCAGGGGGAGTTTCTGGTTGCCCAGAAACACCTCCTGATGGACTGAAGTTGCTTTTTAGAGACGGGAACAGCTCCGTCTCAAGAGGAGCCGTGGCCGCGATCGTTTTCGCGATCGCAGCTGCCGCTGCAGGGAGCTCTTGCAAGCAAAGTCTCCCTACAGCGTCTTTCAGTGAGTGGGAGCTGCTGCTCATACACAGCATCTCCCACATGTCCTCCTCACCAGAGCTGGATTAAGGACCCCCCCGCCGTCCACCCAGTGGCGGAACAACCAGCAGTGCAGCCGGTGCGCTGCAACGAGGCGCTTGGCGATCAAAGGGCCCGCGGCAGCCACATCCAGCTACCTTCAAGGCATGCAAACTCAGCCACGACCAAGGATACTCTCAAGGCCCATGATCGCCGCCACTTCTGCTGCCACGCACTTCCCAGAAGCTGGCTGACTTGCTTGCCTCACAGCACTGCCCCCCAGGCTCAGTGGTTCAATCACCGGGGACAGGAGCGCCAGCTAGCCACAGCCCTTTCTCCGCTGCTGCTCAGCCTGCCCATATGTATTGCAGCATGCAGCTCCTACCCGGTGACTGACTGCACGCTGACTGTTCTCCTGCGGTGACCGCTAACTGCCTGTCTGTGCAGTCCGCTCTTCCAGCAGAGGCATAACGTCAGGGGATCACATATGTAAGTGTTCTTATGTGTTTATATGTGTGTCTGTAGTTGTTTATGTGTTTTATGGGTTTGTATGTGCAGCATGTATGTGTTTGTGTGTATACTGTATGTAGCTGTGCTTGTATACCATACCTCCCAACTGTCCCGATTTTCGCGGGACAGTCCCGTTTTTTGGGGACTGTCCCGCTGTCCCACCCGCGGGTCGCAGTGTCCCGCAGTGGGGGGGACAGTTGGGAGGCTCTGTCTCTCGCTGCCCTGCTTAGCAGAGCCGCGGTGAATAGACGCTGTGCGCATGCGCACAGCGTCTATTCAGTTCAGACAGGGGGAGAGGAGGCATGCCAGCGGCTCTCGGAGCGCTGGGCATGCCCCCTCAGTGATGAAATCGGGGGGCGTGACTCGCGATCGCGGGTCCTCCCGCGAACCCACGCCCCTTTTCCATAGGCTACGCCCCTTTTTCGGGAGCGTGCGGCTTCGCCGCGCGTGTGTCCCTCTTTAATGCAGCACAAAGTTGGGAGGTATGGTATACTGTATATATATATGTGTGCATGTGTATATGTTTGTGTTCTGTATGTGTATACGTATGTGTTCTAAGGGTGTGTATGTATGATGTGTGTGTGGAACCCACCCTTTCTCACCTTGAAATCCTGCGTTTGCCTCTGACAAACATCTGGAACTCCCCCCCCCCCCCTCCAAGAAAATCCTGCGTTTGCCCCTGCAAAGCTCATATGTATAATATCTGGAAAGTGCAGATAATATTATTATTAGCCTTTATTTATATGGCGCCACATGGGATCCACAGCGCCCAATTACAGAGTAAACAAATAAGCAAAACATGAAGACAGTGGGGGATATCCAATTATCCCCGTTAAAACATCGGGTCCGATTTTTTTTTTACAGGCTATCCCGTTAAATCGCGTGTAGAAAAAAAAAATTCTCCCGAAAACACACAGGTTCAGTGAAACCTCTGTGTTTTCGGGTGAAAAAGCCCGATTTCGGACGAAAACGAGGCTGTTTCCGGGGATTCTGCTTCGCCTGCCTGAGGCAGGCGAAACAAAATCCCAGATAAGCCGGCGCGTGCCGCGGCTTATCGGGGCTAATTAGATAGCCCCCGGCGGGACAATTAGCCCCAGTAAAAAACCAGGGCTAATTGGATATCCCCCAGTGACTTACAGTTCTAGACTATATAGGACAAGTACAGGGTATATAAACCAGTAGCGGATCTTGCCACGGGCAAGCAGGACTTTTGCCCGGGGTGTCGCCTTCCGGAGGGCGTCAGCACCATTCGAAGGGCGCCGCACCATGGCAAGATCCGCTACTGCTGTGCCCCCCGCTGCCCGCTGTGTCCCCCGCTGGTTCCCCGCTGGTTCCCCGCTGTGAAGAGAACTAGACGCTATGCGTCTAGTTTCCCTTCGTGGAGAGGACCTTTGCTGTGCGGTGTGCGATGACGTCATCGCGTACCGCACAGCATTGTGGGACTGACACAGATGCTAGGGGTCATCATAATTGACCTCTAGTGTCTGTCTATGCCAGATCCGAGGAGAGGAGCGGCGCCGGCGGAGGTCTGCAGCGGTTGGGAGCGGGGATAGTAAGTACTATTTATTTATTTTTATTTTTCAGCGGCGCTACTCTACTGTACAGGGGGCGTAACTGACCATGCCCCCTGTATGAAGCCACACCCCTATTTCCCGCCCAGGGCGCTAAAAGGGCAAGAACTGGCCCTGATATAAACATAGCTGCATCAGCAGATGACACTGACATAAGTATCAAGGTGGCAGAAAACCGAGGGATTTGGTGCCATCAAAAGGAGTATTGAAAAGAAGATGGGTTAAGTAAGAGACGTAAAAGCACATGAGGGAAGAGGGCCCTGCTCATGAGAGCTTACATTCTAAGGTACACAAAGTCACTGGTAGCCTATTAAAAAATGAATTAAGCAAGATGCAAACTGAGTCGAAGATATGTTTTCTTTTTTTAAGTACTATACACAAGTGTTTCCCAAACTGGCTGCTGCGGGACGCTTTCGGGGGTGCCAGGGATAGGTGGCTCAGGACCATATAAGATTATTTATGGTCAATGTGATAGACAAAATAAATGTTGAAGGCTGACAATCATAAAATATTTGGATCAACAGAACCACAATCCTCTCTCTCATCACATACAGTAACTGATGCCAAGGATGACAGGTAGAAACATAGAAACATCGAATTTGACGGCAGATAAGAACCACTTGGCCCATCTAGTCTGCCCTTTTTTTTTTTTTTTTTTTTATCCTTTAGGCAATCTCAACCCTTTTTGAACCTTAATTCTTTGTAAGTATATTCATATGCCTATCCCAAGCATGTTTAAATTGGTCTACAGTCTTAGCCTCTACCACCTCTGATGGGAGGCTATTCCACTTATCCACTACCCTTTTGTAAGAATTAAATCTAATATTGAGTCTTTGCGAGTGGGCTCCCTCACCAATTGCTTGAGAGATGCTCCCTGTAAGGAATGTAGAAATTTGCCACTTGTAGCTGAACTAGCAAAAGACCCCTCCCAGTTTACATCAGGTAAATTAAAGTCTCCCATGATTATGACTTCTCCCTTTAAAGCCATTTTAGTTATGTCCAACAATAGGTTCCTGTCCAAATCCTGCCCCTGGCCTGGTGGTCTATAGATCACCCCAATGAGAATAATGTCCTTCTCTGCGGTTTCTATGGTGACCCAAAGGGCCTCAGTTTTGTCTTCAATATTTTGTATTAAAGTAGCATTTATACTTTTTTTCACATACATTGCTACCCCTCCTCCCATTCTTCCTATTCTATCCTTCCTAAATAAATTGTATCCTGGTATAACTAGTACTGTATGTCCCAGTCATGATTCTCATTGCACCATGACTCTGTAATTGCCACAAAATCCAGGTTATCCCTTGTCATTATTGCAATTAGCTCTGGAATTTTGTCTACTAAGCTCCTAGCATTTGCACACATAGCTTTAAGATTTTTTTCTGTGCATTTGTTATTAGTAGCCATGTCCAGACAGTACAAAATAAATGACAAGTTTAAAGTTGAAATTACCTGTTTGGGGATGTTGCTGAGTGTTTTTTTTTTTCTTTTTACTAATCAGGAATCACACTCTGTCCTGTACACCACGACTACACGTCAGTAAATGTAAAGATATAGTACCCTGACCACAATGGCCAAATGATCAAAGGAGGTAAACACCAGAGAGCATGCAATAATAAACTATTTCACTGTGCAACTTCCCCAGACATGCAATATCAATTACAAGGCAATCATTACACATATACATACATTAGGCACAATAATAAGATTTTACTCACCGGTAAATCTATTTCTCGTAGTCCGTAGTGGATGCTGGGGACTCCGTAAGGACCATGGGGAATAGCGGCTCCGCAGGAGACTGGGCACAGCTAAGAAAGATTTAGGACTACCTGGTGTGCACTGGCTCCTCCCACTATGACCCTCCTCCAGACTTCAGTAAGGATACTGTGCCCGGAAGAGCTGACACAATAAGGAAGGATTTTGAATCCCGGTTAAGATTCATACCAGCCACACCAATCACACCGTATAACTCGTGATAATATACCCAGTTAACAGTATGAACACAACAGAGCCTCTCAAAAGATGGCTCAACAATAACCCTTGTAGTTAACAATAACTATATACAAGTATTGCAGACAGTCCGCACTTGGGACGGGCGCCCAGCATCCACTACGGACTACGAGAAATAGATTTACCGGTGAGTAAAATCTTATTTTCTCTGACGTCCTAGTGGATGCTGGGGACTCCGTAAGGACCATGGGGATTATACCAAAGCTCCCAAACGGGCGGGAGAGTGCGGATGACTCTGCAGCACCGAATGAGAGAACTCAAGGTCCTCCTCAGCCAGGGTATCAAATTTGTAGAATTTTGCAAACGTGTTTGCCCCTGACCAAGTAGCAGCTTGGCAAAGTTGTAAAGCCGAGACCCCTCGGGCAGCCGCCCAAGAAGAGCCCACTTTCCTCGTGGAATGGGCATTTACAGATTTAGGCTGCGACAGGCCAGCCACAGAATGCGCAAGCTGAATTGTGCTACAAATCCAGCGAGCAATAGTCTGCTTTGAAGCAGGAGCACCCATCTTGTTTGGTGCATACAGGATAAATAGCGAGTCAGTCTTCCTGACTCCAGCCGTCCTGGAAACATAAATTTTCAGGGCCCTGACTACGTCCAGTAACTTGGAATCCTCCAAGTCCCTAGTAGCCGCAGGCACCACGATAGGTTGGTTCAAGTGAAAAGCTGATACCACCTTAGGAAGAAACTGGGGACGAGTCCTCAATTCTGCCCTATCCATATGGAAAATCAAATAGGGGCTTTTACATGACAAAGCCGCCAATTCTGACACACGCCTTGCCGAAACCAAGGCCAAAAGCATGACCACTTTCCACGTGAGATATTTTAAATCCACGGTTTTGAGTGGCTCAAACCAATGTGACTTTAGGAAACCCAACACCACGTTGAGGTCCCACGGTGCCACTGGAGGCACAAAAGGAGGCTGAATATGCAGCACTCCCTTGACAAATGTCTGAACTTCAGGTAGTGAAGCCAGTTCTTTTTGGAAGAAAATCGACAGAGCCGAAATCTGGACCTTAATGGAACCCAGTTTTAGGCCCATAGTCACCCCTGACTGTAGGAAGTGCAGAAATCGACCTAGCTGGAATTCCTCCGTTGGGGCCTTCCTGGCCTCACACCACGCAACATATTTTCGCCATATGCGGTGATAATGTTGTTCGGTTACATCTTTTCTAGCTTTAATGAGCGTAGGAATGACTTCCTCCGGAATACCCTTTTCTTTTAGGATCCGGTGTTCAACCGCCATGCCGTCAAACGCAGCCGCGGTAAGTCTTGGAACACACAGGGCCCCTGCAGCAGCAGGTCCTGTCTGAGCGGCAGAGGCCATGGGTCCCCTGAGATTAATTCTTGAAGTTCCGGGTACCAAGACCTTCTTGGCCAATCTGGAACAATGAGAATAGTTCTTACTCCTCTTTTCCTTATTATCCTCAGTACCTTGGGTATGAGAGGAAGAGGAGGGAACACATAAACCGACCGGTACACCCACGGTGTCACCAGAGCGTCCACAGCTATCGCCTGAGGGTCTCTTGACCTGGCGCAATATTTTTCTAGCTTTTTGTTTAAGCGGGACGCCATCATGTCCACCTGTGGCCTTTCCCAACGGTTTACAATCAGTTGGAAGACTTCTGGATGAAGTCCCCACTCTCCCGGGTGGAGGTCGTGCCTGCTGAGGAAGTCTGCTTCCCAGTTGTCCACTCCCGGAATGAACACTGCTGACAAATATATAACGGGACAATACTCAGAGCTTGCGCGGGACCTGTTTTTGGTTAGATCAACACAGAGGACTCGTGGACACTCGCTCAGGTTAGAGGAGAGGAGATTCCGCACAATACGGCGTGAAGGCTTTTTCACGGTAAGGACAATACGTGTTTGGAATTCCCTGCCCGAGGGAGTTGTAATGGCGGAATCTGTCAACACCTTTAAGAATGGGTTAGATAAATTCCTATTGGATAAGGATATCCAGGGGTATGGTGCATAGTCATGCATTATAGTTACTATTTAGTCAAATCATCATGCAGAGGACACCACAAATAGGTTGAACTCGATGGACAATTGTCTTTTTTCAACCTCAGATACTATGTTACTATGTTTGCTAACACGTGATTTTCCGCCCATCGGAGAATCCTTGTGGCTTCTGCCATCGCCGTCCTGCTTCTTGTGCCGCCCTGTCGATTTACATGGGCGACTGCCGTGATGTTGTCTGACTGGATCAGAACCGGCTGGTTTTGAAGCAGGGGCTTTGCCTGACTTAGGGCATTGTAAATGGCCCTCAGTTCCAGAACATTTATGTGTAAGGAAGTCTCCTGACTTGACCAAAGTCCTTGGAAGTTTCTTCCCCGTGTGACTGCTCCCCAGCCCCGAAGGCTGGCATCCGTGGTCACCAGGACCCAGTCCTGTATGCCGAATCCGCGGCCCTCTCTGAGATGAGCACTCTGCAGCCACCACAGCAGAGACACCCTGGTCCTTGAAGACAGGGTTATCAACCGATGCATTTGAAGATGCGATCCGGACCATTGGTCCAACAGGTCCCACTGAAAGGTTCTGGCATGGAACCTGCCGAATGGAATCGCTTCGTAGGAAGCTACCATCTTTCCCAGGACTCGCGTGCAATGATGCACCGACACCTGTTTTGGTTTCAGGAGGCCTCTGACTAGAGATGACAGCTCCTTGGCTTTCTCTTCTGGGAGAAACACTTTTTTCTGGACTGTGTCCAGAATCATCCCCAGGAACAGTAGACGTGTCGCCGGAACCAGCTGAGACTTTGGAATATTCAGAATCCAACCGTGCTGGTGCAGCACCTCCTGAGATAATGCTACGCCGACCAACAACTGCTCTCTGGACCTCGCCCTTATCAGGAGATCGTCCAAGTATGGGATAATTAAAACTCCCTTTTTCCGAAGGAGTATCATCATTTCGGCCATTACCTTGGTAAATACCCTCGGTGCCGTGGACAGGCCGAACGGCAACGTCTGGAATTGGTAATGACAATCCTGTACCACAAATCTGAGGTACTCCTGGTGAGGATGGTAAATGGGGACATGCAGGTAAGCATCCTTGATGTCCAGAGATACCATGTAATCTCCCTCTTCCAGGCTTGCAATAACCGCCCTGAGCGATTCCATCTTGAACTTGAATTTTCTTAAATATGTGTTCAAGGATTTCAAATTTAAAATGGGTCTCACCGAACCGTCCGGTTTCGGTACCACAAACATTGTGGAATAGTAACCCCGTCCTTGTTGAAGTAGGGGCACCTTGACTATCACCTGCTGGGAATACAGCTTGTGAATTGCCTCTAACACAGCCTCCCTTTCTGAAGGGGTCGTTGGTAAGGCAGATTTGAGGAAACAGCAGGGGGGGGGGGGGGGATTGTCTCGAAATCCAGCCTGTACCCCTGAGATACCACTTGAAGGATCCAGGGATCTACCTGTGAGCGAGCCCACTGATTGCTGAAGTTTTTGAGACGGCCCCCCACCGTACCTGGCTCCGCCTGTTGAGCCCCAGCGTCATGCGGCGGACTTAGCAGAAGAAGCGGGGGAGGACTTTTGTTCCTGGGAAGTGGCTGTATGCTGCAGCTTTTTTCCCCTACCTCTGCCTCTGGGCAGAAAGGACGCGCCTCTACCCCGTCCGCTCTTTTGGGGGCGAAAGGACTGTACCTGATAATACGGTGCTCTCTTTGGTTGTGAGGGGACATGTGGCAAAAATGCTGATTTCCCAGCTGTTGCTGTGGACACTAAGTCCGAAAGACCATCCCCGAACAACTCCTCACCCTTATAAGGCAAAACTTCCATGTGCCTTTTAGAATCTGCATCACCTGTCCACTGCCGGGTCCATAACCCTCTCCTGGCAGAAATGGACAGTGCACTTATTTTAGATGCCAGCCGGCAAATATCCCTCTGTGCATCTCTTATGTAGAAGACAGCGTCTTTAATATGCTCTACGTTTAGCAATATAGTGTCCCTGTCTAGGGTGTCAATGTTTTCTGACAGGGAGTCTGACCATGCAGCTGCAGCACTGCACACCTCGCTGCAGTGAGTCTGTTGCCAGCAGATCTCACTGTAAAATAAAAAACCTAAAATATACTTTCTCTCTAGGAGCTCAGGAGAGCCCCTAGTGTGCATCCAGCTCAGCCGGGCACAGGATTCTAACTGAAGTCTGGAGGAGGGTCATAGTGGGAGGAGCCAGTGCACACCAGGTAGTCCTAAATCTTTCTTAGCTGTGCCCAGTCTCCTGCGGAGCCGCTATTCCCCATGGTCCTTACAGAGTCCCCAGCATCCACTAGGACGTCAGAGAAATACTTCATTTCCTCAATAAGAAACATTTGGCCTAGCGGTGCGGCAAAAAAATTGATGACAAGAAAGTTTTGAAACCACTGCCTTACACTGTAACCCAGCTCATCTGCATCAGTTACACTGTATTTGCATAACTGGGTGTGTCCAGCGTGGGACTGGCTGACCGGGGAACCGCTTCCGGTCCATTTCTGCCGGGACAGTGTTTAGAAGCACCCGGCTCTTTACACCCGCTACCTGCATGGCAGGTGAATGCAGGTGCGAGTGCAGAGAACCGGGGGCCTCTAAACACTGTCCCGGCATAAATGGACAGGAAGCGGGTCCCCGGTCAGCCAGTCTGACGCAGGGTGCGTCTCATGCTTACCGGTATTCTGGCTGCCCCATGCGGGAGGGGGCAAACAGGTCGGCACAGGGAGAGGCATGGAGATTACCGGCACTGAGAGGCAGGGGGCGGAGCCACGATGACACGATTCAGCACAAATTGCATCATCTGACATTCCCGGACCGTCCACTTTAGACAGCAGCGGTGTCCGGTGGTGGGGCTGCTGGGCAATACGAAGTGGGGGGGGGCTGACAGCGCCCGCCCAGAAGACTTAACCGCTCTTACGGGAGGCCGGGAGGGCCACCCATTTTCTTCCAGCCATTCCAGGAGATTAGGCAAGTATGGTGTGTCCGAGATGCTTTCAGTGAATCAGGCCCAGGTAGCAGCCCCTGGCGTCAAGTACCCGCTGAGGTAGGTATAGCATGGTATGATATGGAAACTGGCCCCAATGTAAATACTGCAGTACATTGAGATACACTTACCTTCCACCCTCTGATGCTGGCTGGCATTGCTTGGTGAGTACATGCAAATAAGGGGGCAATTCAGATCTGATCGTAGACGTGCTAAATTTAGCACATCTATGATCATTCACTCTGACATGCGGCGGGACGCCCAGCACAGGGCTAGTCCGCCCCACATGTCAGGCCCTACAGCACCCCCCCACCACCCCCTGCGCACAAGTACAAAAGCATTGCACAGCGGCGATGCTTTTGTACCTGGCGAGCAGCTCCCTGCCAGCGCAGCTCCTGTGAGCTGGTAAAGAGCTACCGGCCGCCGCAGCTGTGTGTGATGTCACACAGCCGCCGCGGCCCCCACCCCCCAGCGGTCCGGGCATGCCTCCGTTGTCCAGACAGCGCCCCGTCAACGGCGTTCCAATGCTGTTGGCAAGCCCCCTCCCACCCCGCGACCGCCTCTGCCTGTCAATCAGGCAGAGGTGATCACAGCCAGTGCGCACTCCACAAAGTCATTTAGACTGCGATCGCTGCCGCTGCAATGGAGATAGGATATAGCAGTATTATTTGCATGGTTGCTAGAAATGATACGCTGACATACAGACACGCTGACACACAGGCACGCTGACAAGCTGACACATTGACACACAGGCATGCTGACACAGACTCGCTGACACACAGATACGCTGACATATAGACACGCTGACACACAGGCACGCTGACAAGCTGACACATTGACACACAGGCATGCTGACACACAGACTCACTGACACACAGACTCGCTGACACACAGATACGCTGACATACAGACACACTGACACACAGGCACGCTGACAAGCTGACACATTGACACACAGGCATGCTGACACACAGACTCACTGACACACAGACTCGCTGATACACAGATACGCAGACACGCTGACACACAGATCCTCTGTCACACAGGCCCTCTGACACACAGACTCGCTGACACACAGACTCACTGACACACAGACTCGCTGACACACAGATACGCTGACACACAGACACGCTGACACACAGATCCTCTGTCACACAGGCCCTCTGACACACAGACTCGCTGACACACATACACGCTGACACACAGATACACTGACACACAGACACGCTGACACACAGACCTGCTGACACACAGACCTGCTGATACACACAGACACGCTGACACACAGATATGCTGACACACAGATACACTGTCACACAGACACAATAACACACAGATCCTCTGACACACAGACCTGCTGACACACAGATACGCTGACACACAGCATGAGGCAATGTAGCTTTGAACTTATACATAGACTGTCTATGCGTACAGAAAATGCCTGAAACCTCATTTGTGGACTCTTCTCTTACTGAGCATATTCCAGGTTTTCCTCATCTGGAGATCACAGTAATCAGTATCATGTCTGTATAGATGATAAACAGATCTCCTTGTCCTCACCTGACTTTCTCTCTGATATGTTATGTCAGCAACTGTATACACCAACACCAAGCTGTATACCTCATCTAATTTCATTAACCACCCATTATCTCATGTCCCTGCCTCTGTGTAATAGCAATGTAAACTATGTAATAATTCTCTGGTCTGGCCTGTCCTCTACATGCATGTGCAGTGGGAGCCGGGCCGCGCGCCACCCCTCCACTGTCTCCCACTGCTAGGGAGATGGGATACACCTAGCTGGAGGAGATCCGGGAATAAGTTATGTTTGGGGGTGGGAAGGAGCATGAGGGGAGAGGTGCGGGGTCTGATAGATTGTAGTGGGGGTGGGTGATGGGGGGAGCAGAGTAGGGGGTGGCCTTACAGTAGAGTAGGGGGTGGCCTTGATGGGGTGGGGCTCTGTGGTGCGGGTTTGGGAGCACTCAGAAGAGGGTAAAGCAGCACTTAAAGACAGGGTAGATCAGACAGAGCAGGGGGTAGGGTCGAGCGGGGGAGGGGGGTCAGATACTTTCCTAGAGATTATTAAAGCTTCCATGACCCTTGTCTACCAGTCAGATTGAAAAGATACACTTTTAAGCAATCCTATTACACACTGTAGCATTTTTAAATGTGACTTATTAGAGAGCAGGGCCGTAACTAGGGTGGTACGACATGTGCCACTGCGCAGAGCACAACAAGACAGGGGCCGCTGTTCCGCAGTACCTGTCTATTTGCTATTTATAATCAGTCTCAATTGCAACTTCCTCCTCTTTAATCCCCGGGGTCATCTGACCGCCCCCATCTCCCCCTCAGGTCCCTAAGCACCTACAGTCACACACACTCCTTTATGTAAGGCACACATTTCAATATACTCTCAAACTTCCCATACAGGAGCATATAGTTACATGAGTAAGGTTTCTGACTGCAATATGAAAGGTCATGGGTTTGAATCCTAGGCAAGACAGTTTTTTGAATGTGTGCTTCAAACAAAGGCGGGTGTAACTGAAGGTCCTGGGTTTGACTGCTAAGAAAAGTAATTTAAAATGAATGATAATGTAACTATATGACAGAGTTCTCAAAATAAGTGAATAAATTATAGTATAAGAGGTTTGGTGTCCAAATCCATTTTCTTGGGAGTGTTCTGTAACTATAGGTGTTCTATAATGTATATACATCATGTGGGATGGGTCATCATAGCAAGTGCTTTGACTGGGCGTCGGGGCTCATCTCATGTCTCTGTTTGAAAAATATAGGGGGGGCAATGCTTTTCTGGCCCAGGGCACCAAAATGTCTAGTTACGGCACTGTTGGGGAGCATGCCGCAGGCATAGGAGGCCATGGATGGAGACAATGCACCTGCCATAGGTTTGGTGCATGGTGGCGTCTAAAGATGCACTTGTCAGTATTGCAGCATGGATGGAGGCTGTAAGTGGGCGTCTAAGTCTGTACACAATCGGACACAGGGATGTACACAAGGGAAGGAATTTGTAGCGGTATTTGTATAAAGCATACTTACCGACTTTCTGGCTCAACAGGGATCCTGGTGCGGGGGGCGTGGAGACGTAATCGTGCCTTTACAGTCCCGCCCCCACTATACAATGCCCAGATTACCAACACTGTAGAGCAGGGATACATTGACATGATTCAGCACGAATCGCACCATCACAGCCCACCACCACCCTTCACAGAGCACTCACTTTTGCGGACAGCTGCAGGGAGATGCGGGCAGATGATGGAGGGTGTAAGCGGCGGAGGCCGGCTGCAGGAGACTGGAGTGTCATCGGCCGTTCCGGCATAAAGTCGCAGACAGATGACAGCCAATAGACGCTGCTGTGTGCACTTCTGCACAAGACTCAGGCCCTGTGGTCTCCTCAAACTTGCATCTTCAACTTAGATTTTCACTGCACCGCAGTACAGTAGACTCTGGCACTGTGCATACTAGAGATGTGCGGCGGACACTTTACGTATTTTGTGTTTTGGTTTTGGTCCTAATTCCCCACTCGTGTTTTGGTTTTGGGTTGGTTTTGCCAAAATCACCCTTTCGTGTTTTGGTTTTGGATCTGGATGATTTTTGAATAAAACATAAAAACAGCTAAAATCACAGAATTTGGGGGTAATTTTGCTCCTACGGTATTATTAACCTCAATAACATTCATTTTCACTCATTTCCAGTCTATTCTGAACACCTCACACCTCACAATATTGTTTTTAGGCCTAAAAATTGCACCAAGGTGGCTGTATGACTAAGCTAAGCGACACAAGTGTGCGGCACAAACACCTGGCCCATCTAGGAGTGGCACTGCAGTGGCAGACAGGATGGTAGATTTAAAAACTAGGCCCCAAACAGCACATGATGCAAAGAAGTAAAAGAGGTGCAATGAGGTATCTGCATGACTAAGCTAAGTGACTCAAGTGTGCAGCACAAACAACATGGGACGTGCTAGAATTTTCCCAGATGTAATACACGCACAATATTGGTGGCACAGGAGAGCGTACCCCTAAACCACACACACACACACACACACACACACACACACACACACACACACGGCAAAGCCTGTAAAATTAATTTGGATAATAATAACCCTTTTATTTGGAGCTATTATAATAATATGCAGCACAGGCGAGCGTACCCCTTCACTACACAGGGCAAACCCTGTAAAAATTATTTGGATAATAATATAAGTAATGTATATAACCCTTTTATTTGTAGTAAATAATATACAGCACAGGACACCACCACTGGACTGGACTTTTATGGCAGTACCCCTGGAGTTGTACAGCAGTGTCAGACAGGATGGCACTTTAAAAAACTAGCACATGATGCAAAGAAGAAAAAGAGGTCTAAGATGAAATTGTCCTTGGGCCCTCCCACCCACCCTTATGTTGTATAAACAGGACATGCACACTTTAACCAATCATTTCAGCAACAGGGTCTGCCACACGACTGTGGCTGAAATGACTGGTTGGTTTGGGCCCCCCACCAAAAAAGAAGCAATCAATCTCTCCTTGCACAAACTGGCTCTACAGAGGCAAGATGTCGACCTCATCCTCATCCTCCGATTCCTCACCCCTTTCACTGTGTACATCCTCCTCACAGAGTATTAATTCGTCCCCACTGAAATCCACCATCACAGGTCCCTGTGTACTTTCTGTAGGCAATTGCTGGTAAAGGTCTTCCTGGAGGAATTTATAATTCATTTTGATGAACATCATCTCAACATTTTGTGGAAGTAACCTCCTACGCCGATCGCTGACAAGGTGACCGGCTGCACTAAACACTCTTTCGGAGTACACACTGGAGGGAGGCAGCTTATGTAAAATAATGCCAGTTTGTGCAAGGGCATCCAAATTGCTCTTTTTCCTGCCAGTATACATACGGACTGTCTGACATGCCTACTTGGATGCTATCTCTCATATAATCGTCCACGATTCTTTCAATGGTGACAGAATCATATGCAGTGACAATAGTATGGCAGTAATCATTGGCAGGTCCTTCAGTCCGGACCAGATGTCAGCACTTGCACCTGACTGCCCTGCATCACCGCCAGCGGATGGGCTAGGAAATCTTATCATTTTCCTCACAGCCCCAGTTGCGGGAGAAAATGAAGGAAGAGCTGTTGACGGGTCACGTTCCGCTTCAGTTGACAATTTTCTCACCAGCAGGTCTTTGAACCTCTGCAGACTTGTGTCTGCCGGAAAGAGAGATACAACGTAGGCTTTAAACCTAGGATCGAGCACGGTGGCCAAAATGTAGTGCTCTGATTTCAACAGATTGACCACCCTTGAATCCTGGCAAAGCGAATGAAGGGCTCAATCCACAAGTCCCACATACTTTGCGGAATCGCTCCATCTTAGCTCCTCCTTCAATTTCTCCAGCTGCTTCTGCAAAAGCCTGATGAGGGGAATGACCTGACTCAAGCTGGTAGTGTCTGAACTGACTTCACGTGTGGCAAGTTCGAAGGGTTGGAGAACCTTGCACAAGACGGAAATCATTCTATACTGTGCTTGAGTCCGGTGCATGCCCCCTCTTTTGCCTATATCATAGGTGGATGTACAGGCTTGAATTGCCTTTTGCTGCTCCTCCATCCTCTGAAGCATATAGTGTGTTGAATTCCACCTCATTACCACCTCTTGCTTCAGGTGATGGCAGGGCAGGTTCAGGAGTGTTTGCTGGAGCTCCAGTCTCCGGCACGCGGTGGCTGAATGTCAAAGTAGCCCGCAATTTTTCAGGCCACCGACAGCATCACCAAGTTAATTGTATGTGCAAAACATGGGACGTGCTGGAATTTGCCCAGATGTAATGCATGCACAATATTGGTGGAGCTGTCCGATATCACAAACCCCAGGAGAGTCTAAGTGGGGTAAGCCATTGTGCGATTATGTCCCTCAGTTTCCGAAAGAGGTTATCAGCGGTATGCCTCTTACATGGGCCCTCATTCCGAGTCGTTCGCTCTGTATTTTTCATCGCATCGCAGTGAAATTCCGCTTAGTGCGCATGCGCAATATTCGCACTGCGACTGCGCCAAGTATCTTTGCTATGAAGATAGTATTTTTACTCACGGCTTTTTCATCGCTCCGGCGATCGTAATGTGATTGACAGGAAATGGGTGTTACTGGGCGGAAACAGGCCGTTTTATGGGAGTGTGGCTGAAAACGCTACAGTTTCCGGAAAAAACGCAGGAGTGGCCGGAGAAACGGGGGAGTGGTTGGGCGAACGCTGGGTGTGTTTGTGACGTCAAACCAGGAACGACAAGCACTGAACTGATCGCACAGGCAGAGTAAGTCTGGAGCTACTCAGAAACTGCTAAGTAGTTTGTGAGCGCAATATTGCGAATACATCGGTCGCAATTTTAAGATGCTAAGATACACTCCCAGTAGGCGGCGGCTTAGCGTGTGTAACTCTGCTAAATTCGCCTTGCGACCGATCAACTCGGAATGAGGGCCATAAAGCGGTGATACATAGTGTAGCCTGCCTAGGAACGAGTTGGCGTTTGCGAGATGCTGCTACTGATGCCTCTGCTGTTGTTGCTGCGGGATGCAATACATCTACCCAGTGGGCTGTTACAATCATATAGTCCTTAGTCTGCCCTGTTCCACTTGTCTATATGTCCGTGGTTAAGTGGACAGTGGGTGCAACTGCATTTTTTATGACATTGAGGACACATCGCCTGCCTAGTGAAGTGGAACTTAGCTGAAATTTGGTACTGGGGGGACACTATCTCCATCAATTCTCTAAGTCCCACTGAACTAATGGCGGATACCGGACGCACGTCTAACACCAACATAGCTGTCAAGGCTTCAGTTATCCGCTTTGCAACAGGATGACTGCTGTCATATTTCATCTTCCTCACAAAGGACTGTTGAACAGTCAATTGCTTACTTGAAGTAGTACAAGTGGTCTTCCGACTTCCCCTCTGGATGAAGATCGACTCCCAGCAGCAATAACAGCAGCGGCAGCAACAGCAGCAGTAGGGGTACCACTCAAGGATCCTCCGGTGGAATACCAGTTAGGAGAGGACTCCTCAGTCTTGCCAGTGACAGGGCCTGCAGGACTACTGATGTTCCTGACTGAGGAGGAAATTGACGTTGAGGGAGTTGGAGGTGTGGCTTGCAGGAGCTTGGGTACAAGAGGAAGAAGGGATTAAGATGTCAGTGGACTGCTTACGCTCTTACCCAAAGTTTCACAGCTTGACACTGACTTCTGATGAATGCTCAGCAGGTGACTTATAAGAGAAGATGTTCCTAGGTTGTTAACGTCCTTACCCCTACTTATTACAGATTGACAGAGGCAACACACGGCTTGACACATGTTGTCCGGATTTGTGGAGAAATAATTCCACACCAAAGAGGTGGCTTTTTTGGTATTTTGCCCAGGCATCACATTGGGCTTATTCATCCCACGGACAACAGGTGCCTCCCCCGGTATCTGATTTAAACAAACCACATCACCATCAGAATCCTCACCGCCAACTTCCTCCTCAGCGCCAGCAACACCCATATCCTCATCCTGGTGTACTTCAACAGTGACATCTTCAAATAAAAAGAAAAAGAGGAGGCTGCGCTTCAAGAGGAAAAGAACAATGATCCGCTAAATGTGTGCAATTTTATGACAATTTATTAAAAACACTAGCTCATTAAGAAACAGTAGTATTCTGTACAGTTATATTGTGCCATGTGCATGCATGAAAGAAATAAAATTTACCCAAGATATTGGTTCAGGACATGTATCATATAAGCTCTAAAGAATCCGTTCCGGATATTGCCCTTAAATGGTGTAGATCCAGTTATATTCCACTAAGCAAGTCCCTTTTAGATGATGTCAAGAGAGTCCTTTATAAATTCCATATGCCGCTAGAGGATTCTGGATGGAATAAATGTCCCATAAGCAGTGGGTACCTCATGCAATGCGGTGATTGGATGGTGCCTCTCTGGGACTCCTCTGGGTAGCTGGAAGGTGGTGTGGGCTGGTTCGGATCCAATTGAAGAGAGTCCTGCTCCAAGGGTTAGAAAGCCTGACGCGTTTTGCTGCATATGCCTTGCAGCTTTTTCAAAGGTGTACTGTGATGTCTGGGTTTGGGCTTTATATACCCTAGACAACATGGTGGCTTAATTGGCACCTGGATGCACATTTCCTGTTAATCACACACATATCTCTCTCTAATGGTAAAAACTGCTATAATAGGTATAGGAGACAGACCTACTTGTATATAAGAACCTCTGATAATATCAAACTTTTATTTCAAGTCCCAATAAATGTTTGTTATTCATCTGACTCTTACTCTGAAATATGTTGGTCCAATCAAAACTTTTGTTTACTACTGTGTAGTCATGGAGACTGTTCTCAGGGGAATTTCATAGGTTGAATTGGGAGTCATGTGATTGATGTTAGTCATGTGTTTAGTATCACATGATCGAATAGAGACAACCTATTATTATGTTTCTGGGCTGTGTAGTTATAATCAGGCCCATATTAATCTAATGTCTGGAAATAGCGGTTACTGATGTCTTGTTATAGACATCTATACTCCTGTTATCCCATGTGTATGTATTTACGGAGGCCCGGCGTTCACTCCCGGACCGTTACCTTGGTAACGGAAACCGGAAGTGACGTGTTGATACAGAATGGCCAGTAGTATTTCCCCGGCCGTCGCCATAGTGACGCGGCTCGGGTTAGGTTATCCCTCTATGACGCATCACCTAGATGTGTCAGACGGGGGGAGCGTGTCCGTCGCCGCCTCCGTCGTCATGGTAACGCGGCACCTCTGGCTGGGAGCGTGATTGCGTATGCGGAAATGTACGCGTCGCTCCCAGCCGGTAACCATGGTGACCATATAATACCATGTAAAATTGCACACTGGAGAGTGATCGTGCAGCATATTAACACCGTTTCTATGAGTCTGGTCTCATCATATTTAATTGCTAGAAACCATAAATGGCAGACAGATGTTTATGATATATTGTTTGTGAAAAAAGGAATTACTTAGTCTTAATGAATTTGTTTTACTATAGAGATCTAGAGACCCAATACCAAAGAGTTCTCTCTATTGCTGACATTATAAGAGCAAACGGATAGGAGCTAGGAAGAAGTTCAAGGAGTGGGAGGAAAAAAAGTAGGACAAATTGACTAGAAATATATAGAAAGCAGGTTATTAAAAGTTAATAACAATTATTAAGGGCTAATAATTGAGAGGAGTTGGGAACTAGAAAATAATTGATATAAACTTTGGTGAAGAGTTATTGGAAAATACTAAATCCATAGTTCAATCAATGAATATATTAGATGATCATGTTTAGTTCCACTGCTTCGTTGAGGCCATCTGGATGGATAGACCCCATCCTAAACATCCAGTAGACCTCCTGTTGACATAGTTTCTTGAAACGGTCCCCTCCCCTGTTTGTCGTGGGAATATGTTCAATCCCTATTATTTTGAAGCTTTTTGGGTCCCCATTATGATAGTCATTAAAATGTTGAGAAACACTGTGTGTAGAAACCCTATTTAGAATGTTTCTACGATGCTCAAGAAACCTAATCCGAAGTTTTCTGGTGGTGCGGCCTACATAATATAGGCCACACCCACATTGGAGTATATATATAACATATGTCGAGTTACAATTAATATGGCTTCTAATTTTGTATTGTTTTTCCCCCTTATCAGTATTTATATATTGTGTTTTTTCTATATATTTGCACGTGATACACCTAGTGTTTCCACATTTATAAAATCCCGTTATCGGCGGAAGCCAAGATTCTCTGATGGTATTAACTTTCTTCTCAGGTCTTAAATGGCTGGGTGCCAGGGAGTTCTTTAGAGATCTCCCCTTACGAAAAATAAAAATTGGTTAAGTTGTCTTGTTTTAATATACTGTAATTTCTCTATCATCCTAGTGGATGCTGGGGTTCCTGAAAGGACCATGGGGAATAGCGGCTCCGCAGGAGACAGGGCACAAAAAGTAAAGCTTTAGGATCAGGTGGTGTGCACTGGCTCCTCCCCCTATGACCCTCCTCCAAGCCTCAGTTAGATTTTTGTGCCCGGCCGAGAAGGGTGCAATCTAGGTGGCTCTCCTAAAGAGCTGCTTAGAAAAGTTTAGTTTTAGGTTTTTTATTTTACAGTGAGTCCTGCTGGCAACAGGATCACTGCAACGAGGGACTTAGGGGAGAAGAAGTGAACTCACCTGCGTGCAGGATGGATTGGCTTCTTTGGCTACTGGACATTAGCTCCAGAGGGACGATCACAGGTACAGCCTGGATGGTCACCGGAGCCTCGCCGCCGGCCCCCTTGCAGATGCTGAAACAAGAAGAAGGTCCAGAATCGGCGGCATGAAGACTCCTCAGTCTTCTTAAGGTAGCGCACAGCACTGCAGCTGTGCGCCATTTCCTCTCAGCACACTTCACACGGCAGTCACTGAGGGTGCAGGGCGCTGGAAGGGGGGCGCCCTGGGAGGCAATGAAAACCTATTTTTGGCTAAAAATACCTCACATATAGCCTCCGGGGGCTATATGGAGATATTTAACCCCTGCCAGAATCCGTTAAGAGCGGGAGACGAGGCCGCCGAAAAAGGGGCGGGGCCTATCTCCTCAGCACACAGCGCCATTTTCCCTCACAGAAAGGCTGGAGGGAAGGCTCCCAGGCTCTCCCCTGCACTGCACTACAGAAACAGGGTTAAAACAGAGAGGGGGGGCACTAATTTGGCGTTAGAAATATATAAAAAAGATGCTATAAGGGAAAACACTTATATAAGGTTGTCCCTATATAATTATAGCGTTTTTGGTGTGTGCTGGTAAACTCTCCCTCTGTCTCTCCAAAGGGCTAGTAGGTCCTGTCCTCTATCAGAGCATTCCCTGTGTGTGTGCTGTGTGTCGGTACGTGTGTGTCGACATGTATGAGGACGATGTTGGTGAGGAGGCGGAGCAATTGCCTGTAATGGTGATGTCACTCTCTAGGGAGTCGACACCGGAATGGATGGCTTATTTAGGGAATTACGTGATAATGTCAACACGCGGCAAGGTCGGTTGACGACATGAGACGGCCGACAAACAATTAGTACCGGTCCAGACGTCTCAAAAACACCGTCAGGGGTTTTAAAACGCCCGTTTACTTTAGTCGGTCGACACAGACACAGACAGGGACACTGAATCCAGTGTCGACGGTGAATAAATAAACGTATTCCTTATTAGGGCCACACGTTAAGGGCAATGAAGGAGGTGTTACATAATTCTGATACTACAAGTACCACAAAAGAGGGTATTATGTGGGATGTGAAAAAACTACCGTAGTTTTTCCTGAATCAGATAAATTAAATGAAGTGTGTGATGATGCGTGGGTTCCCCCCGATAGAAAATATGGGCGGTATACCCTTTCCCGCCAGAAGTTAGGGCGAGTTGGGAAACACCCCTTAGGGTGGATAAGGCGCTCACACGCTTATCAGAACAAGTGGCGGTACCGTCTATAGATAGGGCCGTCCTCAAGGAGCCAGCTGACAGGAGGCTGGAAAATATCATAAAAAGTATATACACACATACTGGTGTTATACTGCGACCAGCGATCGCCTCAGCCTGGATGTGCAGAGCTGGGGTGGCTTGGTCGGATTCCCTGACTAAAAATATTGATACCCTTGACAGGGACAGTATTTTATTGACTATAGAGCATTTAAAGGATGCATTTCTATATATGCGAGATGCACAGAGGGATATTTGCACTCTGGCATCAAGAGTAAGTGCGATGTCCATATCTGCCAGAAGATGTTTATGGACACGACAGTGGTCAGGTGATGCAGATTCCAAACGGCACAAAGGTGTATTGCCGTATAAAGGAAGAGGAGTTATTTGGGGTCGGTCCATCGGACCTGGTGGCCACGGCAACTGCTGGAAAATCCACCGTTTTTTACCCTAAGTCACATCTCTGCAGAAAAAGACACCGTCTTTTCAGCTTCAGTCCTTTCGTCCCTATAAGAGTCATATCTGCCCAGGGATAGAGGAAAGGGAAGAAGACTGCAGCAGGCAGCCCATTCCCAGGAACAGAAGCGTTCCACCGCTTCTGACAAGCTCTCAGCATGACGCTGAGACCGTACAGGACCCCTGGATCCTACAAGTAGTATCCCAGGGGTACAGATTGGAATGTCGAGACGTTTCCCCTGCGCAGGCTCCTGAAGTCTGCTTTACCAAGGTCTCCCTCCGACAAGGAGGCAGTATGGGAAACAATTCACGAGCTGTATTCCCAGCAGGTGATAATTAAATTACCCCTCCTACAACAAGAAAAGGGGTATTATTCCACACTATATTGTGGTACTGAAGCCAGAAGGCTAGGTGAGACCTATTCTAAATCTAAAAAAATTTGAACACTTACAAAGGTTCAAATCAAGATGGAGTCACTCAGAGCAGTGATAACGAACCGGGAAGAAGGGGACTATATGGTGTCCCGAGACATCAGGGATGCTTACCTCCATGTCCCAAATTTGCCCTTATCACTAAGGGTACCTCAGGTTCGTGGTACAGAACTGTCACTATCAGTTTCAGACGCTGCCGTTTGGATTGTCCACGGCACCCCGGGTCTTTACCAAGGTAATGGCCGAAATGATGGTTCTTCTTCGAAGAAAAGGCGTCTTAATTATCCTTTACTTGGACGATCTCCTGATAAGGGCAAAGTCCAGGGAACAGTTGGAGGTCGGAGTAGCACTATCTCGGATACTGTTACAACAGCAGGGGTGGATTCTAAATATTCCAAAATCGCAGCTGATCCCGACAACAAGTCTCCTGTGCTTAGGTGTTTCTCCCGGAAGAGAAAGCCAGGGAGTTATCCGAGCTAGTCAGGAACCTCCTAAAAATCAGTGCATCATTGCACAAGGGCCATGGTAAAAAAATGGTGACTTCCTTCGAAGCAATTCCAGTCGGCAGATTTCATGCAAGAACTTTTCAGTGGGATCTGCTGGACAAATGGTCCGGATCGCATCTTCAGATGCATCAGCGGATAACCCTATATCCAAGGACAAGGGTGTCTCTCCTGTGGTGGTTACAGAGTGCTCATCTTCTAGAGGGCCGCAGATTCGGCATTCAGTTTTGGATGTTGGTGACCATGGAGGCCAGCCCGAGAGGCTGGGGAGCAGTCACACAAGGAAAAAATTTCCAGGGAGTGTGATCAAGTCTGGAGACTTTTCTCCACATAAATATAGCTAAGGGTAAATTTATAATGCTCTAAGCTTAGCAAGACCTCTGCTTCAAGGTCAGCCGGTATTGATCCAGTGGGATAAAACATCACGGCAGTCGCCCACGTAAATAGACAGGGCGGCACAAGAAGCAGGAGGGCAGTGGCAAAAACTGCAAGGACTTTTCGCTGGACGGAAAATCATGTGATAGCACTGTCAGCAGTGTTTCATTCCGGGAATGGAAACTGGGAAGCAGACTTCCTCAGTAGGCACGACCTCCACCCGGCAGAGTGGGAACTTCATGGGGAAGTTTTCCACATGATTGTAAACCGTTGGGAATTACCAAAGGTGGACATGATGGCGTCCCGTCTGAACAAAAAACGGGACAGGTATTGCGCCAGGTTAAGAGACCCTCAGGCAATAGCTGTGGACGTTCTGGTAACACCGTGGGTGTACCAGTCGGTGTATGTGTTCCATCCTCTGCTTTTCATACCTAAGGTACTGAGAATTATAAGACGTAGAGGAGTAAGAACTATACTCATGGCTCCGGATTGGCCAAGAAGGACTTGGTACCCGGAACTTCAAGAGATGCTCACAGAGGACTTATGGCCTCTGCCGCTAAGAAGGGACTTGTTTCAGCAAGTACCATGTCTGTTCCAAGACTTACCGCAGCTGCGTTTGAAGGCATGGCGGTGGAACGCCGGATCCTAAGGGAAAAGGCATTCAGGAAGAGGTCATTCCTACCCTGGTCAAAGCCAGAAAGGAGGTGACCGCACAACATTATCACCACATGTGGCGAAAATATGTTGCGTGGTGTGAGGCCAGGAAGGTCCCACGAAGAAATTTCAACTCGGTCGATTCCTGCATTTCCTGCAAACAGGAGTGTCTATGGGCCTCAAATTGGGGTCCATTAAGGTTCAAATTTCGGCCCTGTCGATTTTTCTTCCAGAAAGAATTGGCTTCAGTTCCTGAAGTTCAGAAGTTTGTCAAGGGAGTATTGCATATACAACCCCCTTTTGTGCCTCCAGTGGCACTGTGGGATCTCAACGTAGTTCTGGGATTCCTCAAAACACATTGGTTTAAAACCAGTCAAATCTGTGGATTTGAAGCATCTCACATGAAAAGTGAACATGCTCTTGGACCTGGCCTGAACCAGGCGAGTGTCAAATTGGTGGTTTTTTTTCTCAAAAAAAGCCCATATCTGTTTGTCCATTCGGACAGGGCAGAGCTGCGGACTCGTCCCCAGTTCTCTCCCTAAGGTGGTGTCAGTGTTTCACCTGAACCAGCTTATTGTGGTGTCTTGCGCCTACTAGGGACTTGGAGGACTCCAAGTTGCTAGATGTGGTCAGGGCCCTGAAAATATAGGTTCCAGGACGGCTGGAGTCAGGAAAACTGACTTGCTGTTATCCTGTATGCACCCAACAAACTGGGTGCTCTTGCTTCTAAGCAGACTTTTGCTAGTTGGATGTGTAATACAATTCAGCTTGCACATTCAGTGGCAGGCCTGCCACAGCCAAAATATGTAAATGCCCATTCCACAAGGAAGGTGGGCTCATCTTGGGCGGCTGCCCGAGGGGTCTCGGCTTTACAACTTTGCCGAGCGGCTATTTAGTCAGGGGCAAACACGTTTGTAAAATCCTACAAATTTGATAACCTGGCTAAGGAGGACCTGGAGTTCTCTCATTCGGTGCTGCAGAGTCATCCGCACTCTCCCGCCCGTTTGGGAGCTTTGGTATAATCCCCATGGTCCTTTCAGGAACCCCAGCATCCACTAGGACGATAGAGAAAATAAGAATTTACTTACCGATAATTCTATTTCTCGGAGTCCGTAGTGGATGCTGGGCGCCCATCCCAAGTGCGGATTATCTGCAATACTTGTACATAGTTACAAAAATCGGGTTATTATTGTTGTGAGCCATCTTTCAGAGGCTCCGCTGTTATCATACTGTTAACTGGGTTCAGATCACAGGTTGTACAGTGTGATTGGTGTGGCTGGTATGAGTCTTACCCGGGATTCATAAATCCTTCCTTATTGTGTACGCTCGTCCGGGCACAGTATCTTAACTGAGGCTTGGAGGAGGGTCATAGGGGGAGGAGCCAGTGCACACCACCTGATCCTAAAGCTTTACTTTTTGTGCCCTGTCTCCTGCGGAGCCGCTATTCCCCATGGTACTTTCAGGAACCCCAGCATCCACTACGGACTCCGAGAAATAGAATTATCGGTAAGTAAATTCTTATTTTTTCTTTATGATAGATTTTATTTATTATTCTGAAATAGATAAAGAATATCATTTAGCCTTTATCACTACTTATATCGACCATTGTCCCATAGTGATGTGCACCGGAAATTTTTCGGGTTTTGTGTTTTGGTTTTGGGTTCGGTTCCGCGGCCGTGTTTTGGGTTCGAACGCGTTTTGGCAAAACCTCACCGAATTTTTTTTGTCGGAGTCGGGTGTGTTTTGGATTCGGGTGTTTTTTTCAAAAAACCCTAAAAAACAGCTTAAATCATAGAATTTGGGGGTCATTTTGATCCCATAGTATTATTAACCTCAATAACCATAATTTACACTCATTTCCAGTCTATTCTCAACACCTCACACCTCACAATATTATTTTTAGTCCTAAAATTTGGACCAAGGTCGCTGGATGACTAAGATAAGCGACCCAAGTGGCCGACACAAACACCTGGCCCATCTAGGAGTGGCACTGCAGTGTCACGCAGGATGGCCCTTCCAAAAAATACTCCCCAAACAGCACATGACGCAAAGAAAAAAAGAGGCGTAATGAGGTAGCTGTGTGACTAAGATAAGCGACCCAAGTGGCCGACACAAACACCTGGCCCATCTAGGAGTGGCACTGCAGTGTCACGCAGGATGGCCCTTCCAAAAAATACTCCCCAAACAGCACATGACGCAAAGAAAAATGAAAGAAAAAAGAGGTGCAAGATGGAATTGTCCTTGGGCCCTCCCACCCACCCTTATGTTGTATAAACAGGACATGCACACTTTAACGAACCCATCATTTCAGCGACAGAGTCTGCCACACGTCTGTGACTGAAATGACTGGTTGGTTTGGGCCCCCACCAAAAAAGAAGCAATCAATCTCTCCTTGCACAAACTGGCTCTACAGAGGCAAGATGTCCACCTCATCAACATCGTCCGATTCATCACCCCTTTCACTGTGTACAGCCCCCTCCTCACAGATTATTAATTCGTCCCCACTGGAATCCACCATCTCAGGTCCCCGTGCACTTTCTGGAGGCAATTGCTGCTGGTGAATGTCTCCACGGAGGAATTGATTATAATTAATTTTAATGAACATCATCTTCTCCACATTTTCTGGAAGTAACCTCGTACGCCGATTGCTGACAAGGTGAGCGGCTGCACTAAACACTCTTTCGGAGTACACACTGGAGGGAGGGCAACTTAGGTAGAATAAAGCCAGTTTCTGCAAGGGCCTCCAAATTGCCTCTTTTTCCTGCCAGTATACGTACGGACTGTCTGACGTGCCTACTTGGATGCGGTCACTCATATAATCCTCCACCATTCTTTCAATGGTGACAGAATCATATGCAGTGACAGTAGACGACATGTCAGTAATCGTTGGCAGGTCCTTCAGTCCGGACCAGATGTCAGCACTCGCTCCAGACTGCCCAGCATCACCGCCAGCGGGTGGGCTCGGAATTCTTAGCCTTTTCCTCGCACCCCCAGTTGCAGGAGAATGTGAAGGAGGAGCTGTTGACGGGTCACGTTCCGCTTGACTTGACAATTTTCTCACCAGCAGGTCTTTGAACCTCTGCAGACTTGTGTCTGCCGGAAAGAGAGATACAACGTAGGTTTTAAATCTAGGATCGAGCACGGTGGCCAAAATGTAGTGCTCTGATTTCAACAGATTGACCACCCGTGAATCCTGGTTAAGCGAATGAAGGGCTCCATCCACAAGTCCCACATGCCTAGCGTAATCGCTCTGTTTTAGCTCCTCCTTCAATGTCTCCAGCTTCCTCTGCAAAAGCCTGATGAGGGGAATGACCTGACTCAGGCTTGCAGTGTCTGAACTGACTTCACGTGTGGCAAGTTCAAAAGGTTGCTGAACCTTGCACAACGTTGAAATCATTCTCCACTGCACTTGAGACAGGTGCATTCCACCTCCTTTGCCTATATCGTGGGCAGATATATAGGCTTGAATGGCCTTTTGCTGCTCCTCCATCCTCTGAAGCATATAGAGTGTTGAATTCCACCTCGTTACCACCTCTTGCTTCAGATGATGGCAGGGCAGGTTCAGGTGTTTTTGGTGGTGCTCCAGTCTTCTGTACGCGGTGCCTGTACGCCGAAAGTGGCCCGCAATTCTTCTGGCCACCGACAGCATCTCTTGCACGCCCCTGTCGTTTTTTAAATAATTCTGCACCACCAAATTCAAGGTATGTGCAAAACATGGGACGTGCTGGAATTTGCCCAGATGTAATGCACGCACAATATTGCTGGCGTTGTCCAATGCCACAAATCCCCAGGAGAGTCCAATTGGGGTAAGCCATTCTGCGATGATCTTCCTCAGTTGCCGTAAGAGGTTTTCAGCTGTGTGCGTATTCTGGAAAGCGGTGATACAAAGCGTAGCCTGCCTAGGAACGAGTTGGCGTTTGCGAGATGCTGCTACTGGTGCCGCCGCTGCTGTTCTTGCAGCGGGAGGCAATACATCTACCCAGTGGGCTGTCACAGTCATGTAGTCCTGAGTCTGCCCTGCTCCACTTGTCCACATGTCCGTGGTTAAGTGGACATTGGGTACAACTGCATTTTTTAGGACACTGGTGACTCTTTTTCTGAGGTCTGTGTACATTTTCGGTATCGCCTGCCTACAGAAATGGAACCTAGATGGTATTTGGTACCGGGGACACAGTACCTCAATCAAGTCTATAGTTGGCTCTGAAGTAACGATGGATACCGGAACCACGTTTCTCACCGCCCAGGCTGCCAAGGCCTCAGTTATCCGCTTTGCAGCTGGATGACTGCTGTGATATTTCATCTTCCTCGCAAAGGACTGTTGGACAGTCAATTGCTTACTGGAAGTAGTACAAGTGGTCTTCCGACTTCCCCTCTGGGATGACCATCGACTCCCAGCAGCAACAACAGCAGCGCCAGCAGCAGTAGGCGTTACACTCAAGGATGCATCGGAGGAATCCCAGGCAGGAGAGGACTCGTCAGACTTGCCAGTGACATGGCCTGCAGGACTATTGGCTTTCCTGGGTAAGGAGGAAATTGACACTGAGGGAGTTGGTGGTGTGGTTTGCGTGAGCTTGGTTACAAGAGGAAGGGATTTACTGGTCAGTGGACTGCTTCCGCTGTCGCCCAAAGTTTTTGAACTTGTCACTGACTTGTGATGAATGAGCTGCAGGTGACGTATAAGGGAGGATGTTCCGAGGTGGTTAACGTCCTTACCCCTACTTATTACAGCTTGACAAAGGCAACACACGGCTTGACACCTGTTGTCCGCATTTGTTATGAAATAATTCCACACCGAAGAGCTGATTTTTTTTGTATTTTGACCAGGCATGTCAATGGCCATAATCCTCCCATGGACAACAGGTGTCTTCCCGGGTGCCTGACTTAAACAAACCACCTCACCATCAGAATCCTCCTTGTCAATTTCCTCCCCAGCGCCAGCAACACCCATATCCTCATCCTGGTGTACTTCAACACTGACATCTTCAATTTGACTATCAGGAACTGGACTGCGGGTGCTCCTTCCAGCACTTGCAGGGGGCGTGCAAATGGTGGAAGGCGCAAGCTCTTCCCGTCCAGTGTTGGGAAGGTCAGGCATCGCAACCGACACAATTGGACTCTCCTTGAGGATTTGTGATTTCGAAGAACGCACAGTTCTTTGCTGTGCTTTTGCCAGCTTAAGTCTTTTCATTTTTCTAGCGAGAGGCTGAGTGCTTCCATCCTCATGTGAAGCTGAACCACTAGCCATGAACATAGGCCAGGGCCTCAGCCGTTCCTTGCCACTCCGTGTCGTAAATGGCATATTGGCAAGTTTACACTTCTCCTCAGACGCTTTTAATTTTGATTTTTCGGTAATTTTACTGCTCTTTTGTGTTTTGGATTTTACATGCTCTGTACTATGACATTGGGCATCGGCCTTGGCAGACGACGTTGATGGCATTTCATCGTCTCGGCAATGACTAGTGGCAGCAGCTTCAGCACGAAGTGGAAGTGGATCTTGATCTTTCCCTATTTTTTTAACCTCCACATTTTTGTTCTCCATATTTTAATGCGCACAACTAAAAGCCACCACAGGTATACAATGTAGATGGATGGATAGTATAGTATTATATTATTTATGGAGGACGAGTGACGACACAGAGGTAGGTACAGCCGTGGCCTACCGTACTGCTATATATAATATACTGTATAATAATAACGGACCTGGTGGACACTGTCAGCAGACTGCTAAACTAGTATGAAGAAAAAAAAAGCCACCACAGGTATACAATGTAGATGGATGGATAGTATAGTATTATTATATTACTTATGGATGACGAGTGCACTGACGACACAGAGGTAGGTACAGCCGTGGCCTACCGTACTGCTATATATATATATATAATGTATAATAATAACGGACCTGGTGGACACTGTCAGCAGACTGCTAAACTAGTATGAAGAAAAAAAAAGCCACCACAGGTATACAATGTAGATGGATGGATAGTATAGTATTATTATATTACTTATGGACGACGAGTGCACTGACGACACAGAGGTAGGTACAGCCGTGGCCTACCGTACTGCTATATATATAATATACTGTATAATAATAACGGACCTGGTGGACACTGTCAGCAGACTGCTAAACTAGTATGAAGAAAAAAAAAGCCACCACAGGTATACAATGTAGATGGATGGATAGTATAGTATTATTATATTACTTATGGACGACGAGTGCACTGACGACACAGAGGTAGGTACAGCCGTGGCCTACCGTACTGCTATATATAATATACTGTATAATAATAACGGACCTGGTGGACACTGTCAGCAGACTGCTAAACTAGTATGAAGAAAAAAAAGCCACCACAGGTATACAATGTAGATGGATGGATAGTATAGTATTATATTACTTATGGAGGACGAGTGACGACACAGAGGTAGGTACAGCCGTGGCCTACCGTACTGCTATATATAATATACTGTATAATAATAACGGACCTGGTGGACACTGTCAGCAGACTGCTAAACTAGTATGAAGAAAAAAAAAGCCACCACAGGTATACAATGTAGATGGATGGATAGTATAGTATTATATTACTTATGGAGGATGAGTGACGACACAGAGGTAGGTACAGCCGTGGCCTACCGTACTGCTATATATAATATACTGTATAATAATAACGGACCTGGTGGACACTGTCAGCAGACTGCTAAACTAGTATGAAGAAAAAAAAAGCCACCACAGGTATACAATGTAGATGGATGGATAGTATAGTATTATTATATTACTTATGGACGACGAGTGCACTGACGACACAGAGGTAGGTACAGACGTGGCCTACCGTACTGCTATATATATATATATATATATATATAATGTATAATAATAACGGACCTGGTGGACACTGTCAGCAGACTGCTAAACTAGTATGAAGAAAAAAAAAGCCACCACAGGTATACAATGTAGATGGATGGATAGTATAGTATTATTATATTACTTATGGATGACGAGTGCACTGACGACACAGAGGTAGGTACAGCCGTGGCCTACCGTACTGCTATATATATATATATAATGTATAATAATAACGGACCTGGTGGACACTGTCAGCAGACTGCTAAACTAGTATGAAGAAAAAAAAAGCCACCACAGGTATACAATGTAGATGGATGGATAGTATAGTATTATTATATTACTTATGGACGACGAGTGCACTGACGACACAGAGGTAGGTACAGCCGTGGCCTACCGTACTGCTATATATATAATATACTGTATAATAATAACGGACCTGGTGGACACTGTCAGCAGACTGCTAAACTAGTATGAAGAAAAAAAAAGCCACCACAGGTATACAATGTAGATGGATGGATAGTATAGTATTATTATATTACTTATGGACGACGAGTGCACTGACGACACAGAGGTAGGTACAGCCGTGGCCTACCGTACTGCTATATATAATATACTGTATAATAATAACGGACCTGGTGGACACTGTCAGCAGACTGCTAAACTAGTATGAAGAAAAAAAAGCCACCACAGGTATACAATGTAGATGGATGGATAGTATAGTATTATATTACTTATGGAGGACGAGTGACGACACAGAGGTAGGTACAGCCGTGGCCTACCGTACTGCTATATATAATATACTGTATAATAATAACGGACCTGGTGGACACTGTCAGCAGACTGCTAAACTAGTATGAAGAAAAAAAAAGCCACCACAGGTATACAATGTAGATGGATGGATAGTATAGTATTATATTACTTATGGAGGATGAGTGACGACACAGAGGTAGGTACAGCCGTGGCCTACCGTACTGCTATATATAATATACTGTATAATAATAACGGACCTGGTGGACACTGTCAGCAGACTGCTAAACTAGTATGAAGAAAAAAAAAGCCACCACAGGTATACAATGTAGATGGATGGATAGTATAGTATTATTATATTACTTATGGACGACGAGTGCACTGACGACACAGAGGTAGGTACAGACGTGGCCTACCGTACTGCTATATATATATATATATATATATATAATGTATAATAATAACGGACCTGGTGGACACTGTCAGCAGACTGCTAAACTAGTATGAAGAAAAAAAAAGCCACCACAGGTATACAATGTAGGTGGATGGATAGTATAGTATTATTATATTACTTATGGATGACGAGTGCACTGACGACACAGAGGTAGGTACAGCCGTGGCCTACCGTACTGCTATATATATATATACTGTATAATAATAACGGACCTGGTGGACACTGTCAGCAGACTGCTAAACTAGTATGAAGAAAAAAAAAGCCACCACAGGTATACAATGTAGATGGATGGATAGTATAGTATTATATTACTTATGGACGACGAGTGCACTGACGACACAGAGGTAGGTACAGCCGTGGCCTACCGTACTGCTATATATATATATATACTGTATAATAATAACGGACCTGGTGGACACTGTCAACAGACTGCTAAACTAGTATGAAGAAAAAAAAAGCCACCACAGGAGTGTTTTTCAGGCAGACAAACGTATACTGGACTGGTGGTCACTGTCAGCAAAACTGTGCACTGTACTCCTGCTATAACTGCTCCCCAGTCCCCACAATTAGGCAGTGTGAGCAGTGCACTCAGCACAGATATTTCATGCAGCAGTGCAGCACACTGAGCACAGATATGGTGGAGCGTTTTTTTCAGGCAGAGAACAAACGGATTAAACTGGTGGTCACTACTATTATAATCAAAACCCTGCACTGTACTCCCTAACAGCTGCTCCCCATCCCCAATCCTCCCCACAATTATAACACTAAGTCACTCTGTGTCTTTTCTACTATAACGGAGAGCAGTGGCGTAACTAGAAATTTTTCTCCCCCAAGCCAAAAAATCCTTCGGCGCCCCCCCCCCATACACCCCGTAATTGGCACTAACAAAGGTAGAAAAATGCGCGCGCCGGGCAAAAAGGGGTGTGGCTTTGTTGAAATGGGCATGGCTTTGCGTGGAGGGCGTGGCATTGCAGGAAAAGACTACCTTATACCCCAGTTTTGCAACCTGCACGCCCAGACGTTGGCCACCACAGGAAAGAAAAATAATCCAGATTCATGCCCCTTACGTTATTTGTCATTTTTCCTCCTTATAGTAATGCCCAGTATACATTATTCCACATACTGCAATGGCCCTTAGACATTATTCCACACACAATCAGTGATCGCGCTGAGCCCCAAAAAAAGTGGGTCCCAGGGACCCTTCACTTTTAAAAATTGGGGTCCTACCGGTCTTTTTCCGGGTCCCATCGGAATGAAGGTTCTTATTAATTTTAATCTTGTTTGGACACTACAAAAGTGTTGCAAGATGGGGGGGATGGGGTGACAATGCTGCTGGGCTGTGTAGCATGCAGGACACCCTGCACCAGAGCTGTAACTAGACATTTTGGTGCCCTTAGGCAGAAAGTGAATTGGTGTTAGACCACTTAGACCATAAAGAACAGGTAGTGCGCGCCGTATGCGCGTCGCAAAATTTTAGGGGCGTGGCTTCATAGGGAAGGGGCGTGACCACATAATAGTGTCAATTCACATTACACCACACAGTAGTGGCGCTTATACACATTACACCAGGTAGAACCTCCTATGCACACTGATCCAGGTAGATCACGTCATACACTTTGCTCCAGGTACAGCACGTCATACACTTTGCACCAGGTACAGCACGTCATACACTTTGCACCAGGTACAGCACGTCATACACTTTGCACCAGGTAGAGCACGTTATCATACACATTGCATCAGGTAGAGCATGTTATCATACACATTGCCGCTAGGTAGAGCAAGTTATCATACACATTGCCGCTAGGTAGAGCAAGTTATCATACACATTGCGTCAGGTAGAACACGTTATTATACACAATGCGCCTGGTAGAGCACATTATTATACACAATGCGCCTGGTAGAACACGTTATTATACACATTGCGCCAGGTAGAACACGTTATCATACACATTGCGCCAGGTAGAACACGTTATCATACACATTGCGCCAGGTAGAACACGTTATCATACACATTGCGCCAGGTAGAGCACGTTATCATACACATTGCGCCAGGTAGAACACGTTATTATACACATTGCGCCAGGTAGAACACGTTATTATACACAATGCGCCTGGTAGAGCACGTTATTATACACAATGCGCCTGGTAGAGCACTGAGGCACATTGCACTCACTTATCACCTCCAGTTGCACGAAGGGGCCGTTTGACACAAGTGGCTCCGCCCCCAGCAGCAACTCACTGACACTCACCATTTTTTCTGACAGCACAGTGCAGTGAGTGCACTGGCACAAGTAGCCAGCCTGCGCCTGTAGTAGCCGCAGCCTGGAGGAGCTCTATGTGAAATCGCAAGCAGAGGCTGTTCTCTGGCAAGAAGGAGCTCGTCCAATCAATTCCCCTGACGGGCTGGCCACTGCTAAATATACCGATAATCAGTTCCAACTGTGTCAAAGTAGTGGAGCCCCAGGTGCAATGGGAAAGTCAGTGTCACTGCACAGTTGTACTGATTACTGGTATATTTAGCAGCGGCCAGCCCGTCAGGGGAAGCGATCGGAGGAGCTCCTTCTTGCAGCCTCTGCTTGCGATTTCACAGAGAGCTCCTTCATGCTGCGGCGCCGGCTGGCTACTTGTGCCAGTGCACTCACTGCACTATGCTGTCAGAAAAATGGTGTCAGTGAGGCCCTGACACTCTGAGCGGCCTCACATTGCACACACGGAGCTTGCAGCCCCCGGACATCCCGCATCTGCGCCAGCTACTCCAGGTGAAGCGGGGCGATGCAGCACTGTCTACTGCTTACCTACAGCGGGAGCTGTGCAGCCCGGCCGGCTCCTGCTGGAAGGTAGTTGTCGGGTCTCGGTGGGGCGTTGAGCGGGTCCCGGGTAGGGGGGTGGCGGCGGGCAGATCCGGAGCTGTACTCCCAGTCGCAGAGGAGGGTGCTGGCGGCAGAGCGGCAGTGGAGCCGGATGAGCGGGGCCAGTCTGTCAGCCCTGCAGCACAGATTCATGTGCTGGCGGGGAGCAGGATTCAAAGCGGAAGATGCTGCAGGCTGTGATTGGATGGAGACTACAGGAGGTGATTGGCCGAGGAAACAGCCAGTCACCTCCTGCATTCCGCTGACAGGCTTAACACATGCAAACACATATTCAGATGAGCGCGTCCTGTGGGACCCGCTCATCTTCTAAATGTGAGTCCCGGGCGGCTGTTTCTGGGTAAAATACGCGCCATAGCGCGTTTTTGCGATCACTGACAATAATGCACGACACAATATGCACACACCGTAATGCCCCCTACACATTATGCCACACACCGTCATGCCCCCAACACATTATGCCACACACCGTAATGCCCCCGACACATTATGCCACACACCGTAATGCCTGTGACACATTATGACAGGAATCGCAATGCCCGTTATACATTATGCTACACACTGCAATGCCCCTGATACATTATAGCACATACAATGTCTGTGACACAGTATGACACACACCACAATGATCCTGAGACATTATACCACATACCACAATGCCCGTGACATAGTATACAACACACCGTAATGCCAGATACATTATGACACACACTGCAATGTCCGTGATACATTATGCCACACACCGTAATGCCCATTACACATTAAGTTCTACAGTAAGGCTTCCAATTACTTTTAAATTACCTGCTCGTTGCCAGGGGTTTCATGCTCTTGGTTCCATGCACGGTGCCAGGATGTCATGCTCGTTGCCAGGGGTTTCATGCACTGGGTGTCATGCTCGTTGCTAGGGGGTAGTGCTTGTTGCTAGGGCCGTGCTCCCAGTGCCACATATGCTCCCAGTGCCAGATATTCCCCCACAGTGCCAGGTATATGCACCCAGTGCCAGATATTCCCCCACAGTGCCAGGTATATGCACCCAGTGCCAGATATTCCCCCACAGTGCCTGCTTCCCCCCCCAGTGCCAGGTATATGACCCCCAGTCCCGGGTATACGCCCCCAGTGCCGGGTATATGCCCCCCCAGTGCCAGGTATATTCCCCCAGTGCCAGGTATATGCCCCCCCAGTGCCAGGTATATGCCCCCCAGTGCCAGGTATATGCCGCCCCAGTGCCAGATATTCCCCCACAGTGCCAGGTATATGCACCCAGTGCCAGATATTCCCCCACAGTGCCAGGTATATGCACCCAGTGCCAGATATTCCCCCACAGTGCCTGCTTCCCCCCCAGTGCCAGGTATATGCCCCCCCAGTCCCGGGTATACGCCCCCAGTGCCGGGTATATGCCCCCCCAGTGCCAGGTATATTCCCCCAGTGCCAGGTATATGCCCCCCCAGTGCCAGGTATATGCCCCCAGTGCCAGGTATATGCCCCCCCAGTGCCAGATATTCCCCCCCAGTGCCAGATATTCCCCCCCAGTGCCAGGTATATGCCCCCAGTGCCAGGTATATGCCCCCAGTGCCAGGTACATGCCCCCCCCAGTGCCAGTTATATGCCCCCAGTGCCAGGTATATGCCCCCAGTGCCAGATATCCCCCCCCAGTGCCTGCTTCCCCCCCAGTGCCAGGTATATGCCCCCAGTGCCGGGTATATGCCCCCCCAGTGCCAGGTATATGCTCCCAGTTCCGGGTATATGCCCCCCCAGTGCCGGGTATATGCCCCCAGTGCCAGGTACATGCCCCCAGTGCCAGATATTCCCCCCCAGTGCCTGCTTCCCCCCCAGTGCCAGGTATATGCCTCCAGTGCCGGGTATATGCCCCCCCAATGCCGGGTATATGCCCCCCAGTGCCAGGTACATGCCCCCAGTGCCGGGTATATGCCCCCCCCAGTGCCAGGTATATGCCCCCAGTGCCAGGTACATGCCCTCAGTGCCGGGTATATGCCCCCCCAGTGCCAGGTATATGTCCCCAATGCCAGATCTGCCCCTCCAGTGCCAGGTATATGTCCCCAGTGCCGGGTATATGCCCCAGTGCCTGCTCCCCCGGCCCCCCCCTCCCCTCCCCCCCCTCCCTATGTGTTGGAGGGACACAAGCGCATCGCGCGTCTCTCCTGTGTCCCTCCTGGCTCTCCCCCGGCTGGTCTAATAAAGGAAGTGTCGTTCGTGAGCCAATCAGAGCTCACGAACGGCACTTGCTTCCTTAGACCAGCCGGGGGAGAGCCAGGAGGGACACAGGAGAGACGCGCGATGCGCTCGTGTCCCTCCAACACATAGGGGGGGGCCGGGGGAGCAGGCACCGCAGGGAGGGAGAGGAGATCGCAGATTGACATGCGGACGCTCGTCCGCATGTCAATCTGTTCTAAATCAGTGGCGCCCCCGCAGCCCCTCGCCCCCAAGCCACCGCGAGGACTGCGGGGGCAGTAGTTACGCCACTGACGGAGAGGACGCCAGCCACGTCCTCTCCCTATCAATCTCAATGCACATGTGAAAATGGCGGCGACGCGCGGCTGCTTATATAGAATCCGAGTCTCGCGAGAATCCGACAGCGGGATGATGACGTTCGGGCGCGCTCGGTTTACCCGAGCCACACGGGAGAATCCGAGCATGGCTCGGACCCGTGTAAAAAGGCTGAAGTTCGGGGGGGTTCGGTTTCCGAGAAACCGAACCCGCTCATCACTATTGTCCCAAAATAAAATCTATCATAAAGAAAAATTACAGTATATTAAAACAAGACAACCTATTAAGGGATGTTCTCCCAACTAAACCAGTTTTTATTTTTCGTAAGGGGAGATCTCTAAAGAACTCCCTGGCACCCAGCCATTTAAGACCTGAGAAGAAAGTTAATACCATCAGAGAATCTTGGCTTCCGCCGATAACGGGATTTTATAAATGTGGAAACACTAGGTGTATCACGTGCAAATATATAGAAAAAACACAATATATAAATACTGATAAGGGGGAAAACAATACAAAATTAGAAGCCATATTAATTGTAACTCGACATATGTTATATATATACTCCAATGTGGGTGTGGCCTATATTATGTAGGCCGCACCACCAGAAAACTTCGGATTAGGTTTCTTGAGCACCGTAGAAACATTCTGAATAGGGTTTCTACACACAGTGTTTCTCAACATTTTAATGACTATCATAATGGGGACCCAAAAAGCCTCAAAATAATAGGGATTGAACATATTCCCATGACAAACAGGGGAGGGGACCGTTTCAAGAAACTATGTCAACAGGAGGTCTACTGGATGTTTAGGATGGGGTCTATCCATCCAGATGGCCTCAACGAAGCAGTGGAACTAAACATGATCATCTAATATATTCATTGATTGAACTATGGATTTAGTATTTTCCAATAACTCTTCACCAAAGTTTATATCAATTATTTTCTAGTTCCCAACTCCTCTCAATTATTAGCCCTTAATAATTGTTATTAACTTTTAATAACCTGCTTTCTATATATTTCTAGTCAATTTCTCCTACTTTTTTTCCTCCCACTCCTTGAACTTCTTCCTAGCTCCTATCCGTTTGCTCTTATAATGTCAGCAATAGAGAGAACTCATTGGTATTGGGTCTCTAGATCTCTATAGTAAAACAAATTCATTAAGACTAAGTAATTCCTTTTTTCACAAACAATATATCATAAACATCTGTCTGCCATTTATGGGTTCTAGCAATTAAATATGATGAGACCAGACTCATAGAAACGGTGTTAATATGCTGCACGATCACTCTCCAGTGTGCAATTTTACATGGTATTATATGGTCACCATGGTTACCGGCTAGGAGCGACGCGTACATTTCCGCATATGCAATCACGCTCCCAGCCAGAGGTGCCGCGTTACCATGACGACGGAGGCGGCGACGGATACGCTCCCCCCCGTCTGACACATCTAGGTGATGCGTCATAGAGGGATAACCTAACCCGAGCTGCGTCACTATGGCGACGGCCGGGGAAATACTACTGGTGGCCATTCAGTATCAACACGTCACTTCCGGTTTCCGTTACCAAGGTAACGGTCCGGGAGTGAACGCCGGGCCTCCGTAAATACATACACATGGGATAACAGGAGTATAGATGTCTATAACAAGACATCAGTAACCGCTATTTCCAGACATTAGATTAATATGGGCCTGATTATAACTACACAGCCCAGAAACATAATAATAGGTTGTCTCTATTCGATCATGTGATACTAAACACATGACTAACATCAATCACATGACTCCCAATTCAACCTATGAAATTCCCCTGACTACACAGTAGTAAACAAAAGTTTTGATTGGACCAACATATTTCAGAGTAAGAGTCAGATGAATAACAAACATTTATTGGGACTTGAAATAAAAGTTTGATATTATCAGAGGTTCTTATATACAAGTAGGTCTGTCTCCTATACCTATTATAGCAGTTTTTACCATTAGAGAGCGATATGTGTGTGATTAACAGGAAATGTGCATCCAGGTGCCAATTAAGCCACCATTTTGTCTAGGGTATATAAAGCCCAAACCCAGACATCACAGTACACCTTTGAAAAAGCTGCAAGGCATATGCAGCAAAACGCGTCAGGCTTTCTAACCCTTGGAGCAGGACTCTCTTCAATTGGATCCGAACCAGCCCACACCACCTTCCAGCTACCCAGAGGAGTCCCAGAGAGGCACCATCCAATCACCGCATTGCATGAGGTACCCACTGCTTATGGGACATTTATTCCATCCAGAATCCTCTAGCGGCATATGGAATTTATAAAGGACTCTCTTGACACCATCTAAAAGGGACTTGCTTAGTGGAATATAACTGGATCTACACCATTTAAGGGCAATATCCGGAACGGATCCTTTAGAGCTTATATGATACATGTCCTGAACCAATATCTTGGGTAAATTTTATTTCTTTCATGCATGCACATGGCACAATATAACTGTACAGAATACTACTGTTTCTTAATGAGCTAGTGTTTTTAATAAATTGTCATAAAAATGCACACATTTAGTGGATCACTGTTCTTTTCCTCTTGAAGCGCAGCCTCCTCTTTTTCTTTTTATTTGTGTATATATATTGGGAGTGACTTCCCTCTTAATATTGGCTGCCGCTTAGCTGAGCATCTCGCCTCACAGCGCCCGAATACCCTCGGGTATTTTTTATTACCTTCTCTCGCAGTGACATCTTCAATTTGAATATCAGAAACTGGACTGTGGGTGCTACTTCCAGCGCTTGCAGAGGGCGTGCAAATGGTGGAAGGAGCCACCTCTTCCCATCCAGTGTTGGGAAGGTCAGCCATCGCAACCACCAACACACTTGGACTCTCCTTGGGGATTTGTGATACCGTCTTAGAAGGCACAGTTCTTTGCTGTGCTTTTGCCAGCTTAACTCTCATCATTTTTCTAGCAAAAGGATGGGGGCTTCCATCCTCATGTGAAGCTGAACCACTAGTCATGAACATAGGCCAGGGCCTTAGCCGTTCCTTGCCACTCCGTGTCGTAAATGGCATATTGGCAAGTTTACATTTCTCCTTTATTTTTATTTTTTGGGGTGTTTTTACTGAACTTTGGCTTTTTGAATTTTACATGCCCTCTACTATCACATTGGGCATTGGCCTTGGCAGACAATGTTGATGGCATTTCATTGTCTATGTCATGACTAGTGGCAGCAGCTTCAGCACTAGGAGGAAGTGGTTCTTAATCTTTCCCTATTTTATCCTCCAAATTTTTGTTCTCCATTATTTTTCTGGAGTTATATAACAATATGCAGTACAGGAGAGCGTACCTCTCACCACACAGGGTAAACCCTGTGAAAATTATTTGGATTAAATATTAATAACCCCTTTATTTGGAGTAAATAATATACAGCACAGGACAGCACCACTGAATTTATATGGCAACACCACTGGACTGGACTTATATGGCAGTATCACTGGAATTATATGGCAGTACCACTGGACTTATACGGCAGTACTATTGGACTGGATTTATACAGCAGTATCACTGGACTTATATGGCAGTGCCACTGGACTGGATTGATACGGCATAATCACTGGACTTATACGCCAGTACCACTGGAATTATACAGCAGTATCACTGTAATTATACGGCAGTATTACTGTAATTATATGGCAGTACCACTGGATTTATTCGTCAGTACCACTGGAATGGATTTATACAGCATTATCACTGGATTTATACGCCAGTACCACTGGAATTATACAGCGGTATCACTGGAATTATACGGCAGTACCACTGGAATGCATTTATACGGCAGTATCACTGGACTTATACGCCAGTATCACTTGAATTATACGGCAGTATCACTGGAATTATGCGGCAGTATCACTGAAATTATACGGCAGTACCAATGGACTGGATTTATACGGAAGGATCACTTGACTTATACGCCAGTACAACTGGAATTATACGGCAGTATCACTGGAATTATACGGCAGTACCACTGGATTTATACGGCAGTACCACTTGACTGGATTTATACGTCAGTATCACTGGATTTATATGCCAGTACCACTGGAATTATATGGCAGAATCACTGGAATTATATGGCAGTATCACTGGAATTATCCGTCAGTACCACTGGACTTATACGGCAGTACCACTGGACTGGATTTATACGGCAATATGACTTGACTTATACGCCAGTACCACTGGAATTATACGGCAGTACCACTGGACTTATACGGCAGTACCACTGGTCTGGTTTTATACGGCAGTATCACTGGATTTATAAGCCAGTACCACTGGAATTATACGGCAGTATCACTGGAATTATACGGCAGTACCACTGGACTTATACAGCAGTACCACTGGAATGCATTTATACGGCAGTATCACTGGATTTATATGCCAGTATCACTGGAATTATACGGCAGTATCACTGAAATTATACGGCAGTACCAATGGACTGGATTTATACGGAAGGATCACTTGACTTATACGCCAGTACAACTGGAATTATACGGCAGTATCACTGGAATTATACGGCAGTATCACTGGACTTATACGCCAGTACCACTGGAATTATACGCCAGTATCACTGGAATTATACCGCAGTACCACTGGATTTATACGGCAGTACCACTTGACTGGAGTTATACGTCAGTATCACTGGAGTTATATGCCAGTACCACTGGAATTATATGGCAGAATCACTGGAATTATACGGCAGCATCACTGGAATTATACGGCAGTACCACTGGACTTATACGGCAGTACCACTGGTCTGGATTTATACGGCAGTATCACTGGATTTATAAGCCAGTACCACTGGAATTATACGGCAGTATCACTGAAATTATATGGCAGTATCAGTGGAATTATACGGCAGTAACACTGGATTCATACAGCAGTACCGCTGGACATATATGGCAGTATCACTGGATTTATACGGCAGTACCGCTGGACATATACGGCAGTATCACTGGACATATACGGCAGTATCACTGGAATTATCCGTCAGTACAACTGGAATTATACGGCAGTACCATTGGACTGGATTTATACAGCAGTATCACTTGACTTATACGCCAGTACCACTGGAATTATACGGCAGTACCACTGGACTTATACGTCAGTACCACTGGTCTGGATTTATACGGCAGTATCACTGGATTTATAAGCCAGTACCACTGGAATTATACGGCAGTATCACTGGAATGATATGGCAGTATCAGTGGAATTATACGGCAGTATCACTGGATTTATACGGCAGTACCGCTGGACATATACGGCAGTATCACTGGACATATATGGCAGTACCACTGGACATATACAGCAGCACGGGGACACCACCACTGAACTGATGCAGCACAACACAACACAGCACCACTGCAATGGACTGGACTTATACAGCAGCACTGGACATATGGCAGCAGAGGACACCACCACTGTGACTCGACTGATTATTATTATTATTACCAGTTATTTATATAGCGCACACATATTCCCTATCACATGTACACACAGACATTCACGCTAGGGTTAATTTTGTTGGGAGAATATACAAACTCCACACAGTTAGGGCCATGGTGGGAATCGAACCCATGACCTCAGTGCTGTGAGGCAGTAATGCTAACCATTACACCATCCGTACTGCCCAACACAATACACCACCACTGGACTGATGCAGCACAACACAGCACCACTGGACTGGTCTTATACAGCAGCACTGGACATATGGCAGCACAGGACACCACCACTGTGACTGGACTGAAGAAGCACAAGATACTATCACTGTACTGATGCAGGACACTGAAGGACACGTCCTCTCGCTACACTCTCCAATGCCGGAGTGAAAATGACGGCGACGCGCAGCTCCTTATATGGAATCCATAGCCCGCGAGAATCCGACAGCGGGATGATGACGTTTTGCCTCGTTCTGGTTTCCGAGTCAGGCGGGAAAACCCGAGCCTGACTCGGATCCGGGCTCAGGTAGTGAAGTTCGGCGGGGTTGGGGGTTCGGTTCTCAGGGAACCAAACTCGCTTATCTCTAGTGCATACACAGCTCCCCTGGAACATGGCGACCTTGCCTCCTTCCTATAGACCTCTCTGCTGCACATGCACAAATCTACAGGATAATGTCGACCGTGCTGTTTTCTCAGTGACTTATGCAGCTGCTGCAGCGCCGACACGGATCTACGGGAAGGTATGGGTGGAGGATGTGCAATGTGTACACCCCCTGACCTGTGTGCACCACCTATTCTGTAGGATTGTATGAGCCTTGCACAGTTTGTTTAGGTTATTAAACAGTTAATAGGTTTGGGGGCAGGATTTTAATTAGAATAGTGGGAGTGTTAGGGAGGAGCTAGCGGACATTTTGTGTGAGGCAGGAGTTTCATCTGCCTCTTCCTCTCCGGATTTTTCCCTGAGAAGGTCGTGCTGCTCCTGTGAGTAACAACTTTTTTTTATACTAGCTCATACCATATAGCACATGGTATGAGCCGAAATTCACATTAAAGCACACTGTATGAGCAGAAATTCACATTATAACACATGGTATGATTCGAAATTCACATTATAGCACACAGAATGAGCCGAAATTCACATTATAGCACATGGTATGAGACGAAATTCACATTATAGCACACTGTATGAGCCGAAATTCACATTATAACACATGGTATGAGCCGAAATTCACATTATAGCACACAGAATGAGCCGAAATTCACATTATAGCATACGGTATGTAACGAAATTCACATTATAGCACACGGTATGAGCCGAAATTCACATTTTAGCTCCCAGGATGAGCCGAAATTCATATTATAGCACATGGTATGAGCCGATATTCACATTATAGCACACAGAATGAGCTGAAATTCACATTATAGCACACGGTATGTAACGAAATTCACATTATAGCACACGGTATGAGCCGAAATTCACATTTTAGCTCCCAGGATGAGCCGAAATTCATATTATAGCACATGGTATGAGCCGATATTCACATTATAGCACACAGAATGAGCTGAAATTCACATTATAGCACACGGTATGAGCCAAAATTCACATTTTAGCACACAGAATGAGTCAAAATTCACTTTATAGCACATGGTATGAGCTGAAATTCACATTATAGCACACGGTATGAGCCGAAATTCACATTATAGCACACAGAATGAGCCGAAATTCACATTATAGCACAAAGAATGAGCCGAAATTCACCTTAGCAGACGGTATGAGCTGAAATTCACATTATAGCACACAGAATGATACGAAATTCACATTATAGCACACAGAATGAGATGCAATTCACATTATACCACACAGTATGAGCCAAAATTCACATTATAGCACACAGAATGAGCCAAAATGCACATTATGCCACATGTAACAGGGAATGTGACATTATATTAGTAATAATACTGCTGCAGGAAAATGAATGTTGTAACAGATGTATCAGTACAGTTCTGCATCGTAGATCTACTGTATACATGAATATTACATAGATGCTCTGTGTGTCTGGAGCTGGAGTGAGAAGTTTGTGTTACTTTGCGCATTGTACAGGAATACAGACCTGCAGTGACCGGCAGTGTATTTGCTAAGATCTGGGAGCTGGTAGAGGTATAATAGTTAGTGGCTGGAGTTGTAGATGCTCGGAGCCATGTCCCAGCAGCCGAGGACTATAGGACGGTTCTAGAATGAGTGTCATAAGTGGTTAATGAGAGCACTCCTTCTCCTTGCGCCATAGATCCTGCTTTCTAGGCACCCCAAGCCCGGTGCACTGCTGGCGGGAGCAGTTCAGTGATGCTAGAGAGGATTAGCAGTGAATGATGTGAAAGGGAGAGTGTTGTTGCCCGTGCAGAATAACACAGCTGAGGGAGAGATTCCTGCTGCATTCCCCATGCAGACAGGGCAGGCCAGCGAGTGTGCGAGACACTCCTTCCCGCTTACCCCCTCCACCATGGGCATTTACATGCACCTGGGTGAGTGCCAGCTGCCAAGTTAATAGACTGCCGGTGCTGCCACCTTGTTCCTGTGTGTAATAATGTCAGTCCCAGGCCTGCTCCCTCCTTCCTCGGGACTCCTCAGGACGCCACCGCTGTCTGATTTACACCTAGCCGGCTGCATCTGCGGACCTGCGGTAGCCGGCTAGCCGCAGCTGATCATCTGGCCAGGCGCCGGGCGGAAGTACTGTACGGCCGGATGTGCTGCCTGGCTGTGCCTGCGCAGAAGATCGTTGCGGCGGGAGCCGGCCGTCCATCCCGATGCCAGTATGTGTAGGGGGGGGCGTTCGCCCTAATCGCCCCCCGCTAAATCCGCCACTGCTCATTTGTTTATTGGGCGGCTAGGTCGCCTCTGTCTAGGGACTCAGCTTCTGTTACCGTTTTACAATGGGTTGGATGGTTAGGTCATAGGGGGATGAGATGGGAGGAACTTCTGCCTTCCTTGACCTTGCACGTTAAATCCCATGGTCCCCCCCCCCGACAGTGTTGGTCATTTACCTACGGGGTAACGACATAGGATCTCTGCCCTCTCTTGAGTTACGTCATTCGATGGCGCGTGATTTGGAGCAGGTCATGACGTGGTGGCCTTGGTGTCGGATTGTTTGGTCCACAATCATTCCGCTTCAGGTTTGGCGCAGTCCGCTGCCTGGTGTCGTATTGGACAAGTCCTGGCGCAAGGTTAATGCTTTTGTTGGCAGGAGAGTTTTGGGTCTCGGTGGCGCAGTAGTCTCCCACCCACTTATTTATTTTAGGGACACCCATTTATTTAGACCAGATGGCGTCCATTTGACTGATGAGGGTATTTGTTTATTTTTCTAAAGCATTTTTCGAGTACTCGATAGTTTGGTTTGAGTTGGTTAGCGCTAAGTCAGGTTGTTTTGTAATAGTGGGTTTTAGAGTATGGTGGCAGCACCGGCTCCTGCCGGGCCGGTGTGTGGCAAGAAAGAATGACAGTTACAATGGCTATTGCGCGGCTGTTCGGAGGGCGCTCTTTGCCCAATACATTGTATTCTGTGGCTCTCCTTACCAGGGGTCATTGGGCTTGGATGTCTGGCCGGCCTTATTATGGTGTATTGGGGAGAGAGTTGGAGACTCAGCATTTATTGGCGTAGCCAATTAGATAAATAAAGTCATGTCGTGGACATGCGTAGCGGCAATAAGACTTATTATAAATAAGTAACAGTTGACCGATATTAATGGCATTTCAGTGGTCTGTGTCGTCGTTAGTGATGTGCACCGGAAATTTTTCGGGTTTTGTGTTTTGGTTTTGGATTCGGTTCTGCGGCCGTGTTTTGGATTCGGACGCGTTTTGGCAAAACCTGCCTGAAAATTTTTTGTCGGATTCGGGTGTGTTTTGGATTCGGGTGTTTTTTTACAAAAAACCCTCAAAAACAGCTTAAATCATAGAATTTGGGGGTCATTTTGATCCCATAGTATTATTAACCTCAATAACCATAATTTCCACTCATTTTCAGTCTATTCTGAACACCTCACAATATTATTTTTAGTCCTAAAATTTGCACCGAGGTCGCTGGATGACTAAGCTAAGCGACCCAAGTGGCCGACACAAACACCTGGCCCATCTAGGAGTGGCACTGCAGTGTCAGACAGGATGGCAGATTTAAAAAATAGTCGCCAAACAGCACATGATGCAAAGAAAAAAAGAGGTGCACCAAGGTCGCTGGATGGCTAAGCTAAGCGACACAAGAGGCCGACACAAACACCTGGCCCATCTAGGAGTGGCACTGCAGTGTCAGACAGGATGGCACTTCAAAAAAATAGTCCCCAAACAGCACATGATGCAAAGAAAAAAAGAGGCGCAATGAGGTAGCTGTGTGACTAAGCTAAGCGACCCAAGTGGCCGACACAAACACTTGGCCCATCTAGGAGTGGCAACGCAGTGTCAGACAGAATGGCACTTCCAAAAATAGTCCCCAAACAGCACATGATGCAAAGAAAAAAAGAGGCGCAATGAGGTAGCTGTGTGACTAAGCTTAGCGACACAAGTGTCCGACACAAACACCTGGCCCATCTAGGAGTGGCACTGCAGTGTCAGACAGGATGGCACTCCCAAAAATAGTCCCCAAACAGCACATGATGCAAAGAAAAATGAAAGAAAAAAGAGGTGCAAGATGGAATTGTCCTTGGGCCCTCCCACCCACCCTTATGTTGTATAAATCATTTCAGCAACAGGGTCTGCCACAGGACTGTGACTGAAATGACTGGTTGGTTTGGGCCCCCACCAAAAAAGAAGCAATCAATCTCTCCTTGCACAAACTGGCTCTACAGAGGCAAGATGTCCACCTCCTCCTCTACCTCCCATTCCTCACCCCTTTCACTGTGTACATCCCCCTCCTCACAGATTATTAATTCGTCCCTACTGGAATCCACCATCTCAGGTCCCTGTGTACTTTCAGGAGGCAATTGCTGGTGAATGTCTCCACAGAGGAATTGATTATAATTCATTTTGATGAACATCTTCTCCACATTTTTTGGAAGTAACCTCGTACGCCGATTGCTGACAAGGTGAGCGGCTGCACTAAACACTCTTTCGGAGTACACACTGGAGGGGTAACAACTTAGGTAAAATAAAGCCAGTTTGTGCAAGGGCCTCCAAATTGCCTCTTTTTCCTGCCAGTATACGTACGGACTGTCTGACGTTGAATAAAAAAGAGGCCGCGCTATAGAGCCAATTAATTGTTCCACACCATTCTCAATTGTAAATATTTATTTAAAACATATAACCATATAAAAATATTATTCTTGTGATGTTTAAGATCTGGTGTGGTCACAACACCCTCAAATACATAGCAATTAAAAAGAGACAGTTCTCATCATAAAAATAAGTGTGCTGAATAGTATAATGTCCAAACTGGCAAGCATTATGCCACAAGTTCAGTAAGGAATAGGATCCTCCGTGTTAAATTGCACCCAATAATAGAGTCCAGAGGACACTGGTATTTTTATCCAAAAGCTATGCACCGCAGATGTAAAGGGTCACAGGTACATTTGCTCACTCTGTCCCTTATGCTTATAATACGGGACCTGTTTGCCAGTTCGAGGAGTTTTAAGTGCAGCCCGAGCGTCCCCGGGGATGCACGATGTGATAAACGACTGTTACCTGTGAATCGTAGCGGTGTAGTGCAAATTAGTTGGCGGCTTCTATCCGTCTGGCTGGATGAATCACGCTGATGGAAGGTTTCCGTATGGGCAGCCAACGAGCGGGCTATCACTGTTGCTAAACCCGCTCGAGCGGTCAGCCGCACAGCCGCTTCGGCTTCCAGAAGACACTGTTCTCTCCGGCACTGAATGAATGGTAGCTTACACGGTTTGCTGGTAACGGGTGCCAAGTGTTCTGGAGATGCCGGACGAAGGTCTGAAAGATTCAGCAATCACTTAATTAGGGAGTCCTAGACGCGTTTCGTAACATCCAGTTACTTCTTCCATAGGCTCATATAATCCTCCACCATTCTTTCAATGGTGACAGAATCATATGCAGTGACAGTAGACGACATGTCAGTAATCGTTGGCAGGTCCTTCAGTCCGGACCAGATGTCAGCACTCGCCCCAGACTGCCCTACATCACCGCCAGTTGGTGGGCTCGGAATTCTTAGCCTTTTCCTCGCACCCCCAGTTGCGGGAGAATGTGAAGGAGGAGCTGTTGACGGGTCACGTTCCGCTTGACTTGACAATTTTCTCACCAGCAGGTCTTTGAACCTCTGCAGACTTGTGTCTGCCGGAAAGAGAGATATAACGTAGGTTTTAAATCTAGGATCGAGCACGGTGGCCAATATGTAGTGCTCTGATTTCAACAGATTAACCACCCGTGAATCCTGGTTAAGCAAATTAAGGGCTCCATCCACAAGTCCCACATGCCTAGCGGAATCGCTCTGTTTTAGCTCCTCCTTCAATCTCTCCAGCTTCTTCTGCAAAAGCCTGATGAGGGGAATGACCTGACTCAGGCTGGCAGTGTCTGAACTGACTTCACGTGTGGCAAATTCAAAGGGTTGCAGAACCTTGCACAACGTTGAAATCATTCTTCACTGCGCTTGAGTCAGGTGCATTCCCCCTCCTTTGCCTATATCATAGGTAGCTGTAAAGGCTTGAATGGCCCTTTGCTGCTCCTCCATCCTCTGAAGCATATAGAGGGTTGAATTCCACCTCGTTACCACCTCTTGCTTCAGATGATGGCAGGGCAGGTTCAGGAGTGTTTGCTTGTGCTCCAGTCTTCGGCACGCGGTGGCTGAATGCAGAAAGTGGCCCGCAATTCTTCGGGCCACCAACAGCATTTCTTGCACGCCCCTGTCGGTTTTTAAATAATTCTGCACCACCAAATTCAATGTATGTGCAAAACATGGGACGTGCTGGAATTTGCCCAGATGTAATGCACGCACAATATTGGTGGCGTTGTCCGATGTCACAAATCCCCAGGAGAGTCCAATTGGGGTAAGCCATTCTGCGATGATGTTCCTCAGCTTCCGTAAGAGGTTGTCAGCTGTGTGTCTCTTATGGAAAGCGGTGATACAAAGCGTAGCCTGCCTAGGAACGAGTTGGCGTTTGCGAGATGCTGCTACTGGCGCCGCCGCTGCTGTTCTTGCTGCGGGAGGCAATACATCTACCCAGTGGGCTGTAACAGTCATATAGTCCTGAGTCTGCCCTGCTCCACTTGTCCACATGTCCGTGGTTAAGTGGACATTGGGTACAACTGCATTTTTTAGGACACTGGTGACTCTTTTTCTGAGGTCTGTGTACATTTTCGGTATCGCCTGCCTAGAGAAATGGAACCTAGATGGTATTTGATACCGGGGACACAGTAACTCAATCAATTCTCTAGTTCCCTGTGAATTAACGGTGGATACCGGAAACACGTTTCTCACCACCCAGGCTGCCAAGGCCTGAGTTATCCGCTTTGCAGCAGGATGACTGCTGTGATATTTCATCTTCCTCGCAAAGGACTATTGGACAGTCAATTGCTTACTGGAAGTAGTAGAAGTGGTCTTCCGACTTCCCCTCTGGGATGACGATCGACTCCCAGCAGCAACAACAGCAGCGCCAGCAACAGTAGGCGTTACACTCAAGGATCCATCGGAGGAATCCCAGGCAGGAGAGGACTCGTCAGACTTGACAATGACATGGCCTGCAGGACTATTGGCTTTCCTGTCTAAGGAGGAAATTGACACTGAGGGAGTTGGTGGTAGAGATGAGCGCCTGAAATTTTTCGGGTTTTGTGTTTTGGTTTTGGGTTCGGTTCCGCGGCCGTGTTTTGGGTTCGAACGCGTTTTGGCAAAACCTCACCGAATTATTTTTGTCGGATTCGGGTGTGTTTTGGATTCGGGTGTTTTTTTCCAAAAACACTAAAAAACAGCTTAAATCATAGAATTTGGGGGTCATTTTGATCCCAAAGTATTATTAACCTCAAAAACCATAATTTACACTCATTTTCGGTCTATTCTGAATACCTCACACCTCACAATATTATTTTTAGTCCTAAAATTTGCACCGAGGTCGCTGTGTGAGTAAGATAAGCGACCCTAGTGGCCGACACAAACACCGGGCCCATCTAGGAGTGGCACTGCAGTGTCACGCAGGATGTCCCTTCCAAAAAACCCTCCCCAAACAGCACATGACGCAAAGAAAAAAAGAGGCGCAATGAGGTAGCTGTGTGAGTAAGATTAGCGACCCTAGTGGCCGACACAAACACCGGGCCCATCTAGGAGTGGCACTGCAGTGTCACGCAGGATGGCCCTTCCAAAAAACCCTCCCCAAACAGCACATGACGCAAAGAAAAAAAGAGGCGCAATGAGGTAGCTGACTGTGTGAGTAAGATTAGCGACCCTAGTGGCCGACACAAACACCGGGCCCATCTAGGAGTGGCACTGCAGTGTCACGCAGGATGGCCCTTCCAAAAAACCCTCCCCAAACAGCACATGACGCAAAGAAAAAAAGAGGCGCAATGAGGTAGCTGACTGTGTGAGTAAGATTAGCGACCCTAGTGGCCGACACAAACACCGGGCCCATCTAGGAGTGGCACTGCAGTGTCACGCAGGATGTCCCTTCCAAAAAACCCTCCCCAAACAGCACATGACGCAAAGAAAAAAAGAGGCGCAATGAGGTAGCTGTGTGAGTAAGATTAGCGACCCTAGTGGCCGACACAAACACCGGGCCCATCTAGGAGTGGCACTGCAGTGTCACGCAGGATGTCCCTTCCAAAAAACCCTCCCCAAACAGCACATGACGCAAAGAAAAAAAGAGGCGCAATGAGGTAGCCGACTGTGTGAGTAAGATTAGCGACCCTAGTGGCCGACACAAACACCGGGCCCATTTAGGAGTGGCACTGCAGTGTCACGCAGGATGTCCCTTCCAAAAAACCCTCCCCAATCAGCACATGATGCAAAGAAAAAGAAAAGAAAAAAGAGGTGCAAGATGGAATTATCCTTGGGCCCTCCCACCCACCCTTATGTTGTATAAACAAAACAGGACATGCACACTTTAACCAACCCATCATTTCAGTGACAGGGTCTGCCACACGACTGTGACTGATATGACGGGTTGGTTTGGACCCCCCCCAAAAAAGAAGCAATTAATCTCTCCTTGCACAAACTGGCTCTACAGAGGCAAGATGTCCACCTCATCTTCACCCTCCGATATATCACCGTGTACATCCCCCTCCTCACAGATTATCAATTCGTCCCCACTGGAATCCACCATCTCAGCTCCCTGTGTACTTTGTGGAGGCAATTGCTGCTGGTCAATGTCTCCGCGGAGGAATTGATTATAATTCATTTTAATGAACATCATCTTCTCCACATTTTCTGGATGTAACCTCGTACGCCGATTGCTGACAAGGTGAGCGGCGGCACTAAACACTCTTTCGGAGTACACACTTGTGGGAGGGCAACTTAGGTAGAATAAAGCCAGTTTGTGCAAGGGCCTCCAAATTGCCTCTTTTTCCTGCCAGTATAAGTACGGACTGTGTGACGTGCCTACTTGGATGCGGTCACTCATATAATCCTCCACCATTCTATCAATGTTGAGAGAATCATATGCAGTGACAGTAGACGACATGTCCGTAATCGTTGTCAGGTCCTTCAGTCCGGACCAGATGTCAGCATCAGCAGTCGCTCCCGACTGCCCTGCATCACCGCCAGCGGGTGGGCTCGGAATTCTGAGCCTTTTCCTCGCACCCCCAGTTGCGGGAGAATGTGAAGGAGGAGATGTTGACAGGTCGCGTTCCGCTTGACTTGACAATTTTGTCACCAGCAGGTCTTTCAACCCCAGCAGACCTGTGTCTGCCGGAAAGAGAGATCCAAGGTAGGCTTTAAATCTAGGATCGAGCACGGTGGCCAAAATGTAGTGCTCTGATTTCAACAGATTGACCACCCGTGAATCCTTGTTAAGCGAATTAAGGGCTGCATCCACAAGTCCCACATGCCTAGCGGAATCGCTCCCTTTTAGCTCCTTCTTCAATGCCTCCAGCTTCTTCTGCAAAAGCCTGATGAGGGGAATGACCTGACTCAGGCTGGCAGTGTCTGAACTGACTTCACGGGTGGCAAGTTCAAAGGGCATCAGAACCTTGCACAACGTTGAAATCATTCTCCACTGCACTTGAGACAGGTGCATTCCATCTCCTATATCGTGCTCAATTGTATAGGCTTGAATGGCCTTTTGCTGCTCCTCCAACCTCTGAAGCATATAGAGGGTTGAATTCCACCTCGTTACCACTTCTTGCTTCAGATGATGGCAGGGCAGGTTCAGTAGTTTTTGGTGGTGCTCCAGTCTTCTGTACGTGGTGCCTGTACGCCGAAAGTGTCCCGCAATTTTTCTGGCCACCGACAGCATCTCTTGCACGCCCCTGTCGTTTTTTAAAAAATTCTGCACCACCAAATTCAAGGTATGTGCAAAACATGGGACGTGCTGGAATTTGCCCATATTTAATGCACACACAATATTGCTGGCATTGTCCGATGCCACAAATCCACAGGAGAGTCCAATTGGGGTAAGCCATTCCGCGATGATCTTCCTCAGTTGCCGTAAGAGGTTTTCAGCTGTGTGCGTATTCTGGAAAGCGGTGATACAAAGCGTAGCCTGCCTAGGAAAGAGTTGGCGTTTGCGAGATGCTGCTACTGGTGCCGCCGCTGCTGTTCTTGCGGCGGGAGTCCATACATCTACCCAGTGGGCTGTCACAGTCATATAGTCCTGACCCTGCCCTGCTCCACTTGTCCACATGTCCGTGGTTAAGTGGACATTGGGTACAACTGCATTTTTTAGGAGACTGGTGAGTCTTTTTCTGACGTCCGTGTACATTCTCGGTATCGCCTGCCTAGAGAAGTGGAACCTAGATGGTATTTGGTAACGGGGGCACACTGCCTCAATAAATTGTCTAGTTCCCTGTGAACTAACGGCGGATACCGGACGCACGTCTAACACCAACATAGTTGTCAAGGACTCAGTTATCCGCTTTGCAGTAGGATGACTGCTGTGATATTTCATCTTCCTCGCAAAGGACTGTTGAACAGTCAATTGCTTACTGGAAGTAGTACAAGTGGGCTTACGACTTCCCCTCTGGGATGACCATCGACTCCCAGCGGCAACAACAGCAGCGCCAGCAGCAGTAGGCGTTACACGCAAGGATGCATCGGAGGAATCCCAGGCAGGAGAGGACTCGTCAGACTTGCCAGTGACATGGCCTGCAGGACTATTGGCATTCCTGGGGAAGGAGGAAATTGACACTGAGGGAGTTGGTGGGGTGGTTTGCGTGAGCTTGGTTACAAGAGGAAGGGATTTACTGGTCAGTGGACTGCTTCCGCTGTCACCCAAAGTTTTTGAACTTGTCACTGACTTATTATGAATGCGCTGCAGGTGACGTATAAGGGAGGATGTTCCGAGGTGGTTAACGTCCTTACCCCTACTTATTACAGCTTGACAAAGGGAACACACGGCTTGACACCTGTTGTCCGCATTTCTGGTGAAATACCTCCACACCGAAGAGCTGATTTTTTTGGTATTTTCACCTGGCATGTCAACGGCCATATTCCTCCCACGGACAACAGGTGTCTCCCCGGGTGCCTGACTTAAACAAACCACCTCACCATCAGAATCCTCCTGGTCAATTTCCTCCCCAGCGCCAGCAACACCCATATCCTCCTCATCCTGGTGTACTTCAACACTGACATCTTCAATCTGACTATCAGGAACTGGACTGCGGGTGCTCCTTCCAGCACTTGCAGGGGGCGTGCAAATGGTGGAAGGCGCATGCTCTTCACGTCCAGTGTTGGGAAGGTCAGGCATCGCAACCGACACAATTGGACTCTCCTTGTGGATTTGGGATTTCAAAGAACGCACAGTTCTTTGCGGTGCTTTTGCCAGCTTGAGTCTTTTCAGTTTTCTAGCGAGAGGCTGAGTGCTTCCATCCTCATGTGAAGCTGAACCACTAGCCATGAACATAGGCCAGGGCCTCAGCCGTTCCTTGCCACTCCGTGTGGTAAATGGCATATTGGCAAGTTTACGCTTCTCCTCCGACAATTTTATTTTAGGTTTTGGAGTCCTTTTTTTACTGATATTTGGTGTTTTGGTTTTGACATGCTCTGTACTATGCCATTGGGCATCGGCCTTGGCAGACGACGTTGCTGGCATTTCATCGTCTCGGCCATGACTAGTGGCAGCAGCTTCAGCACGAGGTGAAAGTGGATCTTGATCTTTCCCTAATTTTGGAACCTCAACATTTTTGTTCTCCATATTTTAATAGGCACAACTAAAAGGCACCTCAGGTAAACAATGCAGATGGATGGATTGGATACTAGTATACAATTATGGACGGGCTGCCGAGTGCCGACACAGAGGTAGCCACAGCCGTGAACTACCGCACTGTACTGTGTCTGCTGCTAATATATAGACTGGTTGATAAAGAGATAGTATACTCGTAACTAGTATGTATAAAGAAAGAAAAAAAAACCACGGTTAGGTCACTGGTATATACAATTATGGACGGGCTGCCGAGTGCCGACACAGAGGTAGCCACAGCCGTGAACTACCGCACTGTACTGTGTCTGCTGCTAATATATAGACTGGTTGATAAAGAGATAGTATACTCGTAACTAGTATGTATGTATAAAGAAAGAAAAAAAAACCACGGTTAGGTCACTGGTATATACAATTATGGACGGGCTGCCGAGTGCCGACACAGAGGTAGCCACAGCCGTGAACTACCGCACTGTACTGTGTCTGCTGCTAATATATAGACTGGTTGATAAAGAGATAGTATACTCGTAACTAGTATGTATGTATAAAGAAAGAAAAAAAAACCACGGTTAGGTCACTGGTATATACAATTATGGACGGGCTGCGGAGTGCCGACACAGAGGTAGCCACAGCCGTGAACTACTGCACTGTACTGTGTCTGCTGCTAATATATAGACTGGTTGATAAAGAGATAGTATACTCGTAACTAGTATGTATGTATAAAGAAAGAAAAAAAAACCACGGTTAGGTGGTATATACAATTATGGACGGGCTGCCGAGTGCCGACACAGAGGTAGCCACAGCCGTGAACTACCGCACTGTACTGTGTCTGCTGCTAATATATAGACTGGTTGATAAAGAGATAGTATACTCGTAACTAGTATGTATGTATAAAGAAAGAAAAAAAAACCACGGTTAGGTCACTGGTATATACAATTATGGACGGGCTGCCGAGTGCCGACACAGAGGTAGCCACAGCCGTGAACTACCGCACTGTACACTGGTTGATAAAGAGATAGTAGTATACTCGTAACAACTAGTATGACGACGGTATAAAGAATGAAAAAAAAACCACGGTTAGGTGGTATATAATACAATTATGGTTGGACGGACTGCCTGCCGAGTGCCGACACAGAGGTAGCCACAGCCGTGAACTACCGCACTGTACACTGGTTGATAAAGAGATAGTAGTATACTCGTAACAACTAGTATGACGACGGTATAAAGAATGAAAAAAAAAACACGGTTAGGTGGTATATAATACAATTATGGTTGGACGGACTGCCTGCCGAGTGCCGACACAGAGGTAGCCACAGCCGTGAACTACCGCACTGTACATTGGTTGATAAAGAGATAGTAGTATACTCGTAACAACTAGTATGACGACGGTATAAAGAACGAAAAAAAAACCACGGTTAGGTGGTATATATTATAATACAATTATGGATGGACGGACTGCCTGCCGAGTTCCGACACAGAGGTAGCCACAGCCGTGAACTACCGCACTGTACACTGGTTGATAAAGAGATAGTAGTATACTCGTAACAACTAGTATGACGACGGTATAAAGAACGAAAAAAAAACCACGGTTAGGTGGTATATATTATAATACAATTATGGATGGACGGACTGCCTGCCGAGTTCCGACACAGAGGTAGCCACAGCCGTGAACTACCGCACTGTACACTGGTTGATAAAGAGATAGTAGTATACTCGTAACAACTAGTATGACTATGACGACGGTATAAAGAAAGAAAAAAAAAACCACGGTTAGGTGGTATATAATACAATTATGGATGGACGGACTGCCTGCCGAGTGCCGACACAGAGGTAGCCACAGCCGTGAACTACCGCACTGTACTGTGTCTGCTGCTAATATAGACTGGTTGATAAAGAGATAGTATACAATACTACTAATATACTGGTGGTCAGGCACTGGTCACCACTAGTCACACTGGCAGTGGCACTCCTGCAGCAAAAGTGTGCACTGTTTAATTTTAATATAATATTATTTATCATGTACTCCTGGCTCCTGCTATAACAACCTGCAGTGCTCCCCAGTCTCCCCCACAATTATAAGCTTTATATACAATACATTGATGTGCAGCACACTGGGCTGAGCAGTGCACACAGACTGAGTCACTGTGTGACTGTGTATCGTTTTTTTCAGGCAGAGAACGGATATATTAAATAAAACAAACAACTGCACTGTCTCTGGTGGTCACTGGTCACTGTGGTCGTCAGTCACTAAACTCTGTCTGCACTCTGCACTCTCTTCTAATCTACAGTATCACAGCAATCTCTCTCTCTCTCTCTCTCTCTCTTCTAAATCTAATCTAAATGGAGAGGACGCCAGCCACGTCCTCTCCCTATCAATCTCAATGCACGTGTGAAAATGGCGGCGACGCGCGGCTCCTTATATAGAATCCGAGTCTCGCGAGAATCCGACAGCGTCATGATGACGTTCGGGCGCGCTCGGGTTAACCGAGCAAGGCGGGAAGATCCGAGTCGCTCGGACCCGTGAAAAAAAAAGTGAAGTTCGTGCGGGTTCGGATTCAAAGAAACCGAACCCGCTCATCTCTAGTTGGTGGTGTGGTTTGCAGGAGCTTGGTTACAAGAGGAAGGGATTTAGTGGTCAGTGGACTGCTTCCGCTGTCACCCAAAGTTTTTGAACTTGTCACTGACTTCTGATGAATGCGGTCCAGGTGACGTATAAGGGAGGATGTTCCTAGGTGGTTAACGTCCTTACCCCTACTTATTACAGCTTGACAAAGGCAACACACGGCTTGACACCAGTTGTCCGCATTTCTGTTGAAATAATTCCACACCGAAGAGGTGATTTTTTTTGTATTTTGACCAGGCATGTCAATGGCCACATTCGTCCCACGGACAACAGGTGTCTCCCCGGGTGCCTGACTTAAACAAACCACCTCACCATCAGAATCCTCCTTGTCAATTTCCTCCCCAGCGCCAGCAACACCCATATCCTCATCCTGGTGTACTTCAACAGTGACATCTTCAATTTGACTGTCAGGAACTGGACTGCGGGTGCTCCGCACTTGCAGGGGGCGTGCAAATGGTGGAAGGCGCCACCTCTTACCGTCCAGTGTTGGGAAGGTCAGGCATCGCAACCGACACAATTGTACTCTCCTTGGGGATTTGTGATTTAGAAGAACGCACAGTTCTTTGCTGTGCTTTTGCCATCTTAACTCTTTTAAGTTTTCTAGCAGGAGGATGAGTGCTTCCATCCTCATGTGAAGCTGAACCACTAGCCATGAACATAGGCCAGGCCCTCAGCCGTTCCTTGCCACTCCGTGTCGTAAATGGCACATTGGCAAGTTTACGCTTCTCCTCAGACGATTTTGATTTAGATTTTTGGGTCATTTTACTGAGCTTTATTTTTTTGGATTTTACATGCTCTCTACTATGACATTGGGCATCGCCCTTGGCAGACGACGTTGATGGCATTTCATCGTCTCGGCCATGACTAGTGGCAGCAGCTTCAGCACGAGGTGGAAGTAGATCTTGATCTTTCCCTATTTTACCCTCCACATTTTTGTTCTCCATTTTTTAATGTGTGGAATTATATGCCAGTAATATATCAATAGCAATGGCCTACTACTATATATACTGCGCACAACTGAAATGCACCACAAGTATGGATGGATAGTATACTTGACGACACAGAGGTAGGTAGAGCAGTGGCCTTCTGTACCGTACTGCTATACATTATATACTGGAGGTCAGCAAACTGTGCAAAACTGAAATGCACCACAGGTATGGATGGATAGTATACTTGACGACACAGAGGTAGGTAGAGCAGTGGCCTACTGTACCGTACTGCTATATATTATATACTGGTGGTCAGCAAACTGTGCAAAACTGAAATGCACCACAGGTATGGATGGATAGTATACTTGACGACACAGAGGTAGGTAGAGCAGTGGCCTACTGTACCGTACTGCTATATATTATATACTGGTGGTCAGCAAACTGTGCAAAACTGAAATGCACCACAGGTATGGATGGATAGTATACTTGACGACACAGAGGTAGGTAGAGCAGTGGCCTACTGTACCGTAGTGCTATATATTATATACTGGTGGTCAGCAAACTGTGCAAAACTGAAATGCACCACAGGTATGGATGGATAGTATACTTGACGACACAGAGGTAGGTAGAGCAGTGGCCTTCTGTACCGTACTGCTGTATATTATATACTGGTGGTCAGCAAACTGTGCAAAACTGAAATGCACCACAGGTATGGATGGATAGTATACTTGACGACACAGAGGTAGGTAGAGCAGTGGCCTACTGTACCGTACTGCTATATATTATATACTGGTGGTCAGCAAACTGTGCAAAACTGAAATGCACCACAGGTATGGATGGATAGTATACTTGACGACACAGAGGTAGGTAGAGCAGTGGACTTCTGTACCGTACTGCTATATATCATATACTGGTGGTCAGCAAACTGTGCAAAACTGAAATTCACCACAGGTATGGATGGATAATATACTTGACGACACAGAGGTAGGTAGAGCAGTGGCCTACTGTACCGTACTGCTATATATTATATACTGGTGGTCAGCAAACTGTGCAAAACTGAAATGCACCACAGGTATGGATGGATAGTATACTTGACGACACAGAGGTAGGTAGAGCAGTGGCCTACTGTACCGTACTGCTATATATTATATACTGGTGGTCAGCAAACTGTGCAAAACTGAAATGCACCACATGTATGGATGGATAGTATAATTGACGACACAGAGGTAGGTAGAGCAGTGGCCTTCTGTACCGTACTGCTATATATTATATACTGGTGGTCAGCAAACTGTGCAAAACTGAAATGCACCACCACAGGTATGGATGGGATAGTATACTTGATGACACAGAGGTAGAGCAGTGGACTACTGTACCGTACTGCTATATATATAGTTATACTGGTGGTCAGCAAAATTCTGCACTGTCCTCCTACTATATACTACAATGCAGCACAGATATGGAGCGTTTTTCAGGCAGAGAACGTATAATACTGGTGGTCACTGGTCAGCCAAACTCTGCACTGTACTCCTCCTATATAATACTGGTGGTCACTGGTCAGCAAAACTCTGCACTGTCCTCCTACTATATAATACTGCTGGTCCCCAGTCCCCACAATAAAGCAATTAGCACACTGAGCACAGATATTTGCAGCACACTGAGCACAGATATTTGCAGCACACTGAGCACAGATATTTGCAGCACACGGAGCACAGATATTTGCAGCCCACTGAACATAGAAACTGAGAGGACGCCAGCCACGTCCTCTCACGATCATCTCCAATGCACGAGTGAAAAATGGCGGCGACGCGCGGCTCCTTATATAGAATACGAATCTCGCGAGAATCCGACCGCGGGATGATGACGGTCGGGCACGCTTGGGTTAACAGAGCAAGGTGGGAGGATCCGAGTCTGCTCGGACCCGTGCAAAAAAGGGTGAAGTTCGGGCGGGTTCGGATCCCAATGATCCGAACCCGCTCATCACTAGTCGTCATTTCTAGATAAGTTAAGTTAGTTCAAATTTAGTTGTAAGGTTATTGTGTGATGATGTCATGCGGTCCGACATCGGCCGATGGAAAGTTTATTTCAGTTATAATGCTACATTGTTACTTTTTAGCGTGGGGATTTGCATTTAGACCTGATGCAATCACATACAAATACCCAAAACACATATTCTAGAACAGAAAATCTGTAATTTATAGACTTTCTTCATCTTAGGTAAGTAAATTGTCAGAGGTTTAGTCACTAAGCCGCAGAGGTCGCTGTGGGTGATTTGGAATTTTAATGATTAATATCCAGAAGGAAACCTAGACGTGTTGCCAAACCAGAAGAGTGCAGCCATATGATTTGTGTCTATCTTTGCGTTTATCTGTTATTTCACAGGTCAGAAATTAAATCTTCTGAAAATATACTTCATAAAGTAGTTTACCAGCTGCAAGAGTAGAAGATGTCTCCTGGTTCATTTATAGTTAGCCTGGAAAGGAGCTACTTTGCAATGGATAATTCCGTTTATTGTAGGATCTTTGGGGGTAATTCAGACCTGATCGCTGGGCAGCGATTTTTGCAGCCCTGCGATCAGATAGTCGCCATCTACGGGGGGAGTGTATTTTAGCTGTGCAAGTGTGCAAACGCATGTGTAGCAGAGCTGTACAAACTGATTTTGTGCAGTCTCTGCGCAGCCCAGGATTTACTCAGCCGCTGCGATCACATCAGCCTGTCCGGGACCGGAAATTTACGTCAGGAACCCTCCCTGCAAACGCTTGGACACGTCTGCGTTTTTACAAACACTAGTGATGAGCGGGTTCGGTTCCTCGGAAACCGAACCCCCCCGAACTTCACCCATTTAGCACGGGTCTGAGGCATACTCGGATTCTTCCATATGGCTCGGTTAATCCGAGTGCGCCCGAACATCATCACCCGCTGTCGGATTCTCGCGAGATTCAGGTTCTATATAAGCAGCCGCGCGTCGCCGCCATTTTCACTCGTGCATTGGAAATGTTAGGGAGAGGACGTGGCTGGCGTCCTCTCCGTTAATTAATAATATTTGTGCTACTGCTTATTGCTTAATTGTGGGGACTGGGGAGCAGCTGTATTATATAGGAGGAGGACAGTGCAGAGTTTTGCTGACCAGTGACCACCAGTATACGTTGTCTGCCTGAAAAACACTCCATATCTGTGCTCAGTGTGCTGCATATATCTGTGCTCACACTGCTTAATTGTGGGGACTGGGGAGCAGCTGTATTATATAGGAGGAGTACAGTGCAGAGTTTTGCTGACCAGTGACCACCAGTATACGTTGTCTGCCTGAAAAACACTCCATATCTGTGCTCAGTGTGCTGCATATATCTGTGCTCACACTGCTTAATTGTGGGGACTGGGGAGCAGCTGTATTATATAGGAGGAGTACAGTGCAGAGTTTTGCTGACCAGTGACCACCAGTATACGTTGTCTGCCTGAAAAACACTCCATATCTGTGCTCAGTGTGCTGCATATATCTGTGCTCACACTGCTTTATTGTGGGGACTGGGGACCACCAGTATATTATATAGGAGGAGTACAGTGCAGAGTTTTGCTGACCAGTGACCACCAGTATATATAGCAGTACGGTACGGAAGGCCACTGCTCTACCTACCTCTGTGTCATCAAGTATACTCTCCATCTAGATTCTATACCTGTGGTGCATTTTAGTTTTGCAGTTTGCTGACAGTGACCACCAGTATATATAGCAGTACGGTACGGAAGGCCACTGCTCTACCTACCTCTGTGTCGTCAAGTATACTATCCATCTAGATTCTATACCTGTGGTGCATGTTAATTTTGCAGTTTGCTGACAGTGACCACCAGTATATATAGCAGTACGGTACGGAAGGCCACTGCTCTACCTACCTCTGTGTCGTCAAGTATACTATCCATCCATACCTGTGGTGCATTTCAGTTGTGCGCAGTATATATAGTAGTAGGCCATTGCTATTGATACTGGCATATAATTCCACACATTAAAAAATGGAGAACAAAAATGTGGAGGGTAAAATAGGGAAAGATCAAGATCCACTTCCACCTCGTGCTGAAGCTGCTGCCACTAGTCATGGCCGAGACGATGAAATGCCATCAACGTCGTCTGCCAAGGCCGATGCCCAATGTCATAGTAGAGAGCATGTAAAATCCAAAAAACAAAAGTTCAGTAAAATGACCCAAAAATCAAAATTAAAAGCGTCTGAGGAGAAGCGTAAACTTGCCAATATGCCATTTACGACACGGAGTGGCAAGGAACGGCTGAGGCCCTGGCCTATGTTCATGGCTAGTGGTTCAGCTTCACATGAGGATGGAAGCACTCATCCTCTCGCTAGAAAACTGCAGTGCCACTCCTAGATGGGCCAGGTGTTTGTGTCGGCCACTTGTGTCGCTTAGCTTAGCCACACAGCGACCTTGGTGCGCCTCTTTTTTTCTTTGCATCATGTGCTGTTTGGGGACTATTTTTTTGAAGTGCCATCCTGCCTGACACTGCAGTGCCACTCCTAGATGGGCCAGGTGTTTGTGTCGGCCACTTGGGTCGCTTAGCTTAGTCACACGGCTACCTCATTGCGCCTCTTTTTTTCTTTGCATCATGTGCTGTTTGGGGACTATTTTTTTGAAGTGCCATCCTGTCTGACACTGCAGTGCCACTCCTAGATGTGCCAGGTGTTTGTGTCGGCCACTTGGGTATTTGTGTCGGCCACTTGGGTCGCTTAGCTTAGTCACACAGCTACCTCATTGCGCCTCTTTTTTTCTTTGCATCATGTGCTGTTTGGGGGCTATTTTTTTGAAGTGCCATTCTGTCTGACACTGCAGTGCCACTCCTAGATGGGCCAGGTGTTTGTGTCGGCCACTTGGGTCTTTGTGTCGGACACTTGGGTCGCTTAGCTTAGTCACACAGCTACCTCATTGCGCCTCTTTTTTTCTTTGCATCATGTGCTGTTTGGGGACTATTTTTTTGAAGTGACATCCTGTCTGACACTGCAGTGCCACTCCTAGATGGGCCAGGTGTTTGTGTCGGCCCCTTGGGTCGCTTAGCTTAGTTATCCAGCGACCTCGGTGCAAATTTTAGGACTAAAAATAATATTGTGAGGTGTTCAGAATAGACTGGAAATGAGTGGTAATTATGGTTATTGAGGTTAATAATACTATGGGATCAAAATGACCCCCAAATTATATGATTTAAGCTGTTTTTGAGAGTTTTTTATAAAAAAAAAACGAATCCAAAACACACCCGAATCCGACAAAACATTTTCAGGGAGCTTTTGCCAAAATGCATCCGAATCCAAAACACGGCCGCGGAACCGAATCCAAAACCAAAACACAAAACCCGAAAAATTTCCGGTGCACATCACTAACAAACACTCCCAGAAAACGGTCAGTTGACACCCACAAACGCCTTCTTCCTGTCAATCTCCTTGCGATCGCCCATGCGAACGGATCCGTCGCACAAACCCCTCTCTGAGCGGCGATCAGCTTTGTACCTGTGCGATGCGTCTGCGCATTGTGGTGCATACGCATGCGCAGCGATCAGGTCTGAATTACTTACTTTGACCCTGTGTCAACTTTATAATGATCAATTACTGTTATTTATTTTTAAGGCGCCGTGTAATTTTGGCAGCACCGTACAGGGAAAAACCAACATAACAGTGAAACATATAACATATGAATGGTATAGTAACTGTAAGGTACAACAAGAGTTGGGTTACTTACTGCATCTTAACAGGCAAGTGGAAGTGACTAACCGGAAGGGGGGTGTCATTCAGCACTCAAAGAGAAAGGACACGGAGTCAGTATCTGAAAGAGATGAGAGACAAGGAATAGTGGAAGCAAGGATAGTGCTGGGGAGGAACATGAGTATGAAGGGACCTGCTCGTGAGAGCTTACATTCTAAGAGGAGGGGTGAACAGTTGGAGAGTGAATAAGTGAGAAGCAAAGGTCGGGAGAAGTGGAAAGTGGGGCTTCAGAAGGATGAATGGTAGTCTCTGATGAAAAGGTGTTGTCGGTTAACCTTTGAAGCTTGAAAGACTGGGAGAAATTTGTCTTGGCAAGGGAGTGAGTTCCAGGGGAGGGAGGCTGAGCTGATGAAATCTTGGAGGTAATAAGTGGAAGAGAGGAGGTGTCATGAAGAAGTGTGAACAGAAAGGTAGTTACAGATGTAGATACTGTAGGGCAAAGTCATTACATTTGTGCAATTGAGGGTCAGGGGTTTGACCTATATTTGGATAGAGGATGAGGAGCGGGCTGCAGAGAGGGCATGTCAATGCAGAACGGTTAGATAGGAAAATGAACTGGGCAGCGATGTTCTTGATAGACTGAACTATGGAAAGGCGAGTAAGGAGGAAGAGGTTACAATAGCTGAGGCAGGAGAAGATAAGGGTTTTGTTGGCATCAGGTTTAAGAGAGGCCGTGTCCTGGAGATGTTGCAGAGGTGGAAATAACAAAGTTACTGTAGATATATTTTGAATGTACAGGGCAAAGGACAGGTAGCACTCAAGAATATCACCCAGGAAGTGGACATAGGAGAAGGTATCACGAAAGGGGTGAAAAGGATGGGGCCATGAAGATGGGAAGACAATGACACCTGGGATGAGATTACACAAGTAGGGAAGAGACACAAGTGAGGACAAGAGGAGAGGACAAGAGAGGAAAAGTGCAGTAGATTTGTGTGCCATCAGCATAAGGGGATATTGGATACAGAAGGAGACAAAGGAATTTCCAAGAAAGAAGGTCCAGATCCAGAAGAGGAGGACAGCTCCTTTGTGAAGCCAACTGGTAGAAGAAAGGGTGGAGATAGAGAGGAAGATGTACTAACCTTTGGAGGGTGATAAAGTGGAGAGAGATAAAGTACCATCCAATCAGCTCATGTCATTTTTCAAACGCAGCCTGTAACATGGCAGTTAGGAACTGATTGGCTGGTACTTTATCTCTCTCCAAGGTTTAATTAATTTCCCCAATAGGAGGAAAGGAGCAGTTAATGCGGTAATAGGTGACCCTGAGAGGACAGATTCACGGAGACTAATTGAATGGAGCCTTCACATTATAAATAATTGCATCATCTGCTCTTTCCAGACAATGTCACAATTACAGTAACTAAAAGCTGACAGGAGTACAGGGACTGACAAACCCTACAAAGTCCGCTGTAATGTGTCCTACAAGAAGGCCCTCACTCCCTTATGATGTGTTACTACACTTCCCCAACAATTGAACCAATTGATGAAGCACACTGGATGCTCAGCGTGAAGGTGCACACCTAAGCTTCACTTTCAGGAGGATTCCCTGAAAACAAGACCTGTACCTACTGTAGGTTCCCAAACAGACAGCGCACTGTGCAGAAGGGAGACCTTAATAGCAAACGTACAAGCTCCTTCCACTCTACAGCTTCCTGCTACTGCCGGTGGCACAAGGGAAGAACTTCTGTAGACGGCAGTCCGAGAGCAGTTAGTTTCTCCAGGAACAAACTGCTGGAAGGGACTTTCACCCACCTTCCCTTACACACAGATTGGTTTTCCAGTTTTGGTGGAAAGATGGCCACCTCTGATGTCAGCAAAATAGGCTAGAGTACTCCAGCAGCACACAAGAAACAACACCCTACAGTGCAGAGGGGAGGAGCTTCCAGGTGGCCGCCGGGATAGTAACTACATCCCGAACAGTGAATTGTATGGAGCATCCAGATAGGTTAAATAGCAGGTTCGAAATGGACCAGGGGACACTGGTATGGAAGGTGGGGGGGAGAGAAGAAGAAGAAATGCGCACATCCTGAACAGAGGTAACTAACTGTATAGAAGAGACAGAGGGAGAGAGAGGGAGAGAGAGAAAAAACAAATACTTATGGGCAATAAATAAGTAAATGGTGGTGAGAGAAAAGGAAGAGACAGAGAAGAGAGAAAATGAGGGGACTGCGAGAATTGGCAAAACGAGAAGAAAAGGGAGAGCAAGAGAGAGATGGGAGGAAGAAGGAAAGAGAGAGACACAGTGATAGGGTGAGAGAGGGAGAGGCAGACAGTGAGACATCAGAGGGAATGGTGGAAGGGAAATAGAGACTGGATAATAGAAGGTCAAAGAGGTGGGGAAGAACGAGAACATAAACCCTACAACGATGGGCACAATAGCTAGTGACTCGTCGAATGATGGGAGAAAAATTCTACTATTAAATTAACAACAAGACGAGATGTGCCCCAGCCAGCTCAGACATTGTGCCAACTTCAGGTGTCCTTGTGAACTGAAAATTACTAGTGAGCCTTCTGCAAAGGAAATCTTGTCTCACAAGTAGTTACGCCAGTGTGTTGCCTATGCATTACTCAACAGGCAAAACTCTTACTCTGCCCAACACCTTTAATTGCTGGCGCCCCCATCTGCACCTTCATAAAGGCCGCCATCTTGCTCCCAAAACCATGCACCTTGTCAGGGATCTTACCGCGTCTACTCAAATCAAGGACTGCAAAGATTTTCCGCAGGGTTTTTGTCATTTCTTTCCCACGTGTTGTTTATATGCCTCATCCAGGCTACAAGAAGAAGAGAGGACACAACAGTAGGGGGTAAAGCTATGGGAGGGATAGGAGAGGATGGGGGTGATCAGGATATAGAAAATAAGGCAAAGAGCAAGAGACTACAATACAGATCTGACTGCCTGGTAAACACAATATTTAATAAATGTTTTTTGGGCAGAGGGGTAAAGCCCCTTTAAAATGTATCTCACTAGCTGTCCAAAAACACTGCGCCCACACAGTACACCAGGAATTCCACTTTGCCTTGCACACTGTTTCATTACGTGGGCCGAAAAACCAAAAGGGCAGCAGTGGAATGTAAAAATCGGGTGAGACGGAAATTAAAAACACCTCTGAGGCCAGTTCCTCATGAGTCCAGTGGGAATAGCAGGGCCTGAGACAAACGTAATAATAATATCTAGCAGCCTCTGCTAAACTTTCTATAACTATTTAGCCTATAAATCCTCCGCCTCAATATCGCACTAAGGTTCAGCAATGCTCACTAGGTTAAAGTTGCTGAGGGTGAGTAAGACACCAATCTTTCCCGGGATTTAGCCGCACAGCTCCAAATACAACATAGTGGTTATTGAACGTGAATGGTAAACCTTTCCAGTAACGTCTTGTCACCAGTTTACGCTCTCACTGATTTTATATTTTCCCAGTGTACTAAGAACCTTTCACCAGCTTATAGACTGGCATGTAATTTGTTTATTTTTATTATTATTATTATTATATTATTATTATTATTATTATTATTATTAAAATGTATTTATAAGGCAGAAGAAAATTTGAACAAGCTACAAAAATGACACACAAAAAAATGACAAATAATAATTCAATATTATTATTATTATTATTAACCTTTATTTAATATGCGCCACAAGGGGTCCACAGAGCCTTACAATGTGCATAAAGAGATACAGTGCAAACATGAACAGACATTGCTTGCACAGCTGGTGTTATGGAAGACAGACAGTCAATAGGTCAACACCAAATGATCAACAGTCTACAGGGTCAAAAGGGTAAAGGTCGACAGTTAAAATGGTTGACATGGACTTATGTCAAAACGGTCAAATAACTGATCCATGTCCGGATTAAGGAAGGGGCGACAGGACGGTTGTCACGGAGCCCCCACATACAGGGGGCCCCAGCACAGGAACAGCCTGCCGAGAGCTGCTTCTGAATGTATGTTGCATACAGAGCGGCAGTATGCATTCCGAAGCAGTGGTGTGGCTAGGAGTGGAGGAGGCAGAAAAAGGAAGGACCCCCTCGCAATGAGGACCGCGGTGGGAGAGCTTGGAAGACAGGCAGAGTCAGGAAAGACCACCCCCCTCCCCTTCTTCCCCGGAAGGATCCTCTCAGTGAGGTCCGCATTGAGAGAGTTGATGAGGACCTGGAGAGTCCTGGAGAGGAGCTGCGGGTGACACTGCTGTGGGTGAGACCCCTGTTTAAGTGTGTGTGTGTCTGTCTGTCTGCGTGTGTGTCTCTGTCTGCCTGTGTGTGTGTGTGTGTGTGTGTGTGTGTGTGTGTCTGCCTGTGTGTTTGTCTCTGTCTGTGTACGTGTGTATTTTGGCGATTTTTGGGTGGGGTCCCCACAACTTTGTTGCCCTGGGGCCCCTACAACCCTTAATTCGGTCCTGGTCTGATGGGTGAGTCTGCTTTGAATTTAAATGTATTAAATGCTATTAACATTATACTCTTTTATGGCCTTTTCTCTTAGTGGCTGCAAAAAAGATTGAGATATAATAATAATCTTAATAATAATATTAATAATTTTATTTATATAGCGCTTTTTCCCAATTGGACACAAAACAAAAGCAGGAAGATAAATCCAGATCCAAAACCCAAAACGGGCAGCAGCGCACATCTCTACCTATAACCATCTCACATGTTTCTCTAACCTTCCTTTAATGGAATGTCCAGTTGACTTAAGAAGTTTTGTGGAACCTCATGGACTCCAGGAGAAGTAGATCATCACATGTCATGGTCATTTCCTAGTTAAATGGGTGAGGCAGAGCACAATAACCTCCAGATAATTGCAAAAACCTAATTTAGATCCCGACTGCATGACCAACTACAGACCGGTATCAAACCTTCCTTTTCTGGGAAAGGTTATTGAGAAAGTCGTTGCAAATCAACTGGAAACTAGAGATGAGCGGGTTCGGTTTCTCTGAATCCGAACCCGCACGAACTTCATGTTTTTTTTCACGGGTCCGAGCGACTCGGATCTTCCCGCCTTGCTCGGTTAACCCGAGCGCGCCCGAACGTCATCATGACGCTGTCGGATTCTCGCGAGACTCGGATTCTATATAAGGAGCCGCGCGTCGCCGCCATTTTCACACGTGCATTGAGATTTATAGGGAGAGGACGTGGCTGGCGTCCTCTCCATTTAGATTAGGAGAGAGAGAGAGAGATTGACCTGAGGCTGATACTGTAGAAGAGAGTGCAGAGTTTAGTGACTGACCACAGTGACCACCAGCAGTGCAGTTGTTTTATTTAATATATCCGTTCTCTGCCTGAAAAAAACGGTACACACAGTGACTCAGTCACATACCATATCTGTGTGCACTGCTCAGCCCAGTGTGCTGCATGCCTGCATCATCTATGTATATATTATATATTTGACTGTGCTCAGCTCACACAGCTTATAATTGTGGGGGAGACTGGGGAGCACTGCAGTGCCAGTTATAGGTTATAGCAGGAGCCAGGAGTACAAGACAGTCACATACCATATCTGTGTGCACTGCTCAGCCCAGTGTGCTGCATCATCTATGTATATATTATATATCTGACTGTGCTCAGCTCACACAGCTTATAATTGTGGGGGAGACTGGGGAGCACTGCAGTGCCAGTTATAGGTTATAGCAGGAGCCAGGAGTACATATTATATTAAAATTAAACAGTGCACACTTTTGCTGCAGGAGTGCCACTGCCAGTGTGACTGACCAGTGACCTGACCACACTGACCACCAGTATAGTTAGTAGTATACTATATTGTGATTGCCTGAAAAAGTTAAACACTCGTCGTGTGACTTCACTTGTGTGGTGTTTTTTTTTTTATTCTATAAAAAACTCATTCTGCTGACAGACAGTGTCCAGCAGGTCCGTCATTATATAATATATATACCTGTCCGGCTGCAGTAGTGATATATATATATTTTTATATCATTATTTATCATCCAGTCGCAGCAGACACAGTACGGTAGTTCACGGCTGTAGCTACCTCTGTGTCGGCACTCGGCAGTCCATCCATAATTGTATACCACCTACCCGTGGTTTTTTTTTCTTTCTTCTTTATACATACATACTACTACATCTCTTTATCAACCAGTCTATATTAGCAGCAGACACAGTACAGTACGGTAGTTCACGGCTGTGGCTACCTCTGTGTCGGCACTCGGCAGTCCGTCCATAATTGTATACCACCTAACCGTGGTTTTTTTTTCTTTCTTCTTTATACATACATACTACGACATCTCTTTATCAACCAGTCTATATTAGCAGCAGACACAGTACAGTACGGTAGTTCACGGCTGTGGCTACCTCTGTGTCGGCACTCAACAGTCCGTCCATAATTGTATACCACCTAACCGTGGTTTTTTTTCTTTCTTCTTCATACATACATACTACGACATCTCTTTATCAACCAGTCTATATTAGCAGCAGACACAGTACAGTACGGTAGTTCACGGCTGTGGCTACCTCTGTGTCGGCACTCGGCAGTCCGTCCATAATTGTATACCACCTACCCGTGGTTTTTTTTTCTTTCTTCTTTATACATACATACTACGACATCTCTTTATCAACCAGTCTATATTAGCAGCAGACACAGTACAGTACGGTAGTTCACGGCTGTGGCTACCTCTGTGTCGGCACTCGGCAGTCCGTCCATAATTGTATACCACCTAACCGTGGTTTTTTTTTCTTTCTTCTTCATACATACATACTACGACATCTCTTTATCAACCAGTCTATATTAGCAGCAGACACAGTACAGTACGGTAGTTCACGGCTGTGGCTACCTCTGTGTCGGCACTCGGCAGTCCGTCCATAATTGTATACCACCTAACCGTGGTTTTTTTTTCTTTCTTCTTTATACATACATACTACGACATCTCTTTATCAACCAGTCTATATTAGCAGCAGACACAGTACAGTACGGTAGTTCACGGCTGTGGCTACCTCTGTGTCGGCACTCGGCAGTCCGTCCATAATTGTATACCACCTACCCGTGGTTTTTTTTTCTTTCTTCTTTATACATACATACTACTACATCTCTTTATCAACCAGTCTATATTAGCAGCAGACACAGTACAGTACGGTAGTTCACGGCTGTGGCTACCTCTGTGTCGGCACTCGGCAGTCCGTCCATAATTGTATACCACCTACCCGTGGTTTTTTTTTCTTTCTTCTTCATACATACATACTACGACATCTCTTTATCAACCAGTCTATATTAGCAGCAGACACAGTACAGTACGGTAGTTCACGGCTGTGGCTACCTCTGTGTCGGCACTCGGCAGTCCGTCCATAATTGTATACCACCTAACCGTGGTTTTTTTTTCTTTCTTCTTCATACATACATACTACGACATCTCTTTATCAACCAGTCTATATTAGCAGCAGACACAGTACGGTAGTTCACGGCTGTAGCTACCTCTGTGTCGGCACTCGGCAGTCCGTCCATAATTGTATACTAGTATCCATCCATCTCCATTGTTTACCTGAGGTGCCTTTTAGTTGTGCCTATTAAAATATGGAGAACAAAAATGTTGAGGTTCCAAAATTAGGGAAAGATCAAGATCCACTTCCACCTCGTGCTGAAGCTGCTGCCACTAGTCATGGCCGAGACGATGAAATGCCAGCAACGTCGTCTGCCAAGGCCGATGCCCAATGTCATAGTACAGAGCATGTCAAATCCAAAACACCAAATATCAGTAAAAAAAGGACTCCAAAACCTAAAATAAAATTGTCGGAGGAGAAGCGTAAACTTGCCAATATGCCATTTACCACACGGAGTGGCAAGGAACGGCTGAGGCCCTGGCCTATGTTCATGGCTAGTGGTTCAGCTTCACATGAGGATGGAGGCACTCAGCCTCTCGCTAGAAAAATGAAAAGAATCAAGCTGGCAAAAGCAGTAGCACCGCAAAGAACTGTGCGTTCTTCGAAATCCCAAATCCACAAGGAGAGTCCAATTGTGTCGGTTGCGATGCCTGACCTTCCCAACACTGGACGTGAAGAGCATGCGCCTTCCACCATTTGCACGCCCCCTGCAAGTGCTGGAAGGAGCACCCGCAGTCCAGTTCCTGATAGTCAGATTGAAGATGTCAGTGTTGAAGTACACCAGGATGAGGAGGATATGGGTGTTGCTGGCGCTGGGGAGGAAATTGACCAGGAGGATTCTGATGGTGAGGTGGTTTGTTTAAGTCAGGCACCCGGGGAGACACCTGTTGTCCGTGGGAGGAATATGGCCGTTGACATGCCTGGTGAAAATACCAAAAAAATCAGCTCTTCGGTGTGGAACTATTTCAACAGAAATGCGGACAACAGGTGTCAAGCCGTGTGTTCCCTTTGTCAAGCTGTAATAAGTAGGGGTAAGGACGTTAACCACCTCGGAACATCCTCCCTTATACGTCACCTGCAGCACATTCATAATAAGTCAGTGACAAGTTCAAAAACTTTGGGTGACAGCGGAAGCAGTCCACTGACCAGTAAATCCCTTCCTCTTGTAACCAAGCTCACGCAAACCACCCCACCAACTCCCTCAGTGTCAATTTCCTCCTTCCCCAGGAATGCCAATTGTCCTGCAGGCAATGTCACTGGCAATTCTGACGAGTCCTCTCCTGCCTGGGATTCCTCCGATGCATCCTTGCGTGTAACGCCTACTGCTGCTGGCGCTGCTGTTGTTGCTGCTGGGAGTCGATGGTCATCCCAGAGGGGAAGTCGTAAGCCCACTTGTACTACTTCCAGTAAGCAATTGACTGTTCAACAGTCCTTTGCGAGGAAGATGAAATATCACAGCAGTCATCCTGCTGCAAAGCGGATAACTGAGGCCTTGACAACTATGTTGGTGTTAGACGTGCGTCCGGTATCCGCCGTTAGTTCACAGGGAGCTAGACAATTTATTGAGGCAGTGTGCCCCCGTTACCAAATACCATCTAGGTTCCACTTCTCTAGGCAGGCGATACCGAGAATGTACACGGACGTCAGAAAAAGACTCACCAGTGTCCTAAAAAATGCAGTTGTACCCAATGTCCACTTAACCACGGACATGTGGACAAGTGGAGCAGGGCAGGGTCAGGACTATATGACTGTGACAGCCCACTGGGTAGATGTATGGACTCCCGCCGCAAGAACAGCAGCGGCGGCACCAGTAGCAGCATCTCGCAAACGCCAACTCTTTCCTAGGCAGGCTACGCTTTGTATCACCGGTTTCCAGAATACGCACACAGCTGAAAACCTCTTGGATCTCTCTTTCCGGCAGACACAAGTCTGCTGGGGTTGAAAGACCTGCTGGTGAGAAAATTGTCAAGTCAAGCGGAACGCGACCTGTCAACATCTCCTCCTTCACATTCTCCCGCAACTGGGGGTGCGAGGAAAAGGCTCAGAATTCCGAGCCCACCCGCTGGCGGTGATGCAGGGCAGTCTGGAGTGACTGCTGATGCTGACATCTGGTCCGGACTGAAGGACCTGACAACGATTACGGACATGTCGTCTACTGTCACTGCATATGATTCTCTCACCATTGAAAGAATGGTGGAGGATTATATGAGTGACCGCATCCAAGTAGGCACGTCACACAGTCCATACTTATACTGGCAGGAAAAAGAGGCAGTTTGGAGGCCATTGCACAAACTGGCTTTATTCTACCTAAGTTGCCCTCCCACAAGTGTGTACTCCGAAAGAGTGTTTAGTGCCGCCGCTCACCTTGTCAGCAATCGGCGTACGAGGTTACATCCAGAAAATGTGGAGAAGATGATGTTCATTAAAATGAATTATAATCAATTCCTCCGCGGAGACATTGACCAGCAGCAATTGCCTCCACAAAGTACACAGGGAGCTGAGATGGTGGATTCCAGTGGGGACGAATTGATAATCTGTGAGGAGGGGGATGTACACGGTGATATATCGGAGGGTGATGATGAGGTGGACATCTTGCCTCTGTAGAGCCAGTTTGTGCAAGGAGAGATTAATTGCTTCTTTTTTGGGGGGGGTCCAAACCAACCCGTCATATCAGTCACAGTCGTGTGGCAGACCCTGTCACTGAAATGATGGGTTGGTTAAAGTGTGCATGTCCTGTTTTGTTTATACAACATAAGGGTGGGTGGGAGGGCCCAAGGACAATTCCATCTTGCACCTCTTTTTTCTTTTATTTTTCTTTGCGTCATGTGCTGTTTGGGGAGGGTTTTTTGGAAGGGACATCCTGCGTGACACTGCAGTGCCACTCCTAAATGGGCCCGGTGTTTGTGTCGGCCACTAGGGTCGCTAATCTTACTCACACAGTCAGCTACCTCATTGCGCCTCTTTTTTTCTTTGCGTCATGTGCTGATTGGGGAGGGTTTTTTGGAAGGGACATCCTGCGTGACACTGCAGTGCCACTCCTAAATGGGCCCGGTGTTTGTGTCGGCCACTAGGGTCGCTAATCTTACTCACACAGTCAGCTACCTCATTGCGCCTCTTTTTTTCTTTGCGTCATGTGCTGATTGGGGAGGGTTTTTTGGAAGGGACATCCTGCGTGACACTGCAGTGCCACTCCTAAATGGGCCCGGTGTTTGTGTCGGCCACTAGGGTCGCTAATCTTACTCACACAGTCAGCTACCTCATTGCGCCTCTTTTTTTCTTTGCGTCATGTGCTGATTGGGGAGGGTTTTTTGGAAGGGACATCCTGCGTGACACTGCAGTGCCACTCCTAAATGGGCCCGGTGTTTGTGTCGGCCACTAGGGTCGCTTATCTTACTCACACAGTCAGCTACCTCATTGCGCCTCTTTTTTTCTTTGCGTCATGTGCTGATTGGGGAGGGTTTTTTGGAAGGGACATCCTGCGTGACACTGCAGTGCCACTCCTAGATGGGCCAGGTGTTTGTGTCGGCCACTAGTGTCGCTTAGCTTAGTCATCCAGCGACCTTGGTGCAAATTTTAGGACTAAAAATAATATTGTGAGGTGTGAGGTATTCAGAATAGACTGAAAATGAGTGGAAATTATGGTTTTTGAGGTTAATAATAATATGGGATCAAAATGACCCCCAAATTCTATTATTTAAGCTGTTTTTTTAGTGTTTTTTAAAAAAAACACCCGAATCCAAAACACACCCGAATCCGACAAAAAAAATTCGGTGAGGTTTTGGCAAAACGCGGTCGAACCCAAAACACGGCCGCGGAACCGAACCCAAAACCAAAACACAAAACCCGAAAAATTTCAGGCGCTCATCTCTACTGGAAACCCGCCTGACAACCCGTGATATTTATGATCCATTCCAATCAGGATTCAGGAGAAGACATAGCACTGAAACAGCCCTGGTGTGTGTGTGTGTGTGTGTGTGTGTGTGTGTGTGTGTGTGTGTGTGTGTGTGTGTGTGTGTGTGTTAAATGATCTTTTGATGGCAAGAGACAGAGGTGACTATTCAATATTAATCCTTCTGGATCTCTCTGCAGCATTTGATACCATGGACCATGGGCTTCTGATTGAGCGACTGATACATTTCTGTGGTCTGGATGGCACAGTCCTAAGCGGGTACAAATCATTTCTCACAGGCATGTCACAGAGACTATCATCTGGAGTATACTCATCACCATCAGTGCCATTGCCATGTGGTGTCCCACAAGGTTCTATACTATCCCCCATGCTTTTTGCAGTATACATGCTCCCTTCTGGGTGAAATAATCAGGCGCCATGGGCTAGTCTACCACTGCTATGCAGATGATACACAACTGTACTTGTCCTTTGCTCCGGGCACTGATAACCCAATAGCAACCCTAAATGGCTGTGTAGCTGAGCTCCAGGAGTGGATGAGCGCCAGTTGGCTGCGACTGAATCCGGATAAAACAGAGGTCCTTATGATAGGACCGCAACATCAAAGGACAAGACTGCAGCACAGCCAACCAACTGGACTTACACTCGGGGATTCAGAATTACAAACCACTGATTGTGTGCGGAATCTTGGCGTTGTCCTGGATGGTGGCTTGAGACTAAAACATCAGATATCAGCTACAATCTAATCCTCATTCTTTCACCTGAGGAACATAGCTAGGATCAAGCACTTAATTCCCTCAGATGATATGCCAAAAGTCATACATGCATTTGTATCATCTTAATTAGAATACTGTAATGCCCTCTACCTTGGTCTCCCAGCAAAAGAATTGCACTGCTTGCAGCTGGTGCAAAACACAGCTGCCAGGCTGTTAACCGACCAGCCCCACTCTAGCCACATAACACCCATCCTCTACTCCAGTGATTTTCAACCTTTTTTTACTCGCGGCACACCGAACAATATTTTAAAATTGCCAAGGCACACCATCCGTTCCTCACAGAAAAAAAAACAAAATACACACACTGGCCTACACAGAAAAAACAATCACATTGTTTCCCACATAAATCATGTTGCTCCTTACATAAATCCTATTGCTCCACACATAAATCAATCACATTGCTCCCCACATAAATTCTATTGCTTCCCCACATGAATTATTCACATTTTTGCCCCCATAAATCCTTATTCTCCCCACATAAATGCTATTGTTCCCCACAGGAGAAATAACATAACAAATATTAGCCCCTAACGGTCAGCTGTCCTCCTCCCTTTCCCTCAGTGGCGGGGGTAGTTCATAGTGGATTGCTGTGAATACTGAACAGTGGGCGGGCAGGTGTGGATGTGGGTGGGCAAGGAAAGCTGTGGATGCAGGCGGGAACTGGAAGATGTGTATGCAGGCGGGTGGGCTGGCTGGGTGGTGAGTTGCGGTGGCCGTGACCTATGATATCACACCGCCGCATCATCAAGGCACAGGTCACAGCCGGAGCATGAATGATCCTCTAAGAAGAGCCCGGGAAAACCGTTCACTCTGAAGGTGCAGGAAGCTGCTCTGGCTCCGCGGCACACCTTGCAACTGGTTGCGGCACACTAGTGTGCCACGGCACACTGGTTGAAAACGCCTGCTCTACTCCCTTCACTGGCTTCCTGTAAGATGGCGAATCATCTTCAAGACTGGCTTACTGAGTTTCAAAGCACTACATGACCAGGGCCCAAGGTACCTGAAGCAGCTTCTGACCCCATATTGCCCCATTCGATTACTGCGATCTGTAGATGAAGGACTTTTAGCAGTACCTAGAATCTCCCGTAATTCATCTGGGGGTCGAGCTTTTAGTCATGCGGCTCTGACTCTATGGAACTCACTTCCCCGCACAGTGCGAGAGGCCCCAACTATAGAATCCTTCAAAAGTAGACTCAAGACTTTCCTGTTTACTCAGCATTTCCATAATGTCCCTTTAGTATCTCAATGCTTCTGTATTTTATGAAAATGTACTTCATTATTTTCTGTACTATATTATGCTATGTATCTGTTAAGCGCCTTCAGTCCTATTGGAGAAAGAGCGCTATATAAATAAAATTATTATTATTAATTATTATTGTAGCTATAGTAGGTACAGAGGATCCGGCTGCCACTGGGCCCGGGCAGCCTCCAGGGACTATCCCTAACCCTGCAATCGGACAACCTCCTGGGCCCTGTGGGCAGCATCTTATTTCTGTGCTAAGCCCGCTGGAATTTCCCAAAAATTTGGCCATGCCTTCTTCGAGCATCAGTGAGGCTGGAGAGAGACGGAGGTGGCATTGACAGCAGATGTACCTGCAGAAACTCACTGTTAAGAGATGAGATGCCTCCCACATGGCTCAGGAGGTGAGCGCACACCCCGCTCTTCATAGACCGCGGAAGCTGTGGACTACGCCCCTCACCAAACCCCTTCTATACTGACCCGCTATTCTCTACATTAACAGAGCCCTGACCTTAACAGGGATCCTATGTTGCATTAACATATTAATAGCCCCACTAACCACATATTACATTGAAAGTCCTCACCAGTGGCGGCTCCAGAGGTTGCACTGCAGCGCAGTCCAAAAGTCAAATACAGGAGACACACCAACTGCCATCAACTGCCATTCCAAACTGTCACTGGCAGTTGGTGTGTCTCCGCTATTTGAATTTTGGACTCTGCTGCAGCCCCACCTCTGCAACTGCCACCGGTCCTCACATTTCATAAGGAGCCATCACATACCCTTTCTGTGCCATATTTCTCTCTCTGTCACTCCTCTACATCGCACAGTGCACCCTTTATACCCCTTTCACATCGCAATGCCGGGTCGCACCCGGAAATTTGAAACAAGTCCTTTCCGGGTTCGACCTGGCATTGGACCATTACACGTTAGGGCCGGGTTGGGTTGCCATCAGGGACGGGGACCACGGCGGCATCAGGAGCGGGTGCAGAGGTGGCGCTGGGAGATGTGCTCCTCTCCGCGCCGCCTCTCCCTATGCAGTGAACGGGTCCCGGGTCGCATCGACCCGGCAACCCGTTCACACTGCCACTGATCCGGTAATAACCCAGGACTAGGGTAGCCAATCCCGGCCATTTTTTCAATCCTGGGGATCGGGATTGAAAAATGGTCAATACACGGGATTGGCTTTCTTACTGTGTGTCCACCCTCTCCTCAACCGCCCCGTAGACATAAATCAACTCACCAAACTACTGGGGGCAGGTGGGAGAGAATCTTCATCCAGAAGCTGAGGGCAGCAGGCGCTGTGCAGTCTGGTGGAGCCTGAAGGAGGCGGCGGGTGATGGCCGCCGTACCAGCAGTCTCAGCGGCTAGTGACTGTGCAGCGTGACATCAGAGTCAGAGGTCACGCTGCGCAGGGGAAGCCGGGAGAAGGGAGCCAGGCAGCATTGAGCGTCCTGAGGACGATCAACGCTGCCCAGCATTAAAGGGCCGCCTGTTCCCTCAATCCCCGGGATTGGAGCTTCCAATCCCGGGATTGAATCCCGACCTATTTTTGGCCTAAATCCCGGGATCCCGTCGATCTGGATCCCGGGATTTGCCACCCTACCCAGGAATAACCCTTCTTTATTCTTGGGTTGAATTACCTGGTAAAGCGACCCGGGAATTAATCACTGGCCCCTTTCACACTGCACAGTGACCCGTGTCGACACGGCGATATACCGGGTCGATACTGGGTTAATTGTGCGGTATGAAAGGGGTATTATGGTCACTACCCGTACTGACATCTGCTTATATATATTTCTTTCAACGTTTCATCTGCATCTCCGCTTTCATTTTCATCTTACGGGTGCGATTGCCAGATACATCCCCTTCTATCAGACACTTCCCTTACTGCACCAATAAAAGCTATTTTATGGGCTAAATGATTATCTTTTATGACGGTACAATTCCGGATAATGAGCAGCAATAATATTATATATATAGGGTGACTCAGTCATTTGCATGTTAAGTTATTTCTCTCTGGCAACTCATTTTAAATGCCTGCATCACTCCTATATTTTCTCTGTCAGGTTTCCGCTATTATGTCTACAGTATTTCCACTCCAATTGCACCAACTGACCTCCATCTAGTAACATACTTCTTCTATTGTTCATCGTCTAATGCAGTACAGATTGCTAATGGGATATATAATTTTCCCATAGCTTAAAGTGTTTGTACTGTGTGCTTCTCCTGCTTCAGGAATTTGTATTTAAGAATATTCTTCATTAACTGTGACATTACTACATTTTTAAATGTGTTCATGGTGTAAAGTGATGGAGTTGTTTACCGCTATTACCTCTAGTTTACAGTTTATTTTCATTTTGCCTAGAGATGTGCACCGGAAATTTTTCGGGTTTTGTGTTTTGGTTGTGGATTCGGTTCCGCGGCCGTGTTTTGGATTTGGACGTGTTTCGGCAAAACCTCCCTGAAAATTTTTTGTCGGATTCGGGTGTGTTTTGGATTCGGGTGGGTTTTTTTTCAAAACCCCCTCAAAAACAGCTTAAATCATGGAATTTGGGGGGTAATTTTGATCCTATAGTATTATTAACCTCAATAACACAATTTCCACTCATTTCTAGTGATGAGCGGGTTCGGTTCCTCGGAAACCGAACCCCCCTGAACTTCACCCATTTTACACGGGTCCGAGGCATACTCGGATTCTCCCGTATGGCTCGGTTAACCTGAACGCGCCCGAACGTCATCATCCCGCTGTCGGATTCTCGCGAGATTCGGATTCTATATAAGGACCCGCGCGTCTCCGCCATTTTCACTCATGCATTGGAAATGTTAGGGAGAGGACGTGGCTGGCGTCCTCTCCATTTATTAATGTTGCTGCAAATATTTGTGCTTATTGCTTAATTGTGGGGACTGGGGAGCAGCCTTATTATATAGGAGGAGTACAGTGCAGAGTTTTGCTGATCAGTAACCACCAGTTTTATCCGTTCTCTGCCTGAAAAACGCTCCATATCTGTGCTCAGTGTGCTGCATATATCTGTGCTCACACTGCTTTATTGTGGGGACTGGGGACCAGCAGTATTATATAGGAGGAGTACAGTGCAGAGTTTTGCTGACCAGTGACCACCAGTATTATACGTTGTCTGCCTGAAAAACGCTCCATATCTGTGCTCAGTGTGCTGCATATATCTGTGCTCACACTGCTTTATTGTGGGGACTGGGGACCAGCAGTATTATATAGGAGGAGTACAGTGCAGAGTTTTGCTGTCAGTGACCACCAGTATATATAGCAGTACGGTACGGAAGGCCACTGCTCTACCTACCTCTGTGTCGTCAAGTATACTGTCCATCTAGATTCTATACCTGTGGTGCATTTTAGTTTTGCAGTTTGCTGACAGTGACCACCAGTATATATAGCAGTACGGTACGGAAGGCCACTGCTCTACCTACCTCTGTGTCGTCAAGTATACTATCCATCTAGATTCTATACCTGTGGTGCATTTTAGTTTTGCAGTTTGCTGACAGTGACCACCAGTATATATAGCAGTACGGTACGGAAGGCCACTGCTCTACCTACCTCTGTGTCGTCAAGTATACTATCCATCTAGATTCTATACCTGTGGTGCATTTTAGTTTTGCAGTTTGCTGACAGTGACCACCAGTATATATAGCAGTACGGTATGGAAGGCCACTGCTCTACCTACCTCTGTGTCGTCAAGTATACTCTCCATCTAGATTCTATACCTGTGGTGCATTTTAGTTTTGCAGTTTGCTGACAGTGACCACCAGTATTTAGCAGTACGGTACGGAAGGCCACTGCTCTACCGGGTTCACTACGGCTGGCCGTCGGTCGGGCTCCCGGCGACCAGCATCCCGGCGCCGGGAGCCCGACCGCCGGCTTACCGACAGCTTGGCGAGCGCAAATGAGCCCCTTGCGGGCTCGCTGCGCTCGCCACGCTACGGGCACGGTGGCGCGCTACGCGCGCCACACTATTTTATTCTCCCTCTATGGGGGTCGTGGACCCCCACGAGGGAAAATAAGTGTCGGTATGCCGGCTGTCGGGCTCCCGGCGCCGGTATACTGAGCGCCGGGAGCCCGACCGCCGGCAAACAGAAGACCACCCGCTCTACCTACCTCTGTGTCGTCAAGTATACTATCCATCTAGATTCTATACCTGTGGTGCATTTTAGTTTTGCAGTTTGCTGACAGTGACCACCAGTATATATAGCAGTACGGTACAGAAGGCCACTGCTCTACCTACCTCTGTGTCGTCAAGTATACTATCCATCTAGATTCTTTACCTGTGGTGCATTTTAGTTTTGCAGTTTGCTGACAGTTACCACCAGTATATATAGCAGTACGGTACGGAAGGCCACTGCTCTACCTACCTCTGTGTCGTCAAGTATACTATCCATCTAGATTCTATACCTGTGGTGCATTTTAGTTTTGCAGTTTGCTGACAGTGACCACCACTATATATAGCAGTACGGTACGGAAGGCTACTGCTCTACCTACCTCTGTGTCTTCAAGTATACTATCCATCTAGATTCTATACCTGTGGTGCATTTTAGTTTTGCAGTTTGCTGACAGTGACCACCAGTATATATAGCAGTACGGTACGGAAGGCCACTGCTCTACCTACCTCTGTGTCGTCAAGTATACTATCCATCTAGATTCTATACCTGTGGTGCATTTTAGTTTTGCAGTTTGCTGACAGTGACCACCAGTATATATAGCAGTACGGTACGGAAGGCCACTGCTCTACCTACCTCTGTGTCGTCAAGTATATTATCCATCCATACCTGTGGTGCATTTCAGTTGTGCACAGTATATATAGTAGTAGGCCATTGCTATTGATACTGGCATATAATTCCACACATTAAAAAATGGAGAACAAAAATGTGGAGGTTAAAATAGGGAAAGATCAAGATCCACTTCCACCTCGTGCTGAAGCTGCTGCCACTAGTCATGGCCGAGACGATGAAATGCCATCAACGTCATCTGCCAAGGCCGATGCCCAATGTCATAGTAGAGAGCATGTAAAATCCAAAAAACAAAAGTTCAGTAAAATTACCCAAAAATCAAAATTAAAAGCGTCTGATGAGAAGCGTAAACTTGCCAATATGCCATTTACGACACAGAGTGGCAAGGAACGGCTGAGGCCTTGGCCTATGTTCATAGCTAGTGGTTCAGATTCACATGAGGATAGAAGCACTCATCCTCTCACTAGAAAACTGCAGTGCCACTCCTAGATGGGCCAGGTGTTTGTGTCGGCCACTTGGGTCGCTTAGCTTAGTCACACAGCTACCTCATTGCACCTCTTTTTTTCTTTGCATCATGTGCTGTTTGGGGACTATTTTTTAAATCTGCCATCCTGTCTGACACTGCAGTGCCACTCCTAGATGGGCCAGGTGTTTGTGTCGGCCACTTGGGTCGCTTAGCTTAGTCACACAGCTACCTCATTGCACCTCTTTTTTTCTTTGCATCATGTGCTGTTTGGGGACAATTTTTTTGAAGTGCCATCCTGTCTGACACTGCAGTGCCACTCCTAGATGGGCCAGGTGTTTGTGTCGGCCACTTGTGTCGCTTAGCTTAGTCACACAGCGACCTTGGTGCGTCTCTTTTTTTCTTTGCATCATGTGCTGTTTGGGGACTATTTTTTTGAAGTGCCATCCTGTCTGACACTGCAGTGCCACTCCTAGATGGGCCAGGTGTTTGTGTCGGCCACTTGTGTCGCTTAGCTTAGTCACACAGCGACCTTGGTGCGCCTCTTTTTTTCTTTGCATCATGTGCTGTTTGGGGACTATTTTTTTGAAGTGCCATCCTGTCTGACACTGCAGTGCCACTCCTAGATGGGCCAGGTGTTTGTGTCGGCCACTTGTGTTGCTTAGCTTATTCACACAGCGACCTTGGTGCGCCTCTTTTTTTCTTTGCATCATGTGCTGTTTGGGGACTATTTTTTTGAAGTGCCATCCTGCCTGACACTGCAGTGCTACTCCAAGATGGGCCAGGTGTTTGTGTCGGCCACTTGTGTCACTTAGCTTAGCCATCCAGCGACCTCGGTGCAAATTTTAGGACTAAAAATAATATTGTGAGGTGTGAGGTGTTCAGAATAGACTGAAAATGAGTGTAAATTATGGTTATTGAGGTTAATAATACTATGGGATCAAAATGACCTCCAAATTCTATGATTTAAGCTGTTTTTGAGGGTTTTTTGTAAAAAAACACCCGAATCCAAAACACACCCGAATCCGACAAAAAAATTTCAGGGAGGTTTTGGCAAAACGCGTCCGAATCCAAAACAAGAGGTTGTTTGTGGGTGGCAACTAACCATTTTGGGTGACAACTGACCATTTTATAGGAGTGTCTGGAGAAATACAGGAGGGACCAGGCGTTTGAAGGGAGGGTTTCTGACGTCGGCTCCGGCCACGATCATCGCACTGGAAGAGTAAGTCCTGGTCTGTGCAGAGACTGCACAAACTTCTGGTTGTGCAGCTCTCCCGCACATGCTATCGCACCCCTGCACAGCGATTTCCCCCTCTCCCTGTAGGAGTCGACTACCTGATCGCAGGGAAGCAAAAAAAAGCACCCTAGCGATCAAGTCTGAATTAGGCCCATTGAATGGGAAATATTGTTTCAAGGAAAAAATACTACGGAGAAATGGGAGGTTTTCAAATCACTGCTATTTAAAAATACTTGCAAATTTATTCCCACGGGCAGCAAACAAAGGAGTAAAAATTCCAAACCAATGTGGCTTAACAAAAAGATAAAGGAACTAATGGGCAAAAAAAGGCAAGCATTAAAAAAATACAAATCTGACGGGAATGCGGAGTCATTTCAGCACTCTGAGGATTGTGTCAAAATAAGCAAAAAATAAATGAGTAGAAGCTGAAAAGCTAGTAGCAAAGGAAAACAAAGCAAATCCTATTTTTTTTTTATATATAGCAACAACAAAAGATTAAATAAGGAGAGTATAGGCCCTTTACAGGACAAGCTGGGAGTCTTAATCAAAAACGATAATGACATAGTGGACAAACCAAATTAGTTTTTTTCATCTGTATTTACAAGAGTACCAGTTGCAGGGATTAACACACAATCTAATTTGTGTGTTAATCCCTGCATCTGGTACACTTGTAAATACAGATGAAAAAACTAATTTGTTTTGTCCCCTATGTCATTATCGTTTTTGATTAAGACTCCCAGCTTGTCCTGTAAAGAGCCTATACTCTCCTTTAATCTTTTGCTGTTGATATATTTAAAAAAATAGGATTTGCTTTGTTTTCCTTTGCTACTAGCATTTCAGCTTCTACTTTAGCCGCTCTTATTTATTTTTTGCTTATTTTGATACAATCCTCAGAGTGCTGAAATGACTCCGCATTCCCGTCAGATTTGTATTTTTTTAATCCTCGCCTTTTTTGCCCATTAGTTCCTTTATCTTTTTGTTAAGCCACATTGGTTTGGAAAAGATAATGTCTCACTGCCAAGTGCTTATTTTTTTTTTTAAATAACTTTTTTTTTTATTTCAATTGAAGCATATCAAAGAATCACATCAAAGTACATTGATATATATGATTGATAAGATCCATCACTTGAACACTGGTCTGTCATATAATCGAGACAAATTAGCGCCAAGTGCTTATTTATAAATAAAGATTAATACTCACCTTTTTTTGCCCATTAGTTCCTCTATCTTTTTGTTAAGCCACATTGGTTTGGAACAAAGATAATGTCTCACTGCTAAGCGCTTATTTATAAAGATTAATAAGTCACCTGGTCCTGATGGAATTCACCAAAGGGTTCTCATGGAGCTTCACTCTGTACTAGCAAGACCGCTATTTTTGATCTTCAGTGATTCAGTTATATCAGGTATGGTTCCCAAAGACTGGAGTATAGTGGAAGTAGTGCCGATATACAAAAAGGGAAGTAAAGCTGAACCGGGTAATTATAGACCAGTTAGTCTTACATATGTAGTGGGGAAAGTACTGGGAGGTATTCTAAGGGATAGTATACAGAAGTTCCTTGAAGCCAATAAGGTCATTAATAGGAACCAACATGGATTTGTGAAGGACAGATCATGTCAAACTTGGCTTTTATGAAACGGTTAGTACAAACCTTGATCAGGGTAAGGAGGTGGATGGAATCTTTTTAGACTTTGCTAAAGCTTTCGACACAGTACCATACATGAGACTTATCTATAAATTACAAGAAATAGGGCTATGGAGCACAATATGCACTTGGGTCAGAAATTGGTTAGATAATAGGGAGCAGCACATTGTGGTAAATTGAACTTTTTCAAATTGGACTGAAGTGCTAAGTGGGGTGCCACAAGGGTCTGTACTTGGACTACTATTGTTCAACATTTTCATTAACAATCTAACAGTAGATCTAGAGAACATGGTGTCAATTTTTGCAGATGATACCAAATTGTGTAAGGTTATAAATTCAGAGGGGGATGCTGAGTCTCTTCACAATGACTTAGTCAAACTAGAAGCTTGGGCAGCAAAATGGAGAATGAGCTTTAATACAGACAAGTGTAAGGTAATGCACTTTAATGGCAAGAACAAAAATAACAGCTACATACTAAATAGGGTAATATTAGGGGATTCTGTACTGGAAAAATATTTAGGTGTCCTCATAGATAGCAAACTAAGCAGCAGTACCCAAAGCAGGTTTGCAGCAAAGAAGGCTAATAAGGTATTAACATGCATAAAACGGGGAATTGATGCAAGGGACGAGAGTGTTATACTCCCATTATATAAATCGCTAGTGAGGCCACATCTTGAATACTGTGCACAATTTTGGGCACCATACTACAAGAAGGATATCCTGGAATTAGAAAAGGTTCAGAGGCGGTCGACCAAACTAATCAAGGGCATGTAGACGCTGGAATAAGAGGAAAGGCTTGCAAGGCTAGGCATGTTTACACAGGAAAAGAGAAAACTAAGAGGGGACATGATCAACATTTACATACATATATATATATAAGGGGACAATACACAGAGCTTGCGCGGGACCTGTTTTTGGTAAGATCAACACAGAGGACATGTGGACATTCGCTTAGGTTAGAGGAGAGGAGATTCCGCACAAAGTGGCAAAAAGGTTTTTTCACAGTAAGGACAATACGTGTTTAGAATTCCCTGCCTGAGGGAGTTGTAATGCCGGACTCAGTCAACACCTTTAAAAATGAGTTAGATAAATTCCTCATGGATAAGGATATCCAGGGTTATGGTGCGTAGTTACACACTATAATTATTAAAAAAGAGGAACAAACACAATGGCCGACATCAGCATCAAACATAATTAGTACTAAAATAATACAGCATAGGAGACCACAAATAGGTTGAACTCGATGGACAAATTGTCTTTTATCAATCTCAGAAACGATGTTACTATGTTACTATGACATAGCCAGACACCCCACATAGCCACACACACAACCACTCCCACATGGCCACACCCACACACATAACCACTCCCCCAGACACATAGCCACACCCACACACATAGCCACACACCTCAGAGCAGGCCTCCAGCCTTCCCATAACATTTCAGATGAGAGCTACATTGTACACCCCTCCCCCTGTCTAGTGGTATCTTGACTCCAGATGAATTTTATTATTTTATATTAAAAAAATAAAAGACGTAGGGGCAGATGTACTAAGCCTTGGAGACATAAAATGGAGAGGGATAAAGTTCCAGCTAACCAGCTCCTAACTGTCATGTTACAGGCTATATTTGAGAAATGACAGGAGCTAATTGGTTGTACATCTGCCCTTTAAGTGCTACTTGGGATGTGTGGCAGAAGGTCCCCAGATAAAAGACAAGGCCCACAGGAGACCACCTATCAGATAATCCAGTCCTGTGTGTAAATGTAGACAATTCTACGCACTCTGACTTCATCATACTGTACAGCTGCAAGTTGCATGATTTAAGGTGAGCGGGTGCTACAACTCTTTACCAAGGTCTCACTAATGTCTGCAAGCAGTCCTGCCTGAATATTTATGCATCTGCCTGGTCCAGTGCATACAGGTATCTCTTTCGGGATCCGGTCTGAAGATCGACAGTGTCTAGGTCGACAATGTTTAGGTCGACCACTATAGGTCGACAGTCACTAGGTCGACATGGATGGAAGGTCGACAGGGTTTCTAGGTCGACATGTGCTAGGTCGACAGGTCTAAAGGTCGACATGAGTTTTTCACATTTTTTTTGGGGGGGGTTTTCATACTTAACGATCCACGTGGACTACGATTGGAACGGTAAAGCGTGCCGAGCGAATCGGTGGCGGAGCGAAGGCACCATGCCCGAAGCATGGCGAGCGAAGCGAGCCATGCGAGGGGATGCGGTGCACTAATTTGGGATCCCGGTCACTTTACGAAGAAAACGACACCCAAAAAAAAAAAACCCTCATGTCGACCTTTAGACCTGTCGACCTAGCACATGTCGACCTAGAAACCCTGTCGACCTTCCATCCATGTCGACCTAGTGACTGTCGACCTATAGTGGTCGACCTAAACATTGTCGACCTAGATAACTGTCGATAAAACGAACCACACCCATCTCTTTCTCAGAGTCCGTACATGTAATTTTAGTTTAGGGACACAGGCAGCAGTACAAATTCACTGATAAGTTTAATAAGTCAGCACTAACAAATAACGAGTTGCTGCTTACCACAGCACTGCCATGGAAGGGTCACAGTCCAAAACACTAACACGAGTAGTGCATGTGATGCACACAATATTTTGCCCCAGGGGGTATGAAGCAAAGCCCTTCTGGTTTTGCAGGTTCCCAAAGCTGGGTATAGGGTAATGCCATCCCTGTTAAATTGAATTTAGCATCCAATCCCATAGAGCGGTGATAAATTGTTGAGTACCAGATTTCTCCTTTTGATAAATTGAGAAAAGTGTTTTATCGGCTTACAAATCCGCGTAACTCGGGGGGTAGTTGCGAAGGAGGGGGGGGGTCGACCTGGCAGCGGCGATGGCAGTGCATGCACAGCAGGACATCGGGGTATACAATTCTGGCTGCCATCCCATGCCCTGAGCGATGACACCAGTTAGTGTTAGTGTCCTGGTAGCAGATTACAGTAAATTATTACTCACTAAGGGGCCTATTTAATCGCCCGAATCTGCACTGTGATAAATGATTACATCGCAGGGATTATCAATTATCGCATGCAGGGACAGAGCTTACGAGCAAGCTCTGTCCCTGCGATGACACTCCACATCATCATCTAGGTATTTTTTGGGGAAAAAATAGTATACCCCGATGTCCTGCTGTGCATGCACCGCCATCGCCGCTGCCAGGTCGACCCCCCCCCCCTCCTTCGCAACTACCCCCCGAGTTACGCGGATTCCCCCTCCCGCATGGTGAATATACTTACCAGTCCAGGGAGCCTGTGATCGCTGCTACACTGCGGGCTGCCGGGCGCCGGATCCTGTGCGCTGCTGTGACCCCTGGTGCTGCCTCTTTGCAGCGTCACTTTATTGCAACGGAGGTCACAGCGCAGGACATGGAGGACCCAGGGCCGTCTTATCAGCAGTGTAGGCCCCTTGGGCACAGCAATGCACTGGGGCTCCTACCCATCCTCCAGCAATGGGGGTGGGGGGTGCTATCAGTGGCAGCTTTGATGTCCCATGGGCGGTTGGGGGTGTTCTATCTTCTGCTCAGCATGTAGGACCTGGAGCAGTAATTTCTGCTAATTGCTCCTTTACTATAGAGACGGTGGGAGATGGGACGGGAGGGAGAACACTAAACTAGTGGAGAAGGGAATTGTGCTGAATGAAGGGGCTCCGGTACATGACTTCCAGGGTGGTAGGTGGTGGTTAATATGCAGGGGAGGGGTGGATAGTGGATTGGGTTTAACACATAATTTTCCAGTGGGACGGCAGCTTGCTTCATTGCAGATATCTCAAGTTCTGGAAACATATTTATTAGCTTTCAATGGGATAAAGAAAAGCTACAGAGTCCCACCTTCCAAGAGGTACTGGGGACACCTTTCACTTGGGGATCAGAGTTCAGGAGCCAGAGCAATCCACCGCCAAAAATATAAACCTGCATACCAGGCGTGTGGAGCTGGAGCAGGGACCAGCTGCTGGAAGGCTGATATCTCTGGTTCTGGGCACAGTAGAGACAAGTTGCCAGTGTCTACCAAAAGGGGAGAGTTCCAGATTTTGGAATATACCTTCAGAAAAACTCTAAGTCAGACAGAAACCACGATATCTGTTTGAGAAGAGCAATTAACAGGCTTGGATGGGGACCACTGCTTTGAAGTTGGATATCTCCGGTTCCCCAGGGCCGAATTTAAAAAAAAAACTGGTACCCCTCGAAAAGGGGGACCCTCAGCTATCAGCCTAGGGCCCTTATACTCCTGGGGCCCTTGGACAAGAGCCCATACAAAAAGACGGCCCTGGGAGGACCCAGCGCATAGCAGCCCGCATCGGAGCACCGATCACCGACTCCTGGACTGGTATGGGGTTTTTTTTAGTTTTTTTTTTAGTTTTTTTTGTTTTGTTTTAAGCAGTGATCAGCTTGTGTGTCCAGGGGACAGAGACAGCTGGGCAAAGGCAGTATATCGCAGTGCTGCCTTGTGATCTCACCAGCCTGAGCTGGCGGTAATATCACAGGGCACACGGGTATGGGTTGTTGGGTCGACTCAACTTAGGTCGACAGTTATTAGGTCGACCACTGAAGGGCGACATGCATTAGGTTGGTGCCACTGATGGTCGCAATATTTATCCCGGATTGTGAATGCGTTAATCGCAGTATTGCTATCGCAAATACAGGAGGGAGGTTGTATGGACTATGGAGGCAGGAGGTGCTGCAGTATGTACATCCTCCTACATTTGCTGCGAGCAGCTTTGCAAATACAATCCTTACTGAATTAGGCCCAAAATTAACTGGAATTAGGGTTTAATATTTTTAAATAATATTTATATGTTAATATATATTTTCAGAAAAGAAAATATGACCTGCTGTAAAGGAAATATGATTGTGTATTGCACTTGTGTGCTCTAACAAGATTAAGGCATTTTTATGTGTATATAAGGGATGCAGTTAAAATGCCGCCAGACCACATCCCGGCTGCCGAAATACCAACACTGGAATCCCGACCTGCGCCAGAAACCCGGCATCGAAATACTGGTGGTGATCGGGATCCCGGCATCACAATACCAACAGACAGAATTCCGATTGTTGTTCCAGCAGGACACGCTCGCGTCCCTCCGTGGAGGTGGGGGGTCAGGTTTAGGCACTAGTAGGGAGGTGGGGGGGCAGGGACGGGAAGGTTAAGGTTAGGTATCGGGGAGGTAGGGTTACGTTTCGGCACTTAGAAGGGGAGGTTAGGGTTAGGCAACAAGCGGGGAGGGTTAGGTTTAGGCGGCGGGGAAGGGAGGGTTAGGCACCACCGGGGACGGTTAGGGTTAGGCACCCACAAGGGAGGGTTAGGGTAGGGGAGGTTAGGGTACTTTTTGAGGGGCTGTCAGAATTCTGATGGTTGGGATGCCGCTCTCGGTATGCTATCTGTAGCATCCCGTCCATCGGGAAATCATACTGAACCTTTATATAATACAGTATATGGGCGCAGTAAGTCAGACTCAGTATGTAACACATTCTCAGCCTACTGAGCCTAGATTACTAAACACATAGTTAAAGGAATGCAAACATCGCAAGGGAAGTTTAGGGAAATGTTCTTCAGCAAAATCCATTACAGTATCATTAAACTGTTTGCAAAATTTATGACAAAAACACTAGCTAAAATTAGACTAAAATGAACACTGAGATCCACCGACCAAATCTAGACTAAAACGAAGCAAAAGGAAAAGACTAAAATGTGACTATAAATAAACCAATTTTATTTTAAGTAAGCAACGAAGACCAACATTTATTTGAAAATCCTTGTCAAAATGTAAAACTGGTGCCACCAAAACCTAAGCAGTCAGTTAAGGCCTGATGACCTGATAACACGTAGTAGCATTTTTATAAAAAGGAAAACAAATATCCAAAAATCCCCATAATAACCGCTATTTTATGTGCTGGAGATTAAAACATTTAAAGGTAATTTCACATTCCCCGTCCGAACAATCCTCACGGAATCTGTTCTTAATTAAGTAACACCAAGCGGCGTATTAAATTCATGAAATCCATGCAAAATATATATACTTACTTTTGTTTAAAAATATTGAGAAAAGCTTGGTTTCCAAAGACTTTCACAGTCCAGAAACTCTATCTCATGCGAGTTACACACAGGTCAGATTGTTAGGGCACAGCGGCAATAAAAAAGTGTGAAAATCATCAGTTCAGCTTCGTATTACATGTGTGTTTAGGAATTACGCAGTGCGAACCAGCACACTCTCACTGTAAGTTAATTCATTAGCAGATGTCCGTTCCTTAAATGAATTGAGTTTGACATAACCTGGAAGAGCTTTGCTCTCTGCTGATGCTGCAAAGAAAACTGTGATTTCATGTGATAGCCTATAATTGCAGCACACAACGTATGTTTAAATGACCCTGCCCAAAGACTAATAGGGAAGGGGTTACCAGCTGCTCCGTCTCACAGTCTGCACTGTTTCACTCACCTCTCATTGTTTTGGTAGCATACTATATGGCTTTGTTAAATTGCCAATATTTTACATTTTCTGCTGCCTGTTCTAATTAATTGCAGAATATGTCAACATGCTTCAAATAACTTGACCAGACACCCGGCTGTATGTATGTCAGACTCGTTTAAGAGCAAGATAGTTTAAACAATATATGAAACTTATCATAACTTATTCATATATAGAGTTTATGTTGTCTTAAATGATTTGTCTGATATCACTGAGATTAAATTCTAAAGTACAGAAAGCTCTTTGTGCAGTGGAATTCATTCTCGGTGACTTTAGGCAGATGAAACGCGTTGGTTGTATATGTATTTCTGCCTGTTATTAAGCTCCTCAGTTTAAGTGTACTAAGACAGCATCAGATAAGCTTTGTTAAAGAGGGCATCTAGCCATGGTGAAAGCCAATTATAGAATTGTGGGGGTCATTCCGAGTTGTTCGCTCGTTATTTTTTTCTCGCAACGGAGCGATTAGTCGCTAATGCGCATGCGCAATGTCCGCAGTGCGACTGCGCCAAGTAAATTTGCTAAGAAGTTTGGTATTTTACTCACGGCATTACAAGGTTTTTTCTTCGTTCTGGTGATCGTAGTGTGATTGACAGGAAGTGGGTGTTTCTGGGCGGAAACTGTCCGTTTTATGGGTGTGTGCGAAAAAACGCTACCGTTTCTGGGAAAAACGCGGGAGTGGCTGGAGAAACGGAGGAGTGTCTGGGCGAACGCTGGGTGTGTTTCTGATGTCAAACCAGGAACGACAAGCACTGAACTGATCGCAGTGGCAGAGTAAGTCTCGAGCTACTCAGAAACTGCACAGAGAAGTCTTTTCGCAATATTGCAAATCTTTCGTTCGCAATTTTGATAAGCTAAGATTCACTCCCAGTAGGCGGCGGCTTAGCGTGTGCAAAGCTGCTAAAAGCAGCTTGCGAGCGAACAACTCGGAATGACCCCCTGTATTTGCAAAATGGATCTGAGATTTTATATAAGGACCCCATAGCAATTGGCAGATGTTCTAATGGGCCTCATAATGCAATGACCAAATTCCCAGGATCCCCAGTGGTTTTGACACTGGGTTTTCTAGGGGGCTGCAGCCAGGACAACGAAGGGGCTGTTGATAATTCAATGTTTGATACATGACACCTTTCCCTAACACAGACTGTTAGCTGAACATGTCTTCCAGTCCCTGTTTCCTGGGTGTGCATGGTACTACAGCCCATCTGAGGCGCCAGGACTTCCCAATAATTACACAGAGTGCACCTAAGATATAGAGAAGTTACCTGTATACAATGTAACACTCTCACAAATGTTTTCACAATAGTTTCACAATCTATATGTAGAAAGTGTGTATTGCAGCGCAAAAACCTTCTATGGTAACAGTGTAACCATAGAAGGCAACAGTAATTACAGGAACAGTAATTACCCTGAAGAAGCCTTACGGTGAAACGTTGGTGAGAGGAGCTTGGAATTTCCAGAACTTTGGACAACCAGTTTTGCCGGCAAAACACCCCTCCGTCAACTGAGACAAGGTACAAAATGCGATATTGATTGCTAACCAAATTTGGACAAGTGACTCAATTCTAGAAATTCTCTATATGAACAACTGTCAATATTAAGATACTATCAATTGGGATTGCGACTCACATCTAGGAATTTCATACGTATGTTTTCACTAACTTTTTTTGATGGACAATTTTTGTTAAGCATCCAAGAGGATCCTCAATTTTTATCAATTATTATCAATTTTTATTAAATTCTTTCACAAAGACAAATATTATTATTATTTTCAATATTTTTTTCTTCTCTTTTCTCCTCCTCTCTTTCTATCCTCTTTCCTCTCCCCCTATCTGTCCCTTCACTTTTCTTCTTCTTTCCATGTCAATATACTTATGTAACAATTTGATGATAGCCATCTGTTGGAAACAAAACTATTTTTATCTACTATTAGTTTATACACTCTGTATTATTAATTTTTAAACACTGTTACCATAGAAGGTTTTTGCGCTGGAACACACACTTTATACATATAGCTATTTCCTCAGGGGACTGGGAATTTCCCCTATTCCATAAACAGCATACCCTATATCAGGGGTGGCCAAACAGTCGATCGCGATCCGCCGCCCAGCCACCCGAAGCCGCGCCTCTCCTGCCTGCCGCTCTGCCTCCTCAGTGACGGCAGAGTGTATAGCTCAATCAGGTGCCGGTTCGTTAGCCAATGAGAGCTCGCGGACCGGCGCCTGATTTGAGCTATACACGCTGCCGTCACCGCCGGAGATTAGACTGAGAAGCAGGGCGGAAGACAGGAGAAGCGCGCGCTGCGCTGCGCTCTCCACTCCGGTGAGCTTTACTATGGGGGCATATCTGGCATTGTGGGCACATGGCTCAGTGGGGGCATATCTGCCAATGTGGGGCATATCTGTCACTGTGGGGTCATATGTGGCACTGGGGGCATATCTGGCTCTGCGGGCACATGGCACTGTGGGGGCATATCTGGCACTGTGGGGGCATATCTGGCAATGTGGGGGCATATCTGGCACTGTGGGGCATATCTGTAATCTGGCGCTGTGGGGGCATATCTGGCACTGTGGGCACATGGCACTGTGGGGGCATATCTGTACCTGGCACTGTGGGGGCATATCTGGCACTGTGGGCACAATGCACTGTGAGGGCATATCTGGCACTGTGGGCACATGGCACTGTGGGGGCATATCTGGCACTGTGGGCACATGGCACTGTGGGGGCATATCTGTAATCTGGCGCTGTGGGGGCATATCTGGCACTGGGCACATGGCACTGTGGGGGCATATCTGTATCTGGCACTGTGGGGGCATATCTGGCACTGTTGGCACATGGCACTGTGGGGGCATATCTGGCACTGTGGGGGCATATCTGGCACTGTGGGGGCATATCTGTAATCTGGCACTGTGGGGGCATATCTGGCACTGTGGGCACATGGCACTGTCGGGGCATATCTGTATCTGGCACTGTGGGGGCATATCTGGCACTGTGGGCACATGGCACTGTGGGGGCATATCTGTATCTGGCACTGTGGGGGCATATCTGGCACTGTGGGCACATGGCACTGTGGGGGCATATCTGTACCTGGCACTGTGGGGGCATATCTGGCACTGTTGGCACATGGCACTGTGAGGGCATATCTGGCACTGTGGGCACATGGCACTGTGGGGGCATATCTGGCACTGTGGGCACATGGCACTGTGGGGGCATATCTGTAATCTGGCGCTGTGGGGGCATATCTGGCACTGTGGGCACATGGCACTGTGGGGGCATATCTGTATCTGGCACTGTGGGGGCATATCTGGCACTGTGGGCACATGGCACTGTGAGGGCATATCTGGCACTGTGGGCACATGGCACTGTGGGGGCATATATGGCACTGTGGGCACATGGCACTGTGGGGGCATATCTGTAATCTGGCGCTGTGGGGGCATATCTGGCACTGTGGGGGCATATCTGTATCTGGCACTGTGGGGGCATATCTGGCACTGTGGGCACATGGCACTGTGGGGGCATATCTGGCACTGTGGGGGCATATCTGGCACTGTGGGGGCATATCTGTAATCTGGCACTGTGGGGGCATATCTGGCACTGTGGGCACATGGCACTGTGGGGGCATATCTGTATCTGGCACTGTGGGGGCATATCTGGCACCGTGGGCACATGGCACTGTGGGGGCATATCTGTATCTGGCACTGTGGGGGCATATCTGGCACTGTGGGCACATGGCACTGTGGGGGCATATCTGTACCTGGCACTGTGGGGGCATATCTGGCACTGTGGGCACAAGGCACTGTGAGGGCATATCTGGCACTGTGGACACATGGCACTGTGGGGGCATATCTGGCACTGTGGGCACATGGCACTGTGGGGGCATATCTGTAATCTGGCGCTGTGGGGGCATATCTGGCACTGTGGGCACATGGCACTGTGGGGGCATATCTGTATCTGGCACTGTGGGGGCATATCTGGCACTGTGGGCACATGGCACTGTGAGGGCATATCTGGCACTGTGGGGGCATATCTGGCACTGTGGGGGCATATCTGGCACTGTGGGCACATGGCACTGTGGGGGCATATCTGTAATCTGGCGCTGTGGGGGCATATCTGGCACTGTGGGCACATGGCACTGTGGGGGCATATCTGTATCTAGCACTGTGGGGGCATATCTGGCACTGTGGGCACATAGCACTGTGGGGGCATATCTGGCACTGTGGGGGCATATCTGGCACTGTGGGCACATGGCACTGTGGGGGCATATCTGTATCTGGCACTGTGGGGGCATATCTGGCACTGTGGGCACATGGCACTGTGGGGGCATATCTGTATCTGGCACTGTGGGGGCATATCTGGCACTGTGGGCACATGGCACTGTGGGGGCATGTGTATCTGGCACTGTGGGGGCATATGTGTTTGAGGTTTTTACCTGTGGGGTCCAATGTGTTATTTCGTGTGAGGCAGTCATTACACTCTGTGCAGCAAGGCTACGTCACTTTTTTTGTTATACCACGCCCACTTGTTGTTATACCACGCCCGCTTTTGTTATGCCACGCCCTTTTTTGAGCTATTATTCCTCCTAGGTAGATCACAAAAGCTTTTTAGCTTTCAAAGTAAATCGCCAACTCCAAAAGTCTGGCCGCCCCTGCCCTATATGGTTATATTACTTGTTTTTCTAGTCAGCGCAGCCACTGTTCCACTTGAGTGTCACAATCTAGCCTGATTCAGAGGTTAAACGCACTTCATGCGTGGCTGCGATTACTCGCGGATTCTCCAGTGCGAAAATATGCAAACGCCAGTGAAAGCATCCCACTGTGTACTTCTGTGGGATGGGCTGCGCAAACGCTGCAATGCCCACTTCTCTTATCTGAGCAGTGCTCAAGTGCGCCGTGGATCTGATATTTCCACCATTGGTTACAGCACTGACACCTGGAGGAGTTGACTGTACCTTTCTTAAGATCTGGCCACTGTGACTGCGGTGCTGCAGAACTTCATGCTGAACCACACCCATGTCATTCCTATTCCACGCCCATAACACCTCCTTCAGGTCACCTCCCAGTCTGCACCCTGAACCACCCATGTATTGCAGAAGTAATCTCAAGTAATAACAATGTCATATGCAATTGTGTATGTCATCGCGCTCTGGTTACTATATAACTATGATATACAATAGTGAATCTGACCTTTTGACCCTAGGGGACCCTAGCGCTGTCCCAGAGTCTAGAGTCCATGCGCAGATCTCCAGGAAAATGGCGCGGCAGCCCTTTTTGCTATGATTTTCCTACTGTGCAAGCACAAAACACCGGGAAAATGGAGCTGCTCCTTTTTCCCAGTGATTTTTTCAGCGCTGCTGCTTCACCGTGGGACTCCGGAGGGTAAGTATTACACAAAATGGGTGCAGGGTGTTCGGTGTGGCCCCCTCCTGGACCCTGCGGGCCCGTGTGCACCACACACACTGCACCCATTATAAATACGCCAGTGAGGAGGAGGGACCCCCTGCATGCACCGAAGTTGCACAACTGAAAAAGTGTTGAGTGTTAGGCCTTGTGGCAAAGGGTATTCTTGTATCACGCTCCCAGTGCATGTAGGTTCTGGGGATGTATTTTGGGTGTTTTCGCACAGCACTTGCTCGAGAGCCTAGCAATAGCAATTATGGGCAAAGCTGATTCATATGCAATTCAGTCACATGACCTATTGCGTTGGGGCGTTGCACATACGCTCAGGGAGGGTGTGTAGATGGAATTGCAGGTCATGCACAGTTGCGTGTGACTGTAAATACGCCTGTTTGCTGACAGATCTATTGCACCCAGGATAGCGCTAGTACAAGTGCGCACCTGTAGTGATGACAGCCGTGACATCCAACATACGGATTGGGACAGTTCGGCTTTATCGCAACATATAGGAAAAGCGAAGTTCTGCTTTGGTGATGATGAGAGGTCAGAGGAGCATGTGCTGAGCCAGGATTGGTGGAGCCCAGCACAGAGCAGTGGGCGGGGTTACAGTGGTATGAGCTCTTATGTTACGTCTGGCAGCGTGGCCATGGAAGATGAGGGAGCTGCGGCAGGATTGAGTACAGTACCTCAGTCTGTCTGTATCATAGTTGCCGACTTCTGGGCTGCTCTCTCCGGGAGAGAGCAGCCCGTCGGCTCAGCAGGGCGGGCGGGCAGTGAGGTGACGTGACAGGGGGGCGGGCCAGAGGCGGAACGGAGGCGGACCAGAGGCAGAACGGGACGTGGCTTCCGGACCGCGTCATTTAAGCCACGCCCCCCGCTGTGTAATGCCGCGATTACCGGCATTATACAGCAGGGGGCGTGGTTACGATGACGCGATTCAACATCCCAGGTCCCTGTGTAGTGTACACCACCCCACCTCCGTCTAGCGCTGCAGTTTCGGCGCCCGCTAGCTCACGGGCATCACTGGTGCGTGCAGCTATGGAGGTCTCGCTCCTTACCTCTCCTCCGCCACCGGATAACACCATGGAAGCCGGCGCAAGGTGGGGGAGGGCATCTGGCAGCAGCAGTCGGGTGGGTGCGGTGGCTGGGTCCCGAGTGACTGCTACCCGGCCCTGTCATAGAGGTGCGCACTCCCGCGGTACAGGTAATCAACCTGGGAGCCCCTTGTTTCTAGGCGAGGGATGCTCTCAGGATAGTACTAATTTGGCTGAGTAGGCTGGGAGCAGACGGAGCTCCCAGAATGGAGGGGTTACATTAGGAGTGAGGGGGGAACGCAGATCCAACGTAAGGCTGTGAAGGAGGGTGGCCATATTAGGGCTCACCCTAGAGGTGCAGGAGAGGAACATGACCGGGCTGTTGCTGACAGGCCTGATTTGCGCAGCAAACCATCACATAGGGGGTCATTCCAAGTTGATCGCTCGCTAGCAGTTTTTAGCAGCCGTGCAAACGCTATGCCGCCTCCCTCTGGGAGTGTAGTTTAGCTTAATTTTGTGCAGTTTCAGAGTAGCTTCAGACCTACTCAGCGATTGCGATTACTTCAGACCATTCAGTTCTGGATTTGACGTCACGAACACGCCCTGCGTTCGCCCAGCCACGCCTGCATTTATGCTAGCACGCCTGCGTTTTTCCAAACACTCCCTGAAAACGGTCAGTTGACACCCAGAAACGCCCACTTCATGTCAATCACTCTGCGGCCAGCAGTGCGACTGAAAAGCTTCACTAGACCTTGTGTGAAACTACATCGGCCTTTGTGAAAGTACGTCGCGTGTGTGCATTGCGCCGCATACGCATGCACAGAAGTGCCATTTTTTTTGCATCATCGCTGCGCAGCGAACATTTTCAGCTAGCGATTAACTCAGAATAACCCCCATGGTCTTCGGACTTCGGCTGCTTGCGTCTGGTACAGCAGACACTGGTCCATGCACTCCCTAAGCTAGGTGCACTGGGCGTGGCCTTGAGGCTAATAGGCAGGGCCGGATTAACAATGGGGCTGATGGAGCTGCAGCTCCAGGCCCACCCTCTAAAATAGGCCCACAGGATCAGAGATCTCTGTGCTGCAGTAGATAGGAAATAAAATTTCCTTCTACTGCAGCCTCCTAGGCGGGCATCGCCCCCCTCCTCCCTCCACATCCTAGACCCCCTTCCCGTGGCTGCGGCGCTGGTGGATTAAATGGCGCCGCTGACAGAGACAGTATAAGGCTTTCCCATCCTTCCCCTGCACTGCATACTCAGTGTGCTTCGGCGTTGTTTCTCCGTGCTCGTGCTGGGTGATGTCGCGGCGAACGCAGGGCCAGCTGTAGGGCGATCATTCCATAGGGGGGCACTCTGTGGCCGCCGCCATTGTGCCCAGTGACAGGTGCTGACCTCAGGCGGCCAGAGACAGAGCCACAACCGCAATAAATACAAGGGCTCTGCGCTGCCTGAATCCCTCCCCTGCCCGCTTAAAGGCATTTTCAGGGACTGATTGCACAGCTGTCACCCCCTGCCAGCCTCACTGGCACTGCTGGAACTGTGTGTGCTTCCTGGTGGCTGGTCCTTCCCCCAGGGCCCAGCCACTGCTGACGTTCTGTTGGGAGGCCTCTCTTTCCCCTGTCCTGTGCTGCAGCTGCACAGTCAGAGGAGGCACCAAGCTAAAGACAGATAAATTGCGTTAGTTGAGGCATGTACGTAACTGCAGAGGGGTGGGGGTGTATAAAAGCAATCTGTGGGTGGGGTAGAGGCTTATTAAAGTTATGGAAGTGTATAAATGTTATCCTGTGTTATGTGTTATTGATTGTGGGGTGCATTATTGGGTGGGGGTGTATAAATGTTATCTGTATAGTGCATTATGTGGGGTGCATTATTGTGTGGGGATGGGGGGTGTATAAATGTGAAGAGGGTTGGGGTGTATTATATGGGGTGGACTTTTTTTATATGATTTGAGGGATGTCGGTTGTATTATGTGGGATGGGGGTGTATTAATGTTATCTGCGGGTTGATGTGTATAAATGTTATCTGAAGGGTGGATCATTATGAGGCAAGTGGTGTATTTAAGTTTTGGTGTGTATATTAATGATATCTTGGAGGAATAGGGGTATTGTTATACAGTAGTGGAACTACATATGCTATCCTGGAGTTTGGGATGCCGGCAATCAAAATACTGACTGCTGCATCCCGGCCCTGGAAATCCCAACACCTATCCCTAACCCTCCCTGCAGCCTAAACCTAACCATCCTCCCCCACAGCCTGACCCTAACTCTTCCCAGGGGTGCTTAACCCTAACACCCCCCCCCCCCCCTTCCCTCCTATCGCAGCCTAACCCTCCCACCCCAGTAGCCTAACCCTAGCGGGGGGCACTGCAATTTTTTTTTAAGAGGGTGCTAGCTGTTCCGACATCAAAAAGGTGCCATCCGGCCACTACAGCACCCGGACTCCAAAATACAGCCAGGGCAGGGCACTCCTAGCAGGGTAGTGCCTAAATCCCCTAAGCAGCAGCTCCTTGAAGGTGGCCTAGCAGCAGCGGCATTTCTGATGTCCTCCAGACTGAGGTGAGGTATCAGACTGACGTGGCATACTGAGGCACTGTTAAATACAGTTTATATATATATATATATATATATATATATATATATATATTACCTGGGTGTCCAGCACTCCCTTTAAGCAAAAATACAGACTCGGTGCCCTCCGTGGAAATAGAACAGCACAGTAGCAAATGAGAGTTGGCACTCCTGGGTCTTTTAGTGAAGCAAATAATGTATTTCAAAATATCACATCAAATTCCAACGTTTCGAGGACCGAAGCTCCTTTGTCAAGGCATGATAAGATCACACCCCCATATAAGTAGTCACAACCCCACCATGCTGGTCATACCCCCTGCAGCGGCACACAATAGGCCCTTAATAAATTTCAGCTCCAGGCCCATGAGGACCTTAATCTGGCACTGCTAATAGGCCACACGAGAGATCTCAGAATAGTGGTGCTGCAGGGAGTTCATCGGATATGTTTGATCCTGCAGCTTTTTCTTCAGCTTTTTCCTCCATGGCTGTTATTACTCAGGGTTCTACTGGACTTCGCGTGGGCGTCAGGGCTCTAGGCCCGTACCTGGAAGATCTGACCACGCTGTGGAGCAGTTTTTGTAAGCGTTCCACAATATGGGGTCAGCTGTAGTGGGGCACCTGTGTCTGCGGGTCGTAGTTGCTCTCCCGCGGGGTCTCCCCCTCCCCGACTGCCCGGCTCTGGAGCTCCAGGGCCGGATATGTCTTCTAATTAAAAGACCAAGGTGGAAGTGGACCATGGCGATCATGCCAGTGATGAAGTGGACTCATTGTCGGTGGCTGATGAGCCTGGGACGTCAGGTGTAGAATCATGGGCATCCATAGTAGATGAGTTTTGGACTCTTCTGCCTCTTCCTGCTTAAGCCTTTCTTCTTCTTCCTCCTCCCCTTTCCTTGCGTCTTCATTCCATGCCCGGGCACGGAAGTGAGCAGCGAAGTATGTGAAGAAGGAAGCTGGTAGGCATTGGAAGCAGACTAAGCGCAAGCGGGTTGGGCAAAGTTCCCGTAGGGAAAGGAAGCGCCGCAACTTGCAAGGGTGGTGCATTGCGACTATTCAACCACGTTGAGCGGGCTGCGAGAGAGTTGTAGGAAAAGGGGATTATGTTGATATGTTTGTTTTGACTGACGAAGCGAAGAAAGATTTTAAGGCAGCTAGAGCAAAGGGCGATATGGAAGCGGAAGCCTTTACATCATATGATAATTGTCTGGCTTGCTTTTGCGTTTTTGCGGCCTGTTATCTATAGGATCGACCAGATGAGCATATTAATGTGATTAGATACATACACATGTTCCACGGCCACGACATGCAGCGTAAATAGAAGGGAGTTGATTGGAGGGTTTACGACGAGCAGTTTAGGATACAGCAGGACGGTTTGTGAGTGATGGCCTTTGGTTGCAAGAATGTAGCTTGATGTGACTAGGGTGCAGCAAGAAGAGAAGGTAGGTCTCCGGACGGGTTTGCATAGCGCGCAGGCTGCCCTGTACGTTTCTCGTCCTAATGCAGAGGCTCCCTCGGCGCGGCGGTTCGGAGGATCCGTACGGCCCCAGGCACAGGCTCCTTCTAAGGGCAAATGTTTTGCCTTTAATAACTCCACATGCTCCCTTGGCCAGCGGTGTCGTTTTCATCACCTCTGTTTGCGCTACAGCAGGTTCCACCCTTGCTGCATCCGTCAAGCCCACAGCTGCCCTTTCTGCTAAGTAGAGCTCCCACCCTGGTTTGCGTGGACAATATGTACATATGGCTAGGGTGGTATTCTGACAGGGCTTCCACTCAATTTCTGTTTAACAGTTTTCGTTTTGTTTTTCGATTACCTATTGAGGGGGACATTCTGGTAGGCTCTCCTAGGAACCTACAATCTGCCCGCTCTTTTCCTGATGTTTGGCGCGATAAGGTTGCTAAAGAAATCCAGCTGGGGCGCATGGCGGGCCCGTTCTCTCAACCCCCGTTGGAGAATTTAATTATTTCTCTGGTGGGTGTTGTCCTCAAAAAGACTCCAGGCAAGTTTAAGCTCATTCAGCATTTGTCTTATCCATCAGGGTCATCGGAAAACGATGCTATACCACCTGAGCACTGTTCAGTGACATATCAATCGTTTGACGATGCTCTCAGTATGGTGAGGACCTATAGACCAGGAGCTCTCATGGCTAAGATTGATGTTGAATCGGCTTTCACTTCACCCTGCTCGTTCAGGTTTATGGGTTTTCGCATTGGAGACGAATATTTCATAGACAAGTGCTTGCCTATGCGACGTTCCGTTTCCTGTGCGTTTTTTGGAAAGTTCAGCATCTTTCTCCATTTGTGCGTGGAGTTTTCCTCAGGGGGTCATGGGATAGCCCAGTCGTTCTCAACCGCGGTCCTCAAGTACCCCCAACAGTTCATGTTTTCCAGGTCTCCTCACAGGATTGCAAGTGAAATAATTTGCTCCACCTCTGGGTCTTTTAAAATGTGTCAGTGAGTAATGAATACACCTGTGCACCAGCTAAGTGACCTGGAAAACATAAACTGTACTTGAGGACCGAGGTTGAGAACCCCTGGGATTGCCCATCATCTGGAAGACTTCCCGTGTGCGAGACCGGCTGGTTCTAGTCATTGTGGTGACCTGTTGTTTAGTTCACGCGCTCTCTTTTATCATTTTGGCGTGCCAGTAGCAGATGATAAGACAGGTGGCCCCCACTCTTGCTTATCATTTTTAGGAATTCAAATTGACAGAGTGCGGGGCTGTTGCTGTCTTCCGCAGGACAAAGTGGCTAAGTTGCGTGAGATAATTTCTCTGTCGCGATGCTTAAAATAACGCTTTGGCAGACCTAATTGCTTATGGGTCTCCTGAACTTTGTTTGTTGGGTCATCCCCACGGGCTGTTGCTGTCTTCCGCAGGACAAAGTGGCTAAGTTGCGCGAGATAATTTCTCTGTCGCGATGCTTAAAATAACGCTTTGGCAGACCTAATTGCTTATGGGTCTCCTGAACTTTGTTTGTTGGGTCATCCCCACGGGCAGATTGTTCGCTGAAAGTTAGAGAGAGCCACGGCGGGGATTTACAGATCCCATCATCTGATTCGGTTATCTTCTGAGATCAAACGGGAACTGGCCGTTTGGGCTTCCTTTCTCGAAGATTTTAATGGTGTTCGGATCTGGTTGGCCCGACCCTTCTCAAATATACAGTATGGGCCTGGGTTACACCAGCAGAGAACAGTAGAATATGTGCCTGGGTTACACCGGGAAAGAACAGTAGTATATGTGCCTGGGTTACACCTGGAGAGAACAGTAGTATATGTGCCTGGTTTACACCGGGAAAGAACAGTAGTATATGATCCTGGGTTACACCAGCAGAGAACAGTAGTATATGTGCCTGGGTTACACCGGGAAAGAACAGTAGTATATGTGCCTGGGTTACACCTGGAGAGAACAGTAGTATATGTGCCTGGTTTACACCGGGAAAGAACAGTAGTATATGATCCTGGGTTACACCTGGAGAGAACATTAGTATATGTGCCTGGGTTACACCACGAGAGAACAGTCGTACAGTATATGTGCCTGGATTACACCAGGAGAGAACAGTAGTATACAGTTGCAGCCATGCTAGTCATGGTTCCGTCTGTGACTAGGGCCGTGCCTGTATGCTCTGAGTGACTCCGTCTGGACGGGCGCGTGCGCCCGGACGGAGACACGCCCCATTCACTTGGGAAGCGGCTTTGTACACTCCCGGCGTTACTAGGCAGATGGATCGCCTAGTCACACCCGGAGTGCACGCCTGTGTGGGTGACACCAGGCGAGAACAGTGCAATTTGTGCCTAGGTGATACCAGGAGAGAACAGTGGTATATGTGCCTGGGTTACACCAGGAGAGAGCAGTAGTATATGTGCATTGGTTACACCAGGAGAGAACAGTAGTGTATGTGCCTGGGTTACACCAGGAGAGAGCAGTAGTATATGTGCCTGGGTTACACCAGGAGAAAACAGTAGTATATGTGCCTGTGTTACACCAGGAGAGAACAGTGGTATATGTGCATAGGTTACACCAGGAGATAACAGTAGTATATGTGCATGGGTTACACCAGGAGAGAACAGTAGTATATGTGCATGGGTTGCACCAGGAGAGAACAGTAGTATATGTGCCTGGGTTACACCAGGAGAGAACAGTAGTATATGTGCCTGGGTTACACCAGGAGAGAACAGTGGTATATGTGCAGAGGTTACACCAGGAGAGAACAGTGGTATATGTGCATGGGTTGCACCAGGAGAGAACAGTAGTATATGTGCATGGGTTACACCAGGAGAGAAAAGTAGTATATGTGCATGGGTTACACCAGGAGAGAGCAGTAGCATATGTACCTGGGTTACACCGGGAGGGAGCAGTAGTATATGTGCCTGAGTTACACCGGGAGAGAATAGTAGTATATGTGTCTGGGTTACTCTAGGAGAGAACAGTAGTATATGTGTCTGGGTTACTCTAGGAGAGAACAGTAGTATATGTGCATGGGTTACACCAGGAGAGAACAGTAGTATATGTGTCTGGGTTACTCTAGGAGAGAACAGTAGTATATGTGCCTGGGTTACACTAGGAGAGAGCAGTAGTATATGTGCCTGGGTTACACCGGGAGAGAACAGTAGTATATGTGCCTGGGTTACTCTAGGAGAGAACAGTAGTACATGTGTCTGACTTACTCTAGGAGACAACAGTAGTATATGTGCCTGGGTTACACCAGGAGAGAACAGTAGCATATGTGCCTGGGTTACACCAAGAGAGAACAGTAGTATATGTGTTTGGGTTACTCTAGGAGAGAACAGTAGTATATGCAGAGGTGTAGCGTGAAGCTATGGCACCCTGAGCAAGTATTCTACAGTGTACACCCGTACCATTTTGGCGGGGGCGATAGTAGTGACCCTTAGAGGTCTCAGCTTTTCTTAAACATTATTCAACATAGCCACCCTGCACACATTCCTCTCTTGCACACCCACATGCCTCTACAAGTTGATAGGTGCATAGTGTATTTGAGCAAGGAGGTTAGTCCACACGTTGACTGCAACAATAACACTCAATAAAGAGACAGCTTGCAGCATTTAACCATTTAACTACATGTTAACGAAGCCCCCCTCTTGCACACTCACATGTCCCCCCTTCTGAACATCAACATGCCCCCTTCTGCACACTAATATACCCCCCTTCTGCACACCAAAATATCTGCCTCCTGCATACCTACATACATACCCCCTTCTGCACAATAATGTATTTTCCTGCACACCAACATGCCCCCTACTGCACAATAGCATACCCTCCTCCATACCAAATTAGTCCCCACATTGCTGTTTTTGCTTCTCTGATTTTCCTGGCGTGCTCTCAGCTAGTAGAAAGAACCTCCGCCTGATCCAGCCACGCTGCACCTCCTAGTATGTTTCTGGGTTACAACAGGAAATTTGACTGCACAGTGATAGAAGAAAATGATAAACTTACAGTACACAATTCATATTAATATAGTACATGACTGGACAGCATTGTACATGACTAATAAAGTCACATTCAGCATACAAAAGGAAGGTGGAACAATAATCACATACAAAATAAAATATTTTATTATGTTTAAATCAGTACACTACACACAAGTCCCTCCCCATCTTGTCTGATGTTTTCGGTGGTTTCTTCATTGGCTATTGACGGCGGGAAAGAATGGCAGGCTACCTGTTTTTGGTGCGGATCTCGGTTGGAGTTTGATTGGTTGTTAGCTTTTCGGTGCGCTCACCTTCATTGACTGTTCCTATCTTCTGGATCACCTTACTGGGGCAGCGTCATCATCCTTCTGGGTGGGTAGTTAAGGTAGAAGGTTTTGAGTGGACACCTTTTGTGGTTTTAGCTGGTTGGGTTATTGTTTTGTTAGAGTGGTGTTAGTGTTTTGTTAGAGTGGTGTTATTGTTTTGTTAGAGTGGTGTTAGTGTTTTGTTACAGTGGTGTTAGTGTTTTGTTAGAGTGGTGTTAGTGTTTTGTTAGAGTGGTGTTATTGTTTTGTTAGAGTGGTGTTAGTGTTTTGTTACAGTGGTGTTAGTGTTTTGTTAGAGTGGTGTTAGTGTTTTGTTAGAGTGGTGTTATTGTTTTGTTAGAGTGGTGTTAGTGTTTTGTTACAGTGGTGTTAGTGTTTTGTTAGAGTGGTGTTAGTGTTTTGTTAGAGTGGTGTTAGTGTTTTATTAGAGTGGTGTTAGTATTTTGTTAGAGTGGTGTTAGTGTTTTGATCGGATTTTAGCCGTTCTTTTCATTGCCAAAATACTTTCATTTTACTTCTTGCAGTAATTAAAAGTTCATAGCTGATTTCTATAAAATAGTTATCATTTTATACCAAATTCGTGTCTCTGTGGGGTATATTTACTAAGGTCCCGATTTTGACCGAGATGCCGTTTTTTCTTCAAAGTGTCATCTCGGTAATTTACTAAGCCAAAAACACGGCAGTGATGAGGCCATTCGTATTTTTTTGGAAGTTCATGTGTAAAATTACGAATGAATACACCATCGGTTAAAGGGGGTAATTCCAAGTTGATCGCAGCAGGAAATTTTTTAGCAGTTGGGCAAAACCATGTGCACTGCAGGGGAGGCAGATATAACATGTGCAGAGAGAGATAGATTTGGGTGGGTTATTTTATTTCTGTGCAGGATAAATACTGGCTGCTTTATTTTTACACTGCAAATTAGATTGCAGATTGAACACACCACACCCAAATCTAACTCTCTCTGCACATGTTATTTCTGCCTCCCCTGCAGTGTACATGGTTTTGCCCAACTCCTAAAAAAATTCCTGCTGCGATCAACTTAGAATTACCCCCAAAACGCGGCTGTTTAGGTATGATTCACGGTCATTTACTAACCATTCGTATTTGTAATGTCTACCGTGATAATGCATTTGCGGTCGTGAAAAAATACAATTCGTACAAAAGTCCTAAAAAAAAGTAGACCTGCTTTTGAGAAGCGTGTTTACATGTGTATTCAATTATTCATTAGTCACACCTGAATGTTTGGCCCTATAAAAGGCTCCCAGGCACATTTTGAATATCTCTCACTCTGAAATGGCGGCTGTTGTGTGTGTTTCAGATTTTTTGGTTGTTGGGGGATAACTGAGAGTGCTCCATGACTCTTCAATAAATCAGGGCCAGGTAAGTGAACATGGTCAGCAGGTTGAACAGGTGCCGCGGAGGCTGCGCCAGCCTCGTTTTTTTAGGGGACGTTTAAACTTAAACGCATTGTCTGATGATAGGGTCATACAGATGTTTAGGCTAAATCGAAACAACATTTTCCGTCTGTATGACCTTGTCAAACTGGGACTAGACCCTGAGACAGCACGCTCTCGCTCTGTCTCAGGCCTGCACAAACTCCTGGCTGTGTTGCACTTTATGGCTACTGGGAGCTTCCAGGCTGTGACAGGCGACGTCATTGGTATCTCCCAGCCCACCTTTTCAAAATATTTGAATCAGGTGAGTTCAAATATACATACACGTCTATGTCTAAGTGTTGCTTCTGTTAGGTCTTAGAACACAGTATTGTATTGAATACAGATCATGACACTCACCTTATATTTATTAATGTCCACTCAGGTTTTGGATGTCTTGGACCCCCATATAAATGCCTCTATCTGCTTCCCTACCCAGGAGTCGCAGTGGCATGCAGTCAGGGTAGCTTTCTACGAGCTTGCTGGCATGCCCAATGTGCTGGAGGCCATAGATTGCACACACGTTGAGCTGAGACCACCTAGGGGCCGTCAATATATTTATACTAATCGACATATGGACAAATCCACTAATGTCCAGGTGGTTTGTGATGCAAATCTAAAAATTATGAGTGTGGTTGCAGGTTACCCTGGCGGCTGCCATGACTCCTTCATCCTCAGTCAGTCATCTCTCTTCGATAAATTTGAGGACGGACAAATGCCTGATGGCTGGCTGCTGGGTATGTTCCAAGTGTGTTGTGTGTATGTGTGTTAACTTCAAACTCCTTTTTTTTTTAGGGTAATTATTCATCATACACATGTACTAATGTTGCCTATATCTGTTTTTCAGGTGATGGTGGTTATGGCTGCTACTCTTGGCTACTTACTCCATTGTCCCAACCTGATTCTCCTGCTGAACACAGTTACAATCATGCACATAAGTCTACGCGGAACGTGATAGAAAGATGTTTTGGAGTGCTGAAATCTAGGTTTCGGTGTCTGGATAAATCTGCTGGGCTTTTGTTGTATAGTCCCTCTAAGGTGACTAGGATTGTGTTCTGCTGCTGTTTTCTCCATAATCTGTGTTTGCAACAACATCTGCCACGTGATGATGAAGAAAACAGTCAGCAAGCAGAGGAGTTAGAAACATCTGGTGACAGTGTGAGTACAGATGTAGGGAGGCAGGTAAGGCAAGAAGTTATTCAGCGATATTTTACCCGTAAGTATTATTTTGTTTTAAATCACCTTGCCTAACCACTTTTATTACATGTATTGTAGGGGGTGAATGTTTGTTTTGTTCGTTAGTGTTTGTTCTTTATACTGGTGTGTATGTTTATTTTTATTTTAATTAAAAAAACATTGACAATCATTACCCCATTAAACCATACACACATAGCGTGTTTTACAATGATTGACACGGACACAGGTTTTTTTTTGGGAATACAATAGCAAAACATTTATTGTGTTGCACAAATTTCCTGTCTTAATCATTTTTTTTTGGTGTGTGTGCTTGGTGCAGAAGTTTGTCCTGGGTCGCTGGCCCGTGTTCTGCTTGAGTGTCGAACAGGGGAGGTAACTGGGGTCTGGCTAGGGGTAGTCGTTCCGGAGCTGGAGCTGACTTGTTGTGCTGCCAGCACAGTAATGCTTTGGCTAAGGTTGTGAATACTGGCATTCAGCTGATTATTGGTGGCAGTGTGGCTGGCAACAATTCTGGACAAAGTTTCAGTCACTACTTGGTTGTGCTGGATGACTTGTATTAGGGCTTGTTGCTGCCGCTGTTGCTCATCGATTACTCGAGATAAATTTGCCAGCATTTGCATGTTGTCCGCCCTGATTTGCTCCATTGAAGTAGCTATTTTGCCTACCTGAACAATCAGTCTGCCCGAGTTCCTACTAATGCGAGGTAGATGATGCGGCAGACTGGCAAGGTGTTGTGTGTGTGTGTTCAGGTAGGCAGTGTTTTGGACCTGTTGTGTGGCCCAACTGCTCCAAAAGTCTGCGGACATTTGTTGCTGTGGTGGAGTTGGGATCAATTGGGGGCTTACGGAGGCTTGGGGCATATCCTGCTGCTGGGTTGGCTGGGTAGGAGCAACGGGCTGCAGGTGCAGTGTAAAGGTAGCCTGTTGGTCAGGTTCCTGCTGGTCGTCCTCGCCCATGATGGTTGGTTCTGTATGGGGGTCACAACAGCCACTGTTTATTTTCAAATATATTTCTTTGCTTGTCCTAAACATGGCATACTTAATAATACTCATGAAAATGTTACAGATTGTGTGTTGTCAAAAAAACTTGGAATATTGCCTTAAAAAACACATATGTGCCTTCACAGGCGTGCGCAGACACTGACTGGCGGGTTCCGCACCAAACTTCCCCCCCTACACAACATTATAGTGTTCTCTATCCTCCCCTGTCCTGGATATAGACTGCTCACCTGGACGACCCAGAGGAGCGGACCAGGTAAGCAGTCTACATCCAGGACAGGGGAGGTGTGAGAACACTATAATGCAGTGGAGGGGGGGGGAGGGTGGAAGTCCTGTGCGAAACCCGCAATTCAGTTTCTGTGCACGCCTGTGTGTGCCTTCTAATTTACACAACACAATTTTATTTAATTTGTTTTGTTCAGAGACTCTAAGCCATAATGATATGTGAAACACGAAGATATGTCCCCATTTAACATTAATGCATGTAAAAATTGTGTATGGCCCTTCCTTTAGATAAACACAAACAAGGCAGTAAATGTGGTTTCTAACAAACTCATTCATTTGTAAAGGCAGTCATTTTTTTCATTAAAAAAAAAAATAATTAAATTTTATTTGTGTATTTTTCACAAAACATGCAAATGTGTTAAGTTGGACTATGTTTATAACTGGTGATGTGGGCCCTGTTAAACATTTGTCTTAAACAATGTTTTTTATTTAATTTTTTTTACAAAATTTTATTACAAAAACAAAATGGATGCTAGGGCCAACATGACATCTGAAAATGGGTGCTGTAATTTTGGCAAAAAAACACACGTGCTTGGTAATTGACATTATGGCCATGACTAATAATGTGCACAAATATAATTGTCTTGACAATACACAAACAGTGGTGCAGCTGAATTAACCATGAGAAGACCTAAGGATTTGAACAGACAATGATATGTGCAAGGTGATAAAGGCACAAGGCAAACAGATTATTTTTTACATTTATAAACAAAAACAAAAAATTTTCAGCATATAACACCTTGAACATATCAGTGCTTAGTAAAATTAATATGACTTAGCCATGTTCATTCATAGTCCACACCGTGTCAAACTTTTATTAATTTTTTCATAACATTTTTTACTCACCAGACAGCTGAGGTGATCGTGGCTCATCACTTTGAGGACTTGCCAAAATGTCCAGAGGTGGCTGGGGCAGGGCCGTCTTAACGGCAGTGTAGGCCCCTGGGCACAGCAATGCATTGGGCCCCCTACCCATCCTCCAGCGGTAGGGGTGGGGGGTGCTATCAGTGGCAGCTTTGCTGTCCCGTGGGTGGTAGGGGGTGTTCTATCTTCCGCTCAGCATGTAGGACCTGGAGCAGTAATTTCTGCTAATTGCTCCTTTACTGCACAGATGGGGCGGGAGGGAGAACACTAAACTGTAGAAGGGGGCATTGGGCTGAATGAAGGGGCCCCGGTACATGACTTCCAGGGTGGTAGGGGGTGTTTAATACACAGGGGAGGGATGGATAGTGGAGTGGGCTTAATATTCATCATTTTCTGGTGGGAGGGCAGCTTGCTTGACTGCAGATATCTCAAGTTCCTGAGAATATATTTCTTTGTTTTAAATGGGATAAAAAACTAGAGATTCCCACCTTTCAGAAGGTTTTGGGGACTTGGGGATCAGAGTTCAGGAGCCAGAGCAATCCTCCAATGAATATATAAAACTGTATACTAGGCGTGTGGAGCTGGAGCAGGGACCAGCTGCTGGAAGGCTGATATCTCTGGTTCTGGGCACAGTAGAGACAAGCTGCCAGCGTCCAGCAAAAGGGGAGAGTCCCAGCTTTTGGATTATACCCTCAGAAAAACTCTAAGTCAGACAGAACCTGAGATATATGGCTGGGAAGAGCAATTAACAGGCTCGGATGGGGACCACTGCTTTCACGTTGGATATCTCCGGTTCCCCAAGGCCGATTTTAAAAAATCTGGTACCCCTGGAAAGAGGAGACCCTCAGCCATCAGCCTAGGGCCCTTATACTCCTGGGGCCCTTGGGCAAGAGCCCATTGAGCCCATACGGAAAGACGGCCCTGGGCTGGGGCAACACTGCGGAGATGCGCCGCCTGGGTGGTGAAGATGGAGCCGCAGACTCAGACTCCACACGACGTGACTTACTGGGCCTCGTAGGCAAACTCACAGAGCCCTGTGATGGCCGCCTTAGAGGAGGGCGGCTTGCAGAAGAAGAACCTATGTGAAAAGAAAAACATTATTTTTTTTTGCTTCTATGTGTTAGCCGAATATGTGAATACAGTGAATTCTTACCTGCATTCCCACCATCATCATCAGTTGGCTGTGGCCTGTCTGTGGTTCTTCTCTGGCGTACTGTTGATACATTTGAAAAAACATTATGACCATACTTTAAATACTCCTTGTTATCTGAACTTCCTTATTGTGATGTAAACATCTGGAACCTAATGTTAAGTAAAATATTTTTTGTTTAAGCTATTCTGGATTCATTAATTGGGTGTGTATTTTTAAAATAAGATGGTGTTGCACTAAATAATCCTTATCCAAAGGTTAATTCTGCACAATATTTTTAGTAAAAATTAAAACAACAAATTGACACAAACAGCATCAAAAAAAACAAAACAAAAAAAAACACATCAATAACCAAAAAAAATCAATATTTAAAAAAAGTACTTTAAAAAAAATTAGGGACAAGCAAGATCTCTGATTATGTATTAGAACTACACATACCAGCATGCACTGCAACAGATGTACCATTCACTAACAACAAAACTCAGGCAATGCATGATGGGACTTGTAGTTTGGAAACACCTTTACAGCTACAGGTTGCACAGGCCTGCACTACATCACCAACACAATGGCCCTCATTCCGAGTCGTTCGCTCGGTAATTTTCTTCGCATCGCAGCGTTTTTCTGCTTAGTACGCATGCGCAATGTTCGCACTGCGACTGCGCCAAGTAATTTTGCTATGAAGATAGTTTTTTTACTCACGGCTTTTTCTTCGCTCCGGCGATCGTAGTGTGATTGACAGGAAATGGGTGTTACTGGGCGGAAACACGGCGTTTTATGGGCGTGTGGATAAAAACGCTACCGTTTCCGGAAAAAACGCGGGAGTGGCTGGAGAAACGGAGGAGTGTCTGGGCGAACGCTGGGTGTGTTTATGACGTCAAACCAGGAACGACAAGCAGTGAACTGATCGCAGATGCCGAGTAAGTCTAAAGCTACTCAGAAACTGCTAAGTAGTTTGTAATCGCAATATTGCGAATACATCGTTCGCAATTTTAAGAAGCTAAGATTCACTCCCAGTAGACGGCGGCTTAGCGTGTGTAACTCTGCTAAAATCGCCTTGCGAGCGAACAACTCGGAATGAGGGCCAATGATTCTAATTTTAAAAACACAGTAACAATTAGCAGCATAAATATATTTCAAAATGCAATATCACAAAATAATTTAAAACAAACTCACCATCCTGCCTTGGCCGGTCCGAATCCCTGACATGAGTCGCAGCAACCACTTCGGAAGGAATAAGGGACCGCACAGGCTCCTCCCAATCACGATAAGTAGCACGGAAGGGGTGTCCACCCCCGGTTTGGCGGGCTGATTTGGCCTCCGTGGCCATCTTGGCCTTGACACGGCGCTTGATGTCATAAAAGCGCTTCCGGCACGTGTCTTCAGTCCGCCTCACCACACCCTCACTATTCACTGCCGCTATAACTTTACCCCACAGGACAGACTTCCTACGTGAGGACACCTTGGCAGCATCCTGCCCAAACAATTAGCGATGATGCCTCATCAGCTCCCGCACCAAAGCCATGTTTTCAGTAGAGATGAGCGGGTTCGGTTCCTCTGAATCCGAACCCGCCCGAACTTCATGTTTTTTTACACGGGTCCGAGCGACTCGGATCTTCCCGCCTTGCTCGGTTAACCCGAGCGCGCCCGAACGTCATCATGACGCTGTCGGATTCTCGCGAGGCTCGGATTCTATCGCGAGACTCGGATTCTATATAAGGAGCCGCGCGTCGCCGCCATTTTACACGTGCATTGAGATTGATAGTGAGAGGACGTGGCTGGCGTCCTCTCCGTTTAGAGAAGAAATAGATACTTAGGAGAGTGAGAGTGAGACAGTGACACTTCATTTACTGGAGCTTAGGAGGAGTACTCAGACAGAGAGTGCAGAATTTTGCTGATAGTATTAGTTAGTTATACTAGTGACAGAGTGAGACAGTGACACTTCATTTACTGGAGGAGGAGTACTCAGACAGAGAGTGCAGAATTTTGCTGATAGTATTAGTTAGTTATACTAGTGACTGACCAGTGACCACCATTGCAGTTTTATATTATTTAATATAATCCGTTCTCTGCCTGAAAAAACGATACACAGTGACTCAGTCACATACCATATCTGTGCTCAGCCCAGTGTGCTGCTGCATCATCTATGTATAATATCTGACTGTGCTCACACAGCTTAATTGTGGGGGAGACTAGGGAGCAGTTAGGTTATAGCAGGAGCTAGGAGTACATATTAAAATTAAACAGTGCACACTTTTTTTCTGCAGGAGTGCCACTGCCAGTGTGACTGACCAGTGACCTGACCACCAGTATATAGTATACTATATTGTATTGTGAATGTCTGCCTGTAAAAGTTAAACACACGTAGTGTGACTTGTGTGGTGTTTTTTTATTCTATAAAATAAAAAACTCATTCTGCTGACAGACAGTGTCCAGCAGGTCCGTCATTATATAATATATACCTGTCCGGCTGCAGTAGTGATATATATATATTTTTTATATCATTATTTATCATCCAGTCGCAGCAGACACAGTACGGTAGTTCACGGCTGTAGCTACCTCTGTGTCGGCACTCGGCAGTCCATCCATAATTGTATACCACCTACCCGTGGTTTTTTTTTTCTTTCTTCTTTATACATACTACATCTCATTATCATCCAGTCTATATTAGCAGCAGACACAGTACAGTACGGTAGTCCACGGCTGTAGCTACCTCTGTGTCGGCACTCGGCAGTCCGTCCATAATTGTATACCACCTACCCGTGGTTTTTTTTTTCTTTCTTCTTTATACATACTACATCTCATTATCAACCAGTCTATATTAGCAGCAGACACAGTACGGTAGTCCACGGCTGTAGCTACCTCTGTGTCGGCACTCGGCAGTCCATCCATAATTGTATACCACCTACCCGTGGTTTTTTTTTCTTTCTTCTTTATACATACTACATCTCATTATCATCCAGTCTATATTAGCAGCAGACACAGTACAGTACGGTAGTCCACGGCTGTAGCTACCTCTGTGTCGGCACTCGGCAGTCCATCCATAATTGTATACCACCTACCCGTGGTTTTTTTTTTCTTTCTTCTTTATACATACTACATCTCATTATCATCCAGTCTATATTAGCAGCAGACACAGTACAGTACGGTAGTCCATGGCTGTAGCTACCTCTGTGTCGGCACTCGGCAGTCCGTCCATAATTGTATACCACCTACCCGTGGTTTTTTTTTCTTTCTTCTTTATACATACTACATCTCATTATCAACCAGTCTATATTAGCAGCAGACACAGTACGGTAGTCCACGGCTGTAGCTACCTCTGTGTCGGCACTCGGCAGTCCATCCATAATTGTATGCCACCTACCCGTGGTTTTTTTTTCTTTCTTCTTTATACATACTACATCTCATTATCATCCAGTCTATATTAGCAGCAGACACAGTACAGTACGGTAGTCCACGGCTGTAGCTACCTCTGTGTCGGCACTCGGCAGTCCATCCATAATTGTATACCACCTACCCGTGGTTTTTTTTTCTTTCTTCTTTATACATACATACTACATCTCTTTATCAACCAGTCTATATTAGCAGCAGACACAGTACGGTAGTCCACGGCTGTAGCTACCTCTGTGTCGGCACTCGGCAGTCCATCCATAATTGTATACCACCTACCCGTGGTTTTTTTTCTTTCTTCTTTATACATACTACATCTCATTATCATCCAGTCTATATTAGCAGCAGACACAGTACAGTACGGTAGTCCACGGCTGTAGCTACCTCTGTGTCGGCACTCGGCAGTCCATCCATAATTGTATACCACCTACCCGTGGTTTTTTTTTCTTTCTTCTTTATACATACATACTACATCTCTTTATCAACCAGTCTATATTAGCAGCAGACACAGTACGGTAGTCCACGGCTGTAGCTACCTCTGTGTCGGCACTCGGCAGTCCATCCATAATTGTATACCACCTACCCGTGGTTTTTTTTTCTTTCTTCTTTATACATACATACTACATCTCTTTATCAACCAGTCTATATTAGCAGCAGACACAGTACGGTAGTCCACGGCTGTGGCTACCTCTGTGTCGGCACTCGGCAGTCCATCCATAATTGTATACCACCTACCCGTGGTTTTTTTTTCTTTCTTCTTTATACATACATACTACATCTCATTATCATCCAGTCTATATTAGCAGCAGACACAGTACAGTACAATAGTCCACGGCTGTAGCTACCTCTGTGTCGGCACTCGGCAGTCCATCCATAATTGTATACTAGTATCCATCCATCTCCATTGTTTACCTGAGGTGCCTTTTAGTTGTGCCTATTAAAATATGGAGAACAAAAATGTTGAGGTTCCAAAATTAGGGAAAGATCAAGATCCACTTCCACCTCGTGCTGAAGCTGCTGCCACTAGTCATGGCCGAGATGATGAAATGCCAGCAACGTCGTCTGCCAAGGCCGATGCCCAATGGCATAGTACAGAGCATGTCAAATCCAAAACACCAAATATCAGTAAAAAAAGGACTCCAAAACCTAAAATAAAATTGTCGGAGGAGAAGCGTAAACTTGCCAATATGCCATTTACCACACGGAGTGGCAAGGAACGGCTGAGGCCCTGGCCTATGTTCATGGCTAGTGGTTCAGCTTCACATGAGGATGGAGGCACTCAGCCTCTCGCTAGAAAAATGAAAAGACTCAAGCTGGCAAAAGCAGTAGCACCGCAAAGAACTGTGCGTTCTTCGAAATCCCAAATCCACAAGGAGAGTCCAATTGTGTCGGTTGCGATGCCTGACCTTCCCAACACTGGACGTGAAGAGCATGCGCCTTCCACCATTTGCACGCCCCCTGCAAGTGCTGGAAGGAGCACCCGCAGTCCAGTTCCTGATAGTCAGATTGAAGATGTCAGTGTTGAAGTACACCAGGATGAGGAGGATATGGGTGTTGCTGGCGCTGGGGAGGAAATTGACCAGGAGGATTCTGATGGTGAGGTGGTTTGTTTAAGTCAGGCACCCGGGGAGACACCTGTTGTCCGTGGGAGGAATATGGCCGTTGACATGCCTGGTGAAAATACCAAAAAAATCAGCTCTTCGGTGTGGAAGTATTTCACCAGAAATGCGGACAACATTTGTCAAGCCGTGTGTTCCCTTTGTCAAGCTGTAATAAGTAGGGGTAAGGACGTTAACCACCTCGGAACATCCTCCCTTATACGTCACCTGCAGCGCATTCATAATAAGTCAGTGACAAGTTCAAAAACTTTGGCCGACAGCGGAAGCAGTCCACTGACCAGTAAATCCCTTCCTCTTGTAACCAAGCTCACGCAAACCACCCCACCAACTTCCTCAGTGTCAATTTCCTCCTTCCCCAGGAATGCCAATAGTCCTGCAGGCCATGTCACTGGCAATTCTGACGAGTCCTCTCCTGCCTGGGATTCCTCCGATGCATCCTTGCGTGTAACGCCTACTGCTGCTGGCGCTGCTGTTGTTGCTGCTGGGAGTCGATGGTCATCCCAGAGGGGAAGTCGTAAGCCCACTTGTACTACTTCCAGTAAGCAATTGACTGTCCAACAGTCCTTTGCGAGGAAGATGAAATATCACAGCAGTCATCCTGCTGCAAAGCGGATAACTGAGGCCTTGACAACTATGTTGGTGTTAGACGTGCGTCCGGTATCCGCCGTTAGTTCACAGGGAACTAGACAATTTATTGAGGCAGTGTGCCCCCGTTACCAAATACCATCTAGGTTCCACTTCTCTAGGCAGGCGATACCGAGAATGTACACGGACGTCAGAAAAAGACTCACCAGTGTCCTAAAAAATGCAGTTGTACCCAATGTCCACTTAACCACGGACATGTGGACAAGTGGAGCAGGGCAGGGTCAGGACTATATGACTGTGACAGCCCACTGGGTAGATGTATGGACTCCCGCCGCAAGAACAGCAGCGGCGGCACCAGTAGCAGCATCTCGCAAACGCCAACTCTTTCCTAGGCAGGCTACGCTTTGTATCACCGCTTTCCAGAATACGCACACAGCTGAAAACCTCTTACGGCAACTGAGGAAGATCATCGCAGAATGGCTTACCCCAATTGGACTCTCCTGTGGATTTGTGGCATCGGACAACGCCAGCAATATTGTGTGTGCATTAAATATGGGCAAATTCCAGCACGTCCCATGTTTTGCACATACCTTGAATTTGGTGGTGCAGAATTTTTTAAAAAACGACAGGGGCGTGCAAGAGATGCTGCCGGTGGCCAGAAGAATTGCGGGACACTTTCGGCGTACAGGCACCACGTACAGAAGACTGGAGCACCACCAAAAACTACTGAACCTGCCCTGCCATCATCTGAAGCAAGAAGTGGTAACGAGGTGGAATTCAACCCTCTATATGCTTCAGAGGTTAGAGGAGCAGCAAAAGGCCATTCAAGCCTATACAATTGAGCACGATATAGGAGGTGGAATGCACCTGTCTCAAGTGCAGTGGAGAATGATTTCAACGTTGTGCAAGGTTCTGATGCCCTTTGAACTTGCCACACGTAAAGTCAGTTCAGACACTGCCAGCCTGAGTCAGGTCATTCCCCTCATCAGGCTTTTGCAGAAGAAGCTGGAGACATTGAAGGAGGAGCTAACACGGAGCGATTCCGCTAGGCATGTGGGACTTGTGGATGGAGCCCTTAATTCGCTTAACAAGGATTCACGGGTGGTCAATCTGTTGAAATCAGAGCACTACATTTTGGCCACCGTGCTCGATCCTAGATTTAAAACCTACCTTGGATCTCTCTTTCCGGCAGACACAAGTCTGCTGGGGTTGAAAGACCTGCTGGTGAGAAAATTGTCAAGTCAAGCGGAACGCGACCTGTCAACATCTCCTCCTTCACATTCTCCCGCAACTGGGGGTGCGAGGAAAAGGCTCAGAATTCCGAGCCCACCCGCTGGCGGTGATGCAGGGCAGTCTGGAGCGACTGCTGATGCTGACATCTGGTCCGGACTGAAGGACCTGACAACGATTACGGACATGTCGTCTACTGTCACTGCATATGATTCTCTCAACATTGAAAGAATGGTGGAGGATTATATGAGTGACCGCATCCAAGTAGGCACGTCACACAGTCCGTACTTATACTGGCAGGAAAAAGAGGCAATTTGGAGGCCCTTGCACAAACTGGCTTTATTCTACCTAAGTTGCCCTCCCACAAGTGTGTACTCCGAAAGAGTGTTTAGTGCCGCCGCTCACCTTGTCAGCAATCGGCGTACGAGGTTACATCCAGAAAATGTGGAGAAGATGATGTTCATTAAAATGAATTATAATCAATTCCTCCGCGGAGACATTGACCAGCAGCAATTGCCTCCACAAAGTACACAGGGAGCTGAGATGGTGGATTCCAGTGGGGACGAATTGATAATCTGTGAGGAGGGGGATGTACACGGTGATATATCGGAGGATGATGATGAGGTGGACATCTTGCCTCTGTAGAGCCAGTTTGTGCAAGGAGAGATTAATTGCTTCTTTTTTGGGGGGGGTCCAAACCAACCCGTCATATCAGTCACAGTCGTGTGGCAGACCCTGTCTCTGAAATGATGGGTTGGTTAAAGTGTGCATGTCCTGTTTATACAACATAAGGGTGGGTGGGAGGGCCCAAGGACAATTCCATCTTGCACCTCTTTTTTCTTTAATTTTTCTTTGCGTCATGTGCTGTTTGGGGAGTAGTTTTTTGGAAGGGCCATCCTGCGTGACACTGCAGTGCCACTCCTAGATGGGCCCGGTGTTTGTGTCGGCCACTAGGGTCGCTTATCTTACTCACACAGTCAGCTACCTCATTGCGCCTCTTTTTTTCTTTGCGTCATGTGCTGTTTGGGGAGGGTTTTTTGGAAGGGCCATCCTGCGTGACACTGCAGTGCCACTCCTAGATGGGCCCGGTGTTTGTGTCGGCCACTAGGGTCGCTTATCTTACTCACACAGTCAGCTACCTCATTGCGCCTCTTTTTTTCTTTGCGTCATGTGCTGTTTGGGGAGGGTTTTTTGGAAGGGACATCCTGCGTGACACTGCAGTGCCACTCCTAGATGGGCCCGGTGTTTGTGTCGGCCACTAGGGTCGCTTATCTTACTCACACAGTCAGCTACCTCATTGCGCCTCTTTTTTCTTTGCGTCATGTGCTGTTTGGGGAGGGTTTTTTGGAAGGGACATCCTGCGTGACACTGCAGTGCCACTCCTAGATGGGCCCGGTGTTTGTGTCGGCCACTAGGGTCGCTTATCTTACTCACACAGTCAGCTACCTCATTGCGCCTCTTTTTTTCTTTGCGTCATGTGCTGTTTGGGGAGGGTTTTTTGGAAGGGCTATCCTGCGTGACACTGCAGTGCCACTCCTAGATGGGCCCGGTGTTTGTGTCGGCCACTAGGGTCGCTTATCTTACTCACACAGTCAGCTACCTCATTGCGCCTCTTTTTTTCTTTGCGTCATGTGCTGTTTGGGGAGGGTTTTTTGGAAGGGACATCCTGCGTGACACTGCAGTGCCACTCCTAGATGGGCCCGGTGTTTGTGTCGGCCACTAGGGTCGCTTATCTTACTCACACAGTCAGCTACCTCATTGCGCCTCTTTTTTTCTTTGCGTCATGTGCTGTTTGGGGAGGGTTTTTTGGAAGGGACATCCTGCGTGACACTGCAGTGCCACTCCTAGATGGGCCCGGTGTTTGTGTCGGCCACTAGGGTCGCTAATCTTACTCACACAGTCAGCTACCTCATTGCGCCTCTTTTTTTCTTTGCGTCATGTGCTGTTTGGGGAGGGTTTTTTGGAAGGGCCAACCTGCGTGACACTGCAGTGCCACTCCTAGATGGGCCCGGTGTTTGTGTCGGCCACTAGGGGCGCTTATCTTACTCACACAGTCAGCTACCTCATTGCGCCTCTTTTTTTCTTTGCGTCATGTGCTGTTTGGGGAGGGTTTTTTGGAAGGGACATCCTGCGTGACACTGCAGTGCCACTCCTAGATGGGCCCGGTGTTTGTGTCGGCCACTAGGGTCGCTTATCTTACTCACACAGTCAGCTACCTCATTGCGCCTCTTTTTTTCTTTGCGTCATGTGCTGTTTGGGGAGGGTTTTTTGGAAGGGCCATCCTGCGTGACACTGCAGTGCCACTCCTAGATGGGCCCGGTGTTTGTGTCGGCCACTAGGGTCGCTTATCTTACTCACACAGTCAGCTACCTCATTGCGCCTCTTTTTTTCTTTGCGTCATGTGCTGTTTGGGGAGGGTTTTTTGGAAGGGACATCCTGCGTGACACTGCAGTGCCACTCCTAGATGGGCCCGGTGTTTGTGTCGGCCACTAGGGTCGCTTATCTTACTCACACAGTCAGCTACCTCATTGCGCCTCTTTTTTTCTTTGCGTCATGTGCTGTTTGGGGAGGGTTTTTTGGAAGGGCCATTCTGCGTGACACTGCAGTGCCACTCCTAGATGGGCCCGGTGTTTGTGTCGGCCACTAGGGTCGCTTATCTTACTCACACAGTCAGCTACCTCATTGCGCCTCTTTTTTTCATTGCGTCATGTGCTGTTTGGGGAGGGTTTTTTGGAAGGGACATCCTGCGTGACACTGCAGTGCCACTCCTAGATGGGCCCGGTGTTTGTGTCGGCCACTAGGGTCGCTTATCTTACTCACACAGTCAGCTACCTCATTGCGCCTCTTTTTTTCTTTGCGTCATGTACTGTTTGGGGAGGGTTTTTTGGAAGGGCCATCCTGCGTGACACTGCAGTGCCACTCCTAGTTGGGCCCGGTGTTTGTGTCGGCCACTAGGGTCGCTTATCTTACTCACACAGTCAGCTACCTCATTGCGCCTCTTTTTTTCTTTGCGTCATGTGCTGTTTGGGGAGGGTTTTTTGGAAGGGACATCCTGCGTGACACTGCAGTGCCACTCCTAGATGGGCCCGGTGTTTGTGTCGGCCACTAGGGTCGCTTATCTTACTCACACAGTCAGCTACCTCATTGCGCCTCTTTTTTTCTTTGCGTCATGTGCTGTTTGGGGAGGGTTTTTTGGAAGGGACATCCTGCGTGACACTGCAGTGCCACTCCTAGATGGGCCCGGTGTTTGTGTCGGCCACTAGGGTCGCTTATCTTACTCACACAGTCAGCTACCTCATTGCGCCTCTTTTTTTCTTTGCGTCATGTGCTGTTTGGGGAGGGTTTTTTGGAAGGGACATCCTGCGTGACACTGCAGTGCCACTCCTAGATGGGCCCGGTGTTTGTGTCGGCCACTAGGGTCGCTTATCTTACTCACACAGCGACCTCGGTGCAAATTTTAGGACTAAAAATAATATTGTGAGGTGTGAGGTATTCAGAATAGACTGAAAATGAGTGTAAATTATGGTTTTTGAGGTTAATAATACTTTGGGATCAAAATGACCCCCAAATTCTATGATTTAAGCTGTTTTTTAGGGTTTTTTGAAAAAAACACCCGAATCCAAAACACACCCGAATCCGACAAAAAAAATTCGGTGAGGTTTTGCCAAAACGCGGTCGAACCCAAAACACGGCCGCGGAACCGAACCCAAAACCAAAACACAAAACCCGAAAAATTTCCGGCGCTCATCTCTAGTTTTCAGCATAGCTGAACTTAACATTGCGCCCAGTCTTGGTAGTGGTGCGTGTCTGCGGAGCCACAGCACCATCACTATCACTGGATAACGCAGCAACAGGCACCCCCTCCTCCTCCTCACTAACCTCCTCCCTCTCACTCACCTCCTCCCTCTCACTCACCTCCTCCACCTCACTCACCTCCTCCCTCTCACTAACCTCCTCCACCACACTGACCTCTGACTGAGACATAATCCCTACAAACTACAAGAAACACAGAGAAAAAAAAACAGAAAACACACTCTTCCACTACCACTACACACCACACAACCAACACACACACACACTCACTCACAAACAATGACAATAGACTTTTAAAAAAAAACAAGGACAAAAAAGTAGACAAACTTTGAAAAAACAACACAACAAGTAAGACAATACTACTTACACACACAGTACAGCACTCAACAATCGATAAACTCCGCAACAAATCCACCAACAACTCCACCAAACTCACCAACTCCTAATACACCTTCCTCTCTCCTCTAGTCTCCACTAGCTATACCCACGAGGTGCGGACGGTTTGGGGCGTTTTTATAGTAATGTGCACAGACACTCCTCCATCACGAATACAACCAATCACGGACGAGTGACAAAATCGAAACTTAGAAAAAAAAACGCGGCCGGGAACGGACAAACACTGCCGGAACAGACATGTGATGCAGTCGTAATAAAAACCGAAAAACACGGCCGAAAAACAAAACCGGCCGCATTCTTACAAAAAAAACACGAATGACATCGACATCGGACAACACGAAAAATACAAATACGACAGCTTAGTAAATTAGGCGTAACCAATTCAAAAAGTTTCACAAACACACTTTCGATGTCATTCGTGATGATTTTCACACCAAATCGGTAGTAATACGAATCTTAGTAAATTTACCCCTGTGTCTTTATTTCTTATTCAGTTATATGTTTATCATCACTGATGCGTACACAGTGCAATCCTCAGCCATTAGGAGATTTAGTTATGATACAGATGAAGCCTCGGTCATCTAGGCGTCTCTGCTGCACCTAGGTGCACCAAGGGTTATTAGCATAAGACTTCCATCTATTGTTCTCAGCTGCAATACAATACAGAGAGAACAATACAGCAGGGGATTAAGTCATTACACTAGGGGATTAAGTCCGACAGCACTGGTGCGGTTAATCCTATAAAAGGGATAGATGAGCAGGGCTCCATCTGTATGTGTTTCACATGCGATAAGGTCACGGGCAGGGCCAGACTGTTCATCTGGCACTTTTGGCAAATGCCAGAAGGGGCGATGGGCTGGTGGGCCTGTACTGTCAGACAGAGAGCCTGGAAGGCCGCGGCTCTCTGGTCTGGCCGCTCCCCCCCATCCCCTCCCGTCTCCCCATAAATGTAGGCGTGCCGTGAGTCCACGCCACCTGACTCACGGCACCCCCCGTCTTTAGTATCCGTGCGCCTCCATTCATGGTGTGCGCACCCTTGTCATGTGCAAGCACATGCCAGGGCCAATTTCGGCCCCCAGTCCGTCCCTGGTCACAGGGACACATCTGAAAAGTTTGGTCTGGTGTCCTATTCAGCTGCCAGTTGATGGTTGCAGTAAGGCGGCTTCTGCAGTGAGATAGTGTTTTATCGCTACTGGTGATGAACAGATTGGGGACATCTTGAGACAGGAATGCGATTCTGCCTCCCTCCATCCTATATATATATATATATATATATATATTCCCACACAAGAGTTCAGCACTCACATTCATATGGATAATTGCTGCGGTGCCCTCCAAAAAGCCAGCAGCACAATACATACACCAGGGAAGGTGGCACTCAGCAGACTTCACATATAAGAACGACACTGTACTGCCATTTGTACAGTTCTAATGTTTCAGAGTACTCTGATGAAGGATTAAAGAGATCCGAAACGTTAGAACTGTACAAATGGCAGTACAGTGTCATTCTTATATGTGAAGGCCGCCGAGTGCCGCCTTCCCTGGTGTATATATATATATATATATATATATATATAGATCACCTTCATTGGGACCTCTTACACGTACACTTGTGGATATTACACATGTATGTATTACATTTTAAAGAATTTACAATCTCCCACATTTCCTGTAAAATTAGTGACCCCCCCTCCCCTTGCTGTCTTGAATGTCTGCACTTATCCGCTGATATATGGAAGCCAGATGTATAGTTCTTGATGTGCGTTTCACAAGGCTACCATTATACACATTTCTGCGCAGCTTTGAAGGCGTATAAGATTACGCCGAGTGATAATCTCCCGTAGGATTCTCTCCATGGATATCCTCCTTCATTTGACGCGTTGTCACACTGACTGTCCGATTTAGCAGGAGATCATTGTCTTGCAGAGATTAGGGTGATGGAAGTGTGCAGAGCGAAGTCTCTGGAGCTGACGGCTGCTAATAGTTCTGCAGCCGTAGTGAGAGACGAGGAGGCAATCCAGATGTGGAGATAGTAATTACAAAGGGCTTTATGCTACATGTGTATCAGGGCAGAGGTACGGCGCCCGTGGCTCTTCAGCTGCTGTGCAATGACATACACGTTATGCTGGGAAAGAGGCGTCTGTAAAGATCGCTGCCAATAAATGTATCCACTGAGTGGGAAAAGATAGTAGCCTGGGCCAGGGCCGCAGAGAGGGAGGTTGGGATCAGATGCAGTAACTTCTTGGTGCATTTGTCTCTCTTCTCCCGTTCCCCCTTCCTAATATTACCCACCTGTTCTCCAGCGCCCTGAGGCTACATCAGCTCAGAATGATTGCAATAATGTGAAAGAAATACGACATACAAATTGAAAGGTATATATACAGTGGAGTAAATTCACTAAGGTGGGAGTTCTTATTGGAACTGGTGATGTTGCTCATAGCAACCAATCAGATTCTACTTAACATTAATCTAGCTGCTTCTAGAAGATAATAGATAGAATCTGGTTGGTTGTTATGTTTTTTTACCCATAATATGTATGGTGTTTGCAGTAGTGATGAGCGGGTTCGGTTTCTCGGAATCCGAACCCGCCGAACTTGTACAGTGCACACTTTTGCTGCCAGAGTGCCACACTGCCAGTGTGACTGACCAGTGACCACACTGACCACCAGTATATTGTGATTGTCTGCTTAGAACGGAGTACTACTTGCTGATAGTGTGACCAGTGACCAGTGACCACCACCAGTTTAATTAATCCGTTCTCTGCCTGAAAAAAAACGATACACAGTGTGACACAGTCACATACCATATCTGTGCTCAGCCCAGTGTGCTGCATCATATGTAATACTGTATATCATTATCTGACTGTGCTGAGTGCTCACTGCTCACACAGCTTAATTGTGGGGGAGACTGGGGAGCAGTTATAGCAGGAGTACATATTTTAAGTACAGTGCACACTTTTGCTGCCAGAGTGCCACTGCCAGTGTGACTGACCAGTGACCACTGACCACCAGTATATTGTGATTGTCTGCTGACCACCAGTATATTGTGATTGTCTGCCTGAAAAAGTTAAACACTCGTCGTGTGGTGTTTTTATAAACGCATTCTGCAGACAGTGTCCAGCAGGTCCGTCATTACATAATATATACCTGTCCGGCTGCAGTACTAGTGTGATATATATATATTTTAATTTTATCTCATTATCATCCAGTCTATATTAGCAGCAGACACAGTACGGTAGTCCACGGCTGTAGCTACCTCTGTGTCGGCAGTCGCTCGTCCATCCATAATTGTATACCACCTACCCGTGTTTTTTTTTTTTTTCTATCTTCTTGATACTAGTAGTTTACTTTAGGAGTCTGCAGTGCTGACAGACAGTGTCCAGCAGGTCCGTCATTACATAATATATACCTGTCCGGCTGCAGTACTAGTGTGATATATATATTTTAATTTTATCTCATTATCATCCAGTCTATATTAGCAGCAGACACAGTATGGTAGTCCACGGCTGTAGCTACCTCTGTGTCGGCAGTCGCTCGTCCATCCATAATTGTATACCACCTACCCGTGGTTTTTTTTTTCTCTCTTCTTGATACTAGTAGCTTACTTTAGGAGTCTGCAGTGCTGACAGACAGTGTCCAGCAGGTCCGTCATTACATAATATATACCTGTCCGGCTGCAGTACTAGTGTGATATATATATATATTTTAATTTTATCTCATTATCATCCAGTCTATATTAGCAGCAGACACAGTACGGTAGTCCACGGCTGTAGCTACCTCTGTGTCGGCAGTCGCTCGTCCATCCATAATTGTATACCACCTACCCGTGGTTTTTTTTTTCTATCTTCTTGATACTAGTAGCTTACTTTAGGAGTCTGCAGTGCTGACAGACAGTGTCCAGCAGGTCCGTCATTACATAATATATACCTGTCCGGCTGCAGTACTAGTGTGATATATATATATATTTTAATTTTATCTCATTATCATCCAGTCTATATTAGCAGCAGACACAGTACGGTAGTCCACGGCTGTAGCTACCTCTGTGTCGGCAGTCGCTCGTCATCCATAAGTATACTAGTATCCAACCATCTCCATTGTTTACCTGAGGTGCCATTTAGTTGTGCCTATTAAAATATGGAGAACAAAAATGTTGAGGTTCCAAAAATAGGGAAAGATCAAGATCCACTTCCACCTCGTGCTGAAGCTGCTGCCACTAGTCATGGCAGAGACGATGAAATTCCATCAACGTCGTCTGCCAAGGCCAATGCCCAATGTCATAGTACAGAGCATGTAAAATCCAAAACACCAAATATCAGTAAAAGACGGACTCAAAAATCTAAAATAAAATTGTCGGAGGAGAAGCGTAAACTTGCCAATATGCCATTTACCACACGGAGTGGCAAGGAACGGCTGAGGCCCTGGCCTATGTTCATGGCTAGTGGTTCAGCTTCACATGAGGATGGAAGCACTCAGCCTCTCGCTAGAAAAATGAAAAGACTCAAGCTGGCAAAAGCACAGCAAAGAACTGTGCGTTCTTCGAAATCCCAAATCCACAAGGAGAGTCCAATTGTGTTGGTTGCGATGCCTGACCTTCCCAACACTGGACGTGAAGAGCATGCGCCTTCCACCATTTGCACGCCCCCTGCAAGTGCTGGAAGGAGCACCCGCAGTCCAGTTCCTGATAGTCAGATTGAAGATGTCAGTGTTGAAGTACACCAGGATGAGGAGGATATGGGTGTTGCTGGCGCTGGGGAGGAAATTGACAAGGAGGATTCTGATGGTGAGGTGGTTTGTTTAAGTCAGGCACCCGGGGAGACACCTGTTGTCCGTGGGAGGAATATGGCCATTGACATGCCTGGTGAAAATACCCAAAAAATCAGCTCTTCGGTGTGGAAGTATTTCAACAGAAATGCGGACAATATTTGTCAAGCCGTGTGTTGCCTTTGTCAAGCTGTAATAAGTAGGGGTAAGGACGTTAACCACCTCGGAACATCCTCCCTTATACGTCACCTGCAGCGCATTCATAATAAGTCAGTGACAAGTTCAAAAACTTTGGGCGACAGCGGAAGCAGTCCACTGACCAGTAAATCCCTTCCTCTTGTAACCAAGCTCACGCAAACCACCCCACCAACTCCCTCAGTGTCAATTTCCTCCTTCCCCAGGAATGCCAATAGTCCTGCAGGCCATGTCACTGGCAATTCTGACGAGTCCTCTCCTGCCTGGGATTCCTCCGATGCATCCTTGCGTGTAACGCCTACTGCTGCTGGCGCTGCTGTTGTTGCTGCTGGGAGTCGATGGTCATCCCAGAGGGGAAGTCGTAAGACCACTTTTACTACATCCACCAAGCAATTGACTGTCCAACAGTCCTTTGCGAGGAAGATGAAATATCACAGCAGTCATCCTGCTGCAAAGCGGATAACTGAGGCCTTGGCATCCTGGGTGGTGAGAAACGTGGTTCCGGTATCCATCATTACTGCAGAGCCAACTAGAGACTTGTTGGAGGTACTGTGTCCCCGGTACCAAATACCATCTAGGTTCCATTTCTCTAGGCAGGCGATACCGAAAATGTACACAGACCTCAGAAAAAGACTCACCAGTGTCCTAAAAAATGCAGTTGTACCCAATGTCCACTTAACCACGGACATGTGGACAAGTGGAGCAGGGCAGGGTCAGGACTATATGACTGTGACAGCCCACTGGGTAGATGTATGGACTCCCGCCGCAAGAACAGCAGCGGCGGCACCAGTAGCAGCATCTCGCAAACGCCAACTCTTTCCTAGGCAGGCTACGCTTTGTATCACCGGTTTCCAGAATACGCACACAGCTGAAAACCTCTTACGGCAACTGAGGAAGATCATCGCGGAATGGCTTACCCCAATTGGACTCTCCTGTGGATTTGTGGCATCGGACAACGCCAGCAATATTGTGTGTGCATTAAATCTGGGCAAATTCCAGCACGTCCCATGTTTTGCACATACCTTGAATTTGGTGGTGCAGAATTATTTAAAAAACGACAGGGGCGTGCAAGAGATGCTGTCGGTGGCCAGAAGAATTGCGGGACACTTTCGGCGTACAGGCACCACGTACAGAAGACTGGAGCACCACCAAAAACGCCTGAACCTGCCCTGCCATCATCTGAAGCAAGAAGTGGTAACGAGGTGGAATTCAACCCTCTATATGCTTCAGAGGTTGGAAGAGCAGCAAAAGGCCATTCAAGCCTATACAATTGAGCACGATATAGGAGGTGGAATGCACCTGTCTCAAGCGCAGTGGAGAATGATTTCAACGTTGTGCAAGGTTCTGCTGCCCTTTGAACTTGCCACACGTGAAGTCAGTTCAGACACTGCCAGCCTGAGTCAGGTCATTCCCCTCATCAGGCTTTTGCAGAAGAAGCTGGAGACATTGAAGGAGGAGCTAACACAGAGCGATTCCGCTAGGCATGTGGAGATTGTGGATGGAGCCCTTAATTCGCTTAACAAGGATTCATGGGTGGTCAATCTGTTGAAATCAGAGCACTACATTTTGGCCACCGTGCTCGATCCTAGATTTAAAACCTACCTTGGATCTCTCTTTCCGGCAGACACAAGTCTGCTGGGGTTCAAAGACCTGCTGGTGAGAAAATTGTCAAGTCAAGCGGAACGCGACCTGTCAACATCTCCTCCTTCACATTCTCCCGCAACTGGGGGTGCGAGGAAAAGGCTCAGAAATCCGAGCCCACCCGCTGGCGGTGATGCAGGGCAGTCTGGAGCGACTGCTGATGCTGACATCTGGTCCGGACTGAAGGACCTGCCAACGATTACGGACATGTCGTCTACTGGCACTGCTTATGATTCTCTCCCCATTGAAAGAATGGTGGAGGATTATATGAGTGACCGCATCCAAGTAGGCACGTCACACAGTCCGTACTTATACTGGCAGGAAAAGAGGCAATTTGGAGGTCCTTGCACAAACTGGCTTTATTCTACCTAAGTTGCCCTCCCACAAGTGTGTACTCCGAAAGAGTGTTTAGTGCCGCCGCTCACCTTGTCAGCAATCGGCGTACGAGGTTACTTCCAGAAAATGTGGAGAAGATGATGTTCATTAAAATGAATTATAATCAATTCCTCCGTGGAGACATTGACCAGCAGCAATTGCCTCCACAAAGTACACAGGGAGCTGAGATGGTGGATTCCAGTGGGGACGAATTGATAATCTGTGAGGAGGGGGATGTACACGGTGATATATCGGAGGATGATGATGAGGTGGACATCTTGCCTCTGTAGAGCCAGTTTGTGCAAGGAGAGATTAATTGCTTCTTTTTTGGTGGGGGTCCAAACCAACCCGTCATTTCAGTCACAGTCGTGTGGCAGACCCTGTCACTGAAATGATGGGTTGGTTAAAGTGTGCATGTCCTGTTTATACAACATAAGGGTGGGTGGGAGGGCCCAAGGACAATTCCATCTTGCACCTCTTTTTTCTTTAATTTTTCTTTGCGTCATGTGCTGTTTGGGGAGTATTTTTTTGAAGGGCCATCCTGCGTGACACTGCAGTGCCACTCCTAGATGGGCCAGGTGTTTGTGTCGGCCACTAGGGTCGCTTAGCTTACTCACACAGCTACCTCATTGCGCCTCTTTTTTTTCTTCTTTGCGTCATGTGCTGTTTGGGGAGTGTTTTTTGAAGGGCCATCCTGCGTGACACTGCAGTGCCACTCCTAGATGGGCCAGGTGTTTGTGTCGGCCACTAGGGTCGCTTAGCTTACTCACACAGCTACCTCATTGCGCCTCTTTTTTTCTTTGCGTCATGTACTGTTTGGGGAGTATTTTTTTGAAGGGCCAGCCTGCGTGACACTGCAGTGCCACTCCTAGATGGGCTAGGTGTTTGTGTCGGCCACTAGGGTCGCTTAGCTTACTCACACAGCTACCTCATTGCGCCTCTTTTTTTCTTTGCGTCATGTGCTGTTTGGGGGGTGTTTTTTGGAAGGGCCATCCTGCGTGACACTGCAGTGCCACTCCTAGATGGGCCAGGTGTTTGTGTCGGCCACTTGGGTCATTGAGCTTAGTCAGCTACCTCATTGCGCCTCTTTTTTTCTTTGCATCATGTGCTGTTTGGGGAGTGTTTTTTGGAAGGGCCATCCTGCGTGACACTGCAGTGCCACTCCTAGATGGGCCAGGTGTTTGTGTCGGCCACTTGGGTCGCTGAGCTTAGTCACACAGCTACCTCATTGCGCCTCTTTTTTTCTTTGCGTCATGTGCTGTTTGGGGAGTGTTTTTTGGAAGGGCCATCCTGCGTGACACTGCAGTGACACTCCTAGATGGGCCAGGTGTTTGTGTCGGCCACTTGGGTCGTTGAGCTTAGTCACACAGCTACCTAATTGCGCCTCTTTTTTTCTTTGCGTCATGTGCTGTTTGGGGAGTGTTTTTTGGAAGGGCCATCCTGCGTGACACTGCAGTGCCACTCCTAGATGGGCCAGGTGTTTGTGTCGGCCACTTGGGTCGTTGAGCTTAGTCACACAGCTACCTCATTGCGCCTCTTTTTTTCTTTGCGTCATGTGCTGTTTGGGGAGTGTTTTTTGGAAGGGCCATCCTGCGTGACACTGCAGTGCCACTCCTAGATGGGCCAGGTGTTTGTGTCGGCCACTTGGGTCGCTTAGCTTAGTCATCCAGCGTCCTCGGTGCAAATTTTAGGACTAAAAATAATATTGTGAGGTGTGAGGTGTTCAGAATAGACTGAAAATGAGTGGAAATTATGGTTTTTGAGGTTAATAATACTTTGGGATCAAAATGACCCCCAAATTCTATGATTTAAGCTGTTTTTTAGGGTTTTTTGAAAAAAACACCCGAATCCAAAACACACCCGAATCCGACAAAAAAAATTTGGTGAGGTTTTGCCAAAACGCGTTCGAACCCAAAACACGGCCGCGGAACCGAACCCAAAACCAAAACACAAAACCCGAAAAATTTCAAGTGCACATCCCTAGTTTGCAGTTCATCTTATTATCGACTGGTAAACATGAATAAAACAATAGGGTGCATTTATTTAAGAGGATGGTCATGCGCACACTTGGTGGAAGGGCCCCTATTGGGGATGCAGTTACTTAACCGACGGCCGGCATACCGAACAAGGGGGGTCATTCCGAGTTGATCGTAGCTGTGCAAAATTTTGCACAGCTACGATCAACTTTCCTGACATGCGGGGGGACGCCCATCACGGGGCTAGTCCGCCCCGCATGTCAGTCCGGCCCCCCTCGCAGTAGTGCAAAGGCATCGCACAGCGCCGATGCCTTTGCACTTCAGGAGTAACTCCCGGCCAGCGCCTGCGTTGGCCGGACCGCGCCTACGAAACGGCGGCCAAACGCCGCCGTTTCGCCCCCTCCCACCCATCGATCGCCACTGCCTGTCAATAAGGCAGAGGCGATCGCTGTCCTGCCACGGCCGTCGGCCGTCCCGCAGGCGCACAAAGGCGCCGGCGCGTGCGCAGCAGGGACCCATTCGCTCTGCTGCGTGAGAATGCAGCGAGCGAATTGGTCGGAATGACCCCCATGGACACTATCCCGTTGTCAACATACCGACAGCCGGCATCCTGAACATCCTGAGAGCTGGGGGGGTGGGGTGGGGGTAATAAGTTTAGGCAGAAGAAGGGGGGTTAGGGGGAAGCACAGGCAAGGTTAGGAACCAGGGAGGAAGGGTTAGAGTTAGGGACCGGGGAGGAAGGTTTATGGTTAGGGACCGAGGAGGAAGGGTTAGGGACCGGGGAGGAAGGGTTAGGGTTAGGGACCGGGGAGAAAGGGTTAGGGACCGGGGAGGAAGGGTTAGGGACTGGGGAGGAAGGGTTAGGGACCGGGGAGAAAGGGTTAGGGTTAGGGACCGAGGAGGAAGGGTTAGTGAGCGGGGAGGAAGGGTTAGGGACCGGCGAGAAAGGGTTAGGGACCGGGGAGGAAGGGTTAGGGACCGGGGAGGAAGGGTTAGGGTTAGGGACCGGGGAGAAAGGGTTAGGGTTAGGGACCGGGGAGGAAGGGTTAGGGACCGGGGAGGAAGGGTTAGGGTTAGGGACCGGGGAGAAAGGTTTAGGGATCGGGGAGGAAGGGTTAGGGACCGGGGAGAAGGGTTTAGGGACCGGGGAGGAAGGGTTAGGGCTAGGCACATAGAAGGGAGATTAGGGGTAGGCATCAAGCGGGGAGGGCTAGGTTTAGGCAGCGGGTGAGGGAGGGTTAGGCACCACCATTGAGGGTTAGGGTTAGGCACCCACAATGGAGGGTTACGGTAGGGAATGGGTAAGGGTTAGGGGGCTTACTGGGGGACTGTCAGGATTATGGTGGACGGGATATCAGTGTCGGTATACTGACCACCGGCATCCCGTCCATCGGTCATTCATACTGATCCACCTTGTTGCCCTAACCCCCAAGCCCGTGCCAAGCTTTTATCAATTACAATTATAATAGAGATAGGCTGGGAAGTGGCAAAGATGATGTCAGCCGGTTGGCTCGGCACCTCTTTGTGGTATAATGTTAGGTAGGGTAGGGTTATCCATCGAGGCACGAGTCATCGATGGTTGATGGTTTTAACCATTGATCATTTAACCATCAATGGGTGAGTACCATGCACGCGCAGACCGTCCATTTGCACAGCTCGTCCATTGGACCACCAATCAGTGGTGAAACCATTTTCCACAAACCATCGATGATTGCTAATCATCGATGGTCAATGGCCATCTCTAGTTTGACACTGAGAAATGGTTGCTGGAGTCAGTGATGGGCCAGAAAGGACCTCACAGTCAGGCAGCTATGGAGAACAAGGAGGAGAATGTATAGAGGTCATTAAGATTAATGATGGGGGAAGTGGATGATTGCAGGATTATTGATAATGCTGATGAGAGTTGATAAGGACATGGGTTGTTGCCAATGGGCGTTGATTATGAGGATGCATGACCTGCGTTATATTTAAAAGTCATCACCACCATCCTTTAACCTCCTCTGCATCATCATCATCATCATCATCATCATCAATCCTCAGGAACGTTTAGGCCGTATTTAGGGAGGGGCGACAGGGGCAGCCGTCCCGGGGCCCCCACACACTGCATTAAAAAAACAAATGGAGGCAGGGCAGGCTGGACAATTAAGCAAGGTACGCAGGCGCGTGAGAGGGCATTATCTGCCGCTGCACTGAGCCTGACAACGCCTTGTCATACGTGTGATTGTCTGTCGTCGCCTCCCAGCACCCAGTCATAGGCAGCTCCCGGAGGATGGTGCAGTATTTGGAAGTACAGATACAGCCACGCTAATTGTGGCTCAGTCTGTGCCGGGGCGCGCCCCCCTAGGCGCGCCTATCGCAGCATGTGGGACGCGCCTGCGTGTGAGATGCACACAGGCTCCATTCACTGCAGTGGGAGCCTCTCTGTGCACTCACTAGTCACGCCGGGAGTGCACGTTTGCGATGGAGCAGCATCAGATGAGCGCGGTTCCATCTGTACATGCGCAAGGTAGGCTAGGGACACCAGCAGCACAGGTGTGTTTGTTTGTTTGTTTGTGTGTGTGTGTGGGGACACCTGCAGCACAGGTGTGTGTGTGTGTGTGTGTGTGTGTGTGTGTGTGTGTGTGTGTGTGTGTGTGTGTGTGTGTGTGGACACCCGCAGCACAGGTCTGTGTGTGGACACCCATTGCACAGATGTGTGACACCCCCAGCACAGGTGTGTGTGTCATGCGGGGGGCTTTCACAGCAGTTTTAGTAGTGGGGGCCCCCACAGCTTCATTGCCCTGCCCCCCCCCCCAGCCTTAATCCAGCCCTGGGAATGTCTGTTAAGCATGCGAATGAGAGGGGGTTGGAGAGAGGGATTCAGTATGCTGATGGGATGCCGGCTGTCAGTATCCTGACAGCTGTATCCCGTATGCCGGAATACCAGCAGCAAGTACCCTCGTGGGCTTACCACGTATCAGGCCCGGTAAAGCTCGCCACGGGTTCTGTTCCCACTCAGCTGGTGGCGTGGACCCACCAGCCGAGCAGGAATTACGGGCGGGTGCCGGTGTACCTACCGCCGGTAAAATGTTGTCTGTCGAGATTCTGGTGTCAGTATCCTGACCGCCGCCATTTTGACTGCATCCAGGAGGGAGGTCTAGCACCTCAGAAAAAAAAAAAAAAAACACCCAACCTGGCATGGTCATGTCCCCAATAGAGTGTCATAATGTCATCATGCCCCCTCTGAGGGGGGGGGGGGGGGGGGGGTTGTCCCCAGACTCTTCACAATAGAGCATTCTGAGACTTGCAGTTCCACAGCAGCTGGAGTGACACAGGTTGCCTCGTTTTTGCTGTATATGTTGGTGGGAAAGCTCCCGCAGAACCCTGCATGGGCCTCAGGAGCTACACATGGAAGAGACACCTCCCAGGGCCTCTGCACGTTGTGCATTTCAACAGCTGCTTTGCTGTTCTGTACCTATGAGCCAGACCTGTAATATCCAACATTAATAGTATAAAAGCATTTTCCAGGGATAAGTAACAGTTCAGATATCCGGCTATCCACGGAGAGTCCAGTCATTTGTAGCCAGAGCTCACGGTGCTGTGTAACCGCCAATTGGGAATATTGTTTTATTGTGTTACATTTAATTATGTCACGCGCCAGAGATTCAACATCAGACATAATGTGTTACAGATTTTCTGTGTGTGTTCCGTACAGAGAGCTCTGCGCATTGTTCTGTGGTGGTGAAGTCTAGCGAACACGTACTGTATGTATGTAGAGCATTTGATAGTGCTTTAATAAAATATTAAATAACGTCTCCCCTAGAGGAGCGGTTATGTTCTTTCTCAGTGAGAACAACATGGACGGTATGTACTAATGTCAGAAATGCGACCAAAACTCTGAAAATGCAGTTTTGGGAGTTTTGGCCGCATTCCCATAATGTACTATGAGATATATTCCGGAGCTTGAACCCAATGACCAATGCGTTACTCAGTAGAAACCTATGGGATTCTTTTCCGCATTTCCCTCTGAGAGCGATCCAATCAGACCCCTCCCAGTTCCGCCCCCCCCCCCCATCATGCACATATGCCGTAGGGCTCCCGGATCCTAAACCTGGAATTCCAGTGAAAGCAAAGGGCATCTCTGATTGGGATACTAATAGAATGTACCCGGTAAGTGGCGAGATGTTCTGCATTGCGGCTGCTCTGCTTAGTACATCCCACCATAAGATACAACTATCATTTCTATGTAGTGCAAATAGTCTGAGATCCAATTCTCTATTGCTCACTGTCATACCTCCCAACTTTCCTCCTAGGTAAAGAGGGACACATGCGCGGCTAAGCTGCGCGCGTTCCAGAAAAGGGAGTGTGGCCTATTAAAAGGGGGCGTGGCTTTGTGGGAGTCACTGAGGGGGCATGTCCAGCGCTCCGTGAGCTGCTGGCATGTCCCCTCTCCTCCTATCTGCACTGAATAGACGCTGTGCGCGTGCGCACAGCGTCTATTCACCGCTGCTCTGCTTAGCAGAGCAGAGAGTGCAGGACCCTCCCAACTGCCCCCCCCCCCACACCACGGGACACTGTGGCCCGCGGGTGGGACAGCGGGACAGTCCCAAAAAAACGGGACTGTCCCGTGAAAATCGGGACAGTTGGGAGGTATGCACTGTGGACCTTTTAAAAAGGGTACAGTGGTCTGCGCTGGGAAATTGTGCCATCCCAGGAAACCCAGAAAACCCGGCATGATAGCATGTAAAAAGGAGATCAGGGATGTGGACACTAATGCATTCGCAGCTGCAATCCTGTGCGCAGATCCTTTGACAAGCAATCCTTGAATAACCGCTATGGTTGCACAGAATGGGCAAGGGAACTGAGACTCTGGCGCCTTGTCTTCTACATACAAGATCATGCCCCAAAAATGGGCACAACATGCCTGCGTTTTTGACGCCATTCCCTGATACCTCCCACTAACTGGGCCTAATTCAGAGTTGATCGCAGCAACAAATTTGTTAGCAGTTGGGCAAAACCATGGTGGTAATTCAGACCTGATCGCTCGCTAGGGGCTCTATAGGGGAGTGTGTTTTCGCTTTGCAAGTGTGCGAACGCTTTTGCAGCCGAGCGGTACAAAAAAGTTTTGTGCAGTTTCTGAGTAGCCCAGAACTTACTCAGCCACTGCGATCACTTCAACCTGTCCGGGGCCGGAATTGACGTCAGGAACCCTTCCTGCAAACACTTAGACACGCCTGCGTTTTTCCAACCACTCCCAGAAAACGGTCAGTTGCCACCCACAAACGTCCTCTTCCTGTCAATCTCCTTGCGATCAGCTGTGCGTATGGATTCTTCATTAAATCCATCGCTCAGCAATGATCCGCTTTGTACCTGTGCGACACGCTTGTGCATTGCGGTGCATACGCATGCACAGTTTTGACCTGATCGCAGCACAGCGAAAAAAGCTAGCGTGTGGTCAGGTCGGAATGAACCCCCATGTGCACTGCAGGGGGGTGCAGATATAACATGTGCTGAGAGAGTTAGATTTGGGTGGGGTGTATTCAAACTGAAATCTACAGTAAAGTGCAGTGTAAAAATAAAGCAGCCAGTTTACCCTGCACAGAAACAATATAACCCACCCAAATCTAAGTCTCTCTGCATATGTTATATCTGCCCCACCTGCAGTGCACATGGTTTTGCCCAACTGCTAACAAATTTGCTGCTGCGATCAACTCTGAATTACCCCCCCTACTGTCAATCACTTGCGAATAAATCCTCATTGCAAGCGGTATCGCTAAGGAACCTTTGGCGTGTGCGACGTGTAACCATGATCCATGCGCAGACGGCTGCTAATCACTCAACTGCGCACATATCGTCATTGCGTTCACTAAGTTCTCAGGGGGAGATGTATGAAGCAGTGAAAAGAGTGGAGAAGTGAGCCAGTGGAGAAGTTGCCCATGGCAACCAATCAACTTTGAAGTAACATTTATCAAGTGCATTTTATAAAATTATAGGTAGCAGCAGATTGGTTGCCATGGGCAACTTCTCCACTAGCTCACTTCTCCACTCTTTTCACTGCTTCATAGTGTACATCTCCCCCTTCAGTCTCTCTCATCTGGGGGGTAGATGTATGAAGACCTTGAAGATAGATAAAATGGAGAGAGAGAAAGTGCCAGCCAATCAGCTTGCAGCTGCCAGTTTACAGTGTTTATAAAAATGTCAGAGAGGAGCTGATTGGTTGGTACTTTGTCTCTCTCCACGGTTTGATACATCTCTCCTGTGGTCTATCTGGGATAAATGAGCAAATAAAAAAAAATAACATTACTTTCTTTTACAGGCCAAAGACAAACCAATGGCAAACCTATAAATTAGAGCATTTTGCTTGCCATGCACTGATTTCCTGTTTGGTAACTAAACGTACACTTTCTAATATTTGTACGATTATGCAAAATTTAGTAACCCACACTGAATATGACAGGGGTAGGCCAGGTGCGGCACTACAACAACTGCTGATGAACTACACATCCCAGCATACCCTGATACAGTTTTGGAGGCCGCTGCTGTGTGTAAATATGTAAATGCTGCAGGAAGCATCTTGGGTTAATGCGTCTGCTACTTCTGCACATGTGCAGAACGGCTCTGTTGCACTGAGCATGCCACGCGCCATCGGAGTAGTGTGAAAGCCATTGGGTCTGCATACTACTCTGAATTACGCTCCGAGGGGTCTATTCATGAAGTAGTGAAAAGAGTGGAGGAGGGAGCCTGTGGAAAAGTTGCCCATGGCAACCAATCAGCTGCTCCGTACAATTTTATAGTATGCAAATTATAAATGTTACCTCAATGCTGATTGGTTGCCTCGGACAACTTCTCCACTTGTTCACTTCTCCATACTTTTCACTGCTTCCTGAAGAGACCCCTCGTCTTCACTTGTTATCTCCCCACAGGACTGCACTGCAGCGACCCTACTTTGGACAACTATGTTCCACTTGATCCTAATCAGCCCTAAACATTGAGATTTCCTTCACTAAAATAAGTAGCATTTGTATTTACAGTTGGAGCAGGGTGTAGTGCAGCGAGCAGTTAATCGCGGCTAAGGAATAAGGGCGATGTTGATTGCATATGTACTAACATATGCGATCAACATCGCAATGCGGTGACTTGCCTTCCCCCCCGCGATACCTGTAAGGTGGTGTGCGGGGGGTCTCCGTCACCTCCCTGGGCGCTCCTTCACCTCTGCTGCCGGGAACAAGGCAGAACTGCAGCAGGCTGCCCCCGGCGCCTCCTCCTACCCCCTGCACCCGGGAGGACCTCTGGCTGCGTTGCTACTTGCTAGGTGGAGGAGGAGATTACCTTCCAGGACCAGGGCTGCCTGGAGGAAGGTATGCCGGGGGAGAGGGGGATCGGCGTCTGCAGCGGAGGTGGCGGGTTGCGGCGGCCGGCGATAAGAAGCCCAAAGGCTTCTATAGGGTATCGCCATCCAGAGATGGCGATATTCTGGGCGGCGAAAAAACAGCGGTGGGGTCTTCGTACATGTGAAAATGCGGTAAAAGCCCCGAAAACGGGGGTTTTACTGCATTTTTCCCTTAGTACATCCCGCCCTAAGTGAGAAAACACCACCAACCTATGACAGATCTTTGATTACGTTAGCTTTAAATAGCTTGGAATTTTCAAGTTAATTGTAGTAACTACTCGGTGCCACTCACTGCCATACAGTCTGCTCCATCTGTGGCATTAGCGGAAGAACACGTTGACATTTTCTACACTAGCATCTCCTCGGATGGCTTTTTATTCTTGGTTTGGAAATTCTTGGACTTTTGAATTGTTAATTGTACATAAGTTTCCACATCAGTGGGGAGCCAGTGCCCAGCCCAGGTCATGCCTTAGAGGTGTGTTTGTGTTCCAGCTGGAATTACATCCAATAGATTAAATACATTACGGGCGAGAGACAGAAACAGTCTAAATTCCTTCAATGTAATCTAAACATTATGTACGTTCTACTACAAACGACATTTGTCCTTCTGTTATATGGAAGAGAATTCTAATAATCTGCTTTCAAAGGAAACGGGGTTCTTGGTTTGGCACCGCTGGGAATGAGCTAAAGTTTTTATGAAGTGAAACATTGGTGATAGCTGTGTAATGGGGATACAATTTAATGGAGATATTAAGCCCAGACTGGAATATTTTTTATCTCCCAACTCCTTACCACACTTATTTAATCACATTTGTGACTTTCCAACGCTGCATACCTGAGAAGCTCTGGAGAGATGAACACATGAGAGTGTAAATTGGCAAATCGTTTACAGAAATAAATCACATTTACTGCAGCGCGTTATTCAGTCTCTATAGGAAAAGATGGTCTTTTAGTATAAAAATATTCTTACATGGTGGAAACTGCCACCAATTTAGGAGTGTGTTTGTACAGAGTCGGACTGGCTCACCGGGGTGTTGTAGAGATCCAGTGTATTGCTTGGGGTTACATTGAAAATGCCGTCTGTCGGGATAACAGCTGCCAAAATACTGATGCCGGAATCCTGAAGGCCACCAGAACACCGTCGTCGGAAATTCAGACGCTGGAATCCCAACACTCAGAATCCAGGAGGTAAGTATATCTGGTATGGTTAGGCTGCAGGGGGGGGGGGACCTTTGGCTGCCACCAAGGGGGGTTAGGGTGCAGGGGGTGGGTGGTTAGGGTTAGGCTGCGGGGAGGGGGGTTAGGGTTAGGCTGCTGGGAGGGAGGGGAGGGTTAGGCACCACCGGGAGGTGTTGGGTTTATGCACTAAGGGTGGAGGGTTAGAGTTAGGCTGCAGTAACCTGCACATGCCACACACATTTGTGATAAGACTACACCCCTTCCCTGACAATCTGCCATTTTGTGCACTGAACACAAAATGGCAGTCTACTGATTCACCAGTAATTTGTGCCTCATGAGTTTTGGTTAGTAATATTAGTCTCAATGATGTCGCTGATTACTTGTTCACTCATAGGCCACTGACTCATGAATATTAGTCCTTCCCATAAAATGGCTGCCTCCTTTGGGTTTCACTCCTGCAGAGAAAAACTAAAAGCTCAGCGCACAATTATCATTAGTCCAGCATGTCCAGAAAGATGCAAGTGCCTCCAAAGGGCATTTAGAGACTGGTGTTTGCAGATCCTTCAAAATTTCCTTAACGCAAAAAGAGGAGCTGGACGTTATGAGGGCATCCCTGGAATAGGCACTCCTGTTAGTTGTGCGCAGCAGTAAAACAAAAGAAAGATGGTGGTATGTGGCTAGTTTCACTCCCCACAGTTAGGTCCATGGTGGGAATTGAACCCATGACCTCAGTGCTGTGAGGCAATAATGCTAACCATTATACCATCCGTTCTTTCACATTCTTCCAGCCATTGGGCTGTAACTGTGGAGTTCAATGAAAAACCTTTAGAGCCATCCAGATACATTTTATACAGGAACGCTTTTTCCGTAGGCGCAACTCTTAACACAACTAGAGCATTTAAATGCACAAATAAGTCACATGAAATAAGGACAGCTCCGACATCCACCTAATCTCATCATTTTTTTAAATATACAATTAAGAGACCAATGTACAGTACTGTAACAGGAAAACGCTGTAAAAAATTAAAGCGGTGGTGGAAAATTGAGAGAGGACGGGACGTCTAAGTGACATTTTTATTTATTTTTAGGAAGTCACATAACGGGCCCCAAACCTGCAAAGGGACTGCACAAATACTGTCAATATAAAACTACCTGCATGAGGATTGTCAGCGCCACACAATGTAATATACAATTCTGCAGGTCGAGTCATTTGGGATTATATTCCTTTTAAAGTAAATAACAATTCATCAACATTGCAAAGGATGATACGGCGCCACTTGTGGGGTATGACCTCAGTAATAATTTGAATATAAATTAGTTAAAAGATACTAAAAACACAACGATCCTTGTTATAGGCGTCTGCCACCCCTTAAGATTGCAACGCTAGTACAGTGCTGCCAAAGAGATATACAGTGGGGGGATAAGGGTACCGGCGACCAATGTTGTGTGAGTGTACTGAAATCTAAGATTTATAAGCCAAAAAATATAAAATTTGAACAAACAGTTTAATAGCACGTATAAATAAAATACATAAAATTTCCAGATAAAGAAATTTTAAAACACACAGGTAAAAGATTAAGTAAAAAATGTAAAGGTAAGGACTTAGCTTTTTAAAATAGGCAAGGGGGTCACTGCAGGGAGCCCAACGCGTTTCGTCACACCAGACTTCTTCAAGGGGTAGGGACAGAGTGAGATTGCATGCCTATTTATAGCCCTAGCAGTATTTGCTCTAGGTATGTGATGACATCATTCATCATGTGACCAATTAAAAACATTTGCAATTGTTTAACATAAAAACAGTCAGGACATTACATCAGAACCAGGCCCAAGGTAGTAGGGATCACAGTTGCATGTTCCTACTGAAAAACGAGTGTTTTGAGAGGCTAAAAATGTTCAGAATTACTTGAAAACAGCAAATTGCGGTATTTCCACCACACTTCCGGTGACGGAGGTGGCGCGTCACGTGATTCCGGGTACTTCCGCCCCACTTCCGGTTTGCTTGTGCGCATGCGCCGGCGGCGGTTCCCATTCACTGTGTATGTGCCTCTAGTCTTGTGCAGGTCTCAATGAAGTGTGTGTCCATCACACCAGGTGCTGTAGCGGCCATTTTGTTGTGGCTATACTCCATAGGGATAACATGAAATTGCGACGGCCATCTTTCAGGAGTCTAAGGAGACTCAGTCAATGTGATTTTGCGGTATCCATGGCAACGATCTCATGGAAATAGAAATAGACAAAAAACATGGTGAGATCTATGTATTGATCTTTCATAGATGCTAGAACTTGTTACAGTTGGAGATTCAATCATAAACATTAAACATCTAAGTGTCCACACATGTGTAAACATTCTGCAGGATTATTAGAAAGGAGACAACATTATTAGTGAATCCAGTGTTGTGACATGGTTAGAGGTGAGGAATTTATGAGTTAATGTGGATAAGGTATCTTAGTGCCGAGTATAATGAGGATAATTCCGGAGAGTGGTATAGGAGAATAATTCAGTGTGGGGGAGGGGCCAGAGTGCAGAGTGAGATATTAAAATAAACATTTAAATATTTTAATATTTATGTATTAACAAAAATAGAGAGGGGTAGAGGGAGTGAGTTATCCATAAAGTGAATTGTGCGTAATGTAGATCAAGAGAGACCGGTCACTGGTTAGCTTGACATCCTTTGTCAGTCCTTACAGTACCCGATCTTCCCGGACAGTCTCCCTTTCTGGTACTGGTCGGGCCCAAACACTGCTTAGCTTCCAAGATCGGACGAGATTGGGCGTGCCAGTGTGGTTTGACTGTACACAAATTTAGACGTCGTAACACCAGTACACGATCACACGAGACCCGAATTATATCTTTAATAAACTGTGCATGGGAACAAAAGTACAACAAGAAAAGAGTGATGAAAAGGAGATATGAGTGGATACGGCACCTCATAGGAAGGGTGCGATCTCATATCCCTCATTCAGGCCCATTGGTTGTAGAGTCTGTAGCTGGAAAATCCAATACATCTCCCTTCTCGAGAGTTTGTTTGGATGTCCAATCCCTGTATACATGCATCGAACATTCTAAGGGCATAGCTGCATGCAGGGAATACTTGAACAATGACCCTGATTTAACCCCCATCCACCGGGATTTTATCTGTGATCTTATGCTTTTTATCCTCAGCCGTAATTATTTTAAGTTTCTTAATCAGTTTTATTTACAAAGCTGTGGTACAGCTATGGGGACTATTTTTGCCCCAAGTTTTGCTAATTTATTCATGGGATGTTGGGAAGACACACATGTCTATACCTCTAGTGCTTTTAAGGAGAATGTGGTACTGTACAAACGATATATCGATGACATTTTAATCATTTGGATGTTTAATGTTTATGATTGAATCTCCAACTGTAACAAGTTCTAGCATCTATGAAAGATCAATACATAGATCTCACCATGTTTTTTGTCTATTTCTATTTCCATGAGATCGTTGCCATGGATACCGCAAAATCACATTGACTGAGTCTCCTTAGACTCCTGAAAGATGGCCGTCGCAATTTCATGTTATCCCTATGGAGTATAGCCACAACAAAATGGCCGCTACAGCACCTGGTGTGATGGACACACACTTCATTGAGACCTGCACAAGACTAGAGGCACATACACAGTGAATGGGAACCGCCGCCGGCGCATGCGCACAAGCAAACCGGAAGTGGGGCGGAAGTACCCGGAATCACGTGACGCGCCACCTCCGTCACCGGAAGTGTGGCGGAAATACCGCAATTTGCTGTTTTCAAGTAATTCTGAACATTTTTAGCCTCTCAAAACACTCGTTTTTCAGTAGGAACATGCAACTGTGATCCCTACTACCTTGGGCCTGGTTCTGATGTAATGTCCTGACTGTTTTTATGTTAAACAATTGCAAATGTTTTTAATTGGTCACATGATGAATGATGTCATCACATACCTAGAGCAAATACTGCTAGGGCTATAAATAGGCATGCAATCTCACTCTGTCCCTACCCCTTGAAGAAGTCTGGTGTGACGAAACGCGTTGGGCTCCCTGCAGTGACCCCCTTGCCTATTTTAAAAAGCTAAGTCCTTACCTTTACATTTTTTACTTAATCTTTTACCTGTGTGTTTTAAAATTTCTTTATCTGGAAATTTTATGTATTTTATTTATACGTGCTATTAAACTGTTTGTTCAAATTTTATATTTTTTGGCTTATAAATCTTAGATTTCAGTACACTCACACAACATTGGTCGCCGGTACCCTTATCCCCCCACTGTATAACAATTCATCAACACCTTAGACGTCAGAGAGATTTTCTCAGTGTTTCTATGTAACAGAGGACGTTGGCAGCCACTGAGCCCACAGGCTGACGCTCTGACCACGATGCACAGACCATCTCAAAGAACAGTTGGTTTAGCACAATTCAACGACAGACCAGACCGTACCAAGAATAATAAACTGTGAGGGAATGGCCTCCAAATACATTAGTATGTTGAACAGTAACTGAAAACAAGAAAATATTATTTTATAGGAACATTAACCTCATACCAAAGAGCGGAGAACTGAATTAACCAAAAGTATTCATGGAAGGTTTCAGTCCATCAATGGTAACGTATGGGAGTCAAATTTTTAGGCCGTGTTTGAACATTGCTGTAAATCTAAAACATGTGCAATGGTTAGCAATGGCACACCCACAGGAGTGCACAGCTTTTACCCTATAACTATTACGGTGGTTTTTCATTTGTATAAATTGAAATTAACAACAACAAAAATCTCTGCGTATATACATTGTTTTTATTTACTGTTTGCAATGCTACCACTAATATGGAAGTTTCCTATTATGTTTTATTGTATCACTTTGTTAAAGATAAAATGTACATGTGCTGGACGTAGGAAAGAGCACCTACATGCTTCTTCCCATGACTGTATGTGGGCTATTAGTTTTTGGCTAAATAGGGCTACATTAGGATGTAGCAAAGTACTTCTACCTGAGCTCCAACATTAATTGCCAGTGAAGGTTAACATATCTTGGCTAGGGAAAGCTAGAAAGTTAATGTTGATTATTGATAATTATTGCTAATTTTATTTTTTATCTACTTATCACCATATTATGTGATTCCAATTATTTCATGCCAGTATTTGTGATTCTTATTAATATGTGCATCTATGATTCAAATGATATTCCGCCATTCCTGTGTAATTCCAATTAAGTGTCCAATTAAGTATCTATTTGTGGTGTGAACTGAAGCCAATTGTCTTCTCTTTGTTCATCTTTTGCACTCCAAATTCTTCTTTTTTGTGAATATCCAAATTGAATGTCATTTAATCATCTTCAATCCAGAGTTCATTGCAGTTCAATAAAAGACATCCTGTTGGAATTGCTGACACACTCCTGTTTCTTATCAATCTATTCTACCTCTTTGAAAATGGTGCTGCAGGACAAGGTACGGAGAGCAACATTTCAGGGGAAAGGTCTGTCACATAGTCACCCAACACCTGTGATAACGCTCTAAACCACTTAGACATCTCCATCCAACCCCGGGGTGTTACAATAACACTACAGAAATAAAAAAAGTCTTACAAAGTATTGGGTCAGGTTGGGAACTAAAGATCTGAAAGAAAAGAGGAAGAAACATCCACAACTCAGGTCATTTATACACAACATGATCCCACCCCCAAAACACATTCCTATAGGATGAGCCTTTCCCAGCACCTGTCACTCAAACATGCACTAGAAATATGAACCATTATCTAACCAACTCTTTCCACATCTCTCACAAACTAGGTGTTTTTTGTGCAGCCCTCCATTACCTTAAACATCATTAGGTTCTAAGCAAGTCAAGTTACTGAAAACAGCAGTGGCTGGGAAGTTCTGGGTAAAGGTTAGTGAAACAATTCAGCAGATTTCATTGTTTTGGAAAGAGCAAATATATTTTCAATGGTCAGACGTAAAAACTCAAAAGTAACATTAACATTTCTTTGCAAAAACAATTAGAGAAGCAGCAGAAGTCCAACACAGAAGGATTTTGTAGGGTAGCAACCAAGGACAAATAACCTTTCTGTCTTTTGCCCAATTCCCAATAGGCACTGTACTGACCTGGAGAGATGATGTTCTTTGACCACTAGTGTTCAGTATGATATATATATTCCAGTGGTTCTCAAACTGTGTGCCTAGGCACCCTGGGGTGCCTCGGGATAGTTGCAGGGGTGCCTTGGATTGGTGGTCCAGGACCAATTAAAATTATCTATGGTCAATGTAATAGGCCAAACTAGTGCTGGTGTCTGTCAATCATAAAATATGTGGACGAACAGAAACAAATCTTGTCCCTCACCACATAATTGAACCTAATGATGACATACACAGTTTAAACACAATTTACTTAATTTTTTTTCTAATTTCTAAAGAAACTTTTGGACAAGGGGTGCTGTGAAAAAAATTCTTGACACTCTAGGGCGCCATGATTCAAAAAAGTTTGTGAACCACAATATATTCATATGTGGTGCAGTCAATTATGGAGTGGGGAGAACGTCCTGAAAGAAAGACAAATGGAGGTGTCCACCTATCTCCATACCAAGCTCTGCTCGTACCACCTTCGCATCACCTCTACCACCGACGCAGTGCTTTCACCACCCTCTCTCTGTATCTTATTTTTTTTAAGTTTTATCTTTTTTTATGTCTTACAAATTTTTATCATAATGTAAAACAGTGATTTAAAAAAACTTGTCTTTTTACCCCTGTTTTAATACCCTTTTTTAAAATTGTAAATGTATACAATTCCCTATGAATTGCACAAAACAATTGGGCGGCCCTGTGCTACAGGGTATCCGGTCTCTTGGTTGACCACACTTAGGTCGACAATGTCTAGGTTGACCACTATTGGTCAATAGTAACTAGGTCGACGGGGTTTCTAGTAGAGATGAGCGGGTTCGGTTTCTCTGAATCCGAACCCGCCAGAACTTCATGTTTTTTTTCACGGGTCCGAGCGACTCGGATCTTCCCGCCTTGCTCGGTTAACCCGAGCGCGCCCGAACGTCATCATGACGCTGTCGGATTCTCGCGAGGCTCGGATTCTATCGCGAGACTCGGATTCTATATAAGGAGCCGCGCGTCGCCGCCATTTTCACACGTGCATTGAGATTGATAGGGAGAGGACGTGGCTGGCGTCCTCTCCGTTTAGAATTAGAATAGATTAGAGAGACACTTGATTTACTAATTTTGGGGAGCATTAGGAGTACTCAGTAGTGTACAGTGCAGAGTTTTGCTGATAGTGACCAGTGACCACCACTTTTATTTATAATCCGTTCTCTGTCTGAAAAAAGCGATACACAGCACACAGTGACTCAGTCACATACCATATCTGTGTGCACTGCTCAGGCTCAGGCCAGTGTGCTGCATCATCTATATATATATTATATATCTGTCTGACTGCTCAGCTCACACAGCTTATAATTGTGGGGGAGACTGGGGAGCACTACTGCAGTGCCAGTTATAGGTTATAGCAGGAGCCAGGAGTACATAATATTATATTAAAATTAAACAGTGCACACTTTTGCTGCAGGAGTGCCACTGCCAGTGTGACTAGTGACCAGTGACCTGACCACCAGTATATAATATTAGTAGTATACTATCTCTTTATCAACCAGTCTATATTAGCAGCAGACACAGTACAGTGCGGTAGTTCACGGCTGTGGCTACCTCTGTGTCGGCACTCGGCAGCCCGTCCATAATTGTATATACCAGTGACCTAACCGTGGTTTTTTTTTCTTTCTTTATACATACATACTAGTTACGAGTATACTATCTCTTTATCAACCAGTCTATATATTAGCAGCAGACACAGTACAGTGCGGTAGTTCACGGCTGTGGCTACCTCTGTGTCGGCACTCGGCAGCCCGTCCATAATTGTATATACCACCTAACCGTGGTTTTTTTTTCTTTCTTTATACATACATACTAGTTACGAGTATACTATCTCTTTATCAACCAGTCTATATATTAGCAGCAGACACAGTACAGTGCGGTAGTTCACGGCTGTGGCTACCTCTGTGTCGGCACTCGGCAGCCCGTCCATAATTGTATATACCACCTAACCGTGGTTTTTTTTTCTTTCTTTATACATACATACTAGTTACGAGTATACTATCTCTTTATCAACCAGTCTATATATTAGCAGCAGACACAGTACAGTGCGGTAGTTCACGGCTGTGGCTACCTCTGTGTCGGCACTCGGCAGCCCGTCCATAATTGTATATACCACCTAACCGTGGTTTTTTTTTCTTTCTTTATACATACATACTAGTTAAGAGTATACTATCTCTTTATCAACCAGTCTATATATTAGCAGCAGACACAGTACAGTGCGGTAGTTCACGGCTGTGGCTACCTCTGTGTCGGCACTCGGCAGCCCGTCCATAATTGTATATACCACCTAACCGTGGTTTTTTTTTCTTTCTTTATACATACATACTAGTTACGAGTATACTATCTCTTTATCAACCAGTCTATATATTAGCAGCAGACACAGTACAGTGCGGTAGTTCACGGCTGTGGCTACCTCTGTGTCGGCACTCGGCAGCCCGTCCATAATTGTATATACCACCTAACCGTGGTTTTTTTTTCTTTCTTTATACATACATACTAGTTACGAGTATACTATCTCTTTATCAACCAGTCTATATATTAGCAGCAGACACAGTACAGTGCGGTAGTTCACGGCTGTGGCTACCTCTGTGTCGGCACTCGGCAGCCCGTCCATAATTGTATATACCACCTAACCGTGGTTTTTTTTTCTTTCTTTATACATACATACTAGTTACGAGTATACTATCTCTTTATCAACCAGTCTATATATTAGCAGCAGACACAGTACAGTGCGGTAGTTCACGGCTGTGGCTACCTCTGTGTCGGCACTCGGCAGCCCGTCCATAATTGTATATACCACCTAACCGTGGTTTTTTTTTCTTTCTTTATACATACATACTAGTTACGAGTATACTATCTCTTTATCAACCAGTCTATATATTAGCAGCAGACACAGTACAGTGCGGTAGTTCACGGCTGTGGCTACCTCTGTGTCGGCACTCGGCAGCCCGTCCATAATTGTATATACCACCTAACCGTGGTTTTTTTTTCTTTCTTTATACATACATACTAGTTACGAGTATACTATCTCTTTATCAACCAGTCTATATATTAGCAGCAGACACAGTACAGTGCGGTAGTTCACGGCTGTGGCTACCTCTGTGTCGGCACTCGGCAGCCCGTCCATAATTGTATACTAGTATCCAATCCATCCATCTCCATTGTTTACCTGAGGTGCCTTTTAGTTGTGCCTATTAAAATATGGAGAACAAAAATGTTGAGGTTCCAAAATTAGGGAAAGATCAAGATCCACTTCCACCTCGTGCTGAAGCTGCTGCCACTAGTCATGGCCGAGACGATGAAATGCCAGCAACGTCGTCTGCCAAGGCCGATGCCCAATGGCATAGTACAGAGCATGTCAAAACCAAAACACCAAATATCAGTAAAAAAAGGACTCCAAAACCTAAAATAAAATTGTCGGAGGAGAAGCGTAAACTTGCCAATATGCCATTTACCACACGGAGTGGCAAGGAACGGCTGAGGCCCTGGCCTATGTTCATGGCTAGTGGTTCAGCTTCACATGAGGATGGAAGCACTCAGCCTCTCGCTAGAAAACTGAAAAGACTCAAGCTGGCAAAAGCACCGCAAAGAACTGTGCGTTCTTTGAAATCCCAAATCCACAAGGAGAGTCCAATTGTGTCGGTTGCGATGCCTGACCTTCCCAACACTGGACGTGAAGAGCATGCGCCTTCCACCATTTGCACGCCCCCTGCAAGTGCTGGAAGGAGCACCCGCAGTCCAGTTCCTGATAGTCAGATTGAAGATGTCAGTGTTGAAGTACACCAGGATGAGGAGGATATGGGTGTTGCTGGCGCTGGGGAGGAAATTGACCAGGAGGATTCTGATGGTGAGGTGGTTTGTTTAAGTCAGGCACCCGGGGAGACACCTGTTGTCCGTGGGAGGAATATGGGCGTTGACATGCCAGGTGAAAATACCAAAAAAATCAGCTCTTCGGTGTGGAGGTATTTCACCAGAAATGCGGACAACAGGTGTCAAGCCGTGTGTTCCCTTTGTCAAGCTGTAATAAGTAGGGGTAAGGACGTTAACCACCTCGGAACATCCTCCCTTATACGTCACCTGCAGCGCATTCATAATAAGTCAGTGACAAGTTCAAAAACTTTGGGTGACAGCGGAAGCAGTCCACTGACCAGTAAATCCCTTCCTCTTGTAACCAAGCTCACGCAAACCACCCCACCAACTCCCTCAGTGTCAATTTCCTCCTTCCCCAGGAATGCCAATAGTCCTGCAGGCCATGTCACTGGCAAGTCTGACGAGTCCTCTCCTGCCTGGGATTCCTCCGATGCATCCTTGCGTGTAACGCCTACTGCTGCTGGCGCTGCTGTTGTTGCCGCTGGGAGTCGATGGTCATCCCAGAGGGGAAGTCGTAAGCCCACTTGTACTACTTCCAGTAAGCAATTGACTGTTCAACAGTCCTTTGCGAGGAAGATGAAATATCACAGCAGTCATCCTACTGCAAAGCGGATAACTGAGTCCTTGACAACTATGTTGGTGTTAGACGTGCATCCGGTATCCGCCGTTAGTTCACAGGGAACTAGACAATTTATTGAGGCAGTGTGCCCCCGTTACCAAATACCATCTAGGTTCCACTTCTCTAGGCAGGCGATACCGAGAATGTACACGGACGTCAGAAAAAGACTCACCAGTCTCCTAAAAAATGCAGTTGTACCCAATGTCCACTTAACCACGGACATGTGGACAAGTGGAGCAGGGCAGGGTCAGGACTATATGACTGTGACAGCCCACTGGGTAGATGTATGGACTCCCGCCGCAAGAACAGCAGCGGCGGCACCAGTAGCAGCATCTCGCAAACGCCAACTCTTTCCTAGGCAGGCTACGCTTTGTATCACCGCTTTCCAGAATACGCACACAGCTGAAAACCTCTTACGGCAACTGAGGAAGATCATCGCGGAATGGCTTACCCCAATTGGACTCTCCTGTGGATTTGTGGCATCGGACAACGCCAGCAATATTGTGTGTGCATTAAATATGGGCAAATTCCAGCACGTCCCATGTTTTGCACATACCTTGAATTTGGTGGTGCAGAATTTTTTAAAAAACGACAGGGGCGTGCAAGAGATGCTGTCGGTGGCCAGAAAAATTGCGGGACACTTTCGGCGTACAGGCACCACGTACAGAAGACTGGAGCACCACCAAAAACTACTGAACCTGCCCTGCCATCATCTGAAGCAAGAAGTGGTAACGAGGTGGAATTCAACCCTCTATATGCTTCAGAGGTTGGAGGAGCAGCAAAAGGCCATTCAAGCCTATACAATTGAGCACGATATAGGAGATGGAATGCACCTGTCTCAAGTGCAGTGGAGAATGATTTCAACGTTGTGCAAGGTTCTGATGCCCTTTGAACTTGCCACACGTGAAGTCAGTTCAGACACTGCCAGCCTGAGTCAGGTCATTCCCCTCATCAGGCTTTTGCAGAAGAAGCTGGAGGCATTGAAGAAGGAGCTAAAAGGGAGCGATTCCGCTAGGCATGTGGGACTTGTGGATGCAGCCCTTAATTCGCTTAACAAGGATTCACGGGTGGTCAATCTGTTGAAATCAGAGCACTACATTTTGGCCACCGTGCTCGATCCTAGATTTAAAGCCTACCTTGGATCTCTCTTTCCGGCAGACACAGGTCTGCTGGGGTTGAAAGACCTGCTGGTGACAAAATTGTCAAGTCAAGCGGAACGCGACCTGTCAACATCTCCTCCTTCACATTCTCCCGCAACTGGGGGTGCGAGGAAAAGGCTCAGAATTCCGAGCCCACCCGCTGGCGGTGATGCAGGGCAGTCTGGAGCGACTGCTGATGCTGACATCTGGTCCGGACTGAAGGACCTGACAACGATTACGGACATGTCGTCTACTGTCACTGCATATGATTCTCTCAACATTGATAGAATGGTGGAGGATTATATGAGTGACCGCATCCAAGTAGGCACGTCACACAGTCCGTACTTATACTGGCAGGAAAAAGAGGCAATTTGGAGGCCCTTGCACAAACTGGCTTTATTCTACCTAAGTTGCCCTCCCACAAGTGTGTACTCCGAAAGAGTGTTTAGTGCCGCCGCTCACCTTGTCAGCAATCGGCGTACGAGGTTATATCCTGAAAATGTGGAGAAGATGATGTTCATTAAAATGAATTATAATCAATTCCTCCGCGGAGACATTGACCAGCAGCAATTGCCTCCACAAAGTACACAGGGAGCTGAGATGGTGGATTCCAGTGGGGACGAATTGATAATCTGTGAGGAGGGGGATGTACACGGTGATATATCGGAGGGTGAAGATGAGGTGGACATCTTGCCTCTGTAGAGCCAGTTTGTGCAAGGAGAGATTAATTGCTTCTTTTTTGGGGGGGGTCCAAACCAACCCGTCATATCAGTCACAGTCGTGTGGCAGACCCTGTCACTGAAATGATGGGTTGGTTAAAGTGTGCATGTCCTGTTTTGTTTATACAACATAAGGGTGGGTGGGAGGGCCCAAGGACAATTCCATCTTGCACCTCTTTTTTCTTTTCTTTTTCTTTGCATCATGTGCTGATTGGGGAGGTTTTTTTTGGAAGGGACATCCTGCGTGACACTGCAGTGCCACTCCTAGATGGGCCCGGTGTTTGTGTCGGCCACTAGGGTCGCTAATCTTACTCACACAGTCAGCTACCTCATTGCGCCTCTTTTTTTCTTTGCGTCATGTGCTGTTTGGGGAGGGTTTTTTGGAAGGGACATCCTGCGTGACACTGCAGTGCCACTCCTAGATGGGCCCGGTGTTTGTGTCGGCCACTAGGGTCGCTAATCTTACTCACACAGCTACCTCATTGCGCCTCTTTTTTTCTTTGCGTCATGTGCTGTTTGGGGAGGGTTTTTTGGAAGGGCCATCCTGCGTGACACTGCAGTGCCACTCCTAGATGGGCCCGGTGTTTGTGTCGGCCACTAGGGTCGCTAATCTTACTCACACAGCTACCTCATTGCGCCTCTTTTTTTCTTTGCGTCATGTGCTGTTTGGGGAGGGTTTTTTGGAAGGGACATCCTGCGTGACACTGCAGTGCCACTCCTAGATGGGCCCGGTGTTTGTGTCGGCCACTAGGGTCGCTTATCTTACTCACACAGCGACCTCGGTGCAAATTTTAGGACTAAAAATAATATTGTGAGGTGTGAGGTATTCAGAATAGACTGAAAATGAGTGTAAATTATGGTTTTTGAGGTTAATAATACTTTGGGATCAAAATGACCCCCAAATTCTATGATTTAAGCTGTTTTTTAGTGTTTTTTGAAAAAAACACCCGAATCCAAAACACACCCGAATCCGACAAAAAAAATTCGGTGAGGTTTTGCCAAAACGCGTTCGAACCCAAAACACGGCCGCGGAACCGAACCCAAAACCAAAACACAAAACCCGAAAAATTTCAGGCGCTCATCTCTAGTTTCTAGGTCTACAGGGTCTCTAGGTCGACATGTTCTAGGTCGACATGAGTTTTTCAAATTTTTTTCTTTTTTTTAACTTTTTCATACGTAACGATCCACGTGGACAACGATTAGGAATAGTAACCTGTGCCAAGCACGGTGAGGCACCTTGCCGAAGCATGGCGAGCGGATACGGTGCACTAATTGGGGTTCCCGTCACTATATGAAGAAAACAACACCAATTTTTTTTTAAAAAAACTAATGTCGACCTTTTGACCTGTCGGTCTAGACCATGTCGACCTAGAGACCCTGTTGACCTAGAATCCCTATCAACCTAATTACTGTCGACCAATAGTGGTCGACCTAGATACTGTCGGCCTAAGTGTGGTCGACCCTCCATACCACACCCGTGGTACAGGATATCCAAAAGGTGTCTCCCCAAAACACCCCAAAGACAAAGGTGCAGTACTGGAAATAAAATATAGGATAGACGTTCCACCAGATGCTTCAATAATGAATACACAACCTTGAACAATACAATAATTAAAAAAAGACAATAAAACATATTACGTAGAATATATTAAAAAATACATCCCTTGGGTAGATGTATCAGTTTGCTGAATCCATCCTCACTCAGTGTAGCGTCGAAATAGCGCAGATCAGCATGTGAGGGAAAAGATAAAATAGCGGCATGTGTAGTAAAGTCAATTTAATTTACACAACACATACAGATAAAAAACATAAAATCACATATGATCAAGGAATCCCCTTTAGTCCCACTGTAGTGGAAATACAGAACAATTACCAGAAAGGTTGAGAACTGGTAGTGAACAGTTCTAAAACAAGCCTTTTCTTTTATAATCACCAGGTATCTCCCGGGTGGACATTCTGGGATCTTTCCCTGGCACTCGTTCAGCAGTCCCGTTCACTTCAGGTGCTGCGGGGTCATTTCCTTATATCCAACGCGTATCAACCCTTGTTCCTTGGGTCTTTATCAAGGCAGAATGATAGTTCCAAGTCCACAGGTAAGGATTTATATCTCCCGCACCCAATCAGAACAAACCGCCTTTGTCTGGGTAACCGGAGGGCGAATTACAATATGCTTAAGGGATACAGCTGTGCATTGTTGATGCAGTTTGTTTTGATTGGGTATGGGGGGTATAAATACTTGTGGGCTTGGAACTATCATTCTGCCTTGATAAAGACCCAAGGAGCAAGGGTTGAAACGCGTTGGCTATAAGGAAGGGACCCCACAGCACCTGCTGGAGTGAACAGGACTGCTGAACGAGAGCAAACACTCCTGAACATGCCCTGCCATCAGCTGAAGCAAGAGGTGGTAACGAGGTGGAATTTATCCCTCTATTAGCTTCAGAGGATGGAGGAGCAGCAAAAGGCCATTCAAGCCTATACATCTGCCTACGATATAGGCAAAGGAGGGGGAATGCACCTGACTCAAGCGCAGTGGAGAATGATTTCAACGTTGTGCAAGGTTCTCCAACCCTTTGAACTTGCCACACGTGAAGTCAGTTCAGACACTGCCAGCTTGAGTCAGGTCATTCCCCTCATCAGGCTTTTGCAGAAGCAGCTGGAGAGATTGAAGGAGGAGTTAAAACGGAGCGATTCCGCTAGGTATGTGGGACTTGTGAATGGAGCCCTTCATTCGCTTAACCAGGATTCACGGGTGGTCAATCTGTTGAAATCAGAGCACTACATTTTGGCCACCGTGCCTGATCCTAGATTTAAAGCCTACGTTGTATCTCTCTTTCCGGCAGACACAAGTCTGCAGAGGTTCAAAGACCTGCTGGTGAGAAAATTGTCAAGTCAAGCGGAACGTGACCCGCCAACAGCTCCTCCATCATTTTCTACCGCCACTGGAGCTGGATAAAATTTCCAAAACCACACGCTGGCGGTGATGCAGGGTAGTCAGGAGCGAAAACTGACATCTGGTCCGGACTGAAGGACCTGCCAACGATTACTGACATATCGTCTACTGTCACTGCATATGATTCTGTCACCATTGAAAGAATGGTGGAGGATTATATGAGTGACAGCATCACTGTAGGCATGTCAGACAGTCCGTACGTATACTGGCAGGAAAAATAGGCAATTTGGAGGCCCTTGCACAAACTGGCTTTATTTTACCTAAGTTGCCCCCCCCCTCCAGTGTGTATCCCGAAAGAGTGTTTAGTGCAGCCTGTAACCTTGTCAGCGATCGGCGTAGGAGGTTACATCCAGAAATTGTGGAGAAGATGATGTTCATCAAAATGAATTATAATCAATTCCTCCGTGGAGACATTTACCAGCAATTGCCTCCAGAATGTACACAGGGACCTGTAATGGTGGATTCCCGTGGGGACGAATTAATATTCTGTGAGGAGGAGGATGTACACAGTGAAATGGGTGAGGAATCGGACGATGAGGAGGAGGTGATTGCTGGTGCTCCAGTCTTTGGCACGTGTTGGCTTAATGCCGAAAGTGGCCCGCAATTCTTCGGGCCATCGACAGCATCTCCTGCACACCCCTATCGTTTTTTTAAAAATTCTGCACCACCAAATTCATTGTATGTGCAAAACATGGGACGTGCTGGAATTTGCCCAGATGTAATGCACGCACAATATTGGTGGCATTGTCCGATGTCACAAATCCCCAGGAGAGTCCAATTGGGGTAAGCCATTCTGAGATGATGTTCCTCAGTTTCCGTAAGAGGTTTTCAGCTGTGTGCCTCTTATGGAAAGTGGTGATACAAAGCGTAGCCTGCCTAGGAACGAGTTGGCATTTGCGAGATGCTGCTACTGGTGCCGCTGCTGCTGTTGTTGCTGCTGGAGGCAATACATCTACCCAGTGGGCTGTCACAGTCATATAGTCCTTAGTCTGCCCTGCTCCACTTGTCCACATGTCCGTGGGTAAGTGGACAGTGGGTACAACTGCATTTTTTAGGACACTGGTGACTCTTTTTTTGACGTCTGTGTACATTCTCGGTATCGCCTGCCTAGAGAAGTGGAACCTAGATGGGATTTGGTATCGGGAACACCCTACCTCAAGCAATTCTCTAAGTCCCTGTGAACTAACGGTGGATACCGGACGCACGTCTAACACCAACATAGTTGTCAAGGCCTGAGTTATCCGCTTTGCAACAGGATGACTGCTGTGATATTTCATCTTCCTCACAAAGGACTGTTGGACAGTCAATTGCTTACTGGAAGTAGTACAAGTGGTCTTCTGACTTACCCTCTGGGATGACGATCGACCCCCAGCAGCAACAACAGCAGCGCCAGCAGCAGTAGGCGTTCCACACAAGGATCCATCGGAGGAATCCCAGTTAGGAGAGGACTCGTCAGACTTGCCAGTGACATGGCCTGCAGGACTATTGGTTTTCTTGTCTAAGGAGGAAATTGACATTGAGGGAGTTGGTGGTGTGGTTTGCAGGAGCTTCGGTACAAGAGGAAGAAGAGATTTAGTTGTCAGTGGACTGCTTCCACTGTCATCCAAAGTTTTTGAACTTGTCAATGACTTCTGATGAATGCGCTCCAGGTGACATATAAGGGAGGATGTTCCTAGGCGGATAACATCCTTACCCCTACTTATTACAGCTTGACAAAGGCAACACACGGCTTGACACCAGTTGTCCGCATTTCTGTTGAAATAATTCCACACCGAAGAGGTGATTTTTTTTGTATTTTGACCAGGCATGTCAATGGCCTTATTCATCCCACGGACAACAGGTGTCTCCCCGGGTGCCTGACTTAAAAAAAACACCTCACCATCAGAATCCTCCTTGTCAATTTCCTCTTCAGCGCCAGCAACACCCATATCCTCATCCTGGTGTACTTTAACAGTGACATCTTCAATTTGAATATCAGGAACTGGACTGTGGGTGCTCCTTCCAGCACTTGCAGGGGGCGTGCAAATGGTGGAAGGCGCCACCTGTTCCCGTCCAGTTTTGGGAAAGTCAGGCATCGCAACCGACACAATTGGACTCTCCTTGGGGATTTGTGATCTGGAAGAACGCACAGTTCTTTGCTGTGCTTTTGCCAACTTAACTCTTCATTTTTCTAGCGGAAGGATGAGTGCTTCCATCCTCATGTGAAGCTGAACAACTAGCCATGAACATAGGCCAGGGCCTCAGCCGTTCATTGCCACTCCGTGTCGTAAATGGCATATTGCCAAGTTTACGCTTCTCCTCAGATGCTTTTAATTTAGATTTTTGGGTCATTTTACTGAACTTTTTGTTTTTTGATTTTTGCATGCTCTCTACTATGACATTGGGCATCGGCCTTGGCAGACGACGTTGATGGCATTGATTTGTCTCTGCCATGACAAGTGGCAGCAGCTTCAGCAGTAGGTGGAAGTGGATCTTGATCTTTCCCTATTTTACCCTCCAAATTTTTGTTCTCCATTTTTTAATGTGTGGAATTATATGCCAGTAATATTTCTGGAATTAGACGGCAGTAATGTCTGGAATTAGATACCACTAAATAGATACCAGATACCACTGTGACTGGAATGATGATGACCTATGCACAGTGACAGGACACTACCACAGCACCCTACAGCAGCAAGATGCAGCACAAGACACTGGATTTTTAGTAATGTACTGTAGTATACTGGTCACCACAATGCAGCAGCAAGACAATGAGCACTGATACTGAGCACTGATGAGGATACTAGAACTGACACTGGGCAGCGAGAACAGCACTAGACTATTGTACTGTAGTATACTGGTCACCACAATGCAGCACAAGACAATGAGCACTGATACTGAGCACTGATGAGGATACTAGAACTGACACTGGGCAGCGAGAACAGCACTGGACTATTGTACTGTAGTATACTGGTCACCACAATGCAGGACAAGACAATGAGCAGTGATACTGAGCACTGATGAGGATACTAGAACTGACACTGGGCAGCGAGAACAGCACTGGACTATTGTACTGTAGTATACTGGTCACCACAATGCAGCACAAGACAATGAGCAGTGATACTGAGCACTGATGAGGATACTAGAACTGACACTGGGCTACGAGATGCAGCACTGGACTATTGTACTGTAGTATACTGGTCACCACAATGCAGCACAAGACAATGAGCAGTGATACTGAGCACTGATGAGGATACTAGAACTGACACTGGGCAGCGAGAACAGCACTGGACTATTGTACTGTAGTATACTGGTCACCACAATGCAGCACAAGACAATGAGCAGTGATACTGAGCACTGATGAGGATACTAGAACTGACACTGGGCAGCGAGAACAGCACTGGACTATTGTACTGTAGTATACTGGTCACCACAATGCAGCACAAGACAATGAGTAGTGATACTGAGCACTGATGAGGATACTAGAACTGACACGGAGCAGCAAGATGCAGCACTGGACTATTGTACTGTAGTATACTGGTCACCACAATGCAGCAGCAAGACAATGAGCAGTGATACTGAGCACTGATGAGGATACTAGAACTGACACTGGGCAGCGAGAACAGCACTGGGCTATTGTACTGTAGTATACTGGTCACCACAATGCAGCACAAGACAATGAGTAGTGATACTGAGCACTGATGAGGATACTAGAACTGACACTGGGCAGCAAGAACAGCACTAGACTATTGTACTGTAGTATACTGGTCACCACAATGCAGCAGCAAGACAATGAGCACTGATCCTGAGCACTGATGAGGATACTTGAACTGACACTGAGCAGCGAGAACAGCACTGGACTATTGTACTGTAGTATACTGGTCACCACAATGCAGCACAGATGCTGAGCACTGATACTGAGCTGATATTGAGCTTTCCACTCAGAGAACGTAGCCATGTCCTCTCGCTCTCTCGACAATGCACAAGTGAAAATGGCGGCGACGCGCGGCTCTTTAAAGGGAATCCGAATCTCGCAAGAATCCGACAGCAGGATGATGACATTTTCCATGTTCGGGTTTTCAGAGTCAGGCGGGAAGAACCGAGGATGCCTCGGACCCGTGTAAACCACGTGAAGTTCGGGGGGGTTCGGTTCTCGGAGAACCGAACCCGCTCATCTCTAATTCTAACAAACTTAAGGTATTAATTTGTATATGATATATTGGATCAATAAGGTAGGTCAGACTCAGTATGTAACGCATTCTCAGCCTACTGAGCCTGGATTACTAAAACATAGTTAAAGGTATGCAAACTTCTCAAGGTAATTTTAGAGAAATGTTCTTCAGCAAAATCCATAACAGTATCATTAAATTGTTTGCAAAAGTTATGACTAAAACATTGACTAAAATTAGATTATAATGAACACTGAGATCCACTGACTAAATCTTGACTAAAACTGAGCAAAAAAACATGAGAGACTAAACTGTGACTTTAAACGAACTACAATTTTAAGTAAGCGACTAAGACTAAAACAAAATGGAAAATCCTTGTCAATATTAACACTGACTAGTGAAAATGTTTTTAGATGAAATTTAGTTTGTCCATGACAGTATATCTGCTGTAAAAAAAATAATTTTGTTTAAATAAAATAAATTTATTACATCCATTCTTTACTGGACTTTCCTTTTCACATGTGACTCATCTTTGGTAAGTAAAGTTTGAATCTCCCACATCCAAACTTCCAAAATACGGAATGTTTTGAACGCAACTGAGGTAGTGACACCTTTGTTTTCTGATGGTTCAATGTACACAAACTTTGTTTTGTGCACAAAGTTATTAAAAATATTGTCTAAAATGATCTTCAGGCTGTGTGTATGAGGTGTATATAAAACATGAATACTATATATATATAAATAATTGTGTCTCATCTCCCAGATATCTCATTATGGTATGCAAATATTCCAAAATACGGAAAAATCCAAAAATAGTTTTGGTCCCAAGTATTTTGGATATAGGAGGCTTAACCTGTTATAAGGTCTGATCCATTTTTTATGTTCCATTTGCATGTATAAATATGGGAGAAAGCTCTTATTCTATATAATTCGCCTGCATTTAGTGCGTCACAGACATATAACCTGTATGTTGGGTGTGACATAACCCATTTATTATTATCCTTCCCAGGACAAGGGATATACTATATTTCCAAATATCTAGTCTGGCGTGTTGTTGGGAAACCCCCATTCTCTTCAGGCTGATGTTTAGGGTCTAGTGGCATCACCCATAATCTCTATTCCATCTCCTATATAATAGCCCAGATCTGTGACTCTGTGCCTGTGTGTATAAAGCTGGGCGTGGCTAGGAGCTCTCATTGGGTTTGCAGCAGGTCTATCACACCCAGTCCACAGCTTATTGGGCCTCCCACACAGGTTACATCCAATGGGAGGCTCTGCCCTTTGGCTGCTGTGTGTTCCCAGAGCAGGACTAACAATTATTTACTTATTTATTTTATTTATTTATTACCAGTTATTTATATAGCGCACACATATTCCGCAGCGCTTTACAGAGAATATTCGGTCATTCACATCAGTCCCTGCCCTAGTGGAGATTACAATCTATATTCCATATCACATGTACACGCACACACATTCACGCTAGGGTTAATTTTTTTTTTTGTTGGGAGCCAATTATCCTACCAGTATATTTTTGGATTGTGGGAGGAAACCTGAGTACCAGGAGAAAACCCACGCAAGTACAGGGAGAATATACAAACTCCCCACAGTTAGGGCCATGGTGGGAATTGAACCCATGACCTCAGTGCTGTGAGGCAGTAATGCTAACCATAACACCATCCGTACAGCCCCAACAATGGGGATGATGGAGCTGCAGCTCCAGGTCCACACCCCAAAATAGGCCCACTGCATCTGCAGCAACATACCCTCCAACAATTTACACATAAAAATCGCTACAACTTTGAGAAGGGGCGTGGCCACGGGTTAAGTGGCGAGGCCACGCCCCTTTTCCTATAGTTTCAATGGAAGTTTGGAGAACCAAAAATCGGTACAGACCATAAAAAAAGCTACTGTACCAGCCAAAAAGGTGCAGCTGGAGGGTATGTCACTGTTAGGCGCCGGGGTCCGCTCGTCGGTGCGGCCCGGCGCCTAGCAACCAGGGACGCCGTGCGCGTTCAGCCGCCGGCTCCCTGGCAACGCTAGACGCCGGGCGCACAGAGCCGCTCTGACCTTAGCAACAGGGACGCCACGTTCAGCCGCGTTCCCCGTTGCTGGGTCTGTCCTAAATTACCTGATTATGTGCTGGCCGTGCAGCATGCAAGCTGCACGGCATTTCCATTGATTACCCTGTCTGGATCTTGATTGGAGGGTTCCTGAATAAAGGCACCCTCAGGACTTCTTACAGACGCCGGTGATAGCTTCCTGTTTGCCTGTGTCTGCTACAGAGAGTTCCAGTCCTGCTCAATCCGGTTGTTCCTGTCCTCAGAGATCCTGTACTCGGAAGTTTGCCATCTATTCCTGGAGTCTGACCGAGCACCTTTAACATCCTGTGGTGTTCGTGAGTCGCGGCTCAGCCGTGTGTTGCGGCTTGTCCGCTAACTGTTTATTATTTAGTTAATTTGTGTTCTGGAGCTTTTGCGGAGGATTCCGCTCCCACAGATCCACTCTGGTATCCAGCGGTGCTTGATAGGAGTAACGGATCAGTGGTTCTTTGGTTGTCCTTTTCCCTGGCGGCTAGTCCGCACATACCTTTGGTTAAAGTTAGTTAGCTTGTAACCCCTGGCCTGGTTGCTTAGTCAGAGGGCCCCTTGTTATCACCCTGTCTCGGATTTCCCTTTGTCTCACATTAAGACCTGCGGGGGCATCGGGGTTGGGCAGACATAATCCGCCCTTCGAACGCGGCTGCCATGGGCTCAAGCAACCATAGTCTCGCAAGGGATTTCTGATAACACGGGCGAGACAACGGAGTTAGGGCGCCAGGGGTTACTAGGCTCTCCTGCTCCCACAACCAGCATATCTTCCCAGTACTCAGACCTCTGCCATAAGATCTCTTCTGGTCTGGAGTACGGGAATCATAACATTATCACCGGCCAGACAAAAGAAAAAATTTAAATTAACAGGAGTTAATTTTTTCACTTATTCAGTTGGGAGATTTTGTCGGCCTCATGAATCCCGCCGGTATTGGGCCAAATCCTGGCCAGCTTCTAGTTAGTCAGATTCAAGAACTTACTCAGATGGTTCAGGATCTGTCCCTCCGGGTGAGGTCACAGGAAGATCTGTTACGGACTTCCCCGAGGGTCATCCCTGAACCAAAAATGCATCTGCCTGACCGTTTTTCTGGGGATAGAAAACAGTTTTTTAATTTTAAAGAGTCTTGTAAACTTTATTTTCGTTTAAGACCAGTCTCCTCAGGTACGGAGGCTCAGCGGGTTGGAATTATTATTTCTCTGCTTCAGGGGGATCCTCAGACCTGGGCTTTTGGTTTAAAGACAGACGATCCGGCCTTATCGTCTGTAGACGCCTTTTTAAAATCTTTAGGGCTATTGTATGACGACCCTGATAGAGAGGCGTCCGCTGAGAGTCAGTTGCGTGCTCTTAGACAGGGTAGGAATCCCGCAGAGAATTATTGTACGGAGTTTCGCCGTTGGTCGAACGACTGTGGATGGAATGACCCAGCCCTGCGCAGTCAGTTTCGCCTCGGCTTATCTGAATCTATAAAAGACAGTCTCCTTCAGTATCCCGCTCCTGAGACTCTCGATAAACTCATGGAGCTCTCTATTAAGATAGATCGTCGGCTCAGAGAGCGGAGGGCTGAAAAAGGGGCATCTGTCGGGTCTTCTCCTTGTGTGCTTTCCATTCCTGTAGACATGGAGGAGCCTATGCAGATAGGTCTCTCCAAATTGTCTCCTGAAGAAAGAACCAGGAGGCAAAATTCTGGTCTTTGTTTATACTGTGGAGGTAAGGGACATTTTGCCCGTAGTTGTCCGAACAAATCGGGAAACTTCCTGACCAAGTGAGTTGTGAGGGGGTTCACTTTGGTCTGCAGCTCATCTCCTCAAATAATTCACTGTTAGTTCCTGCTAAAGTTTCCTTTGGCAGCCTCTGTTCCTCGGTCTCTGCTTTTGTGGACAGTGGAGCTGCAGGGAACTTTATGGATTTAACATGGGCCAAGGCCTTAGGTATTCCTCAGTTAACCTTGGGTAGGTGTGTCACCATGCATGGTTTAGATGGGAGTCCCTTGTCCAATGGGGTTATTTCTCTAGGTACACCTCCTGTTTTACTCTCGGTGGGTGCCCTGCATTCTGAAAAGATTGAGTTTTTCCTTACTCATTGTCCAGCAGTTCCTGTGGTTCTGGGTCACCCTTGGCTGGCCTTTCATAATCCCATCATTGATTGGCAGTCGGGGGAGATCTTACAATGGGGTACCATCTGTAGTAAAGAATGTATTACGCTTCCTATCCGAGTAGCTGCCGCCGTTCCTGCACCCATTCCTGAGGAATATCAGGATTTTGTCGACGTGTTTTCCAAGGGCAATGCGGATATTCTGCCTCCCCATAGGCCTTACGATTGTGCCATTGAGCTAATTCCTGGTGCCACGTTGCCTAAAGGAAGGTTATATGCATTGTCTGGTCCTGAAACTATGGCCATGAATGAGTATGTGAAAGAAAGCCTTGGGAAAGGTTTTATCAGGCCATCTAAATCCCCATTAAGTGCAGGTTTCTTCTTCGTAGAGAAGAAGGATGGTTCACTCAGACCCTGCATTGACTTTAGAGCTTTGAATAAAATCTCAGTAAAGAATACTTACCCTCTGCCGCTGATCTCTGTCCTCTTTGATCAGCTACGTTCGGCTGTGATTTTTTCCAAAATTGACCTTAGAGGAGCATATAACCTCATCAGAATCAAGTCAGGGGATGAGTGGAAAACGGCATTCAGTACTCAATCAGGCCACTATGAGTATCTGGTTATGCCATTCGGCCTGTCAAACGCTCCGGCAGTTTTCCAGGATCTCATTAATTATGTGCTCCGTGAATTTCTTGGAAGATTCGTTGTAGTCTACTTAGACGATATTTTGATATATTCTGACTCTGAAGAACAACATGTTACCCAGGTGCGTCAGGTGCTAAAGAAATTACGTGAAAATCACCTATATGCCAAACTGGAGAAGTGTGAATTTCATGTCACGGAGGTATCCTTTTTAGGGTACATTATTTCCCCTCGGGGATTCCGTATGGAACCGAAGAAGCTCCAAGCCATCCTTAGTTGGGCGCAACCCACCAATTTAAAAGCAATTCAGCGCTTTTTAGGGTTTGCAAACTACTATAGAAGATTTATTCACTCTTTCTCTGACCTAGTTGCTCCCATTGTGGCACTTACTAAGAAGGGAGCAGATCCTACCAATTGGTCATGTGAAGCTGAGTTATCTTTTCAGGCCTTGAAACAAGCCTTTGTCTCAGCCCCTGTCCTTAGACATCCCAACCCAGAATTGCCTTTCATTGTTAAGGTTGATGCCTCGGAGGTTGGAGTAGGGGCTATCCTTTCTCAGAAGGATCCAGATTCCCTTGAATTACATCCTTGTGCCTTTATGTCCAGGAAATTCTCATCTGCAGAATCCAACTACGATGTTGGTAACCGGGAATTGCTGGCTATTAAATGGGCTTTCGAGGAGTGGAGGCATTGGCTTGAAGGAGCGACCCATACCATTTCAGTTTTGACTGATCACAAAAATCTTCAATACATTGAATCTGCCAAACGACTGAATGCCCGGCAGGCTCGTTGGGCTTTATTTTTTACTCGTTTCAAATTCATTATCACCTTCAGGCCAGGTTCCAAGAATACTAAGGCAGATGCCCTGTCACGCAGTTTTCTTCCAGTTCAAGACAACAGTCCTGTTACTCCCATACTTCCGTCTTCAGTCATTCGGGCAGGCCTCACACAGGATGTATTTACCCAGTTAAAGCTGCTTCAACATCAAGCTCCTGGAAATACTCCTGCTGGTCGTCTTTTTGTCCCTGAGTTTTTGAGAGCTACTGTTTTGGCGGAGTTTCATGATAGCAAGGTTGCCGGGCATCCGGGAATCGCTAAGACTTTGGAATTAGTCTCCCGCTCAGTATGGTGGCCTGGTCTTTCCAAAGACATTAAAGAGTTTGTTTTTTCTTGTCAGGTCTGTGCACAGCATAAAGTTCCCCGTTCTTTGCCTATAGGTCAACTTATGCCCTTGAATGTTCCCCTTAGGCCATGGTCGCATATCTCCATGGATTTTGTGGTGGACCTCCCTCTGTCAGCCGGATGCCGAGTCATATGGGTGGTAGTGGACCGTTTTAGCAAAATGGCCCATTTCATTGCTCTTCCCCGATTGCCATCTGCCCAGGGATTGGCAGTCTTGTTCCTCCGCCATGTTTTCAGACTCCATGGCTTACCCACTGATATTGTCTCTGACAGGGGTCCACAATTCATTGCACAATTTTGGAAGTCCTTTTGTGCTTCGTTGAAGATGAAATTATCATTAACCTCCGGCTATCATCCCCAATCCAATGGACAGACTGAGCGAGTTAACCAATCTCTTAAACAATATTTGCGTTTGTACTCGGCCAAACTCCAAAATGACTGGTCTGAGTTTCTTCCATTGGCGGAGTTTGCTTATAATAATGCCTGTCATTCCTCCACCAATGTGTCTCCATTTTTTGCAGTTTTTGGTTTTCACCCCAGAGCTAATTCATTTTTTCAACATTCCTCTGTCTCCTCTCTGGCCCTGACCTCTCATCTTAAACTTATTTGGAAAAAAGTGCACCTGGCTCTCAGAAAAGCAGCATTCCGGGAAAAAAGATTTTCTGACAGACTCCGGCGGCCGTGCACTTTTAAAGTAGGAGACAGGGTGTGGTTGTCGACTCGCAACATTAAACTCCGACAAACCTCAGCCAGATTGGGTCCTAGATTTATTGGACCATTTCTCATTATCAAAAAAGTCAATCCAGTTGCTTTCCGGTTACACTTACCAAAAACTTTACGGATCGGAAATACCTTCCATTGCTCATTGCTTAAACCTTATGTTTCGTCCAGTAGATTTCCTCGTAGAATATCTCAGGGGAGATCTCCAGTAAATGTACAGGGTCAGCAGGAGTTCTTGGTAGAGAAGGTTCTCGATTCCAAGTTGTCCCGGGGTCGGCTTTATTTTTTGGTACATTGGAGAGGTTATGGGCCAGAGGAAAGGTTTTGGGTCCTGGATGAGGACCTTCATGCCCCAAGTCTCAAAAGGGCATTTTTTCGAGAATTTCCTCAGAAACCTGGCTTTAGGGGTTCCTTGACCCCTCCTCAAGGGGGGGGTACTGTTAGGCGCCGGGGTCCGCTCGTCGGTGCGGCCCGGCGCCTAGCAACCAGGGACGCCGTGCGCGTTCAGCCGCCGGCTCCCTGGCAACGCTAGACGCCGGGCGCACAGAGCCGCTCTGACCTTAGCAACAGGGACGCCACGTTCAGCCGCGTTCCCCGTTGCTGGGTCTGTCCTAAATTACCTGATTATGTGCTGGCCGTGCAGCATGCAAGCTGCACGGCATTTCCATTGATTACCCTGTCTGGATCTTGATTGGAGGGTTCCTGAATAAAGGCACCCTCAGGACTTCTTACAGACGCCGGTGATAGCTTCCTGTTTGCCTGTGTCTGCTACAGAGAGTTCCAGTCCTGCTCAATCCGGTTGTTCCTGTCCTCAGAGATCCTGTACTCGGAAGTTTGCCATCTATTCCTGGAGTCTGACCGAGCACCTTTAACATCCTGTGGTGTTCGTGAGTCGCGGCTCAGCCGTGTGTTGCGGCTTGTCCGCTAACTGTTTATTATTTAGTTAATTTGTGTTCTGGAGCTTTTGCGGAGGATTCCGCTCCCACAGATCCACTCTGGTATCCAGCGGTGCTGGATAGGAGTAACGGATCAGTGGTTCTTTGGTTGTCCTTTTCCCTGGCGGCTAGTCCGCACATACCTTTGGTTAAAGTTAGTTAGCTTGTAACCCCTGGCCTGGTTGCTTAGTCAGAGGGCCCCTTGTTATCACCCTGTCTCGGATTTCCCTTTGTCTCCCATTAAGACCTGTGGGGGCATCGGGGTTGGGCAGACATAATCCGCCCTTCGAACGCGGCTGCCATGGGCTCAAGCAACCATAGTCTCGCAAGGGATTTCTGATAACACGGGCGAGACAACGGAGTTAGGGCGCCAGGGGTTACTAGGCTCTCCTGCTCCCACAACCAGCATATCTTCCCAGTACTCAGACCTCTGCCATAAGATCTCTTCTGGTCTGGAGTACGGGAATCATAACAGTCACTGCATCTGCAGCAAGTCTCTGCGCTGTAGATAGAGAAAAAAATCCTTTTACTGCAGCGTCCTATGTCCTGCTGCCAGTCCGCCTGCCCCTCCGGCATCAACAATCCCCACTCCCTAGCCGCAGCGCAGGTGGAACAAAAGCTGCTGCGGCCACCGGCATAGATGTGTATGAAAGCGGCACAGCGGAAGGCTTTCACCATCCGCGGTGGCTCCAAACCCCCACCCGCAGCACCCTGACACCTGCCCCTCCCCCACACACGGCACCGCCGCACCCTCCCCCACCCGCGGTACCCCCGCAACAGCTCCTCCCCCCGCCTGCGGTGGCTTCGGATTCCCTTCTCCACCTGCAGTACCCCCGCACCAACCCCTCCCCCACCCGCTGCGTCCCCGCAAACCGCCCCTCCCCCACCAGCATCTCCCCTGGACCCCATCCGCGTTTCTCCCGCACCCACCACTCCCCCAACCACAGCACCTACTATGTGATTCATCAGGCCCTGCATGCACTGTTCACGCAGTTGCAAGGGCCTACAACCCCTTAACCATCGCACGCCCTTTGTCTGTGCAATATTTAACCACTCACACAATTATGATTGGAGGTAATACTCCATATAATAAAAATATTGCACACCACAAGGGCCTGCAAGGGTTAAGGGGGCGTAGCCCCTTATGACGGTGTGAAGAGCACCCGTAGGGTGTGATGAATCACCTAGTATAGTAATAAATGTCCAGTCTATCACTAAGGGGGTGTCTTATACCCCTTTTCCACTAGCTTTTTTAAACACGGGTAAATGCGCGGGGGCGCGCATTTACCCGTGTTTTTCCCTAGTGGAAACGGTTCCCCCGGCAAATTCCCGGATCAAGTGATCCGGGAATCCTACCCTGGTAGCTAGCCGGGTTGAACACGTGTTCAACCCGGCTAGCTGTCTAGTGTGAACGGGAGCCGTGTCGAGGCGACACGGCTCCCGTTCACAGTGCATAGGGAGGGAGGCGCTGGGAGATCATGTGATCTCCCAGCGCCGCCCCTGCCACGTCACTAGCGCATCACCAACCAGGCAATTGCCAGGTTGGTGAGCACTGTCTGCAGGGGGCTGTAACACGGGTCGCAGCCGTGTCAGGCGACATGGCTGCGACCCGTGCTATGCTAGTGGAAAAGGGGTATTAGTGATGTCACATAATTTTCCTCTAGAAATATGCAATATTTACTTTGTTGTCATCATAGGGTCAAGACTTAATTGTTCTTGGCCCCAAGACAAGATCCCCGGCCTGCCATTGACAGAAAGAGGGCAGTGATAGAAACATTGGGGGAGATGTTTCAAACCTTGAATAGAGATAAAGTACCAGCCAATTAGCCCCTAGCTGCCATATTACAGGATGTGGGGCATTCAGGTATGTACTAAGCATTGGAGAGAGATGAAGTACCAGCCAATCAGCACCTAGCTGCCATGTTACAGGCTGTATTTGAAAAGTGACAGGCGCTAGTTGGCTGGTACTTTATCTCTGTCCACTTTACCTCTATCCAAGGTTTGATAGAACTCCCCCATAGACTCTTATTATTCCAGCATCCCAACTCTTCCTACAGTAGAGTTGGAATGCTGGTGTGGACAGTCGGACTGTCCACACCTCGGCACTGCAGCCCATTGCCAATTTCAGCAACCATACCACACAGCCCCTCTCTGCCAACCCTTTCACTGACTCCCTTCACCTCTGAGGATTCTGAAGCATTTTGCCTGTCTAGCTCTTAGGAAATTGTAAACTGCTATGTAAAACAAATATTAAAGTGTGGAGTCTGGGAGACTAATATGTGGAGGTGAGGAATATTTTAGAAGGGCTGCAGCGCAGGAGAAGTTTATCATAAATGATAAATTAATGAGAGTAGAAAATTATACAGGACAAAAAAAAATCATAACTGTTAAATTAATGAAGACAATTTAGAGTATACATAAAGATAAAAGAAGGTTGGGTGGAGCCGTCTCAATGCTTTTTTCTTACGAGCAGCTGCTGCGGCTCAGCGCAAGTCCTGGTTGTTGCTAGGGCATCAGGACATCACAGTGCTTTACCGTCTGGCAACTTCCCCGATGGTTGCCCAGGCAACATGGACGCTGGGGATTGTGGGCCATCCACACGGACGTGCAGCGCTCCATCTGCACAGAATTTGTAAATAATAGGAGGGTTGTCCCAGCGGGCCTCCAGATTAGCTCTCCTCCTCTTTATCTTCCAGACATTCCTGCCTGACCTTGCCGGTTATAGTCCTCAGTTACCGCTGGAGCCCTTGTCACTCTGTTTAGTACTCTGGATTTTCCTGGCTTCATTTGTCCACTGCAACTGTATCTGAAAACCTGGTCTGTCTGCTGACATCCTGCAAGGCCAAGCTTCTGCCAATCCTGCACACCTGGTTTGTCAGCAAACATCCTGCAAGGCCAAACTTCAGTCAATCCCGCACACCTGGTCTGTCGGCTAACATCCTGCAAGGCCAAGCTTGGGTCAATCCTGCACACCTGGTCTGCCTGTGGACTTCCTACAAGCCCTAGTTTTAGCCATTCCTGCACACCTGGCTTATTGGCTAGCATCCTGTAAGGTAAAGCTATCACTGTCCTAGTATAGCTGGTCTGACAGCTGTTACCCTGCATGACTGAGCTGCAGCAGTTCCTGACATACTGGTCTGTCTGCCTATGTCTTACTCAACCTCTCTGCTTCCTCAGGTACTAGAGGACCTCATAGAACCCAGTAGTACCGAAGTCTAGTCTGTGTCTTTGTTACCAAGATTCTGCTGTATCTTCTTTCTTCACCCATTATTCTGTTCTAACGGGGGCCTCCGGGCTATTTGGTGAGCTTCTACTGCCGGAGGAATTAAGTCCAGGGGGCACCCTAAGTACTGGTGTGCACTACAAGCACTAAAGGAAAAGCGGGGGTGTTGCTAATGGTAAAAAGCCTCTTGTGGGATCTAGGAGTCTCACCCCAATAGTACTGGAGCTCCCCACGACTTCTTGCAAGTCCAAGGATCTTAACATTGGAACACTCCACAACATCTTGCAAGTCCAGGGATCTTGTCTTTTCCTAACACTTGTATGCTAGTTGTGGGACTTATATTTGTTTCAGAAAGGAGTAGGGAGCCACAGTAGGGATTTCAAACTTGTGCCAGTAGAGATAATGTGTAAAATGGCAAGCCAGCCAGCGGGAGCTTGCAGTAATCAAGACGTAAGATTACTAGGGAGCAGAATATATAGATACAACAAAGGGATATTAACAGGCACATACAGTACCACAAGTAGAACACACAGTGGTCCAAACGTGCCATTGCGGATTGAAAAATATACCTGCAACTGGTTGTTATTGCAAATATACAACATCAGTTCAGACTATTAGCCTCAGCCCAGTGAAACCTCTTCTACGTAATATATTCTGACAAGATTTCCACAAGACTGGAATGGCCATTTGGGTTGTGCCAACAGTTTAACCCTACCATGAAATACAGGTGAAAGGTAACAATTATAAATAGGTTGTATATGTATTTTTAGTTACATGTACAGTACTTTTAGACATACAGTGTTGTGTGTGTGTATATATATATATATATATATATAGCAGTCAACAATATATCATTTACTGAGCATTACATTGTTGCAAGGCTCCGTTTTCCTCTCACACCTGTTATACCCATCAGATTCCTATCCGCCTTTAGTGAAACATTTTATTGCACAGGTATTTCCTCCTGTGGTTGTAATCTTAATCCATTCAGTCGTCACCACTGCGGCATCTGTTGTTTTACAGGTCTCGGAGTTTGTTGTACTGGGACTGCTGTGTTTTCATACTCAGACCAAATCAGAGCTCCCTAACCACAGTTACTACATCATGGAAAGGTTTCATCACCGGCCCACCAGACGTCTGCTAAGCCAGGTTCCTTGCCGGTGCGCAAAATAAATTAACCCTCCATGCGCTGCAGAGCAGAGTCCCGGATGATCAATGGAATGCCGCAATGGCAATGCTGATAGACGCTGGTCTTCTCCATAGATGTGAACCCCCCAAACTGCGGCAATTGCATGTATCATTTGTAACAATGGGTAGTTGCAGTAGCCGAAATGCCAAACCCATTCTGTGGCTGGGACTCCAAAAAACAATGAAGCAAGTAAATAAATGCAATAACAAATACTAAAATTCATTAATTTTACTTTATAAAGTGCAAGCATATTAATATTATCTTTCATTTATATGGAGTGAAACATTGAGAATGGATCATACAAGTTTGAATTGTACAAAACTGATACAGGAAGTTCAAAACTGGACATGTAGGCATAATTACATAATTACATTGCTTAAATAACTAATTACAAAAGAAAATATAGGAGTAAGGCTCCTAGTCTCAAGAGTTTATATTCTAAAATGAATATGGGTGGACTTGTGACGGAGGTGGCTCAGGGTCGGGGAGAGCAAAGCCTGGGAAGTTAGGAGGTGGGTTGGTAGGCGTGACTGCAAAGATACATTTTAAGGGCATGAATTGAGCATGGGAGGACCTTCTAAAAGATGGAAGGAGCATGTGAGGAATCCTGAAGGCAAGAGTGGGAAGAGGCAATCAGGTAGGTGGTGAGGTGGCGATTGTTGGCAAAGTGAAGAGGGCAGGAGGAACTGTGAGTTGAAGTGAGGCTGGAGATATAGGAAGAATAAGCGTTGAACAGATTTAGGCCCAGATTTATCAAGCCTTGGAGAGTGATAAAGTAGAAGGTGATAAAGTACCAACCAATCAACTCCTAACTGCCATTTGGGTTCACTACGGCTGGCCGGCGGTCGGGCTCCCGGCGACCAGCATCCCGGCGCCGGAAGCCCGACCGCCGGCTTACCGACAGCTTGGCGAGCGCAAATGAGCCCCTTGCGGGCTCGCTGCGCTCGCCACGCTACGGGCACGGTGGCGCGCTACGCGCGCCACACTATTTTATTCTCCCTCTATGGGGGTCGTGGACCCCCACGAGGGAAAATAAGTGTCGGTATGCCGGCTGTCGGGCTCCCGGCGCCGGTATACTGAGCGCCGGGAGCCCGACCGCCGGCAAACAGAAGACCACCCCTGCCATTTTACAGGCTGTGTTTGAAAAATGACAGTTAGGAGCTGATTGGCTGGTACTTTATCACCGTGCTATTTATCACTCTCCGAGGCTTGATAAATCTAGGCCCATGTGTCTCTCCACCATGTCAGCGTAAGTGAGGAGACAGACGGAGGAGCCGCCAGCAGATCATGTGACCTCTCTCTACAGCGACCTCGTTTAATAAATGTTGCACCTCATGCAAATAGTTTCCTTTAACAGCTCAGATCATTTTTGCAACGTCTAGTTGGCTTCTCAGAAATGGATGAAAGGTAATTTATCATCCACCAAACTGCGTTTCTGCAGTATTTTATTTTCGTTATTGCAGTTACATATCTGCTGCGCACATTTCAGTGTGTACGCTCACCTTACGGGCCTTAAAAATTCCCCTGTAAAAGGAGGATGTGCCTGCTGTTGCACAAATGCAGTTTAGCCTGAAAATGCACAAATTCCAGCACACTTTATTAATTGAACAAAAATATAGTTTTCTCTCCAAAAAATATTGCTAGCACATGTTTAAAGTGTGCTACTGTGCAGACTCCATGTTGCTACTCCTCTAGGAAAGCTTCATTCCCTGTGCCAAGATGGCCGCCGATGCTACTGCTACATATTGAGACTGTGTGAGAGACTGTATACAGTGACATGGTGGGACACAGAAGTCTCCTGCTTAGCTCCTATGAAAAGCCTGGTTATTGCCCGTATATATGAAGCTGTTCCAGTATCCTGTACCGTTAATCATTTGCAGTATACACTCACCAGCTTGCGAGATGTATGACACCCCATCCGCTCATGCTCTGCTCCATGAGAACCAGGGTGTAACAGTGAGTACCTATCTAATCTATCAATAAACCAACACCACTAGCTAAGTAACTGGCAGTGACGTAATTATAAATTTTGAGCACCCTGCCAAAATAGTTTTTAGGCCCCCCTCCCCCCCTCCATACATTAATTATATTTTTTTCCTACATGCTGGTTGCCAGATGTTTCATGCTCGTTGTCAGGGGTTTTATGCTCTGGGTTTCATGCTTGTTGCCAGGGGTTTCTTTCTCATTGCCAGGGGTTTAATGTTTGCCAAGGGCACCAGCATTCCCAGAATCCCAGCACTTCCAGGTAACGCTATAAGCACTGTGCTTCCCTGACAGACACTAGAGATCCAGTAGGACCTCTAGCATCTGTCTCCTCCTAGGTGGCTGCCATTTTGGAGGGACATTTTCATCTGCATAATACAGGCGCCGGCGTCCGCAAGCCAACGCTTGGGCTGCGGAGGCTATAACTACGCAACTGGTACTGTCAATGGACTGGTAATAGTTTGAGTCATCCGCACACACCTGCACACACATACGTTCCAACCATTCAACCCTCATTTAGGAAATTCAATGTACCATGGGAGTTAAGAGGTGTTAGGAACATCTTCAGTGCCCAGTCCGTTCCCCAATCTACACTCCTCTTTTTGCCCTGGCTGCCATCTTTACAAGTTAAAAAAATAATGGAAAAATTGGTCTCATTTGCTCAAAAAATAAGTGCAATGAGCATTTATAATGGCGGATTAGCACAGTTGCTCTGTTGTAAATGTCCCTTCGACTAAACAATTCATTATATATTGTGGTTTGTGTAATACCGATGGGTCATTTTTAAAAAATAATTTAAGCGACAAACATCGTGACTGAGCCTCTGTCGTACATGAATTCAGTTGAACTGTTCTTCTCTAAGCCCGCTGCAGTCCCATGGTAGTCATATGGAGTAGGCGGAGTTAATATTACGTCGTCTGGCATGTCTTCCGCTTTACGCCATAAGGGAAAAAAGATACATAATTCATCTGTATGAATTGCGACTACTTGGGCCGAAAAAGAAGAAACCAACAATATCATCAATCAATTAGTAATTTAAAGGAAAAAATCTGAGACATAGGATAGGCCTTGTTTCATTAGCCAAGTGAGAACTGGGAATGAGACAATGGGCCTATAACGTGAGACGCTGAATAAGATCAGATCGACTATTTGTGTTTAAGCTAATGGTAAGTGTTATAAACCACTAATGGCATTTTTATGCCTTTGGAACTAATACTGGGCCTTGGATTTCATGTTGGATGAGAGAAATCTCAGGATAGTGGGAATACAATTGCCTGATATATTGCACACAGTATAAATATAGGCTACAGATATTGTGCAGCCCTGGTTTATTATGGGAACCTATCTGATAGCGGCTGCGGGGTCCACTGAGACTCGAAGGAGTATGTCAACACCTCTGTAATTCCAGCAAACGTCTAGTATATAGATAAGGATGAAGAAATTGCATTCTGTTACTCTGCTTTCTCTACTAGTTAATGAAAACTCGGGACTTCTAAAGTTTTAAAATGTAAAACAAGATGTTACCTTAGGAAATAAGTCTCACAAGTTTACTAGTGCTAAAATTGATATGTATTCTCGAAATAGCAATAAGCTCGGAGTTTTAGAAGGTGTTACACTAGAAGGTGTCGTTTGGAAGAAAAAAAAATTGTACCAGGAAGAAATTATATGAAGCAGTGGTGTAAATACAAATTATGCGGCCCCCTGCCAGAAAAAAACTCTGGTTCCCCTTCCATTCTCCCGTGGTGCCTAGTCTTTGTCAAAGGTTCTGCTCATTACCGAACACCCCCCTCCCTGGCCGCCACCGTGGGTATGCGGTCCCGGCGGGGGCTGCTGTTTGTGCCTGCCCTTTCAAACTATTGAAAATGTCCCTTCCAAAATGGCTGCCTTGTCCTCTAGCATCCTTAATAACAGTCTCCTCTGAGGTCAGCACCCATTTTGGGAAAGACATCTCTCCCTTGGAGCTGCTCCTCAGGCTGGTGGCTCCTCTCTGCTGCACTGACAGCAGCGTGGCGGCTTGGGACAGTTGTCCCCACAATACCCCCAGTGCCCACAAGCCACCCAGCGCCTCCAATCCACTGCGGGGTCTGCGAGGTCCGAGGGGACTGTTGCTATGCCACTGATGGATTGACCTCTTAGATGTTATTCGGTCTATTATCATAACTTCAACTTTCAGGGAACAATTTATTATATCCCTCATAAATGTGGTGTAGATGTGACAGGGGTCATTTTAAGAAAGGAGAGGGCCCATGTGCAGGCACCGGGTGGGCCTCTCTAGCAGTACAGTAGACTCAGAGTCTACTGCGCAGGTCACCAGGAACATGGCACCAGTGCCTCATTCCCAGGGACATGTCTTTTGTGCATGCGCATATCTCCGGAAAAATGACCGTCACACCATTTTGCCTGTGATTCAGGGCCGGCCTTAGGCATAGGCAAACTAGGCAAATGCCTAGGGCATTTGCTATGCTTAGGGGCACCAGCAGCTTCTGCTGATTAAAATGATATGCGGCATGCCTATATTCTGTGTGTGACTGCGGCTGTATCTGCATACGAAATGCTATGTTGCAGTGTACTCTTGTAATGTAGCATTTCGTATGCAGATACTGCCGCAGTCGCACACACAATATAGGCATGCTGCATATCATTTTAATCAGCAGAAGCTGCTTGTGCATCCTAGCCACATAGTAATGCAAATATTATGATGCATTTTCATAAACAAAAGACGCCCGACATTAGCAGAGCTGCCAGCTGACTCATGCCAGGCATCTCCTGCAGAACTAGCGGCGGTGCTAGGGGGCACCAGCCAAAATCTTGCCTAGGGCATCATATTGGTTAGGGCTGGCTCTGCTGTGATTTCTGACTGCTTTGCCGGCCATGGAACTCCGGAGGGGTATCATTTCATGGATGCAGTATGGGCCCTCCTGAACCCAGGGGCGTGTGTGCACTGCACATTTTGCATACACTATAGGTAAGCCAATGGGATGTCATAATAATAACGGCTAATTTTGCGAAAAGTTAAAATTTTCATGCAAATGTATCATTCTCTTCAAAAGGAGCCCAACCCAGCAAACAACTGGAAGCAGCGTGATAGCCTACGCCAGTGGTTCTCAAACTCGGTTTTTAGGAGCCTACACAGTTCACGTTTTCCAGGTCACCCAGCAGGTGTAGTCATTACTCACTGGCACATTTTTAAAGGATTCACAGGTGGAGTTAATTCTTTCACTTGCAATTCTGCGAGAAGACCTGGAAAATGTGAACTATGGCCCTCATTCCGAGTTGATCGGTCGCAAGGCGATTTTAGCAGAGTTGCTCACGCTAAGCCTACGCCTACTGGGAGTGTATCTTAGCTTCTTAAAATTGCGACCGATGTATTCGCAATATTGCGATTACAAACTACTTAGCAGTTTCAGAGTAGCTTCAGACTTACTCGGCATCTGCGATCAGTTCAGTGCTTGTCGTTCCTGTTTTGACGTCACAAACACACCCAGCGTTCGCCCAGACACTCCCCCGTTTCCCCGGCCACTCCTGCGTTTTTTCCGGAAACGGTAGCGTTTTTTCCCGCACGCCCATAAAACGGCTTGTTTCCGCCCAGTAACACCCATTTCCTGTCAATCACATTACGATCGCCGGAGCGATGAAAAAGCCGTGAGTAAAAATACTATCTCCATTGTAAAATTACTTGGCGCAGTTGCAGTGCGAATATTGCGCATGCGTACTAAGCGGAATTTCACTGCGATGCGATGAAAAATACAGAGCGAACGACTCGGAATGAGGGCCTATTTGTGTTCCTGAGAGATGAGTTTGGTAACCTGTGGCCTTCACTGTATCACTCTGCATCAGGTTTCTGATTCAGCGGGTGGTAGTCATGTGACCGCCGGTCGGCTGACCGACAGTCACATGACCTCCTCCGTGAGCCCGACGGCTCACTATCCCGATGGTCGGCATGCCGACCAACAGGGACTATTTCCACTCGTGGGTGTCCACGACACCCATAGAGTGGGAATAGAACCCGTGGCGTGGCGAGCGCAGCGAGCCCGCAAGGGGCTTGCTGCACTCGCCCCTCCCCGCCGGGATCCCGGCGTCGGTATGCTGCCGGGATCCCGAAGTCGGTAAGGTGACCGGCGGTCAGGAGACTGCCGGTCACCCGTACTACACCCGATTCAGCGCCTGTGCTGCAGATGTGCCGCTGTTCTCCTCCGCGTGCGCCTGTGGGGGCAGGCGGAGAGAGGTCCCTCTCTGAATAAATTAGTGTTAGAGTAGCCCATAGGCTGTTAGCGGGCGTTGGTAGGCTCTGGAATTTTGATAAATCCGACATTCAGGGGATCCTTAATATTTTGAGGTACTTTTTGAGAGATAACCCACAAACATTCTACAATAAATAGGAGTATTTCTATAATTCAGGCAGCACTTTTGGCATACCTCCCAACATTTGAGTAATGAGAAGCGGGACTCCTGTGCGCGCTCGCCGAAAAGGGTGTGTGTCTTAAATGAAATGGGCGTGGCCTCGCAGCAGTGCCGCAGCCGTGAATCACGGCCCCTTTTACTGTCACTGAAGGGGGTATGACCAGTGCTCTGCGAGCCGCTGGCCCGCCCCCAGCCCCTCTGTCTTCACTGCATGCGCACAGCGTCTATTCACCAGAGCAGCGAGTGCAGGAGCCTCCCAACTGCACCCCTTCACCACAGGACACTGCGGCCTGCGGGTGGGACAGCGGGACAGTCCCCAAAAAACGGGAATGTCCCGCGAAAATCGGGACAGTTGGGAGGTATGCTTTTGGTGAAAAATAAATTCTATTTTCTATCTAGGGTTAATATGCTTTTAAAAGGCCTGTATTGTTTTGTAATTATGTCCATCCATAACAAGTCTGATGGTTTAATGTAAAGGGTTGACTGGGTGCAGCTAGGGTCGGACTGGCCCACAGGGGGCACAGGGGGAAATCCCCTGGTGCGCCCCAAGGTATATTTGTTACCTTATTGCACAGGACTATGGTGTATATTCTGCAGTGCATTGCTGTTCTTAATCTGGTACATTATCATGGTTCCGGTATGAATTGTCGATCATGTTATGGTCGACAGTCATTAGGTCGACCACTATTGGTCGACATTGACATGGTCGACATGGACACATGGTCGACACATGAAAATGGTCGACACGTGAAAGGTCGCCACGTGATAAGGTCGACATGAGTTTTTTTACTTTTTTTGGTGTGGTTTTTTGCGTAAAGTGACTGGGAACCCCAATTAGTGCACCGCGTCCCCTCGCATGGCTCGCTTCGCTCGCCATGCTTTGGGCATGGTACCTTCGCTCCGCTGCCGCTTCGCTCGGCACAGATTACCGTTCCAATCGTAGTCCACGTGGATCGTAAAGTATGGAAAAGTTCCCCAAAAGAAAAAAAAAGTAAAAAAACTCATGTCGACCTTTTTATGCGTCGACCTTTCATGTGTCGACCATGTGTCCATGTCGACCATGTCAATGTCGACCAATAGTGGTCAACCTAATGACTGTCGACCATAACATGGTCGAGCATCTGAACGAATACCCATTATCACGCATACACTAGCATTATTTACTATATATATGTATGTATCAAGGGGCCCAGACTATGCACTCTCTGATGGTTAGGCAACCAATGTGGTGGCTGGCCACACCCCCTCTGGAGACTGGCCACACCCCTCAATATGGGTCTCTAACACTGCATTCCCCGGTGGGCCCTTCATACTTTCCTTTTCACAACATATTTCTTACTGTCCCAACACTTTCACTATTTGTGATACATTGTTTTTTAGTGACTATCATTGTCACTGTATTTGTTGTTATGATAGGTCTATCAATATATTGCTCTCCGTGCGTCATAGGTGCCATTCCCTGTCCATGTTTGGAAGTGCCCAGACCTTTCAATGGGATCTCAAACTCTTCAGTCCTTCAATCATACATAAAGAACAATACATTTGCCTGTGAAATACTTCACTGAGGAGCCAAAACAATAATACCGCATTCAGATCACAAATGCCGGATCCCACCCGGTAAAAGAAACGTGTCCTTACCGGGTGGGATCCGGCATTTGCTCCCCTCTGCTGGATTTCCGACCCGGCAATATACCGGGTCGGTTGCCATAGCAGCGGAGGGCGCAGCCGGGGCGGGGGTGGAGGCGGCGCTGGGAGATGAGCTCATCTCCTGCGCCGCCTCTCCCTATGCTGTGAATGGGAACCGTGTCGCATCTACGCGGCTCCCATTCACACTGCACCTGACCCGGTATTCAACCCGGGTATAATCCTTCTTTTATACCGGGTTGAATTACCGGGTCAGATGACCCGCTAATTCTTGGAAAGTGCTTTCACATCGCAGAATGACCCGTGTCGACACGGCAATATGCCGTGTCGATACCGGGTTATTTGTGTGATGTGAAAGGGGTATAACTACAGTACATTTAATTAAGGGGGCTCAATTATTTCATACTTTTATTATTGGTGCAATTTAACAACTAAACAATAAAAGTAATACAATTTATTTTTATGTGGACAATATAAAATATAATAAACATTAAGGAGTCAACATTATATATTCAATTATTTCATTGATGTACTAATGAATTTATGTTAATTAGGGTCAGGTTAATTAATTAATAAGATTAATTTATTATTTATGCTGACACTTGTCGTGTCAAAAGTAGGCAATATAATTGGTGTCTCCATCATTAATTAATTAATATGTCAATTAAAGCAAAAATTTTAAATTCAGCCAACTGAAATCAAAACTACTCTCCACAAGGAGAAAGAAATATAATAATAATAATAATAATAATAATACACAATATTACAACAACAGTGATGAATTTATACAAAAATGTTGTGTTTCCTGAAAGTGAAGAAAGAATTCTCCAGTACAGTATATAGACGGATTTGAAGAAATCACCTGAATTTCCTTATGGTACTGTACACTTAGCTGATTGCCATCCACTTAAATACTATCAGAAGAACTTTGACCAGAATGATCAATATTTGCCATTGGTTCACTTGCCCAGGGCAGTAGAGAGCCGGGCTGGGCCCAGGTATTTTTAAAGGGACGTGGCCTAATCACAGGAGGCGTGACTATGCACCCTTTGGAAAAAAAAAACTGGAAAAAAAAATGGTATTTTAAGCGCCTCCATGGCTACACTGCAGCCCATCACACACCAACGTGTGCTGAGCTGAGGAGAAGAGCTGCAGCTGCTGCTCCCAGGTAAGTTCTGTGTGACTCCAATGTCTGGGGTCCGGGGGTTCATAAATGTTCTGCAATATGCAAATGAGCTGCAGCAGAGTTGACCTGTGCACTATGCCACATTTAAGGGCATGTTTATCACAGCCTCTATAACACTACTTCCTGATTCAGCGTCAGATCCAGGATCATGACAACGCACCATTTCGGTGGCATATAATTTGTACCTGCTGCTGGGCAGGTGCATATATACTCGTATATGGGCCCTCATTCCGAGTTGTTCGCTCTGAGATTTTCATCGCATCGCAGTGAGAATTCTCTTAGTGCGCATGCGCAATGTTCGCACTGCGACTGCGCCAAGTAACTTTACTATGAAGAAAGTAAGTTTACTCACGGCTTTTTCATCGCTCCGACGTTCGCATTGTGATTGACAGGAAATGGGTGTTACTGGGCGGATGCACGGCGTTTTAGGGGCGTGTGGCTGGAAACGCTACCGTTTCCGGAGAAAACGCAGGAGTGGCCGGGGAAACGGTGGGTGTGCCTGGGCGAACGCTGGGTGTGTTTATGACGTCAGCCAGGACCGAAAAGCACTGAACCGATCGCACAGGCAGAGTAAGTCTGAAGCTACTCAAAAACTGCTAACTCGTTTGTAATCGCAATATTGCGCATACATCGGTCGCACATTTAAGAAGCTAAGATTCACTCCCAGTAGGCGGCGGCTTAGCGTGTGTAACTCTGCTACATTCGCCTTGCGAGCGATCAACTCGGAATGAGGGCCATGGTGATTTATTTCCGTGAAAAGTGGTGCCCAACCAGCTGTCAATGAGCTCAACCCTTTAAGGGGAGATGGCGAGTTACAACAGCATCTAAACTAAGAAATCCAAGTTACATGTGTGACGTAAGGTATTAATAATTTTTTAATATACTTGTTTTAAATCAAATCAAAGGTATGACCATCAATGGAAAGTTTTGAAATTTGTAACTCTCTTTAATTTCTGTTTGCACTTGAGATTTGCCGTTTGCATTAAAATTAGTATTTTTAAATGTATTTAAACACCATTTAAATATTTTTTTCCAATTAAAAAAACAAATCTATCCCCGTTTTAATTGGAATGGTAGTATATATTTGTATTTATTTAAGAAGCGCCAGCATAATACCTTGCGCTTTACAAGTGTTTTGGGTTCAGATTTTGCAGTACGCAGTCACCTTTTCCAGTTTGCCCTATAAACAGTTTTACTGGACCGGTGGAGATCAGGACTCGTGAGTCTGTTGTTAGGTAAACTGGTCTGCGTCCAGCCCCGGCGGTACGTATAAATACCACAGCTGGATAACTAATATTACAGTAAACTATGAACTCACAAATGTAGTTGTAGCAATAATAAAATGGTTCAACTGCGTACTGGCTTTACACTCCCCAATGTGGGGCCACCTACAGGTAAGTCCGACAGTGTCACAACAGCAGCTTAAATTTAAAGGACAGTATGTCCGCTGATTCTAAGCCGAACGTCTCCACAGACCGGGATGAATCTTGTGGATTTCATCATAGTGTGAAAGATAGAAATTGATGACTGCGCATGCTCAGACCAACTGACGGAGAACGCTCCTGTAAATGGATTTATCTGTCTGTTGGCGGACTGTACTTGGGCGTTTTTGGGCAGTAACTGGCCGAGGACTGTGTGTACAAAGAACAGCCCCGTTTAGTGGGAGCATCATGGAAGTGTCGAGGGCTATTTATGGCGGATCTCTTGCTCTCAACACGGGGCTGGTGCACGTCCAGATACTACGTCTGCAGACGGGAACCCTGCAGGCGGGACAGGCTTCCACTTCCAGTTTCGCAGATTTTCTGCACTCTTCGTTGGATTCTTGTATTTGCATATGAAAGAAAGTAGAATGCCGCAGGGGTAATGATGAGCGGATGCAGATGTACATGACTCAGAATGAGGCCCGTTATCTATAAGATTCAATGGGGGAGATCCAAATGTTTGAAAAGTCAGTTGGGAGTCTGTTTTTTCCTATCTAATAGACAGGAAATAACAGACACCCAACCGACTTTTCAAACATTTGAATTCCACCCAAAGAGGGAAAAACTGCAAATAAACACAAATCAATCAAAATATTGCAAAAAAAAACAAAAACCCACTGAGGTCCTTTGATAGCATTCAGATGGAAGGTCTACTTTGCTCCTAATCTTAGGAGGACAGGAACTCTATATACTTACTGCTGATGCTATAAACAGCTACTGTATTCTGCATTCCCATTAATGTAGGTGATAGGGGCATGAGATCACATGTTCCGTTAATTGGCTCATACAGGATAATCTGTGTTTGACGTTAATCCTTTCGCCTGCATGAGGATGAAGAATGCCCACCGGTGAGAAGGTCAGGCATCCAGTGACCTGAGACTGAGGGAAAAGAAGCTTTGCTAAAAAGAAGAAGAAGAAAGATCTCTACAGGAGAGAGGTAGGAGGTTGCAAGAACTGCAGGGAAAATATAAGCGGGAAAATGAAAAAAAGAAAATCTAAACTTTGAGAAGAGGCAGATGCTGCGGTATCTGGTGTGACTCTTCCTCCCTTAATATCTGGCAGATGTCAGAAGCCACCTGAAGACCCGGAGAGGCTGGAAGACACATGAAGATCAGAGTCACCTGAGAAGCAGGCCCACTAAAGTAGCAACAACAGAGTCAACATTACTAAAAAAAATCAATAAAAATCAATAAAAACTGCTGAAACCATGTAATTTGGACCTGTTTACATGCAATCCAAAATCTGAGTTCGGTTTTTAAATCTGAGTTCCGAACTGACAAGAGACTGGAGCCAGGACACTGTTCACTCGGAACCCCAAAGTGATTCCGAACTGGGACTCGATTCAACTTGGAACCCCTAAGTTTGGGTGTATTTGTACATCAGGAAAACTGAACTGCACATCTCTAGTTAAAAGTAGTTTTACTTACACAACTAATGCCCCACGTTGCCTAAGATGACGTCGGCTTTGCCTGAATCTGATGCGGCGTCTGAAATACTGATTTTGCGCCGCACGCAGGTCCAAATGCGCCCGCGCTTGCAATGCGGAGGGTTTGCAAAGAGAATGCCAGTATGACTATACTTACGTCCTAAAGGTGTCATATATCATAGACACACCTTCCCCATGCTGGGTGCAAGAGATACAGCGCGACTGAAATAGGCATCCCTGCGGCATAGGCACAACCAAAATATGGCGCCTCTCTGGCTACACGCCCTCAAGGCAGTTCTCATCTGTGCATACAGATGGAGACATGCTCATCTATCCCTGTAATAGGACTAACTGAGCCAGGGCAGTCGGACTTCCCCTGCTGTATTGTTCTCTCTGTATTGTATTGCAGCTGAGAACAATAGATGAAAGGCTTATGCTAATAAGCCTTGGTGCACCTAGGTGCAGCAGAGAAGACTAGATGAGCGAGGCTCCATCTGTACACCAGGTTAATAATAATAATAATTTTATTTATATAGCGCTCTTTCTCCAACAGGACTCAAGGCGCTTTACAGGGTTCCGGTATGAATGGTCGACCATGTTATGGTCGACAGTCATTAGGTCAACCACTATTGGTCGACATTGACATGGTCGACATGGACACATGATCGGCACATGAAAATGGTCGACACATGAAAGGTCGACATATGAAAAGGTCGACATGAGTTTTTTAACTTTTTTGGGTGTCGTTTTTTGCGTAATGTGACTGGGAACCCCAATTAGTGCACCGCATCCCCTCGCATGGCTCGCTTCGGTCGCCATGCTTCGGGCATGGTGCCTTCGCTCCGCTACCGCTTCGCTCGGCACAGATTACCGTTCCAATCGTAGTCCACGTGGATCGTAAAGTATGGAAAAGTTCCCCAAAAGAAAAAAAAGTTAAAAAACTCATGTCGACCTTTTCATGTGTCGACCTTTCATGTATCGACCATTTTCATGTGTCGACCATGTCAATGTCGACCAAAAGTGGTCGACCTAATGACTGTCGACCATAACATGGTCGACCATGTGAACGGATACCACTTTACAGACATCAAAAACAATGCACATAATACAGCGGATCTAAGTAATACAGCAATAGATAAGACATAAAAGAAAACCTTAAGCACACAGAAAGCATAATGCAGGATTGGTGCAGGCATTTTGGGTAATGACTTCCAAGGGTTGTGTATTCCACCCTCACAAGGTACCAGGTGCAGCAGCCATCTTGGGCGCACAGCGTAGGATTACCCAGAGTGGAATAGTCCACCCCTAGAAGAGATGACACAAATGGGGGTGATTTCAGAGTCCTAATGTTCAGAGTAGGGTTCCAACAAAACCATCAGGCCTATGTATTTTTCATCCCATCCACAAGTGTACCATATGGGGCAGCCATGTTGGGCACACTTCGAAGGTTACACTGTGGGAGGTGAGCCATACAAGGGCCCAGTGCATATATGGGAAAACTGACACTTGTGTAGTAGTATGATGTACCCTGTATGTAGGGCGCAATGGCAGTGGGTGCAATCAGTGGAGGTAAACATTACAGGAAAAGTACACGGTGGGGTGGAATAGAGAGAAAAAACAACAACAGGGGGGAAAAACAATAGCAGGTAACCAGTGGCAGAAGGAAAATTGGGATAACATGACTTTGATAAGATCATAGTACAGGTGGGTATGAGAATGTGGGGGGCACACTCAGAAGCAATGGGGATGTCCCTGCTGAGCCTGGTCCTGGTGCTCTGCCCCCACAGTTCCCTGCTCATCTTGAGGGTTAGGCCCAGGGGCGGACTTCATGTTCTCAGCCAGAGAGGTGGTAAGCGTGGTCTTGGTGTTCTCATGGTAAAGGTGAGAAGAGACCACATAATGATCCTGAGTTTTGTGGTTGTAATGCAGTCCTTCTGTTATCTTGTTGGTTTGTTTGCCTTCTGTTTTCCTTCACTTTAACACAGGTATAACACTGCTATTGATTTTAGCTGCCACTTTATAACTAGCCACTTCATATACTAGGCACTGCAGCATCCTAAGGGACTGGCATCCTGATCTATACTGAATAAATAAGTCTACAGACACATGTTCAACCTGATTACAACCCCCTCCCCCACACAGCAACCCTCCACCTTCCGCAAAAGGTGTAAATCAAATCTAACAAATGTAAGGTCAGTAAACCACACTCTATCACTATAAGTTCTTTGCATAGTACAGTTATAAATACACTTAGAACAGCTTTCTAAAGTTTTAACCATGCAATGTAAGTTGGAATAGTCTGCAATATATTGTTTACCTAGTAATACTTCAGTTAAAACAGTTGGAATAGTCTGCAATAAATTGTTTACCTAGTAATACTTCAGTAAAAACAGTTGGAATAGTCTGCAATATATTGTTTACCTAGTAATACTTCAGTAAAAACAGTTGGAATAGTCTGCAATAAATTATTTACCTAGTAATACTTCAGTAAAAACAGTTGGAATAGTCTGCAATATATTGTTTACCTAGTAATACTTCAGTAAAACAGTTGGAATAGTCTGCAATAAATTGTTTACCTAGTAATACTTCAGTAAAAAAGTTGGAATAGTCTGCAATATATTGTTTACCTAGTAATACTTCAGTAAAAACAGTTGGAATAGTCTGCAATATATTGTTTACCTAGTAATACTTCAGTAAAAACAGTTGGAATAGTCTGCAATAAATTGTTTACCTAGTAATACTTCAGTAAAAACAGTTGGAATAGTCTGCAATATATTGTTTACCTAGTAATACTTCAGTAAAAACAGTTGGAATAGTCTGCAATAAATTGTTTACCTAGTAATACTTCAGAAAAAAAGTTGGAATAGTCTGCAATATATTGTTTACCTAGTAATACTTCAGTAAAAACAGTTGGAATAGTCTGCAATATATTGTTTACCTAGTAATACTTCCGTAAAAACAGTTGGAATAGTCTGCAATAAATTGTTTGCCTAGTAATACTTCAGTAAAAAAGTTGGAATAGTCTGCAATATATTGTTTACCTAGTAATACTTCAGTAAAAACAGTTGGAATAGTCTGCAATATATTGTTTACCTAGTAATACTTCCGTAAAAACAGTTGGAATAGTCTGCAATAAATTGTTTACCTAGTAATACTTCAGTAAAAACAGTTGGAATAGTCTGCAATATATTGTTTACCTAGTAATACTTCAGTAAAAACAGTTGGAATAGTCTGCAATAAATTGTTTACCTAGTAATACTTCAGAAAAAAAGTTGGAATAGTCTGCAATATATTGTTTACCTAGTAATTCTTCAGTAAAAACAGTTGGAATAGTCTGCAATATATTGTTTACCTAGTAATAGTTCCGTAAACACAGTTGGAATAGTCTGCAATAAATTGTTTGCCTAGTAATACTTCAGTAAAAACAGTTGGAATAGTCTGCAATATATTGTTTACCTAGTAATACTTCAGTAAAAACAGTTGGAATAGTCTGCAATATATTGTTTACCTAGTAATACTTCAGTAAAAACAGTTGGAATAGTCTGCAATATATTGTTTACCTAGTAATACTTCAGTAAAACAGTTGGAGTAGTCTGCAATATATTGTTTACCTAGTAATACTTCTGTAAAAACAGTTGGAATAGTCTGCAATATATTGTTTACCTAGTAATACTTCAGTAATAACAGTTGGAATAGTCTACAATATATTGTTTACCTAGTAATACTTCAGTAAAACAGTTGGAATAGTCTGCAATATATTGTTTACCTAGTAATACTTCAGTAAAAACAGTTGGAATAGTCTGCAATATATTGTTTACCTAATAATACTCCAGTAAAAACAGTTGGAATAGTCTGCAATATATTGTTTACCTAGTAATACTTCAGTAAAAATAGCTGGAATAGTCTGCAATATATTGTTTACCTAGTAATACTTCAGTAAAACAGTTGGAATAGTCTGCAATATATTGTTTACCTAGTAACACTTCAGTAAAAACAGTTGGAATAGTCTGCAATATATTGTTTACCTAGTGATACTTCAGTAAAAACAGTTGGAATAGTCTGCAATATATTGTTTACCTAGTAATACTTCAGTAAAACAGTTGGAATAGTCTACAATATATTGTTTACCTAGTAATACTTCAGTAAAACAGTTGGAATAGTCTGCAATATATTGTTTACCTAGTAATACTTCAGTAAAAACAGTTGGAATAGTCTGCAATATATTGTTTACCTAGTAATACTTCAGTAAAACAGTTGGAATAGTCTGCAATATATTGTTTACCTAGTAATACTTCAGTAAAAACAGTTGGAATAGTCTGCAATATATTGTTTACCTAGTAATACTTCAGTAATAACAGTTGGAATAGTCTGCAATATATTGTTTACCTAGTAATACTTCAGTAATAAAAGTTGGAATAGTCTGCAATATATTGTTTACCTAGTAATACTTCAGTAAAACAGTTGGAATAGTCTACAATATATTGTTTACCTAGTAATACTTCAGTAAAACAGTTGGAATAGTCTGCAATATATTGTTTACCTAGTAATACTTCAGTAAAACAGTTGGAATAGTCTGCAATATATTGTTTACCTAGTAATACTTCAGTAAAACAGTTGGAATAGTCTACAATATATTGTTTACCTAGTAATACTTCAGTAAAACAGTTGGAATAGTCTGCAATATATTGTTTACCTAGTAATACTTCAGTAAAACAGTTGGAATAGTCTACAATATATTATTTACCTGTTGACGAGAAGGGGAGAGGAGGAGTCAATTTGAAATCAAAATCAGTTGAAGATGTAACTAATGACATTCAGGTATAACACTGCTATTGATTTTAGCTGCCACTTTATAACTAGCCACTTCATATACTAGGCACTGCAGCGTCCTGGCCTATACTCACCCAAAAACGCCCGCTTCATCCCAGTCTGCCATTGTGCAGTTTGCTAAAACTCATTAGATGATTAGATGCAGCTGCATAAGAACCTGCATACAACACACAATCAGACCATTGTCATCATCATCATCATAAATATTATCATCGTCATCATTATCATCATAATTATCATCATCATCATCATCATCATCATCATCATCATCATCAGTATTATCATCCTCATCATCATCATCAATATTATCATCATCATCATTGTCATCATCAGAATTAGGCCTTGTATTTGCAGCACATGACAGCATCAGAAGCATATGCAACATGAACCTGTGTGATGTGCTGACCAGTCCTCATCATCATTATCATCAGCACCATCATTATTATCATCATCACCATTGTCGTTGTCATCATCCTCATAATCAATATTATCTTCATCATCATGATTTTTCATCATCATCATCATCATCATCATCATCATTATCATCATCATAATCATCCATGTGTCCGGATCCTTAGGTTCAGCAAACACAGGTGAGGAGACGAGTCACCTTTGTTGCACAAAAACTAGAGATGAGCGGGTTCGGTTTCCCGGAAACCGAACCCCCCCGAACTTCACCCATTTTACACGGGTCCGAGGCATACTCGGATTCTCCCGTATGGCTCGGGTAACCCGAGCGCGCCCGAACGTCATCATCCCGCTGTCGGATTCTCGCGAGATTCGGATTCTATATAAGCAGCCGCGCGTCGCCGCCATTTTCACTCGTGCATTGGAAATGTTAGGGAGAGGACGTGGCTGGCGTCCTCTCCGTTATTGTTGAACTTGATTGTGCTGTGCACTATTGCTTAATTGTGGGGAGGGCTGGGGAGCAGCTGTATTATATAGGAGGAGTACAGTGCAGAGTTTTGCTGATCAGTGACCACCAGTTATCCGTTCTCTGCCTGAAAAAAAACGCTCCATATCTGTGCTCACAGTGTGCTGCATATATCTGTGCTCACACTGCTTAATTGTGGGGATTGGGGAGCAGCTGTATTATATAGCAGGAGTACAGTGCAGAGTTTTGCTGACAGTGACCACCAGTATACGTTGTCTGCCTGAAAAACACTCCATATCTGTGCTCAGTGTGCTGCTTTATTGTGGGGACTGGGGACCACCAGTATAATATTATATAGGAGGAGTACAGTGCAGAGTTTTGCTGACCAGTGACCACCAGTATATAATATATAGCATTACGGTACAGTAGGCCACTGCTGTACCTACCTCTGTGTCGTCATTATTTAAGTATACTATCCATCTACATTCTATACCTGTGGTGCATTTTAGTTTTGCAGTTTGCTGACACAGTGACCACCAGTATACTATATATAGCAGTACGGAAGGCAACTGCTGTACCTACCTCTGTGTCGTCATTCATTAAGTATACTATCCATCTACATTCTATACCTGTGGTGCGTTTTAGTTTTGCAGTTTGCTGACACAGTGACCACCAGTATACTATATATAGCAGTACGGAAGGCCACTGCTGTACCTACCTCTGTGTCGTCATTCATTAAGTATACTATCCATCTACATTCTATACCTGTGGTGCATTTTAGTGTTGCAGTTTGCTGACACAGTGACTACCAGTACACTATATATAGCAGTACAGAAGGCCACTGCTGTACCTACCTCTGTGTCATCATTCATTAAGTATACTATCCATCTACATTCTATACCTGTGGTGCATTTTAGTTTTGCAGTTTGCTGACACAGTGACCACCAGTATACTAAATATAGCAGTACGGAAGGCCACTGCTGTACCTACCTCTGTGTCGTCATTCATTAAGTATACTATCCATCTACATTCTATACCTGTGGTGCATTTTAGTTTTGCAATTTGCTGACACAGTGACCACCAGTATACTATATATAGCAGTACGGAAGGCCACTGCTGTACCTACCTCTGTGTCGTCATTCATTAAGTATACTATCCATCTACATTCTATACCTGTGGTGCATTTTAGTTTTGCAGTTTGCTGACACAGTGACCACCAGTATACTATATATAGCAGTACGGTAGGCCACTGCTGTACCTACCTCTGTGTCATCATTCATTAAGTATACTATCCATCTACATTCTATACCTGTGGTGCATTTTAGTTTTGCAGTTTGCTGACACAGTGACCACCAGTATACTATATATAGCAGTACGGAAGGCCACTGCTGTACCTACCTCTGTGTCGTCATTCATTAAGTATACTATCCATCTACATTCTATACCTGTGGTGCATTTTAGTTTTGCAGTTTGCTGACACAGTGACCACCAGTATACTATATATAGCAGTAGGGTAGGCCACTGCTGTACCTACCTCTGTGTCATCATTCATTAAGTATACTATCCATCTACATTCTATACCTGTGGTGCATTTTAGTTTTGCAGTTTGCTGACACAGTGACCACCAGTATACTATATATAGCAGTACGGAAGGCCACTGCTGTACCTACCTCTGTGTCGTCAAGTATACTATCCATCCATACCTGTGGTGCATTTCAGTTGTGCTCAGTAAATATAGTAGTAGGCCATTGCTATTGATACTGGCATATAATTCCACACATGAAAAAATGGAGAACAAAAATGTGGAGGTTAAAATAGGGAAAGATCAAGATCCACTTCCACCTCGTGCTGAAGCTGCTGCCACTAGTCATGGCCGAGACGATGAAATGCCATCAACGTCGTCTGCCAATGCCGATGCCCAATGTGATAGTAGAGAGCTTGTAAAATCCAAAAAACAAAAGTTCAGTAAAATGACCCAAAAATCAAAATTAAAAGCGTCTGAGGAGAAGCGTAAACTTGCCAATATGCCATTTACGACACTGAGTGGCAAGGAACGGCTGAGGCCCTGGCCTATGTTCATGGCTAGTGGTTCAGCTTCACATGAGGATGGAAGCACTCATCCTCTCGCTAGAAAAATGAAAAGACTTAAGCTGGCAAAAGCACAGCAAAGAACTGTGCGTTCTTCTAAATCACAAATACCCAAGGAGAGTCCAATTGTGTCGGTTGCGATGCCTGACCTTCCCAACACTGGACGGGAAGAGCTTGCACCTTCCACCATTTGCACGCCCCCTGCAAGTGCTGGAAGGAGCACCCGCAGTCAAGTTCCTGATAGTCAAATTGAAGATGTCACTGTTGAAGTACACCAGGATGAGGATATGGGTGTTACTGGCGCTGGGGAAGAAATTGACAAGGAGGATTCTGATGGTGAGGTGGTTTGTTTAAGTCAGGCACCCGGGGAGACACCTGTTGTCCATGGGACGAATATGGCCATTGACATGCCTGGTCAAAATACAAAAAAAATCACCTCTTCGGTGTGGAATTATTTCAACACAAATGCGGACAACAGGTGTCAAGCTGTGTGTTGCCTTTGTCAAGCTGTAATAAGTAGGGGTAAGGACGTTAACCACCTCGGAACATCCTCCCTTATACGTCACCTGCAGCGCATTCATCATAAGTCAGTGACAAGTTCATAAACTTTGGGTGACAGCGGAAGCAGTCCACTGACCACTAAATCCCTTCCTCTTGTAACCAAGCTCCTGCAAACCACACCACCAACTCCCTCAGTGTCAATTTCCTCCTTACCCAGGAAAGCCAATAGTCCTGCAGGCCATGTCACTGGCAAGTCTGACGAGTCCTCTCCTGCCTGGGATTCCTCCGATGCATCCTTGAGTGTAACGCCTACTGCTGCTGGCGCTGCTGTTGTAGCTGCTGGGAGTCGATCGTCATCCCAGAGGGGAAGTCGGAAGACCACTTGTACTACTTCCAGTAAGCAATTGACTGTCCAACAGTCCTTTGCGAGGAAGATGAAATATCACAGCAGTCATCCTGCTGCAAAGCAGATAACTCAGGCCTTGGCAGCCTGGGCGGTGAGAAACGTGGTTCCGGTATCCACCGTTAATTCAGATCCAACTAGAGACTTGATTGAGGTACTGTGTCCCGGTACCAAATACCATCTAGGTTCCAATTCTCTAGGCAGGCGATACCGAAAATGTACACAGACCTCAGAAAAAGACTCACCAGTGTCCTAAAAAATGCAGTTGTACCCAATGTCCACTTAACCACGGACATGTGGACAAGTGGAGCAGGGCAGACTCAGGACTATATGACTGTGACAGCCCACTGGGTAGATGTATTGCCTCCCGCAGCAAGAACAGCAGCGGCAGCACCAGTAGCAGCATCTCGCAAACGCCAACTCGTTCCTAGGCAGGCTACGCTTTGTATCACCTCTTTCCAGAATAGGCACACAGCTGACAACCTCTTACGGCAACTGAGGAAGATCATCGCAGAATGGCTTACCCCAATTGGACTCTCCTGGGGATTTGTGACATCGGACAACGCCAGCAATATTGTGCGTGCATTACATCTGGGCAAATTCAAGCACGTCCCATGTTTTGCACATACATTGAATTTGGTGGTGCAGAATTATTTAAAAAACGACAGGGGCGTGCAAGAGATGCTGTCGGTGGCCCGAAGAATTGCGGGCCACTTTCGGCATTCAGCCACCGCGTACAGAAGACTGGAGCACCACCAAACATTCCTGAACCTGCCCTGCCATCATCTGAAGCAAGAGGTGGTAATGAGGTGGAATTCAACCCTCTATATGCTTCAGAGGATGGAGGAGCAGCAAAAGGCCATTCAAGCCTATACATCTGCCCACGATATAGGCAAAGGAAGGGGAATGCACCTGACTCTAGCGCAGTGGAGAATGATTTCAACGTTGTGCAAGGTTCTGCAACCCTTTGAACTTGCCACACGTGAAGTCAGTCCAGACACTGCCAGCCTGAGTCAGGTCATTCCCCTCATCAGGCTTTTGCAGAAGAAGCTGGAGACATTGAAGGAGGTGCTAAAACAGAGCGATTCCGCTAGGCATGTGGGACTTGTGGATGGAGCCCTTAATTCGCTTAACCAGGATTCACGGGTGGTCAATCTGTTGAAATCAGAGCACTACATTTTGGCCACCGTGCTCGATCCTAGATTTAAAACCTACGTTGTATCTCTCTTTCCAGCAGACACAAGTCTGCAGAGGTTCAAAGACCCGCTGGTGAGAAAATTGTCAAGTCAAGCGGAACGTGACCCGTCAACATCTCCTCCTTCACATTCTCCCGCAACTGGGGGTGCGAGGAGAAGGCTAAGAATTCCGAGCCCACCCGCTGGCGGTGATGCAGGGCAGCCTGGAGCGAGTGCTGACATCTGGTCCGGACTGAAGGACCTGCCAACGATTACTGACATGTTGTCTACTGTCACTGCATATGATTCTCTCACCATTGAAAGAATGGTGGAGGATTATATGAGTGACCGCATCCAAGTAGGCACGTCAGACAGTCCGTACGTATACCGACAGGAAAAAGAGGCAATTTGGAGGCCCTTGCACAAACTGGCTTTATTCTACCTAAGTTGTCCTCACTCCAGTGTGTACTCCGAAAGAGTGTTTAGTGCAGCCGCTCACCTTGTCAGCAATCGGCGTACGAGGTTACTTCCAGAAAATGTGGAGAAGATGATGTTCATCAAAATGAATTATAATCAATTCCTCCGTGGAGACATTCACCAGCAGCAATTGCCTCCACAAAGTACACAGGGACCTGAGATGGTGGATTCCAGTGGGGACGAATTAATAATCTGTGAGGAGGGGGATGTACACAGTGAAAGGGGTGAGGAATCGGAGGATGATGATGAGGTGGACATCTTGCCTCTGTAGAGCCAGTTTGTGCAAGGAGAGATTGATTGCTTCTTTTTTTGGTGGTGGCCCAAACCAACCAGTCATTTCAGTCACAGTCGTGTGACAGACCCTGTCGCTGAAATGATGGGTTCGTTAAAGTGTGCATGTCCTGTTTATACAACATAAGGGTGGGTGGGAAGGCCCAAGGACAATTCCATCTTGCACCTCTTTTTTCTTTCATTTTTCTTTGCATCATGTGCTGTTTGGAGACAATTTTTTTGAAGTGCCATCCTGCCTGACACTGCAGTGCCACTCCTAGATGGGCCAGGTGTTTGTGTCGGCCACTTGTGTCGCTTAGCTTAGTCACACAGCGACCTTGGTGCGCCTCTTTTTTTCTTTGCATCATGTGCTGTTTGGGGACAATTTTTTTGAAGTGCCATCCTGCCTGACACTGCAGTGCCACTCCTAGATGGGCCAGGTGTTTGTGTCGGCCACTTGTGTCGCTTAGCTTAGTCACACAGCGACCTTGGTGCGCCTCTTTTTTTCTTTGCATCATGTGCTGTTTGGGGACAATTTTTTTGAAGTGCCATCCTGCCTGACACTGCAGTGCAACTCCTAGATGGGCCAGGTGTTTGTGTCGGCCACTTGTGTCGCTTAGCTTAGTCACACAGCGACCTTGGTGCGCCTCTTTTTTTCTTTGCATCATGTGCTGTTTGGGGACAATTTTTTTGAAGTGCCATCCTGCCTGACACTGCAGTGCCACTCCTAGACGGGCCAGGTGTTTGTGTCGGCCACTTGTGTCGCTTAGCTTAGCCATCCAGCGACCTCGGTGCAAATTTTAGGACTAAAAATAATATTGTGAGGTGTGAGGTGTTCAGAATAGACTGGAAATGAGTGGAAATTATGGTTATTGAGGTTAATAAAACTATGGGATCAAAATGACCCCCAAATTCTATGATTTAAGCTGTTTTTTAGGGTTTTTTGTAAAAAACACCCGAATCCGACAAACATTTTTCGATGAGGTTTTGCCAAAATGCGTCCGAATCCAAAACACGGCCGCAGAACCGAATCCAAGACCAAAACACAAAACCCGAAAAATGTCCGGTGCACATCACTAACAAAAACCAAACATACAACAAGTGTAATACAATAGTCTCTATAAACAATGCAAAATATAACACATTAAATAACAGACCAGAGTATTACCAGCCTCATTACTATCCTCCATAAAGTCTATATCAGTCAATCTATAGGCAAGCAAGCACAGTTCTATATCTCACCATGTACTGTAGAAGGGAGAGTTCAGATGCTGGAAGGACAATCCAGTAAAATGGCTCGCTGCTGTCATACTTAAACTGCTTCTTTTCCAGTTTCTGTTGTAAGGGTCTCATCCACTTGGCCAAGCTCTCCAACACCAGTGGTGAGGCTCTGGGTCTCAGTCACCATGCTCCATCAGTCAGATACCACAGAACCAACGAGCTACTCTGGATTGAGTGATGCCTTGCACAAGTCCCGCAGAATGTCCCACATGTATATCCTAGATGCTGGTAGAGGTCAATATCTCAACACCAGCCTGGATCTAAATATACCTCAAACTAAACTTGTACTGTTCCTTTTTCAAAAGTCCTACATAGCGACAGGGGTAGACCTGCCTTCCAGGGCTTTCCAAGGGGTGGTGGTCTCTGCTTCTTGGAGCTGCAGTTATAGGGGTTGGAGATGGAAGGGAGGAAGGCCAGGTTCTGTGCAGGTTACCACATGACGATCCCCTGACACAGAGTCTATCACAGTCCTAGGGAATAACAATAGGTGCTGATGGAGGTAGCATTCCTCCAGAACTCAGATTGTGCCCAGTCACTCCAAGAAGTAGCCTATTACACTCATTGTGACATGCAAGGGATGTCACCTGTTACTTACTTCCTGTGTGGGAAATCCTCTGGCAATTATTCCTGTTAATAATAACACACACTGAACACAGATAACAAAAACAACAACTCAAAAATACAGGAATAGTCAACCTCTGCGCTCTGGGCGGCTGCAGTTGTGTAAAACCCTGGTGTCACCCCACACCTACCAACATGAACAATGGAAAAAAATGGGAACTACCTCAACCGCGCTCAGCTTACTGAAGTCCACTTGAATGTTCAGGAGTCTGTCAGTTCGAAAAAAAGAGAGGAGGTCGTCTTCCAATCTTTTTTGTATACACCTAGTCCATATGGTGGAGAATTCCTACTAGGTTAGTCCAAAGTCCCTCAAAAAAAATAGAAGAACAAAATCGTGTAGTATGTCCTAGATTCGAGGGCGATCAGTGTTTCTAGATTCTGTGATTAGTCACGATGGTTCGTACCGTACTCACGTCTCAAAGGAAGAGTTTCCACTCATAAAGGTTTCTTTATGGGTCCAAACTTCTCCTTGCTGGATGGATTGGTATTCGGTCTCCCTTCAAGTCCTCCCAATGTGATCCCAAAATGTAAAAGACAGGGAGAAGAACGCCCCAATCAATAAAACACAGTGGCTTGGATTTTTTCACCCCACTGCTAGCTGAAAATTAAATCAGCGTACCGTACTCACACTCAGAATATATTCAATAATCACATAAAGGTATCTTTTGACCGTGGTTGCAACATTCAGATAAATCAACTTAAATGTCAGAGTATAAATGGGCAAGCGTACCCCACTTACAGCCTTCAGTGGGAATGATAAGCCCGTAGCGGTTTCATTTTCCACTCCCTCCCCAAGAAGTGGATCTCCAATGTCAGAAACTTCCAATCTCGATGAAATAAAACATGTATCACGAGTGGGAAGCAGTAAAGGAATTTATTTACAAATTGGGCACAATCCTAATGGACGGTCCAGCAGATGTTAACACAGTCTAAAGGATGAGATAGATCCGGATTACCTCACCTCAAAACAGGGTAGTCTGGAAAGTCCTTAGGTGGTATACAGCCCTCACACCAACGCGTTTCGACCAGGAGGTCTTTATCAAGGTGTGCACAGAGGGCAAATGTACCTCTATTTAAACCCCTAAACAGGAAGTCTTAATGATGTGGGAGGGGTCATTCCATAATACATAATACATCAAATAACAACTAAAATTAGAAAAACATCCTAGGTTTTTAAAAAAGTTCTATATAGAGCGTCCTTTATAATTTATGGGACATTTTTCGTTCTTAAACACATTAAAATCACATTGAAATCAACTTAAAAACACTGTGCGTTCCACCTGCGGCTCTTGGAACGCACAGCTTCCGCCGGAAGTAAATGGCCGGGAACCCAGGGTGACGTGCGTTCCACTGAATCATTCATGGAACGTACATCCGCCAATGAGAACGCTCCCAGGAGTGAGTAGTGGAATCTTCAAACATCCGGGGTTGGTTCCCCCAGATGTCTCCAAAACTACCCGCCCTAGGAAGCCGCGTCACCCGGAAGTGACGTCTATGCCTCTAGACGGAAGGCATGCGGCCGTGTTTCCCTCGGCTCTCGTGGAACGCACGGGGGCCGGAAGTCACATCATCCAGGAAGTGACGAGTGACCAAGCCATACGCATATGAGAGAACTGATCATGCGTTCCACTAACACAATGGAACGCACATATAACGTAATACATTGGAATAACACAGTATTAGAAATAATACAGTATTAAAAATAACACAATATTAAAAAATAAATAACAATAGAATGGACATCAAATAGAATGGACATTTTTGTGATAAGTTAAGAATAAACATATAAATATATTAAGAATGGAAATATGACAAATTCTTTTCAAGAATAGTAAAATGAACATGATTTTTTTCTTCTTGCATAAAAATACCAATTTACGACACTTAAAAATGTCTATACATACAAATGACTTAACATAATTCATGATGGTATTTTACAGCTAAAAAAATCTAACTAGGGGATGACTTTGATCCTATTAGGCAGTGTGCGTGAATACTGAAGGTATCTATATGGATGGTGGATGATTATACTATCAAAAGATGACCACAGTACCTGTGAAACATCAGTAAACAATTGATATCTGAATATTGAATCTGTAATTTACATAGATGTTAAAAGGGAGAGTACCGTTTACACTTAAGTGGTGGCTCAGAAAAAGAGAAATTATTTTAAGTGGTATCCTTATTTGCCTTTTTTAGACCGGGCAAGAGTGACAAGACACCGAAGATAAAGGCAAGAAGGGGCCACAGGGGATTGACTTCTTCTAAGAAACATCAAAAACTCTATAACAAAAATAGGAAAAAAGGAAAGAAAAAGGAAGCCACGGATGGAGAGAAGAAATACGAAGAATATACGAAAATCTACAACCTCAGTAATCATGTTCTTACAGGAGAAGAAGAAGGGATATTGAAAAGAGGCCTAAAGTACGCTCCATCGAGTAACTTGGATAGATTCGAAGTATATATCGATCTTCAACGTTTCATTAGGAAACTCACCCTTAAAAAATTCTTTATTGATCAAGAAAACAAGGAAAATGAACCCAACACCTCTAGAGTGGCCTTTAAACCTAAGTCCATATTCTACCCCACATTCAAAAAAGGATGTTACATTGAAAGTTTTGAGAAAATGGTGAAGAAGGATTTGGAGAACATAGAATTTAAGAGGAAAGTTCAACACAATATGACTAAGAAAGAGAAAGAGGCCTTACGAGGATTAGAGGAGAACCAACTTATTGTCATTAAACCTGCCGATAAGGGAGGTGCGGTAGTGATTCAGAATATTGATGACTATAAAAAGGAGATCGAAAGACAATTGGAGGATAATAATACTTATAAAAAATTACGGAGTAATCCATCGGAAAATATCAGCAAACGCATGTTGGATCATATTGACAAATACACACGTAAAGGTGTGATCACGGAAACAGAAAAAAAGGTTCTGATTATTTCACATCCATCCATCCCAGTCATCTATACTTTACCTAAGATCCATAAAGACCAGGAACACCCACCAGGGAGACCAATTGTTGCTGGGACTAATTCCATAACTTCAAATCTGTCTCTATACGTGGACCATACATTACAACCACTGGTTAAAAAGACTCCCTCTTATCTGCGGGACTCAACGGATGTCATCAATGCTTTGGAATCTATTGAGTGGCAACCAGAATATTTTTTGATAACAGCCGATGTGACATCCTTATACACGGTAATTGACCATCAACATGGCATAGAAGCCGTCACATCTTTTTTGGCGAAGGAAGAGATGGAAGGGGACTACAGAATGTTCATAATAGAAAGCATACGTTTCATCCTTTCCAATAATTTTTTTTGGTTCAATGAGAGCTACTATTTACAGCAACACGGCACAGCAATGGGCACCAGGTTCGCCCCCAGTTATGCGAATCTATTCATGGCACATTGGGAAGAAGATTCAGTGTTTAACAACGATGGATTTGGGGCGAACCTGGTGCTATGGAAAAGGTATATTGACGACATTTTTTTCATTTGGAAGGGTAATTCTGAAAGCTTGGATATTTTCTGTAAACATCTTAACGACAATTGCAGGAACATTCAACTAACCTTCGAGATCAGTCAAACCACTGTTCATTTTTTGGATTTATCCATATTTATCGAGGACAATTCCATTAATACACGTACCTATATAAAGCCAACAGACTGTAATTCATATATCCCATCCTCCAGTAACCACCATCCAAATTGGCTTTCTTCAGTCCCAAAAAGCCAATTTCATAGACTCCGGAAAAATTGTTCTAGAATAAACGACTACAGGGAACAAGGGAAGAGCCTTATTAAACAATTCGAAGGAAAAGGGTATACCAGGACCAGATTGGAAGAACCCTATCAGGAATTTGAAGCCTCTGACAGGAAAAATATGTTAAAAACCAAAGAACAGAAAGATGGCAAGAGGGATGGGGGAAATAAGATCATGTTCATAACAAAATTTAGTAGCCAATATAAGGAGGTAGAACAAATCATTAAGAAGAACTGGGGACTACTACTCCAAGACCCTCTCATAAATGAACATTTAACGGAAAAACCACGGTTCGTTTATCGAAAAGCAGATAACATTAGGAAAAAAGTGGTCAAAAGTGTAGTAGAAGCACCAAAAACTCATAGAACCATCCGGTCAAAGGGCTTCTTCAGATGTGGTATGTGTCAAATGTGCAGAAACTGCAAGAGCAAAAACTCCACTATTACACAATATACCTCCACAGCGAATAAGAAAAATTTCGAGATTAAGGACTTTATTACTTGCGACAGCAAAAATGTTGTCTATTTAATCCAATGTACTTGTAACAAACAATACGTGGGGAGGACCACGCGGAAATTAAAAGATAGGATGAGCGAACATCTCAGAAATATCAAAAAGGGAGTAGAAACCCATGGAATCTCATCACATTTTAAAAAAGAACACATGTGTAAACCCTCGGAGATTGCTTTATTTTGTGGGATACAACTAGCTCCAAATAATTGGAGAAGCACAGATATTGAGGAGCGATTGGCAAGAACGGAGATGAGAACCATTTACAATTTAGGAACCTTACAACCTAGAGGTATGAACCTCGATTTCGAAATAAAGTGGTTCCTGTAAAATCAACAATAGGCAAAATAAGGATACCACTTAAAATAATTTCTCTTTTTCTGAGCCACCACTTAAGTGTAAACGGTACTCTCCCTTTTAACATCTATGTAAATTACAGATTCAATATTCAGATATCAATTGTTTACTGATGTTTCACAGGTACTGTGGTCATCTTTTGATAGTATAATCATCCACCATCCATATAGATACCTTCAGTATTCACGCACACTGCCTAATAGGATCAAAGTCATCCCCTAGTTAGATTTTTTTAGCTGTAAAATACCATCATGAATTATGTTAAGTCATTTGTATGTATAGACATTTTTAAGTGTCGTAAATTGGTATTTTTATGCAAGAAGAAAAAAATCATGTTCATTTTACTATTCTTGAAAAGAATTTGTCATATTTCCATTCTTAATATATTTATATGTTTATTCTTAACTTATCACAAAAATGTCCATTCTATTTGATGTCCATTCTATTGTTATTTATTTTTTAATATTGTGTTATTTTTAATACTGTATTATTTCTAATACTGTGTTATTCCAATGTATTACGTTATATGTGCGTTCCATTGTGTTAGTGGAACGCATGATCAGTTCTCTCATATGCGTATGGCTTGGTCACTCGTCACTTCCTGGATGATGTGACTTCCGGCCCCCGTGCGTTCCACGAGAGCCGAGGGAAACACGGCCGCATGCCTTCCGTCTAGAGGCATAGACGTCACTTCCGGGTGACGCGGCTTCCTAGGGCGGGTAGTTTTGGAGACATCTGGGGGAACCAACCCCGGATGTTTGAAGATTCCACTACTCACTCCTGGGAGCGTTCTCATTGGCGGATGTACGTTCCATGAATGATTCAGTGGAACGCACGTCACCCTGGGTTCCCGGCCATTTACTTCCGGCGGAAGCTGTGCGTTCCAAGAGCCGCAGGTGGAACGCACAGTGTTTTTAAGTTGATTTCAATGTGATTTTAATGTGTTTAAGAACGAAAAATGTCCCATAAATTATAAAGGACGCTCTATATAGAACTTTTTTAAAAACCTAGGATGTTTTTCTAATTTTAGTTGTTATTTGATGTATTATGTATTATGGAATGACCCCTCCCACATCATTAAGACTTCCTGTTTAGGGGTTTAAATAGAGGTACATTTGCCCTCTGTGCACACCTTGATAAAGACCTCCTGGTCGAAACGCGTTGGTGTGAGGGCTGTATACCACCTAAGGACTTTCCAGACTACCCTGTTTTGAGGTGAGGTAATCTGGATCTATCTCATCCTTTAGACTGTGTTAACATCTGCTGGACCGTCCATTAGGATTGTGCCCAATTTGTAAATAAATTCCTTTACTGCTTCCCACTCGTGATACATGTTTTATTTCATCGAGATTGGAAGTTTCTGACATTGGAGATCCACTTCTTGGGGAGGGAGTGGAAAAAGAAACCGCTACGGGCTTATCATTCCCACTGAAGGCTGTAAGTGGGGTACGCTTGCCCATTTATACTCTGACATTTAAGTTGATTTATCTGAATGTTGCAACCACGGTCAAAAGATACCTTTATGTGATTATTGAATATATTCTGAGTGTGAGTACGGTACGCTGATTTAATTTTCAGCTAGCAGTGGGGTGAAAAAATCCAAGCCACTGTGTTTTATTGATTGGGGCGTTCTTCTCCCTGTCTTTTACATTTTGGGATCACATTGGGAGGACTTGAAGGGAGACCGAATACCAATCCATCCAGCAAGGAGAAGTTTGGACCCATAAAGAAACCTTTATGAGTGGAAACTCTTCCTTTGAGACGTGAGTACGGTACGAACCATCGTGACTAATCACAGAATCTAGAAACACTGATCGCCCTCGAATCTAGGACATACTACACGATTTTGTTCTTCTATTTTTTTTGAGGGACTTTGGACTAACCTAGTAGGAATTCTCCACCATATGGACTAGGTGTATACAAAAAAGATTGGAAGACGACCTCCTCTCTTTTTTTCGAACTGACAGACTCCTGAACATTCAAGTGGACTTCAGTAAGCTGAGCGCGGTTGAGGTAGTTCCCATTTTTTTCCAAAAACAACAACTCATTTTCAAATGCAACAGGTACAATATCACAACACACCTCTAATTTATATTAAAGTCTGTTATAGGGACCAAGGACAAAAAGTAGTCCCTCATCCTTGTCCAAAATGAGGTACAGCTTGGCTGTGCAATAAGGGACCTCTCGTTTTGTCACACTTTTATACCTGAAAAAAAAAAGAAATATGAATAAACTAACATCATATAATTGAGGGTGCTGGGAAATCGCAAGAGTGAAGAGCCTTTTGAGAAAAAATCAGCATGCTAAGAATGTTTCTTTGGTTGTGGAATGGGACTATGGAACCTACCACTTCCCAGAACCCTATTTTGTAAGAAATAAGGAGATTGCGAGCCAAGATGAGGCCTGCAAAATTGCTCTGGGGTGCTTGTAAAGTGTCTTTAAGGCATCATGGATGTTGTTAAGTGATATTGGGCCTGGTTCTGAATCGGACACAAGTGGAAATGAGCACGGATTGTCATAGATGTCATCCTACTGCACATATGCAAAAGTAAGAAATTAGCGACTGCACGGGATCAGCCATATGGACACGGACGGACATCTCTAGTGTGTACAGATCGATCCATGCATAGATGATGGACAACACTTTTTGTGGAATGGGACCTTCTGGGAGGCGACCATACAAATGCATGGAATGTTCTGTACTCAATCATATTGTGCAGACAGAGATGGAACACCTGTTTCAGACTGATGGGGTGGATGCACCAGATACTAATGATGATGACTGCTGCTGCGGACGTAACAACAGTGGACAGGATAGGCTTCCACATGCAGACTTAGAACAGTACATATCTGAGAGGTTGGCTAAGTACCTGTTTGATCAATCGGTTCTTTCTCAAAGTCAATTGTCATTACTCCTGGAATACCCGTGGCTGATGAGCTTCCTGGTCAATTTATCCACCAGCTTAATTTTTCTTTTGTATAAACTGCTGTTATGAGTGGTTCAGTAGGCAGAAGAAGCCTGGATGAAGCCAGAGATAAGGCCTGGTTGTCCCTTGAGACCTCTGCTGCACATGTTGCATTGACACTCTAATTAAAGGGATTGGATGGTGGAGCATTGGCTGGGGCAATCTTGGACACAGAGAAAATCTTGGAGGTTATTGCCTAGACAGGAAATGTTACAGCTGTATTGTGTAGAAAACTCTTTGGCTGTGACAGACACCCTATCCGAGTATCCAGCAATGTCTGGCTCTTCCATAAATCCTGATTAGAGGAATGTTTTCTGAAGGAGGTTAGGGGATGGAGGTTTTGTCTTCCCCAGTGTTTCCCTATGGCCCAGCCAAACATCAAAATACTTTTTTTTAAATACGTTTTTCATTTGGCCATGGTCATTATACCAAGCAAAACAGGGAGGAAAACTAGAGCTAAAATGCATCTTAGTTGCAACACAATGTGTACTTATATACCTGTGTGCAACTTAGTCTGTATACAGTACGTCGCATCATAAGACTTTGTATGCAGATTCATAGACTCAGTTGCACAAAGATATACAAGTGTTGCATATCAAATGAACTAGTCACATTGCATCTAAGAAACATTTTTGGCAACATTTTCACAAAAAAGGTGCCCAACACTACCAGAGTCTCGCGGGACCTGGTGGGCAGGAAGGGGATGTTTGGTGAAACTGCAGCAATGATGTATGAGGACACATCTGTATGTTTATAGTGGATAGTGATGCAGCATCTCTGGGGGTGTGGAATCGCAGTAATCGCAGGATCTCTCTGAAGCTAAGTCTCTCCCAATGTGGTCCTCTAACATAGTGACAAGATGCGCAGTAATACGCTCGGTGGCCATCTTGGTGAGGGAATGAAGCTTGCCTGGAGGACCAAACATGGAGTCTGTGCAGTTTTGCACTACATCCTCAACAGATTTTACTGTTGTACCTCTGACCTTCACCCCTTGTACCCATACAGCTGTTCCACATGTCTCACATGCCTGGGACACCAGTTACCAGCTCCAGCACTTTCACTTTGCAGTCCTCAACGTGCGGGAAACCTGCAGGACCCAAAAAAGTGTTTAGGCACTTATCTATTATTGTGGCTGGCATTCTCCAACCAGCGGTTCCCGACGTTCTGAACCATAAGCACTGCCAACTTGGATTGGATCACATGACCCAATATGCCAACCAATTTCCAGCACTTTCAGTTGCATGCTCCAACCAGACCATGAGCGCCTTAGAGAGCCCTATTTAAACCTAGAACTGCTGACAGTACATGGCCAGTACAAGATCTCTTTCAAAGGATCATTGTCCTGGCTCCTGGTTTAGTGCCTGCCAGTGGCTCACAAGGTGGGTGCGGGCTGCACCCGGGTGTCACCCGCCAGAGGGTGACACCAAAATGCCGGCTCCTGTCACTCCACGGGGGCAGCTTGCATCTCCCGAACCCCTGGAGAGACAAAAACGGGGTTCAGGATGCAAAGCTCCACCCCCTCCTGTGATGCCCCACCCACTTACCATCAAGCCCCACCCCCATCACACGGCACCTCTCCGGGTACAATTACAGTAAGTGACACCTCTGGTGCCTGCTCCAGTTTTGCTTCATGGCATTCTGCTTCAAAATGTTCCAGCAAACCTGCTTCAGTTCCAGCCTACCTGCTCCAGTATTGCTTCACAGCATATATAATTGCTCCTCTTGGTGAGGGAATGAAGTTTGCCTGGAGGACCAAACACGGAGTCTGTGCAGTATTGCACTACATCCTCAACAGAATTTACTGTTGTATCTCTGACCTTCACCCCTTGTACCCATACCACTGTTCCACCTGTCTCACATGCCTGGGACACCAGTTACCAGTTCCAGCACTTCTACTTTGCAGCCCTCAGCGTGCGGGAAACCTGCGGGACCCAAAAAAGTGTTTAGGCACTTATCTATTATTGTGGCTGGCATTCTCCAGCCAGCGGTTCCCGTCGTTCTGAACCATAAGCACTGCCAACTTGGATTGGATCACATGACCCAATTTGCCAACCAATTTCCAGCACTTTCAGTTGCATGCTCCAACCAGACCATGAGCGCCTTAGAGAGCCCTATTTAAACCTAGAACTGCTGACAGTACATGGCCAGTACAAGATCTTTTTCAAAGGATCATTGTCCTGGCTCCTGGTTCAGTGCCTGCCAGTGGCTCACAAGGTGGGTGCGGGTCGTACCCGGGTATCACCCGCCAGGGGGTGACACCAAAATGCCGACTCCTGTCACTGTGTAGGAGCCGGCACTGCACTCCATGGGGGCAGCTTGCATCTCCCGAACCCCTGGAGAGACAAAAAGCGGGGTTCAGGATGCAAAGCTCCACCCCCTCATGTGAAGCCCCACCCCCTTCCCATCAAGCCCCGTTCCCTTCACGCGGCACCACCCCGGGTACCATTACAGTAAGTGACACCTCTGGTGCCTGCTCCAGTTTTGCTTCATGGCATTCTGCTTCAAAATGTTCCAGCAAACCTGCTTCAGTTCCAGCCTACCTGCTCCAGTATTGCTTCACAGCATATATAACTGCAGCCTGCTCCAGTAGTGCTCCAGCCACCAGTTCCAGTGTTTCTTGTGGTCTGCTCCAACTGCGTGTCTAGCACCAACATCCAGTTTATTCTGGCAGTCTGATTCAGTTGTGCTCCCAGCACAGATATATAGATACAGTAGATAGATAGATAGATAGATAGATAGATAGATAGATAGATAGATAGATAGATAATCTCATTAGTTGTTACGTCTGCCATAATGTAATTATGCAGACAAGATTGTATATACCAAGTATATAGATTCAGGAGCTAAAGTGAGTGCTTTTTCCAGCTGCTGTACAATGGGAGATGGTCAGTCTCCCTATAAGGGTAATAGATAGGAAGAGAAGATTAAAGCGCTATAGATTTAAATGAATAAATCACAATTTAATAATTATACACATAAATTAATAATACATTGATAGTTAATAAACAAGCTAAAAAATGATTCAATTGAATGGTGGGTGTAAACTGCAAATAAATGATGACCTTATCCCTTTAAACGGCTGGACAGTTCATCATTTTAGGCAAATGAGTGTGTAGCCATCCAATAATTATGGAGTTACCGGCTGTGTGTTCCAAAACTTTAGGATTCCGTGGCAATGGTCCTTATAAGCAATGGGGCTCCATGCAATGTTGTCGGTATCCCTGGTCCACAATAGCTTGTTCAGCCTTATGTTGTTTTGGTGTCCAATATTCGCCAAACTGGTACCAGATGAAGCGTAAGGGAATGAAGGTCTCTGTAATGGCAGCAAATACAACCGCTACTGGCGCGTTTCGCTGCTCCAGGCAGCTGTGTCTCCTTTGACCAAGCTGCCTGGAGCAGCGAAACGCATCAAAGGCGGGTGTATTTGCTGCCATTACAGAGACCTAAAATGATGAACTGTCCAGCCATTTAAAGGGATAAGGTCATCATTTATTTGCAGCTTACACCCACCATTCAGTTGAATAATTTTTTAGCTTGTTTTTTAACTATCAATATATTACTAATTTATGTGTATAATTATTAAATTGTGATTTATTAATTTAAATCTATAGCGCTGTAATCTTCTCTTTCTATGTAATTATGCAGACAACTATTAACGCTGTTTTATTGCCTTACTGTATTTTTATAGCTTTTATATATTTCTGCTGCTATGAGAATCTGGTACACTTAATTGTTTTTTGCAATATAATATAATTAAACAGTAAAAGTGATCTATTTCTCACGTACTATAACATTTCTCTGTTTATTGACACAGAAATTCATATCTGTGAGAACTCCGGTGATAGATACTCTTTCTATATCTATCGCTCAACGTATATTAGCGAAAGATAAATAAATACATAATTATTCATTCAAAATCAAGTCGGAACCTCTGCGTGTTTCAGCAGCCAGTTCCCGGTAAAGAGAGATAAATTCCCTCACTTCATATATTAGGATAGAATACCGCAATACAGGGTAATAGTAACCAAATGTGCTCAGCTGGATACATTCAGACATTGGCTGGGAGTGATAAGACGGCTTAGAGTGTCATATCTTCTGCTTCAGGCTCGCAATAGTATTAAGATAGATTTAACTCTACATCATGAACTATGTATTGTCGTAAAGATATAAAGTTTCATTGTATCCTTTAAGACATTCGGTTATCTTTACAAAATATATGCACAAAGCAACCACAGTTTAATATATATATATATATATATATATATACACATATATATATATATTTTTATACTGTTTATATATAATATATATATATATGTATATATATATATATATATATATATATAAAAGTATATATATATATATATATATATATATATATATAGAATTTCTGTAGGATCCGGCACTCACTAATATAAGAATATCTGTCCCCGTTGCCTTCCGCAAAATGCAGCAAAGCTGCTGAATATATGTAGAATTTCGGCGGCACTCAGGAGAATAAAACACACAGACGCAGCCACTTAGAGCAAGCCAACGTTTCAATGCTGTCGCATTTTCGTCAGGGCAGTAACAAAATGTAAAAACACTCACCATTAAATGTGCTCCCCTCACCATCAAAGCCCGCGCCGCCGGCTCCGCTTCCGGTAGGCTGACGATTTCCAATGACGTCACCCAGTGCGCCCATCACCATGGAGACATTTGCGCTCGCCACACTGTCGGTAAGTCGGCGGTCGGGCTCCCGGCGCCGGTATGCTGATCGCCGGGAGCCCGACCGCCGGCATATCGTAGTGAACCCGTATATATATATATATATATATATATATATATATATAAATAAGATTTTACTCACCGGTAAATCTATTTCTCGTAGTTCGTAGTGGATGCTGGGACTCCGTAAGGACCATGGGGAATAGAGGCTCCGCAGGAGACTGGGCACAACTAAAGAAAGCTTTAGGACTACCTGGTGTGCACTGGCTCCGCCCTCTATGACCCTCCTCCAGACCTCAGTTAGGATACTGTGCCCGGAAGAGCTGACACAATAAGGAAGGATTTTGAATCCCGGGTAAGACTCATACCAGCCACACCAATCACACCGTATAACTCGTGATACTATACCCAGTTAACAGTATGAAATATAACTGAGCCTCTCAACGGATGGCTCAACAATAACCCTTTAGTTAACAATAACTATATACAAGTATTGCAGACAATCCGCACTTGGGATGGGCGCCCAGCATCCACTACGGACTACGAGAAATAGATTTACCGGTGAGTAAAATCTTATTTTCTCTGACGTCCTAAGTGGATGCTGGGACTCAGTAAGGACCATGGGGATTATACCAAAGCTCCCAAACGGGCGGGAGAGTGCGGATGACTCTGCAGCACCGAATGAGCAAACTCTAGGTCCTCCTCAGCCAGGGTATCAAACTTGTAAAATTTAGCAAATGTGTTTGACCCCGACCAAGTTGCTGCTCGGCAAAGTTGTAAAGCCGAGACCCCTCGGGCAGCCACCCAAGAAGAGCCCACGTTCCTCGTGGAATGGGCTTTCACTGATCTAGGATGCGGCAGTCCAGCCGCAGAATGTGCAAGCTGAATCGTACTACAAATCTAGCGAGCAATTGTCTGCTTTGAAGCAGGAGCACCCAGCTTGTTGGGTGCATACAGGATAAATAGCGAGTCAGTTTTCCTGACACTAGCTGTCCTGGAAACATAATTTTTCAGGGCCCTGACTACGTCCAACAACTTGGAATCCTCCAAGTCCTTAGTAGCCGCAGGCACTACAATAGGTTGGTTCAAATGAAAAGCTGATACCACCTTAGGGAGAAACTGGGGACGAGTCCTCAATTCTACCCTATCCATATGGAAAATCAGATAAGGGCTTTTATATGACAAAGCCGCCAATTCTGACACACGCCTGGCCGAAGCCAAGGCCAACAGCATGACCACTTTCCACGTGAGATATTTCAAATCCACGGTTTTTAGTGGCTCAAACCAATGTGACTTTAGGAAATCCAACACCACGTTGTGATCCCAAGGTGCCACTGGAGGCACAAAAGGGGGCTGAATATGCAGCACTCCCTAAACAAATGTCTGAACCTCAGGCAGTGAAGCCAGTTCTTTCTGGAAGAAAATCGACAGAGCCGAAATCTGGACCTTAATGGAACCCAATTTTAGGCCCATAGTCACCCCTGACTGTAGGAAGTGCAGAAAACGGCCCAACTGAAATTCCTCCGTTGGGCCTTCCTGGCCTCACACCACGCAACATATTTTCGCCATATGCGGTGATAATGGTTTGCGGTCACTTCTTTCCTAGCTTTAATCAGCATAGGGATGACTTCAACCGGAATGCCCTTTTCCTTCAGGATCCGGCGTTCAACCGCCATGCCATCAAACGCAGCCGCGGTAAGTCTTGGAACAGACAGGGCCCCTGCTGCAGCAGGTCCTGTCTGAGCGGCAGAGGCCATGGGTCCTCTGAGATCATTTTTTGAAGTTCTGGGTACCAAGCTCTTCTTGGCCAATCTGGAACCACGAGTATAGTTCTTACTCCTCTCCTTCTTATTATTCTCAGTACCTTGGGTATGAGAGGCAGAGGAGGGAACACATACACCGACTGGTACCCCCACGGTGTTACCAGAGCGTCCACAGCTATCGCCTGAGGGTCCCTTGACCTGGCGCAATATCTTTTTAGCTTTTTGTTGAGGCGTGACGCCATCATGTCCACCTGTGGCCTTTCCCAATGGTGTACAATCATTTGGAAGACTTCTGGATGAAGTCCCCACTTTCCCGGGTGGAGGTCGTGCCTGCTGAGAAAGTCTGCTTCCCAGTTGTCCACTCCGGGAATGAACATTGCTGACAGTGCTAACACATGATTTTCCGCCCATCGGAAAATCCTTGTGGCTTCTGCCATCGCCATCTTGCTTCTTGTGCTGCCCTGTTGGTTTACATGGGCGACCGCTGTGATGTTGTCTGACTGGATCAGCACCGGCTGGTGTTGAAGCAGGGGTCTAGCCTGACTTAGGGCATTGTGAATGGCCCTTAGTTCCAGAATATTTATGTGTAGGGAAGTCCCCTGACTCGACCATAGTCCTTGGAAGTTTCTTCCCTGTGTGACTGCCCCCCAGCCTCGAAGGCTGGCATCCGTGGTCACCAGGACCCAGTCCTGTATGCCGAATCTGTGGCCCTCTAGAAGATGAGCACTCTGCAGCCACCACAACAGCGACACCCTGGCCCTTGGAGACAGGGTTATCAGCCGATGCATCTGAAGATGCGACCCGGACCACTTGTCCAACAGATCCCACTGGAAGATCCATGCATGGAACCTGCCGAATGGAATTTCTTCGTAAGAAGCTACCATCTTTCCCAGGACTCGCGTGCATTGATGCACCGACACCTGTATTTGTTTTTGGAGGTCTCTGACTAGAGATGACACTCCTTGGCCTTCTCCTCCGGGAGAAACACTTTTTCCTGTTCTGTGTCCAGAACCATACCCAGGAACAGTAGACACGTCGTAGGAACCAGCTGCGACTTTGGAATATTCAGAATCCAGCCGTGCTGTTGTAGCACTTCACGAGATAGTGCTACTCCGACCAACAACTGCTCCCTGGACCTCGCCTTTATAAGGAGATCGTCCAAGTACGGGATAATTATAACTCCCTTTTTTCGAAGGAGTATCATCATTTCGGCCATTACCTTGGTAAATATCCTCGGTGCCGGGGACAGACCAACGGCAACGTCTGGAATTGGTAATGACAGTCCTGTACCACAATTTTGAGGTACTCCTGGTGAGGAGGGTAAATGGGGACATGCAGGTAAGCATCCTCGATGTCCAGTGATACCATGCAACCCCCTTCGTCCAGGCTTGCAATAACCGCCCTGAGCGATTCCATTTTGAACTTGAATCTTCGTATATAAGTGTTCAAGGATTTCAATTTAGAATGGGTCTCACCGAACCGTCTGGTTTCGGTACCACAACCATTGTGGAATAGTAACCCGGCCTTTTGAAGGAGGGGTACCTTGATTATCACCTGCTGGAGTACAGCTTGTGAATTGCCGCCAGTACTACCTCCCCTCGAGGGCAGCAGGCAAGGCTGATTTGAGGTAACGGCGAGGGGGAGTCGCCTCGAACTCCAGCTTGTATCCCAGTGATACTACTTGCAGAACCCAGGGATCCACCTTTGAGCGAGCCCACTGGTCGCTGAAGTTCCCGAGACGCGCCCCCACCGCACCTGGCTCCACCTGTGGAGCCCCAGCGTCATGCGGTGGACTCAGAGGAAGCGGGGGAAGAGTTTTGATCCTGGGAACTGGCTGTCTGGTGCAGCTTTTTCCCTCTTCCCTTGTCTCTGTGCAGAAAGGAAGCGCCTTTGACCCGCTTGCTTTTCTGAAGCCGAAAGGACTGTACCTGATAATACGGTGCTTTCTTAGGCTGTGAGGAAACCTGAGGTAAAAAAATTTCTTTCCCAGCTTTTGCTGTGGATACGAGGTCCCAGAGACCATCCCCAAACAAGTCCTCACCCTTATAAGGCAGAATCTTCATGTGCCTTCTAAAGTCAGCATCGCCTGTCCACTGCCGGGTCCCTAATACCCTCCTGGCAGAATGGACATTGCATTAATTCTGGATGCCAGCCGACAATATCCCTCTGTGCATCCCTCATATATAAGACGACGTCTTTAATATGCTCTATGGTTAGCAAAATAGTATCCCTGTCCTGACAGGGTAATAGACCACGCTGTAGCAGCACTATCCATGCTGAGGCAATTGCAGGTCCCAATATAGTACCTGAGTGTGTATATACAGACTTCAGGATAGCCTCCTGCTTTTTATCAGCAGGCTCCTTCAAAGTGGCCGTATCCTAAGACGGCAGTGCCACCTTTTTTGACAAACGTGTGAGCGCCTTATCCACCCTAGGGGATATCTCCCAACGTGACCTATCCTCTGGCGGGAAAGGGTACGCCATCAGTAACTTTTTAGAAATTACCAGTTTCTTATCGGGGGAACCCACGCTTCTTCACACACTTCATTCACTCATCTGATGGGGGAACAAAACACTGGCTGCTTTTTCTCCCCAAACATAAAACCCCCTTTTTTTTTTTTTGTGGTACTTGGGTTAATGTCAGAAATGTGTAACACATTTTTCATTGCCGAGATCATGCAACGAATGTACCTAGTGGATTGTGTATATGTCTCAACCTCGTCGACACTGGAGTCAGACTCCGTGTCGACATCTGTGTCTGCCATCTGAGGTAGCGGGCGTTTTTGAGCCCCTGATGGCCTTTGAGACGCCTGGGCAGGCGCAGGCTGAGAAGCCGGCTGTCCCACAGCTGTTACGTCATCCAGCCTTTTATGTAAGGAGTTGACACTGTCGGTTAATACCTTCCACCTATCCATCCACTCAGGTGTCGGCCCCGCAGGGGGTGACATCACATTTATCTGCATCTGCTCCGCCTCCACATAAGCCTCCTCATCAAACATGTCGACACAGCCGTACCGACACACCGCACACACACAGGGAATGCTCTGACTGAGGACAGGACCCCACAAAGCCCTTTGGGGAGACAGAGGGGTATATTTACTAAGGTCCCGATTTTGACCGAGATGCCGTTTTTTCTTCAAAGTGTCATCTCGGTCATTTACTAAACTCAAATCTCGGCAGTGATGAGGGCATTCGTATTTTTTTTGAAGTCCAACAAAAAAAATACGAATGAATACACCATCGGTCAAAACGCGGCTGTTTAAGTATGAATCTCGGTCATTTACTAAGAAGTGCAAAGCAAAAAAAAAAAAAAACACTGCCGTGAAAAAATACAACTCGTAAAAAAGTGCTAAAAAAAAACAGACCTGCTTTTTTGAGCCGTGATTGGATAGGCATGCACGGATCCATGAGATCCGTGCATGTATATCAGTGGGAAGGGGTGGGAAAGTGTTAATTTTTTGAAAAAAAATTGCGTGGGGTCCCCCCTCCTAAGCATAACCAGCCTCGGGCTCTTTGAGCCGATCCTGGTTGCAGAAATATGGGAAAGAAAATGACAGGGGTTCCCCCATATTTAAGCAACCAGCATCGGGCTCTGCGCCTGGTCCTGGTTCCAAAAATACGGGGGGACAAAAAGCGTAGGGGTCCCCCGTATTTTTAAAACCAGCACCGGGCTCCACTAGCTGGACAGATAATGCCACAGCCGGAGGTCACTCTTATATAGTGCCCTGCGGCCGTGGCATCAAATATCCAACTAGTCACCCCTGGCCGGGGTACCCTGGGGGAGTGGGGACCCCTTCAATCAAGGGGTCCCCCCCCAAGCCACCCAAGGGCCAGGGGTGAAGCCCGAGGCTGTCCCCCCCATCCAATGGGCTGCGGATGGGGGGCTGATAGCCTTTTTGTAAAAGTGTAAGATATTGTTTTTAGTAGCAGTACTACAAGGCCCAGCAAGCCTCCCCCGCATGCTGGTACTTGGAGAACCACAAGTACCAGCATGCGGCGGAAAAACGGGCCCACTGGTACCTGTAGTACTACTACTAAAAAATACCCAAAAAAAGACAATACACACACACCTTGAAAGTAAAGTTTTATTACATCCATCCACACAAACATACATACATACTTACCTTATGTTTACACGCAGGTCAGTCCTCTTGTCCAGTAGAATCCATGGGGTACCTGTTGAATAAATTATACTCACCAGTTCCAGGGTACCAGGCTCCTCGGATAATCCTTTTGTAATCCACGTACTTGATTTAAAAAAAAAAAACGGAGACCCGAGCCATGCACTGAAAGGGGACCCATGTTTTCACATGGGTCCCCTTTCCCCGAATGCCAGAAACCCACTCTGACTTCTGTCTAAGTGGGTTTCTTCAGCCAATCAGGGAGCGCCACGTTGTGGCACCCTCCTGATCGGCTGTGTGCTCCTGTACTGACTGACAGGCAGCACGCGGCAGTGTTACAATGTAGCGCCTATGCGCTCCATTGTAACCAATGGTGGGAACTTTCTGCTCAGCGGTGAGGTCACTTTCGGTCAACCGCTGAGCAGAAAGTTCCCACCATTGGTTACAATGGAGCGCATAGGCGCTACATTGTAACACTGCCGTGTGCCGCCTGTCAATCAGTACAGGAGCACAGAGCCGATCAGGAGGGTGCCACAACGTGGCGCTCCCTGATTGGCTGAAGAAACCCACTTAGACAGAAGTCAGAGTGGGTTTCTGGCATTCGGGGAAAGGGGACCCATGTGAAAACATGGGTCCCCTTTCAGTGCGTGGCTCGGGTCTCCGTTTTTTTTTTAAATCAAGTACGTGGATTACAAAAGGATTATCCGAGGAGCCTGGTACCCTGGATCTGGTGAGTATAATTTATTCAACAGGTACCCCATGGATTCTACTGGACAAGAGGACCGACCTGCGTGTGAACATAAGGTAAGTATGTATGTATGTTTGTGTGGATGGATGTAATAAAACTTTACTTTCAAGGTGTGTGTGTATTGTCTTTTTTTGGTTATTTTTATAGTAGTAGTACTACAGGTACCAGCGGGCCCGTTTTTCCGCCGCATGCTGGTACTTGTGGTTCTCCAAGTACCAGCATGTGGGGGAGGCTTGCTGGGCCTTGTAGTACTGCTACTAAAAACAATATCTTACACTTTTACAAAAAGGCTATCAGCCCCCCATCCGCAGCCCATTGGATGGGGGGGACAGCCTCGGGCTTCACCCCTGGCCCTTGGGTGGCTTGGGGGGGGACCCCTTGATTGAAGGGGTCCCCACTCCCCCAGGGTACCCCGGCCAAGGGTGACTAGTTGGATATTTGATGCCACGGCCGCAGGGCACTGTATAAAAGTGACCCCCGGCTGTGGCATTATCTGTCCAGCTAGTGGAGCCCGGTGCTGGTTTTAAAAATACGGGGGACCCCTACGCTTTTTGTCCTCCGTATTTTTGGAACCAGGACCAGGCGCAGAGCCCGATGCTGGTTGCTTAAATATGGGGGAACCCCTGTCATTTTTTCCCCCATATTTCTGCAACCAGGATCGGCTCAAAGAGCCCGAGGCTGGTTATGCTTAGGAGGGGGGACCCCACGCAATTTTTTTTACAGTTTTACAGTGCTTATTTAAAAAAAAAAAAAAAAGAACCCCAGCACGGATCACACAGATCCGGCCGAGATTCATTTAGAAAAAGTCGGCAGTGTTTTGCTAATCACTGCCGTAAAAAACGAAAAAAAAACCCACAAATGACATCGACATCGGAACAAAAGAAAATGCAGAATACGACAGCTTAGTAAATTAGTCGTAATAAATTCAAAAAGTTGCAATTTTACACTTTCGATGTCATTCGTGATTGAACTTTGACCTTTTTCCGAAAATTACGAATGTTAGTAAATATACCCCAGAGAGAGAGTATACCAGCACACACCAGAGCGCTATATAACACAGGGATGAACACTATAACTTAGTGATTTTCCCTTATAGCTGCTTATATATATACTGCTGCGTCTAAATTTAGTGCCCCCCTCTCTTTTTTACCCTTTGTAGTCTTGAAACTGCAGGGGAGAGCCTGGGAGCGATCCTTCCAGCGGAGCTGTGAGGGAAAAATGGCGCCAGTGTGCTGAGGGAGATAGCCCCGCCCCTTTTTCGGCGGACTTCTCCCGCTTTTTTATGGATCTCTGGCAGGGGTATTTTTCACATATATAGCCTCTAGGACTATATATTGTGATTTTTTTTTGCCAGCCAAGGTGTTAATATTGCTGCTCAGGGCGCCCCCCCCCCCAGCGCCCTGCACCCATCAGTGACCGGAGTGTGAGGTGTGCATGAGGAGCAATGGCGCACAGCTGCAGTGCTGTGCGCTACCTTGTTGAAGACCGAAGTCTTCTGCCGACGATTTTCAGGACCATCTTCTTGCTTCTGGCTCTGTAAGGGGGACGGCGGCGCGGCTCCGGGACCGGACGATCGAGGTCGGGCCCTGTGTTCGATCCCTCTGGAGCTAATGGTGTCCAGTAGCCTAAGAAGCCCAAGCTAGCTGCAAGCAGGTAGGTTCGCTTCTCTCCCCTTAGTCCCTCACTGCAGTGAGTCTGTTGCCAGCAGATCTCACTGAAAATAAAAAACCTAAAATTATACTTTCTTTTCTAGGAGCTCAGGAGAGCCCCTAGTGTGCATCCAGCTCAGCCGGGCACAAGATTCTAACTGAGGTCTGGAGGAGGGTCATAGGGGGAGGAGCCAGTGCACACCAGGTAGTCCTAAAGCTTTCTTTAGTTGTGCCCAGTCTCCTGCGGAGCCGCTATTCCCCATGGTCCTTACGGAGTCCCAGCATCCACTTAGGACGTCAGAGAAATATATATATATATATATATATATATATATATGTATATATAAAAATAAATACACAGTACTATATGCAGCTCAGGACGTTTCGCAGAAGGGGAGAGGCTGCCGACACTGGTAAGCACTGCCCTAGCGACAATGGCTACCAGGTGCCATCACCCGCATGTGTTTGGTCAGCCACATGTGCGTAAGCTAATGGAACGACGATCCTGTACAGAGCAGGACTGTCAATTAGGCAACCTAGGCTCTCACGCAGGCAGCTAAACAGAGTTATAGTACCAACTACGTTATTTGTGAATGCTTCTAGAATTCAGGCAGCGAGCTGTGTAGGTTCCACATAAAATAGAGACATATTTAATACGTATTAAATTTATGTAAATGAGCTTCCCACCATAACATAAACCAGCGGTTCCCAAACTCAGCCAATGAGTACAGTACAGTACACTGGGAGGTCTCCAAAGCGGGAAAAGAGGGTTGGCTGCCGCTGTGCAGTGTTGAACTGTGGCATGAAGGGCCCACCTGGGGAATACAGAGGCAGGGGCCCATGCATAGGGATGTGGTCAGTTACCACAGGGTGAGACCAGACCAGCCCACAGAGAGGCTTGGACAGTCATTATCTGACCCTCTAATAGAGTAACAGAGTATAATTTGAGTGCATTGCCTGGAACCTGACATTAGACGAGGGAGTGGGTCCCTTAGGCAGTGAAGCCAATGGGGATTACCCCAGGGGGCCAGTCTGTGACTGTGTCACGTTAGGGTCATCATAACCACACCCCTAGCAAGTGAGTTTTTGTTTGGCCCGCATGTTAGATATGTCTCCCATCCCCTGCAAGTCAGGACAACTCTGCCAATTGTGGAACAGACCCCCAAATTCGGGACTGCCCCTCAAAAGCAGGTGTATGCAATTGCTATGCATTTTATTAGCATTTTAAAAAGACACCATTCTGGCACATGCTTTTATTGTCTTGTTGTTTGGTTGCCATAGGTTACTGCAATTTTGCACTTTGCAAATAAATATCCTCAACGTCTGTTTGCGAGTGGTCCTACCCGCAACATGGCTGCCGGCGCTGTGCATTGGCGACGGATCCACATATATATATATATCAGCAAATTTTTATTTAAAAAAATCTGCACAAGAATTTTAAAGATTTTTCCCCACAAGCTTGTGTTTGGGACCGAAAGCTTATATCAGTGTCTAATAACACAACTTGGAATCTGTTACATCAACACTTGGCCCTGGTAACTATCCAGAGATCCCAGAATCTCCTCTGAGGTCAAGAGGGGATGCAATGGAATGTAAGGACCAGAACTGTAATTATACAGAATAGGGGGGATGACCTCTTGGAGATAATCAGATTTCCACAGCCCTCTCCCTATGTTTAATATAAAAGAAAATGAAAAAAGAGAATCCAATAAGTTGAAGCTGTTTTATGGCCGACTAGTGTATTTCTATATAGCATTTTTATTTATTTCATTTTTGGTTTTCCTGACGTTTATATTTCCACTTGTTTCCCAGCTGCCGGGTTTTATTTTGTTTTCGTGTTGGGAGAAAAGGAAAAGCTCCCTGTGCAATACGCTCGTTCTGCTGGCGATCATTGTCCGCAAGTGACATCATCTTCAGCTGACTCTTCCCTCTGTATGGGCTCCATTCATTATGGCAATGAAGATTCAACGAAGTTATTCTTATAGGGCCGTCAGTGGCAAACGCAGGATTTGCATGGGGGGGTTTCCAGAACTGGGTGGAGCCAAGCACGGGGGTGGGGACTGAGGTGACCCAGTATATGCTGGGTCCGTAAAACTAGTGTGCCTGTGTGTGTGTGTGTGTATATATATATATATATATATATATACATACACACACACATATACATATCTACACATATATACCGTATATACACCTATATATATATATATTTACATATACACATATACATATACACAGCATATTAAACATGCATACACACACATATATATATATATATACATACAGTACACGTATATATAAACATGTATACTGTATATATCATATGTGCGTGTGTGTGTTTATATGTATGTATATACATGTGTATATATGTATGCACATGGATATATATGTACTATAATTAAAATAAAGTAAACTTTTATTAAGCACTTACAAGTGCCACCAGGAAGACAGCAGGCTGCTGAGGACACTAGACAGCCATTAATAATACTTGGCTCGCAAAATGCAGCAAAAACATTTTTTTATTAATTTATTTTTTTGGTGGAGGGGGGGTTTCTGGGTGCTCAGAAACCCCCCTGCGTGCGCCACTGGCCGTCACATTATGCAGTGTTTTACCGGGGATATATGATCTGAGGTCAGGGGATCTGCGTGGCACCATAGGAAGGCCATGCCCACTTTGGCGTTGCCCTGAACAGACTCTTTGAATACTGTGACCAGCAGAGGACCGTACTGAGGATAGAGCTGCCAATGGCAAGGCCCAAGGGTTTGTGGGTGCTTGTAGTGGCACGTCGTTTCATGTAGAGGCATCGGGCGCATCCTCAGGGTGGGATGTAGACATTAAGTAGACATTGACACTGATGATATTCATAATGTCAATGCCACAATATTTACAGTCACGATTATGACATTTTTAAATTGTGGACAGGCAGCATGTCAACATTTTCAGAATTACTTCATGTGAAATGCCGACATTATTGTTAGGCTGCGGGATGGGAAATCAGGGTTAGGCACTAGGCGGAGGTTAGGGTATGGGGGGGGCTATGATTAGACTACGGGGGAAGGTTAGGGTTAGGCTACAGGTGAGGTTAGGGTTAAGCTACGGGGAGTGAGGTTAGGGTTAGGCTAAGGGGAGTGAGGTTAGGGTTGGGCTATGGGGGGTTAGAGCCAGGCTACGGGGTGGAGGTTGGGTTTAGGCTATGGGGGTGCTAGAGTCAAGCTGGTGGGGAGGTAAGGGTTAGGCTCAAGGCCATCTTCATGTATGGGCATACTGGGAGCTGCCCAGGGACCCACAATTCTCTGGGCCTTTGAGCGGGGGTGGGCTGGTGCCTCGGGAGCTTCTTGGGAGGCAGGTAGAGAATGCTGCCTAGCCTCTCTGATTGTTAATTATACCCAATCTGAACAATCAGGCGGCATTTTCTACCTGCCTCCCAGCCTGCAGCCAGACAGTGAATGGCTGTCAACATGCTGAATGGTGGATGTCTGGATCTATCCACCAATTAGAGTGCAGCATTCTCTGCCTGTCTCCCAGCCTGCAGCTTTACAGTGAATGACTGCCAGCCTGCTGATTGGTGGATTTGGTGGATGGCTGGAGCTGTCCACCAATCAGAGTGCTGACAGCCAATCACTGTATGAAGAATTAGCAATAAAGGCGTAGGATTGTGAGAGAAGTTAAGATTTTAAAAAAATGTATACCTGAGATTGTGTGTGTGGGGGCCCGAGTGCATTGCTTTGCCCAGGACCTACAAAGCTGCTAAGATGACCCTGGTTAGGCTACGGAGGGGGTTAAGCTATGGAAACGATGGTCACCTATATGCCGTGCGGGATCTGGTCTGAAGATTGACACTGTCTAGGTCAAAAATGTTCAGGTCGACAGTCACTAGGTCGACAGGGTTGGAAGGTCGACATGGTTTCTAGGTCGATATGTGCTAGGTCGACAAGTCAAAAGGTCGACATGAGTTTTTCACTTTTTTAATTTTTTTTTACTTTTTCATACTTAACGTTCCACGTGGACTATGATTGGAACGGTAATCTGTGCCGAGCGAAGCTGTAGCGGAGCGAGGCTCCTTGCCCGAAGCATGGCGAGCAAAGAGAGCCATGCGAGGGGACACGGTGCACTAATTGGGGTTCCCGGTCAGTCTACGAAGAAAACGACAAAAAAAAACCCCGCATGTCGACCTTTTGACCTGTCGACCCAGCACATGTCGACCTAGAAACCCTGTCGACCTTCCAACCCTGTCGACCTAGTGACTGTTGACCTATAGTGGTCGACCTAAACATTGTCGACCTAGACACTGTCGATCTATTGATCCATACCCATCCCGCGCTGGTGCCGTTGAATCTATCGGTGTTAGGGTCTCCTGCTCTGTGCTGCCACGTCGTCATGGCAACCGGGAGACAAGTGCTAGCGGAGTAACCTGAGCGTAGCTGATACTACGGTTCGGGTCTTTTGCTGTGCAGTGGTTACAGGCTCTGTGCACGGCAGGGGATCCGGTGCTGGTTTTTGTGCTCACAGTCTGTGAGGTCTGAGTGGGGCGTGGACAGCACCTGCTATATAAACCCTCTTCTCAGGTTAGGCAGATGCTGCTGAATCTTTGTTGGTTAGTCAGTTCCTGAAAGCTAGCTAGTACTGTGTAAACTTTGTATTTGTTTGTTGCTTACTGCAAATAGGCCTTGGGATTTGGTATTACACTCTGCCAATCCAGACCTAGCAGTAAGACTGGAGTCAGTCGTTTAACCTGCTGGGGTTCTTTTGCTACTCTGTGAACCTAGCAAGTTTGCGGCTGTATTCTCAGACTCTCCTGCCAAAATCCTTTCTCACTGTGCAAGGTGTTCAGGTGTCAGTTTAGTGGCAGTAAACTGAACCAGTGCACTGCAAGTGAGGACTAGGATTGTGGAGACTCTCCTTGTGTCTATTATTCCATCTCTGACCAAGGAGTTTACTGCCACACCCGTTGGTAACCCTTTAGGGTTTTGCTGTTGCCCTTAGCAACAGCATTTCGGGTCCTCTACGTATTAAATCACAACATCTCGCTTCTTTCCATCTGAGCATTCCTGATACTAGGGAGACACCCAGTTTCTTAGCCTTTGGGCTTCTCTGTTCACTTTGTGTTTATTTTGTTACCCTATCACCTTCTGTGTATGTAATGTCATATTCCCCAGTCTGTCTGTGAGTTCATTTGTTTTGCATCCCTCTCCGTTCAGACACCAGTACATTCCTGCTGGCACTGGTGTGCATAACATATTCAGCAGCCCTATACTCCTGTTGAAATTTTGTGGGAATATGGAGCATACCCCTCAAAATACTTTGCAACAGGTGGTCGATCAGGTGCAGGTCCTGACTCGACAATTTAATGATTTGTCCATTAAAATGCACACCTCGCAGGCCGCTGGCGGAGCTCCCGCAGCAGCAGTACCTTCAGGGGTTAAGGAGCCGAAAGTAAATCTCCCGGATCGTTTTTCTGGAGATCGCTCGCAGTTCTTTTGTTTCAAGGAGAGCTGCAAGCTATATTTCCAACTTAGGCCTCAGTCTTCTGGGTCGGAGATTCAGCGGGTGGGCATAGTGATTTCCTTGCTACAAGGAGACCCACAGGTCTGGGCATATGGGTTGCAGCCTGACTGTCCGTCGCTTAAAAGTGTTGATGCTTTTTTTACGGCACTGGGCATGTTGTATGATGACCCTGACAAGACGGCCTCAGCCGAGGCTCAGATTTCGATCCTTAAGCAAGGGCAAAGGCCAGTTGAGGTTTATTGTACGGAGTTTCGGAGGTTGGCCCATGATACCTAGTGGAATGACCCAGCCCTGAGACACCAGTACCGAAGAGGTCTTTCTAACCAGTTAAAAGACCAACTGGTACAATATCCCTTGCCTGATAGCTTGGATCAGCTCATGCAGTTATCCATTCGGGTGGATAGACGGCTGAGAGAGCGCAGGCTTGAAAGGGAGACCGAGGTTTCCTTCTTTCCCAAGGGAACCTCAGACTCTGAGGAATTTTCCGAGGAGCCTATGCAGATTGGGGCTACCCGCCTCTCCTCGCGTGAGAAGACGCGGAGGAGACAGCAGGGGTTATGTTTGTACTGTGGGAATAAAGGTCATGTGGTAGTATCATGCCCAGAAAAGCCGGAAAACTTCAGGGCCTGAGGGTGATGGGAAATATCCTGTCAGGCTAGAAGTCAGAATTTCCCAAGAAGACTTTTATCATTCCGATGACCTTGAAGATCCTCGGTCAAACTGTCAAGACTGAGGCCTTTGTGGAAAGTGGGGCCGACGGGGTTTTTATGGACCGCCAATTCGCCCTGAAACACTCTGTTCCCTTAGTACCCTTGGCATCGGAAATTGTGATTTGTGGGTTAAACGGGGAACCATTATCCCAGGGTAAAATTACCTCTTGCACTAGCCAGATTTCTTTGTTTATTGGAGCCACACACTCTGAAAAATTGTCCTTTTATGTGACTGTCTGTACTTTTGCCCCATTGGTGTTGGGGTTACCCTGGTTAAGGGCCCACAATCCTCAATTTGACTGGGTCTCTGGGGAGATTCTTAGTTGGGGTACTGATTGTTTCAGGAGTTGCTTGAGCCTTCCAGTCAGGCTTTCGCAGCTAAGTTTGCCAGGATTGCCAGGATGTTATGCAGATTTTGCGGACGTGTTCTCCAAAAGAGTTGCAGAGGTACTACCTCCCCATCGCCCCTATGACTGTGCCATTAATTTGTTGCCGAATGCTAAGCTTTCCAAGAGCAGGTTGTACTCCCTGTCACGTCCTGAGACTCAGGCTATGGCAGAGTACATTCAGGAGAACTAGGCTAAGGGATTTATCAGACCTTCACAGTCTCCAGTTGGGTCGGGGTTCTTCTTCGTGGGTAAAAAGGACGGTTCTTTGCGACCCTGCATCGACTTCAGGGAATTGAACCGTATCACGATTAAAAACTCATACCCACTGCCTCTCATTTCGGTCTTGTTTGACCAGCTTCGTACTGCCACCAATTTTTCTAAGATTGACCTACGCGGTGCGTACAATCTAATCCGAATAAGAGAGGGGGATGAATGGAAGACTGCCTTTAATACCCACTCAGGGCATATATTTGGTGATGCCTTTTGGGCTCTGTAATGCCCCGGCAGTCTTCCAGTACTTCATGAATGATGTGCTCAGGGAATATTTGGATAGATTCTTAGTTGTATACTTAGATGACATCCTAATCTTCTCCCATTCCCTGGAGGAACATCGGAAGCATGTACGCTTAGTCCAGAAACTCAGAGACCACCGGCTTGGGGCGAAGCTGGAGAAGTGCGAATTTGAAGTTCAGCAAATCGCATTTCTAGGATATATGATCTCCCCAGAAGGTTTCCAAATGGAGGGTTCCAAGGTACAGGCAGTCCTGGATTGGGTGCAGCCCACTAGTTTGAAGGCGCTTCAGCGTTTTCTGGGCTTTACGAATTTTTATAGACGATTTATCGCTGGATTTTCGCCTATAGTGGCGCCCTTGGTGGCACTCACTAAGAAAGGGGCGGATGTTGCTCACTGGTCTTGTGAGGCCAAAGCGGCTTTTGCCCGTCTCAAAAGGGCATTTGTCTCGGCCAAGGTGCTGCGACACCCAGATCCAGAGCGTCCTTTTGTGGTGGAGGTGGATGCCTCTGAGATGGGTATTGGGGCAGTGCTCTCTCAGATGGGGGTGTCTGATAATCGCCTTCATCCCTGTGCTTACTTTTCCCGTAAATTTTCGCCTGCCGAGATGAATTATGACGTGGGTAACCGGGAATTGTTGGCTATTAAGGATGCACTCGAGGAGTGGAGACACTTGCTTGAGGGGGCTAAGTTTGTGGTCTCAATTCTCACCGACCATAAGAATTTGGCATATTTAGAGTCAGCGAAGCGCCTCAATGCCAGGCAGGCACGATGGGCTTTGTTTTTTGCTCGCTTTAATTTTTTGATAACATATCGCCCTGGGTCAAAAAACATCAAGGCTGATGCGCTCTCGCTGAGTTTTGCTCCAATCCAGGAGACCACCGAGGAGCCATTGCCCATTGTGTCCCCATCATGTATTAAAGTGGGCATTACCCAGGACCTCTTGTCATTAGTCCTTAGAGCACAGGAGCAGGCTCCTCCAGACCTTCCGGTAGGTCTTTTGTTTGTGCCTCCTAGGTTAAGACAGCGAGTGTTCCTGGAATTCCATGCCAAGAAGTCGGCAGGTCACCCGGGTATTGCCAGAACTCGGGAGTTGCTATCTAGGGCGGTGTGGTGGCCCTCGGTGGCTAGGGATGTGGATCAGTGGGTTCGGGCATGTGACATCTGTGCCCGAAATAAGACTCCTAGAGGGGTTCCTGTTGGCCCATTACATCCACTCTCTATTCCATCTAAGCCATGGACCCACATTTCAATGGATTTTGTGGTGGACTTGCCCAAATCCTCGGGGATGACAGCCATCTGGGTTGTCGTTGACAGGTTTTCGAAGATGGCGCACTTCGTTCCATTGGTTGGGCTGCCATCGGCCAGACGCCTGTCTGAATTATTTATGCTGCATGTTGTGCGCCTCCACGGGTTACCACTTGATGTGGTCTCTGACCGCGGATCCCAGTTTGTGGCCAAATTCTGGAGGGCATTTTGTTCCGATCTCCAGATTTCTGTCAGCTTGTCGTCAGGCTACCATCCGCAGTCTAATGGGCAGACTGAAAGGGTGAACCAGTCCTTGGAGCAGTTCCTCAGGTGTTATGTCTCCAAGTGTCAGACTGACTGGGTTGCTCATCTGTCCATGGCGGAGTTTGCCTATAACAACGCGGCTCACTCTGCTACAGGGATCTCTCCCTTCCTTTGTGTGTATGGGCATCATCCTAAGGCCAATTCTTTTGACCCCCTGGACTCCACGCCTGGTGGTTCCTCTGTGGTTTCGGTCCTTAGAGGTATTTGGAGGAAAGTGAAGAAAGCCCTTGTGTCTGTGTCATTAGTGACCAAAAGGGTTTTTGATAAGCGGAAAAGACCCTGCAGCTTCAAATTAGGAGACTTCGTCTGGTTGTCTACCAAGAATTTGAAGTTGAGACAGCCATCTCATAAGTTAGGCCCCCGGTTCATCGGTCCTTATAAGATCACTAGGGTTATCAATCCGGTGGCATTTCAGTTAGATCTACCCCGTTCTTTGGGTATCAATAAAACATTTCATTGTTCCCTTTTAAAACGGGCGATTAGTAATCCTTCTTCCAGTGGAAAACCTTCCCCTCTTCTGATACGTGGCCAGAGGGAGTTTGTTGTTGAAAGCATTCTTGACTCCAAAAATGGTTCGGGATCGGCTGTCATTTTTGGTGCACTGGAAGGGGTATGGCCCGGAGGAGCGGTCGTGGGTGCGCAGTTGTGATCTTCATGCCCCCAGACTGTTACGCTCTTTCTTCTCGCAGTTCCCCGATAAACCCGGTGGTAGGGGTTCTTTGACCCCTCGTCAGAGGGGGGGTACTGTTAGGGTCTCCTGCTCTGTGCTGCCACATCGTCATGGCAACCGGGAGACAAGTGCTAGCGGAGTAACCTGAGCGTAGCTGATATTCCGGTTCGGGTCTTTTGCTGTGCAGTGGTTACAGGCTCTGTGCACGGCAGGGGATCCGGTGCTGGTTTTTGTGCTCACAGTCTGTGAGGTCTGAGTGGGGCGTGGACAGCACCTGCTATCTAAACCCTCTTCTCAGGTTAGGCAGATGCTGCTGAATCTTTGTTGGTTAGTCAGTTCCTGAAAGCTAGCTAGTACTGTGTAAACTTTGTATTTGTTTGTTGCTTACTGCAAATAGGCCTTGGGATTTGGTATTACACTCTGCCAATCCAGACCTAGCAGTAAGACTGGAGTCAGTCGTTTAACCTGCTGGGGTTCTTTTGCTACTCTGTGAACCTAGCAAGTTTGCGGCTGTATTCTCAGACTTGCCTGCCAAAATCCTTTCTCACTGTGCAAGGTGTTCAGGTGTCAGTTTAGTGGCAGTAAACTAAACCAGTGCACTGCAAGTGAGGACTAGGATTGTGGAGACTCTCCTTGTGTCTATTATTCCATCTCTGACCAAGGAGTTTACTGCCACACCCGTTGGTAACCCTTTAGGGTTTTGCTGTTGCCCTTAGCAACAGCATTTCGGGTTCTCTACGTATTAAATCACAACATCTCGCTTCTTTCCATCTGAGCATTCCTAATACTAGGGAGACACCCAGTTTCTTAGCCTCTGGGCTTATCTGTTCACTTTGTGTTTATTTTGTTACCCTATCACCTTCTGTGTATGTAATGTCATATTCCCCAGTCTGTCTGTGAGTTCATTTGTTTTGCATCCCTCTCCATTCAGACACCAGTACATTCCTGCTGGCACTGGTGTGCATAACAATCGGGAGCATGTAAGTCATCGCTGGACCACCAGGGGTGATATTTCAACATTCTAACATTTCATCAGTGTCTATTTGATGAATGTCAACATGGTCAATGTCAACATCATGACTGCCGACATAACATACCACACCCCTTATTGTATGCCTGGTGCAAGCTTCCTACTCCAGGCCATCTCTTCTGTGACTCTATAATGTCACATGCGTTAAGGTTAGAGGTCAGTGGGGGCTCGTTCCGGGCACAGATGGGCATTTCTGACGGTGGCCATGCCTCAGGTACGTTATAAAGTGTGCAGAATTGTAGTTATTCCTTGTTATCAAACTGCGTCATATGGAATGTGCTGCAGTCATCTGTGCAAAAATAAGGCTGCATCTCCCATCAACCAACCAGATTTTTACGTTTTTTTCCAGCAAAGTTTCAAAATTGAAAACTAACATGACCGCAGTATTTGGACAGGGCTACCTTGGGCACACCAAAGGAATTAACTGCAGGCGGGTCCCACCCGTTGTTATTATACAATGTCTTCAAGGAAATCACGTCGTTCCACAAATCTTATTTTTGTCAAATAAAGCTGAAGGTTACATGAAATAATAGGATTGATGCGCAGGCAGCATGGGAAAATCATTATTTGTCGCATCACGTCATGTGTATGGCTTCCCACACTCTGAATTTGTTTAAATGGACTGCGTCTGTGCATGATTAGGAACAGTGTGAGATGAGTCACGCCAACAACTCTGAATTTAAGATGTTCTTGTGTTGAAATAAACACTTATCTCATTTACCGGACTAACAAAAACCATCTTTAAATAAAAATACTTTCCCTTTCTAGCCAGTCTGTCATGTTGGTCCGTTGTGTGGGATCCTCCTAAGGGCCAAACAGTGAAATACTTTATGTGAGGAGCCTTTACGGGGCGCATCGGTTTGTAGGAGACTTGTATGATACATCTGGAGTTGGGGTATCCAACAAAGTCAAATACAAAGAATTTTTCTTAGGACATTTTGCTAAAATATTTTATTTACTGTAATATCAATGAAAGGGCCACATCTCCCAGCCAGTTGCTGCAGCCCCCTTTGCAGAATGTGGAGCCCACCGCTTGGATGCGGGTCACCGTCAGGGTAATGTGTGGGAAGTTGGAGTGCAGGGTAACTTGTGCTGGTTGCAGTGTATATATAAAGAGGGCTTCTGTTTTCATTGCTGACAAGCACTTAAGAAATATCCTTCACTGTGACATACATCCAGCTAAACCCTCTCCCCACTTGAGCCGCTCAGCAAATATTTTGCTTGCACCACTAGTTACAGTAGCTTTATCTTTATCAAACCAACAGCGTAACCCCCTTTGTCAAATCTGCAGGCAGCTCCTAGTCCCAGAGACGTGATGCAAGATCGAAACGTGAGAATGAAGATATATCACCACCTGCAGCTTGTGCTCGGGCTAAAGACAGACCGAGCCATGAAAACACTACAGCGGCTCTAGTTGTAGCTTGTAAGACAGCAGTGCACGTACAGATGGAGCCATGCTTATCTTGGCTTCTCTGCTGCACCTAGGCACACCAATGTTTATTAGCATAAGTCTTTCATCTATTGTTCTCAGCTGCAATACAATACAGAGAGAACAATACATCAGGGGATTAAGTAATTACATCAGGGGATTAAGGCCCTCATTCCGAGTTGTTCGCTCGCTAGCTGCTTTTAGCAGCATTGCACACGCTAAGCCGCCGCCTACTGGGAGTGAATCTTAGCTTATCAAAATTGCGAACGAAAGATTCTCAAAATTGCGAATAGAAATTTCTGTGCAGTTTCTGAGTAGCTCAACACTTACTCTGCCACTGCGATCAGTTCAGTCAGTTTCGTTCCTGGTTTGATGTCACAAACACACCCAGCGTTCGCCCAGACACTCCCCCGTTTCTCCAGCCACTCCCGCGTTTTTCCCAGAAACGGTAGCGTTTTTTCACACACACCCATAAAACGGCCAGTTTCCGCCCAGAAACACCCACTTCCTGTCAATCACATTACGATCACCAGAACGAAGAAAAAACCTCGTAATGCCGTGAGTAATATACCTAACTGCATAGCAAATTTACTTGGCGCAGCGCAGTGCGAACATAGCGCATGCGCAGTTTGCGGAAAATCACTGCGATGCGATGAAAAAGAACGAGCGAACAACTCGGAATGAGGGCCTAAGTCATTACAGCAAGGGATTAAGGGGGTAATTCAGAGTTGATTGCAGCAGCAAATTTGTTAGCAGTTGGGCAAAACCATGTGCACTGCAGGTGGGGCAGATGTAACATGTGCAGAGAGAGTTAGATTTGTGTGGGTTATATTATTTCTGTGCAGGGTAAATACTGGCTGCTTTATTTTTACACTGCAATTTAGATTTCAGTTTGAACACACCCCACCCAAATCTAACTCTCTCTGCACATGTTACATCTGCCTCCCCTGCAGTGCACATGGTTTTGCCCAACTGCTAACAAATTTGCTGCTGCGATCAACTCTGAATTAGGCCCTAAGTCTGACTGCCCTGGCTCAATTAATCCTATTAAAGGCCAAGATAAAGATGGCTCCATCTGTATCTCTAGGCCGTGATGTTATATACAGTCGCTTAGTTCCAGTCATTCTGTGGAAAGGTGACTAAATACACAAAATACAAATGCTAATTGTCAATACAGTGCTCATTTATCCTACATGTTGGGCCTATTTCATACTTGCCGACTTTCTGCCCTCTCCAGGTCGGCATAGCGGGAGAGGGTGAGGCATTGGTGGGCGGTGCGCAGACGGACTCCCAGGGCTGATACCCGGAAGTCGAGGGACAGAGACGCAACACGAAGCTCTGATCGCAAGAGCTGTCCTTCGCAACACTGATCGTTTATGTTAGTACATCTCGCCCTGTGACTGGTGCAAAAATGCGGTTGTCATCTTCATCAACTCAGGTGGAACGCATTAGTAAGCCTCCTAAAATAGTATCTTCTAGTTATGTACGTGATATAAATCCCACATCTCTAACAGGCACAGTGATACGGCTTCTTCCCTTTTCTATGTTTGACCGAATTACAGTATTTGTTTCCTATTCACTTACGTTATATGGAATTATTGTAATCTTCCATCTGTTTACTATGAATTAGAAAAAATTATTAATTGAAAAAATATATATCCTGTTCCAAAAGAAATTCACTGTGTGCACTGGGGTTGCTTCAAAAGATCGTGAGCGCACGTGGAATTAAAAAAGAGTGCTTTAAGGCGGGAGCGGTTGGGTGTGGCGCGAAACTACAAATGCACTAGGCAAACTGCCCTAGTGGGACATGGCAAGTGCAATGATGATGTCATCAGGACTGGTTCTAGACCTCGTGGCGCCCAGGGTGAAAGTTTCCTTCGGAGCCCCCCTGACAGCTAAAATAGGGTTAGTGCGCGCCTATGGCGCGCGTAAACAAATAGGGCATGGCTTCATGGGGAAGGGGCGTGGTCACAGTTATACCCCCTGTAGCCGTGCCCCCAGTAGCTGTGCCCCCAGTAGCTGTGCCCCCTGTAGCTGTGCCCCCAGTAGTTATGCCCCCAGTACTGTGCCCCCTGTAGCTGTGCCCCCAGTAGTTGTGCCCCCTGTAGCTGTGCCCCCAGTAGTTGTACCCCCTGTAGCTGTGCCCCCAGTAGTTGTGCCCCCTGTAGCTGTGCCCCCAGTAGTTGTACCCCCTGTAGCTGTGCCCCCAATACTGTGCCCCCTGTAGCTGTGCCCCCAGTAGTTGTACCCCCTGTAGCTGTGCCCCCAGTAGCGCCGATTAACCCAAAAAATAAAAACAATAAATAAATTAAAAAATACTCGCCATCCCCGCTCCTGCTTCCTGACCGCTGCTGTCCTCTTTCTCCGGCCGCCGGCGCCGCTCCTTGGATCTATAGGAGAGACGTCATGACGTCTCTCCCATAGCACTGCACAGTCACTAGAGGTCAATTATGACCTGTAGTGTCGACGGCCGCTCCCACGATGCCGTGTGGTGCATGATGACATCATCATGCGCTCCGCACAGCACCAGTAGCGGCTCTTGCCACGGCGGTGGCGCCCCGGGCAAAAGTCCTGCTTGCCCGTAGCAAATTCTGCTACTGGATATACCACTACATGTGTGTATTACCTTATCTCAATATACACTGACACTTATCACATCTACTGTACATATAGGGCCCTATCCGAGTGTGAAAGGACTTAAGTATCATGGCAGTGCTGCACTGCTGCCACTGTTATTATGTCTTATTACTATCTATGATAGCATAAAACTGGGATAAGAGGTTCAGGATGGTGTTGTGCTTTCTTACCTTTTCTGTGCTGCCTGTGCGCATACAAAGTCTCACTGTGCATACGCAGTATGTTTTAGAAATGTAATTTCCCCGAAGCCTTGCACCAGAGCATTACTTTACTGACATGGGCATTCTTGTAGGGTGCATGCAGTGCCGACGCAGCCGCTGCCATCGGTGGAATGCAGTGCAGAAGCTGAAGCAAGCTGCCCTGATCATGCTGCTCAGTGTGCGCCTCCTTCCTGAATCCTCCATGTGGTGCGCGATGACGTCAGACGGTGCGCGATGATGTTATCGCACACCGTACGGTGGTGCGCACGACATCATGGGAGAGTGGGAAGGAGGGTCAGTGCTGGCTGCGCTGTGCTCAGGTTAATTAACATGGTGCTTTGGCTCCAGGCTAGGGATGGACATCGGAAGCACACCATCAAATGATGGCTAGGCTTCTGCAATTGAAACTTTCAATGCAATGGTTACTAACCATCACATCAAAACTATTCGATGGTGAAAACTATTTATATGACTTGCGCATGCGCAAAAACGCTGCAGCTCGGTTGGCAGGAGGCGGGATTGGGGGCGGGGTCAGATGTGGGATTGGGGGTGGGATAGGGGGCAGGGCCTGTACTCTTCTCTACACTCGTCAATAGGTACGACCTGCTCAGTGCCACTATCGTACATTGCAGGATGCGTGTGGTCTATATATACTATTCCAGCACTGGGAGTACCCTCTGTATACACCACTTCATCACTGGGCATTGTGTGTGTATAATATATATATATATATATATATATATATATATTAGGGGTGTGGTTCATCTAATCGACAGTGTCTAGGTCGACAATGTTTAGGTCGACCACTATAGGTCGACAGTCACTAGGTCGACATGGATGGAAGGTCGACAGGGTTTCTAGGTCGACATGTGCTAGGTCGACAGATCTAAAGGTCAACATGAGGATTTTTTTTTTTTTTTTGTCGTTTTCTTTGTAGAGTGACCGCGATCCCAAATTAGTGCACCGCGTCCCCTTGCATGGCTCGCTTCGCTCGCCATGCTTCGGGCATGGTGGCTTCGCTCCGCTACCGCTTCGCTCGGCACACTTTACCGTTACAATCGTAGTCCACGTGGATCGTTAAGTATGAATTTTTTTTTTTTTTAAACTCATGTCGACCTTTAGACCTAGCACATGTCGACCTAGAAACCATGTCGACCTTCCATCCATGTCGACCTAGTGACTGTTGACCTATAGTGGTCGACCTAAACATTGTCGACCTAGACACTGTCGATCTTCAGACCGGATCCCGTCTGATACACGGTGCTCAGATCTCAGGACATGCAGTGTGACTGATAATATATGTGTACGCTCCCAGTGTTGCTGCAACTTATATATATATATATATATATATATATACAGTATATGTATATATATATATATATATATATATATATATACACTGCTCTATCAGCACTGGGAGTACCCTCTGTATATACTACTTCATCACTGGGCGTTGTGTGCGTGTATATATATATATATATATATATATGTGCAAAAAAGGTGTAAAACGAGCGCTTAATACCTAAACGTTTACAATAAATAAATTAATCAAACAAAATTCGTGCATAACCATTCATATCAGTTCCAAACAGCACTCCCAGGTGTAGGGGCTGCAGTATAGACTTTCTTATTGACTCATATTTCGCTGAGTCATAAATGTAAATGTTCAAATAGGAATAAAGTCTCTGCGCCTTCAGTGCTTTGGTGTGGAAACTTCCATCTGTGTATAACCAAGAATATATGCGTACCAGAAATATGATCAAGTTGTGCCTGTAGTGGTATCTTTAATTGATCATCTTCCCTTGTCCTCTTACTCCATGTATAAACGCCCTCAGCGAGGTGTTAAAACACAATTTACATAGGCAGAGAGGGAAGATTTGTGTCAGCAAAAATGCTCTTAATATTATAAAGTGACTTGTGACGTATTTGTGCCAATATATAAAATATTTTTTATATAAAGTGCTCTGTGCCTATAGTGTTTCTATAAACCACTATATTATATGTGATTTCTAATATGAGTAATCAGAATCACACCCAAGTGGCTAAAAAAAAATTAGTAAAAAAGGAAGGTAATAACTCACTCCTTTTAAGGATGCTGCTCCTATAAGGTGATCCTTGACACAGTCTAATACCTCTATAAAGAAAGTTTTTTTCTCATGGAGAAAAAAACAGAAAGAAAAAAAAAAGAAAAAAAAAAAAAAAGAAAAAGGAGCTAATAGTGTGATATAGTTTTTCACAATTTTTAATCACACACATACATATAAAAATGGAATCGTACAATTTAAAAATCAATAACAAGCTTATCTGTTGTACAGGTCGTTGGAGAGGTAGTGGAAGCTGGCCCAACGCGTTTCGTCCCTTTAACAGCTTTTGTGGGACTTCCTCAGGAATTATGATGATTCTGATTACTCATATTAGAAATCACATATAATATAGTGGTTTATAGAAACACTATAGGCACAGAGCACTTTATATAAAAAATATTTTATATATTGGCACAAATACGTCACAAGTCACTTTATAATATTAAGAGCATTTTTGCTGACACAAATCTTCCCTCTATGCCTATGTAAATTGTGGTTTAACACCTCGCTGAGGGCGTTTATACATGGAGTAAGAGGACAAGGGAAGATGACCAATTAAAGATACCACTACAGGCACAACTTGATCATATTTCTGGTACGCATATATTCTTGGTTATACACAGATGGAAGTTTCCACACCAAAGCACTGAAGGCGCAGAGACTTTATTCCTATTTGAATATATATATATATTAGGGCAGGGCAAGTTAACGCGTTAATATCGCGCTAACGCATTACCTAATTAACGCCGACAATTATTTTAACGCATTCCCCTTTCAGTCACCACACTGTTTGGATCTACCAGCTACCACCGAGTGGTCGACATGAGTTTTTCACATTTTTTATTTTATTTTTTCATACTTAACGATCCACGTGGACTACGATTGGAACGGTAAAGTGTGCCGAGCAAAGCGGTAGCGGAGCGAAGGCACCATGCCCAAAGCATGGCGAGCGAAGCGAGCCATGCGAGGGGACGCGGTGCACTAATTTGGGATCCCGGTCACTCTACGAAGAAAACGACACCAATTTTTTTTTCTCATGTCGACCTTTAGACCAGTCGACCTACCACATGTCGACCTAGAAACCCTGTCGACCTTCCATCCATGTCGACCTAGTGACTGTCGACCTATAGTGGTCGACCTAAACATTGTCGACCTAGATACTGTCGATAAAACGAACCACACCCGTATCAGACTGTGGCAATTGCTGTGTGTATGAGTGACACTGTGACAGTGACTGGCTGCAGCAAGAAGAGGGCTGAGCTCCGATTGGCTCTCTGAGTCAGTGAGAGCCAATCAGCGCTAACAATGTTACCTAGCAGCAACCTAGAGAGGGGAGGGAGCAAGAGGACTGAGCTGGCTCATGTGTGGGGCAGAGAGTCAGCCTCCAACGAGCCAAGGAAGATTCCCTGATGAGGACACAGCAGCCAGGGGAGATATACTGTTAGGAATTTTTTTTTAAAAAGCCACCATCGGAACACCATTGAATGACCACCATTTGATGGTGGGAAACATTGCAAGGTCACCATCGAATGGAAAAAGCACTGACATCGAATGAAAAACATAAATGTTTTGGAAACATCGACCATCGATGTCCATCCCTACTCCAGGCGCCCGCGGAACATGCGTCAGCGCCCTCATAGATGCGGCGCCCCGGGCAAAAGTCCTGCTTGTCATGGCGATGGCACTAGGAAATAGAGCACTGTCTGGGGCATGTGTAGGACGCAAGAGTGCGTTCCAGGACGGATGTAAATTTGATCCTTATCTGCATTACTTGGTAGTCTGCATTTCCACTATCTGTTGTAAATCTTGTCCCAACTTGAAAGTGAAATTGCACAAACACATACACAACAAAAGCAAAACTCCACACAACTCTGGAACAACATTTTACTTTACAAAAGGATTCTTCACTGCCAGAAGCACAAACAACTTTCTCTAACGTCCTAAGTGGATGCTGGGGACTCCGTCAGGACCATGGGGTTTAGCGGCTCCGCAGGAGACAGGGCACAATAATAAAAGCTTTAGGATCAGGTGGTGTGCACTGGCTCCTCCCCCTATGACCCTCCTCCAAGCCTCAGTTAGATCTTTGTGCCCGGCCGAGAAGGGTGCAATCTAGGTGGTTCTCCTGAGCTGCTTAGAATAAAAGTTTAATTTAGGTTTTTTATTTTCAGTGAGTCCTGCTGGCAACAGGCTCACTGCTACGAGGGACTTAGGGGAGAGAAGTAAACTCACCTGCGTGCAGGATGGATTTGCTTCTTAGGCTACTGGACACCATTAGCTCCAGAGGGAGTCGGAACACAGGTCTCACCCTGGGGTTCGTCCCGGAGCCGTGCCGCCGACCCCCCTTGCAGATGCCGAAGTTGAAGAGGTCCAGAGGTCCAGAAACAGGCGGCAGAAGACTTTCAGTCTTCATAAGGTAGCGCGCAGCACTGCAGCTGTGCGCCATTGTTGTCAGCACACTTCATACCAGCGGTCACTGAGGGTGCAGGGCGCTGGGGGGGGCGCCCTGGGCAGCAATGTATTATACCTTTTTTATGGCTAAAATACATCACATATAGCCCTTGAGGCTATATGGATGTATTTAACCCCTGCCAGATCTCACAAACTCCGGGAGAAGAGCCCGCCGTTTTAGGGGGCGGGGCCTATTCTCCTCAGCACACGGCGCCATTTTCCTGCTCAGCTCTGCTGTGAGGAAGGCTCCCAGGCTCTCCCCTGCACTGCACTACAGAAACAGGGTTAAAACAGAGAGGGGGGGCACTTATTTGGCGATATGATTACATATGTGAAAATGCTATAAGGGAAAACACTTGTATAAGGGGTTGTCCCTGTATAATTATAGCGTTTTTGGTGTGTGCTGGCAAACTCTCCCTCTGTCTCCCCAAAGGGCTAGTGGGGTCCTGTTCCTCTATCAGAGCATTCCCTGTGTGTGTGCTGTGTGTCGGTACGTGTGTGTCGACATGTAGGAGGACGATGTTGGTGAGGAGGCGGAGAAAATTGCCTGTATTGGTGATGTCACTCTCTAGGGAGTCGACACCGGAATGGATGGCTTATTTAGGAATTACGTGATAATGTCAACACGATGCAAGGTCGGTTGACGACATGAGACGGCCGGCAAACAAATTAGTACCTGTCCAGGCGTCTCAGACACCGTCAGGGGCTCGTAAAAACGCCCATTTACCTCAGTTGGTCGACACAGACACAGACACGGACACTGACTTCAGTGTCGACGGTGAAGAAACAAACGTATTTTCCTTTAGGGCCACACGTTACATGTTAAGGGCAATGAAGGAGGTGTTACATATTTCTGATACTACAAGTACCACAAATAAGGGTATTATGTAGGGTGGGAATAATCTACTTGTAGTTTTTCCTGAATCAGATAAATTAAAGTGTGTGATGATACGTGGGTTTCCTCCGATAGAAAATTATTGGAGGTATACCTTTTCCCGCCAGAAGTGAGGGCGAGTTGGGAAACACACCTTAGGGTGGATAAGGCGCTCACACGCTTATAAAAACAAGTGGCGTTACCGTCTCCAGATACGGCCGCCCTCAAAGAGCCAGCTGATAGGAAGCTGAAAAATATCCTAAAAAGTATATACACACATACTGGTGTTATACTACGACCAGCAATCGCCTCAGCCTGAATGTGCAGCGCTGGGGGGGCTTGGTCGGATTTCCTGACTGAAAATATTGATACCCTTGACAGGAACAATATTTTATTGACTATAGAGCATTTTAAGGATGCATTTCTATATATGCGAGATGCGCAGAGGGATATTTGCATTCTGGCATCAAGAGTAGATGTGATGTCCATATCTGCCAGACGATGTTTATAGACACGACAGTGGTCAGGTGATGCAGATTCCAGACGGCACATGTAAGTATTGCCGTATAAAGGGGCGGTCCATCGGACCTGGTGGCCATGGCAACAGCTGGAAAATCCACTTTTGTTACCCCAAGTCACATCTCAGCAGAAAAGGACACAGTCTTTTCAGTCTCAGTCCTTTCGTACCCATAAAGGCAGGCGGGCAAAAGGCCAGTCAATCTGCCCAGGGTTAGAGGAAAGGGAAGAAGACTGCAGCAGGCAGCCCATTCCCAGGAACAGAAGTCCTCCACAGCTTCTGCCAAGTCCGCAGCATGACGCTGGGGCCATACAAGCGGACTCAGGTGCGGTGGGGGGTCATCTCAAGAGTTTCAGCACGCAGTGGGCTCACTCGCAAGTGGACTCCTGGATCCTACACGTAGTATCCCAGGTGTACATTGGAAATTCGAGACGTCTTCCCCTCACAAGTTCCTGAAGTCTGCTTAACCAACGTCTCCCTCCGACAGGGAGGCAGTATTGGGAAAAAAATTCACAGGCTGTATTCCCAGCAGGTGATAATCAAAGTACCCCTCCTACAACAAGGGAAGGGGTATTATTCCACACTATATTGTGGTACTGAAGCCAAACGGCTCGGTGAGATCTAAAAGATTTGAACAATTACATACAAGGGTTCAAATCAAGATGGAGTCACTCAGAGCAGTGATAGCGAACCAGGACGATATGGTGTCACTGGATATCAGGGACGCTTACCTACATGTCCAAATTTTGCCCTTCTCACCAAGGGTATCTCAGGTTCGTGGTACAGAACTGTCACTATCAGTTCAGACGCTGCCGTTTGGATTGTCCACGGCACCCCGGGTCTTTACCATGGTAATGGCCGAAATGATGATTCTTCCTAAAAGAAATATGGACGCTTTCCTGATAAGGGCAAGGTCCAGAGAACAGTTGGCGGTCGGAGTAGCACTATCTCAAGTAGTTCTACGACAGCACGAGTGGATTCTAAATATTCCAAAATCACAGCTTTTTCCGACGACACGTCTAATGTTCCTAGGAATGATTCTGGACACAGTCCAGAAAAGGATGTTTTCTCCCGGAGAAGAAGGCCAGGGAGTTATCCGAGCTAGTCAGGAACCTCCTAAAACCAGGAAAAGTATCAGTGCATCATTGCACAAGGGTCCTGTGAAAAATGGTGGTTTCTTACAAAGCGATCCCATTCGGTAGATTTCACGCAAGAACCTTTCAGTGGAATCTGCTGGGAAAATGGTCCGGATCGCATCTTCAGATGCATCAGCGGATAACCCTGTCTCCAAGGACAAGGGTGTTTTCTTCTGCGGTGGCTGCAGAGTGCTCATCTATGAAAGGGCCGCAGATTCGACATTCAGGACTGGGTCCTGGTGACCACGGATGCCAGCCTGAGTGGCTGGGGAGCAGTCACACAAGGAAAAAATTTCCAGGGAGTGTGATCAAGTCTGGAGACTTCTCTCCACATAAATATACTGGAGCTAAGGGCAATTTACAAGGCTCTAAGCTTAGCAAGACCTCTGCTTCAAGGTCAGCCGGTATTGATCCAGTGGGACAACATCACGGCAGTCGCCCACGTAAACAGACAGGGCGGCACATGAAGCAGGAGGGAAATGGCAGAAACTGCAAGGATTCTTCGCTGGGCGAAAAATCATGTGATAACACTCTCAGCAGTGTTAATTCCGGGAGTGGAAAACTGGGAAGCAAACTTCCTCAGCAGGCATAACCTCCACCCGGGAGAGTGGGGACTTCAGCGGGAAGTCTTCCACATGATTGTAAACCGTTGGGAAAAACCAAAGGTGGACATGATGGCGTCCCGCCTGAACAAAAAACTAGACAAATATTGCGCCAGGTCAAGGGACCCTCAGGCAATAGCGGTGGACACTCTGGTAACACTGTGGGTGTACCAGTCAGGGTATGTGTTCCCTCCTATGCATCTCATACCAAAAGTACTGAGAATCATAAGAAGGAGATGAGTAAGAACGATACTCGTGGTTCCGGATGGGTCAAGAAGGACTTGGTACCTGGAACTTCAAGAGATGCTCACGGAAGAACCGTGGCCTCTACCTTTAAGAAAGGACCTGCTCCAGCAGGGGCCTTGTCTGTTCCAAGACTTACCGCGGCTGCGTTTGACGGCATGGCAGTTGAACGCCGGATCCTGAAAGGGCATTCCAGATGAAGTCATCCCTACCCTGGTCGAAGCCAGGAAGGATGTAACCGCAAAACATTTTCACCGCATTTGGCGAAAATATGTTGCGTGGTGTGAGGCCAAGAAGGTCCCTACAGAGGAATTCCAACTGGGTCGTTTCCTACATTTCCTGAAAACAGGACTGTCTATGGGCCTAAAATTAGGGTCCATTAAGGTTCAAATTTCGACCCTGTCAAATTTCTTCCAGAAAGAACTGGCTTCAGTGCCTGAAGTTCAGACGTTTGTAAAAGGGGTACTGCATATACAGCCTCCTTTTGTGCCCCCAGTGGCACCTTGGGATCTCAATGTTGTTTTGAGTTTCCTAAAGTCACACTGGTTTGATCCACTCACCACTGTGGAATTAAAATATTTCACATGGAAGGTGAAGATTCTATTAGCCCTGGCTTCAGCCAGGCGTGTGTCAGAATGGGCGGCTTTATCATATAAAAGCCCTTACTTAATTTTTCATTCTGACAGGGCAGAATTGAGGACTCGTCCTCAATTTCTCCTTAAGGTGTTTTCTGTTTTTCACATGAACCAACCTATTGTGGTACCTGCGGCTACTAGGGACTTGGAGGACTCCAAGTTACTTGACGTTGTCAGGGCCCTGAAAATATATGTTTCCAGGACGACTGGAGTCAGAAAATCTGACTCGCTGTTTAGCCTGTATGCACCCAACAAGATGGGTGTTCCTGCTTCTAAGCAGGCGATTGCTCGCTGGATTTGTAGTACAATTCAGCTTGCACATTCTGTGGCAGGCTTGCCACAGCCAAAATCAGTAAAAGCCCATTCCACAAGGAAGTGGGCTCATCTTGGGCGGCTGCCCGAGGGGTCTCGGCTTTACAACTTTGCCGAGCTGCTACTTGGTCAGGGGCACACCCTGACTGAGGAGGACCTGGAGTTCTCTCATTCGGTGCTGCAGAGTCATCCGCACTCTCCCGCCCGTTTGGGAGCTTTGGTATAATCCCCATGGTCCTGACGGAGTCCCCAGCATCCACTTAGGACGTTAGAGAAAATAAGAATTTACTTACCGATAATTCTATTTCTCGTAGTCCGTAGTGGATGCTGGGCGCCCATCCCAAGTGCGGATTGTCTGCAATACTTGTACATAGTTATTGTTACAAAAATCGGGTTATTCTTGTTGTGAGCCATCTTTTCAGAGGCTCCTTCGTTGTTATCATACTGTTAACTGGGTTCAGATCACAGGTTGTACGGTGTGATTGGTGTGGCTGGTATGAGTCTTACCCGGGATTCAATATCCTTCCTTATTATGCACGCTCGTCCGGGCACAGTATCCTAACTGAGGCTTGGAGGAGGGTCATAGGGGGAGGAGCCAGTGCACACCACCTGATCCTAAAGCTTTTATTATTGTGCCCTGTCTCCTGCGGAGCCGCTAAACCCCATGGTCCTGACGGAGTCCCCATCATCCACTACGGACTACGAGAAATAGAATTATCGGTAAGTAAATTCTTATTATTACCTCATCCCCCATTCAGTTACATGCTATTATTACCAGGAGGGTGCTTGTCTACCGTTTATTGGGTATACGGCAGTGCTCTGCACTAACCAGGATTGCACTCAGGAGATTTATGTTGTATCCAAAAGCAATGGAAATAAGAATTTCTAACTGATGATATATATGCATGACTGGAAAACACAGAAAGAAATAAAGAACTCCCCCGACAGCTCCCCGGCGTCCTGGGCAAACGATATACTACAATAAACATAAGATATATCTTAAGATCTGGGAGTGGCTACACCCGGGACCATGCTGTCATTGATGATAGCTTCAGGTCTTCCCTGCAGCAGGGAAAATCAGAAGCTCCGACCAACGACCATCTTGATCGTTATCGTCCACAGACAACTGAACGATCAACGATTTATGAACCATTTGTAGTTCCGATCCGTCGGAAATGGCCAAATCGCTCATAATATCATCTAGTGTATGGGCACCTTTAGTCTGACGCATGTGCGATCACTTTTCCACGAACCTGCGGCATTCTACTTACTTGCAAATGTGAGAATCCGCTGAAGTGTGCAGACAATTTGTGCGGCTGAAAGTGGTAGCCTGACCCGCCCCTTTGTTTTCATCTGCAGCCCTAAATGTCATCATTAGTATAGTATATGGACGTGCACCAGGGTCCGTCAGAAACAAACGACCCGTCTCCGTCTGAATGCTACGATCACGCATATAAGTTGGCTAACACTTACACGACATTACCATGAGACTCCTACTAGATGGAACAGTTCCCTGCATTCGCCCAGTCACCACACAGAAATGCCCATTTTACGGATAGTGTAGCCCATCAAAGGATGGATCAATCTGTACATATAAGCAATCGCCATCCGTGTGCTGAAGTCTGATCTGAAATCCGCAATGTCCATCTGCCTTGCCACTTACATCTGACTCAGCCCTAGGTCGCTTCAGTGCTCTAGAAACCTCTCTAATACCCCTTTCCGACATAAGCCAAAAATCCGGGTCTTTACAGTGAACGCGGATCGACCTGGATCTGATTTATGTCTGACAGTTGACAGTCCCGGGTCCTGTGACCCTGCAACCAACTGGGGTTATTCCTGTGACTAGCAGCCCAGGTGAGTGCCCCGGCTCCTGTCTGAAAGGTATGACCTGGGTATTGATGACCCAAGTCTTGCCTAAGCTGAGCTGATTGGTGGTGGACAGTGGCGCTTGGAGATGACATCATTTAAGCCAGAAGATCTGGGTCACTGGAAGACCCGGGTGCAGTGTGAAGGTTGACAACCCAGGATTAACCCGTGTCGTCACCTGTATGTGAACGGGGACCTTGTCAAAATGCTCCTGCTTCAACCCATGCTTAGCGTTCCAGGTCCCAGCCGGGATGAAGCCGGGGTTTTATGACTGAAAGGGGAATATTATAATTTATCAATAATATTATAATTATTTATCAATAATTATTTGCAGAATACCCCATTTTCAGGGGGTGCAAGCAAATAATAAGTATACCTTAAATGTACAGTACTTTGCAAAAGTTTTAGGCAGGTGTGGAAAAAATGCTGCAAAGTAAGAATGCTTTCAAAAATACAAGTGTTAATAGTTTATTTTTTAGCAATTAACAACAAGCAAATGAACAGAAGAGAAATCTAAATCAAATCAATATTTGCTGTGACTGCCTTTTGCATTCAAAACAGCAACAATTCTTCTAGGTACACTTGCACACAGTTTTTGAAGGAAATCAGCAGGGAGGTTGATCCAAACATCTTGGAGAGCTAACCACAGATCTTCTGTGGATGTAGGCTTGCTCAGATCCTTCTGCCTCTTCATGTAATCCCAGACAGACTCGATGATGTTGAGATCAGGGCTCTGCGGGGGTTATATCATCACTTCCAGGACTCCTTGTTCTTCTTTTCGCTTTACTCTGTGGGTTGCTTTTTTGCCAAATTTACCAAGCTGGATCCAGAGCCAACCCTAGGCATAGGCAAACTAGGCAAATGCCGAGGGCATTTGCAATGTCTAGGGACACAAGCAGCTTCTGCTGTTTAAAATGATATGCAGCATGCCTATATGCTGTGTGAGACTGTATCTGCATACGAAATGCTATGTTACAGTGTATTGCTGGAAATTAGTGATGTGCACCGGAAATTTTTCGGGGTTTTGTGTTTTGGTTTTGGGTTCGGTTCCGCGGCCGTGTTTTGGATTCGGGCGCGTTTTGTCAAAACCTTACCGAAAATTTTTTGTCGGATTCGGGTGTGTTTTGGATTCGGGTTTTTTTTTTAAAAAAACCCTCAAAAACAGCTTAAATCATAGAATTTGGGGGTCATTTTGATCCCATAGTATTATTAACCTCAATAACCATAATTTCCACTCATTTTCAGTCTATTCTGAACACCTCACACCTCACAATATTATTTTTAGTCCTAAAATCTGGCCAGAGGTCGTTGGATGGCTAAGCTAAGCGACCCAAGTGGCCGACACAAACACCTGGCCCATCTAGGAGTGGCACTGCAGTGTCAGGCAGGATGGCCCTTCCAAAAAATACTCCCCAAACAGCACATGATGCAAAGAAAAAAGAGGCGCACCAAGGTGGCTGTGTGACTAAGCTAAGCGACACAAGTGGCCGACACAAACACCTGGCCCATCTAGGAGTGGCACTGCAGTGTCAATCAAGACAGGATGGCCCTTCCAAAAAATACTCCCCAAACAGCACATGATGCAAAGAAAAAAAGAGGCGCACCAAGGTGGCTGTGTGACTAAGCTAAGCGACACAAGTGGCCGACACAAACACCTGGCCCATCTAGGAGTGGCACTGCAGTGTCAATCAAGACAGGATGGCCCTTCCAAAAAATACTCCCCAAACAGCACATGATGCAAAGAAAAAAAGAGGCGCACCAAGGTGGCTGTGTGACTAAGCTAAGCGACACAAGTGGCCGACACAAACACCTGGCCCATCTAGGAGTGGCACTGCAGTGTCAATCAAGACAGGATGGCCCTTCCAAAAAATACTCCCCAAACAGCACATGATGCAAAGAAAAAAGAGGCGCACCAAGGTGGCTGTGTGACTAAGCTAAGCGACACAAGTGGCCGACACAAACACCTGGCCCATCTAGGAGTGGCACTGCAGTGTCAATCAAGACAGGATGGCCCTTCAAAAAATACTCCCCAAACAGCACATGATGCAAAGAAAAAAAGAGGCGCACCAAGGTGGCTGTGTGACTAAGCTAAGTGACACAAGTGGCCGACACAAACACCTGGCCCATCTAGGAGTGGCACTGCAGTGTCAATCAAGACAGGATGGCCCTTCCAAAAAATACTCCCCAAACAGCACATGATGCAAAGAAAAAAAGAGGCGCACCAAGGTGGCTGTGTGACTAAGCTAAGCAACACAAGTGGCCGACACAAACACCTGGCCCATCTAGGAGTGGCACTGCAGTGTCAATCAAGACAGGATGGCCCTTCCAAAAAATACTCCCCAAACAGCACATGATGCAAAGAAAAAGAGAGGCGCACCAAGGTGGCTGTGTGACTAAGCTAAGCGACACAAGTGGCCGACACAAACACCTGGCCCATCTAGGAGTGGCACTGCAGTGTCAATCAAGACAGGATGGCCCTTCCAAAAAATACTCCCCAAACAGCACATGATGCAAAGAAAAAAAGAGGCGCACCAAGGTGACTGTGTGACTAAGCTAAGCGACACAAGTGGCCGACACAAACACCTGGCCCATCTAGGAGTGGCACTGCAGTGTCAATCAAGACAGGATGGCCCTTCCAAAAAATACTCCCCAAACAGCACATGATGCAAAGAAAAAAAGAGGCGCACCAAGGTCGCTGTGTGACTAAGCTAAGCGACCCAAGTGGCCGACACAAACACCTGGCCCATCTAGGAGTGGCACTGCAGTGTCAATCAAGACAGGATGGCCCTTCCAAAAAATACTCCCCAAACAGCACATGATGCAAAGAAAAAAAGAGGCGCACCAAGGTCGCTGTGTGACTAAGCTAAGCGACCCAAGTGGCCGACACAAACACCTGGCCCATCTAGGAGTGGCACTGCAGTGTCAATCAAGACAGGATGGCCCTTCCAAAAATTGTCCCCAAACAGCACATGATGCCAAGAAAAATGAAAGAAAAAAGAGGTGCAAGATGGAATTGTCCTTGGGCCCTCCCACAAACCCTTATGTTGTATAAACAGGACATGCACACTTTAACAAACCCATCATTTCAGCGACAGGGTCTGCCACACGACTGTGACTGAAATGACTGGTTGGTTTGGGCCCCCACCAAAAAAGAAGCAATCAATCTCTCCTTGCACAAACTGGCTCTACAGAGGCAAGATGTCCACCTCATCATCATCCTCTGATTCCTCACCCCTTTCACTGTGTACATCCCCCTCCTCACAGATTATTAATTCGTCCCAACTGGAATCCACCATCTCAGGTCCCCGTGTACTTTCTGGAGGCAATTGCTGCTGGTGAATGTCTCCACGGAGGAATTGATTATAATTCATTTTGATGAACATCATCTTCTCCACATTTTCTGGAAGTAACCTCGTACGCCGATTGCTGACAAGGTGAGCGGCTGCACTAAACACTCTTTCGGAGTACATATTGGAGGGAGAACAACTTAGGTAGAATAAAGCCAGTTTGTGCAAGGGCCTCCAAATTGCCTCTTTTTACTGCCAGTATACGTACAGTCTGACGTGCCTACTTGGATGCGGTCACTCATATAATCCTCCACCATTCTTTCAATGGTGAGAGAATCGGGTGGTCTTCTGTTTGCCGGCGGTCGGGCTCCCGGCGCTCAGTATACCGGCGCCGGGAGCCCGACAGCCGGGCTCGGAATACCGACAATTATTTTCCCTCGTGGGGGTCCACGACCCCCATAGAGGGAGAATAAAATAGTGTGGCGCGCGTAGCGCGCCACCGTGCCCGTAGCGTGGCGAGCGCAGCGAGCCCGCAAGGGGCTCATTTGCGCTCGCCAAGCTGTCGGTAAGCCGGCGGTCGGGCTCCCGGCGCCGGGATGCTGGTCGCCGGGAGCCCGACCGCCGGCCAGCCGTAGTGAACCCAGAGAATCATATGCAGTGACAGTAGAAGACATGTCAGAAATCGTTGGCAGGTCCTTCAGTCCGGACCAGATGTCAGCACTCGCTCCAGACTGCCCTGCATCACCGCCAGCGGGTGGGCTCGGAATTCTTAGCCTTTTCCCCGCACCCCCAGTTGCGGGAGAATGTAAAGGAGGAGATGGTGACGGGTCACGTTCCGCTTGACTTGACAATTTTCTCACCAGCAGGTCTTTGAACCTCTGCAGACTTGTGTCTGCCGGAAAGAGAGCTACAACGTAGGTTTTAAATCTAGGATCGAGCACGGTGGCCAAAATGTAGTGCTCTGATTTCAACAGATTGACCACCCGTGAATCCTGGTTAAGCGAATTAAGGGCTCCATCCACAAGTCCCACATGCCTAGCAGAATCGCTCTGTTTTAGCTCCTCCTTCAATGTCTCCAGCTTCTTCTGCAAAAGCCTGATGAGGGGAATGACCTGACTCAGGCTGGCAGTGTCTGAACTGACTTCACGTGTGGCAAGTTCAAAGGGTTGCAGAACCTTGCACAACGTTGAAATCATTCTCCACTGCGCTTGAGTCAGGTGCATTCCACCTCCTTTGCCTATATCGTGGCCAGATGTATAGGCTTGAATGGCCTTTTGCTGCTCCTCCATTCTCTGAAGCATATAGAGGGTTGAATTCCACCTCGTTACCACCTCTTGCTTCAGATGATGGCAGGGCAGGTTCAGGAATGTTTGGTGGTGCTCCAGTCTTCGGTACGCGGTGCCTGAATGCCGAAAGTGGCCCGCAATTCTTCGGGCCACCGACAGCATCTCTTGCACGCCCCTGTCGTTTTTTAAATAATTCTGCACCACCAAATTCAAGGTATGTGCAAAACATGGGACGTGATGGAATTTGCCCAGATGTAATGCACGCACAATATTGCTGGCGTTGTCCGATGTCACAAATCCCCAGGAGAGTCCAATTGGGGTAAGCCATTCTGCGATGATCTTCCTCAGTTACCGTAAGAGGTTTTCAGCTGTGTGGCTATTCTGGAAAGCGGTGACATAAAGCATAGCCTGCCTAGGAACGAGTTGGCGTTTGCGAGATGCTGCTACTGGTGCCGCCGCTGCTGTTCTTGCTGCGGGAGGCAATACATCTACCCAGTGGGCTGTCACAGTCATATAGTCCTGAGTCTGCCCTGCTCCACTTGTCCACATGTCCGTGGTTAAGTGGACATTGGGTACAACTGCATTTTTTAGGACACTGGTGAGTCTTTTTCTGAGGTCTGTGTACATTTTCGGTATCGCCTGCCTAGAGAAATGGAACCTAGATGGTATTTGGTACCGGGGACACAGTACCTCAATCAAGTCTCTAGTTGGCTTTGAATTAACGATGGATACCGGAACCACGTTTCTCACCGCCCAGGCTGCCAAGGCCTCAGTTATCCGCTTTGCAGCAGGATGACTGCTGTGATATTTCATCTTCCTCGCAAAGGACTGTTGTACAGTAAATTGCTTTCTGGAAGTAGTACAAGTGGTCTTCCGACTTCCCCTTTGGGATGACGATCGACTCCCAGCAGCAACAACAGCAGCGCCAGCAGCAGTAGGCGTTACACTCAAGGATGCATCGGAGGAATCCCAGGCAGGAGAGGACTCGTCAGACTTGCCAGTGACATGGCCTGCAGGACTATTGGCATTCCTGGGTAAGGAGGAAATTGACACTGAGGGAGTTGGTGGTGTGGTTTGCAGGAGCTTGGTTACAAGAGGAAGGGATTTAGTGGTCAGTGGACTGCTTCCGCTGTCACCCAAAGTTTTTGAACTTGTCACTGATTTATGATGAATGCGCTGCAGGTGACGTATAAGGGAGGATGTTCCGAGGTGGTTAACGTCCTTACCCCTACTTATTACAGCTTGACAAAGGCAACACACGGCTTGACACCTGTTGTCCGCATTTGTGTTGAAATAATTCCACACCGAAGAGCTGATTTTTTTTGTATTTTGACCAGGCATGTCAAGGGCCATATTCCTCCCACGGACAACAGGTGTCTCCCCGGGTGCCTGACTTAAACAAACCACCTCACCATCAGAATCCTCCTTGTCAATTTCCTCCCCAGCGCCAGCAACACCCATATTCTCATCCTGGTGTACTTCAACAGTGACATCTTCAATTTGACTATCAGGAACTGGACTGCGGGTGCTCCTTCCAGCACTTGCAGGGGGCGTGCAAATGGTGGAAGGCGCAAGCTCTTCCCGTCCAGTGTTGGGAAGGTCAGGCATCGCAACCGACACAATTGGACTCTCCTTGGGGATTTGTGATTTTGAAGAACGCACAGTTCTTTGCTGTGCTTTTGCCAGCTTAAGTCTTTTCTTTTTTCTAGCGAGAGGATGAGTGCTTCCATCCTCATTTGAAGCTGAACCACTAGCCATGAACATAGGCCAGGGCCTCAGCCGTTCCTTGCCACTCCGTGTCGTAAATGGCATATTGGCAAGTTTACGCTTCTCCTCAGACGCTTTTAATTTTGATTTTTGGGTCATTCTACTGAACTTTTGTGTTTTGGATTTTACATGCTCTCTACTATGACATTGGGCATCGGCCTTGGCAGACGACGTTGATGGCATTTCATCGTCTCGGCCATGACTAGTGGCAGCAGCTTCAGCACGAGGTGGAAGTGGATCTTGATCTTTCCCTTTAACCTCCACATTTTTGTTTTCCATTTTTTAATGTGTGGAATTATATGCCAGTATCAATAGCTATGGCCTACTACTATATTTACTGCGCACAACTAAAAGGCACCACAGGTATACAATGTAGATGGATGGATACTAGTATACTTTATGGATGACGAGTGACGACACAGAGGTAGGTACACAGCACGCAGTGGCCTACCGTACTGCTATATACAGTATACTGGACCTGGTGGACACTGTCAGCAAACTGCTAAACTAGTCTAAAAAAAAGGCACCACAGGTATACAATGTAGATGGATGGATACTAGTATACTTTATGGATGACGAGTGACGACACAGAGGTAGGTACACAGCACGCAGTGGCCTACCGTACTGCTATATACAGTATACTGGACCTGGTGGACACTGTCAGCAAACTGCCAAACTAGTCTAAAAAAAGGCACCACAGGTATACAATGTAGATGGATGGATACTAGTATACTTTATGGATGACGAGTGACGACACAGAGGTAGGTACACAGCACGCAGTGGCCTACCGTACTGCTATATACAGTATACTGGATCTGGTGGACACTGTCAGCAAACTGCTAAACTAGTCTAAAAAAAAAGGCACCACAAGTATACAATGTAGATGGATGGATACTAGTATACTTTATGGATGACGAGTGACGACACAGAGGTAGGTACACAGCACGCAGTGGCCTACCGTTTTGCTATATACAGTATACTGGACCTGGTGGACACTGTCAGCAAACTGCTAAACTAGTCTAAAAAAAAGGCACCACAGGTATACAATGTAGATGGATGGATACTAGTATACTTTATGGATGACGAGTGACGACACAGAGGTAGGTACACAGCACGCAGTGGCCTACCGTACTGCTACATACAGTATACTGGACCTGGTGGACACTGTCAGCAAACTGCTAAACTAGTCTAAAAAAAAGGCACCACAGGTATACAATGTAGATGGATGGATACTAGTATACTTTATGGATGACGAGTGACGACACAGAGGTAGGTACACAGCACGCAGTGGCCTACCGTACTGCTACATACAGTATACTGGACCTGGTGGACACTGTCAGCAAACTGCTAAACTAGTCTAAAAAAAAGGCACCACAGGTATACAATGTAGATGGATGGATACTAGTATACTTTATGGATGACGAGTGATGACACAGAGGTAGGTACACAGCACGCAGTGGCCTACCGTACTGCTATATACAGTATACTGGACCTGGTGGACACTGTCAGCAAACTGGTAAACTAGTCTAAAAAAAAGGCACCACAGGTATACAATGTAGATGGATGGATACTAGTATACTTTATGGATGACGAGTGACGACACAGAGGTAGGTACACAGCAGTGGCCTACCGTACTGCTATATAAAGTATACTGGACCTGGTGGACACTGTCAGCAAACTGCTAAACTAGTCTAAAAAAAAAGGCACCACAGGTATACAATGTAGATGGATGGATACTAGTATACTTTATGGATGACGAGTGACGACACAGAGGTAGGTACACAGCACGCAGTGGCCTACCGTACTGCTACATACAGTATACTGGACCTGGTGGACACTGTCAGCAAACTGCTAAACTAGTCTAAAAAAAAGGCACCACAGGTATACAATGTAGATGGATGGATACTAGTATACTTTATGGATGACGAGTGACGACACAGAGGTAGGTACACAGCACGCAGTGGCCTACCGTACTGCTATATACAGTATACTGGACCTGGTGGACACTGTCAGCAAACTGGTAAACTAGTCTAAAAAAAAGGCACCACAGGTATACAATGTAGATGGATGGATACTAGTATACTTTATGGATGACGAGTGACGACACAGAGGTAGGTACACAGCAGTGGCCTACCGTACTGCTATATACAGTATACTGGACCTGGTGGACACTGTCAGCAAACTGCTAAACTAGTCTAAAAAAAAAGGCACCACAGGTATACAATGTAGATGGATGGATACTAGTATACTTTATGGATGACGAGTGACGACACAGAGGTAGGTACACAGCACGCAGTGGCCTACCGTACTGCTATATACAGTATACTGGACCTGGTGGACACTGTCAGCAAACTGCTAAACTAGTCTAAAAAAAAGGCACCACAGGTATACAATGTAGATGGATGGATAGTATACTTAATGGATGACGAGTGACGACACAGAGGTAGGTACAGCAGTGGCCTACCGTACTGCTATATATAGTATACTGGACCTGGTGGACACTGTCAGCAAACTGCTAAACTAAAATGCACCACAGGTATAGGAATGTAGATGGATAGTATACTTAATGGAGGATGACACAGAGGTAGGTACAGCAGTGCACTCTGCACTGTACTCCTCCTATATATAATATTAATTATACTGGTGGTCCCCAGTCCCCACAATAAAGCAGCACACTGTGAGCACAGATATGGAGTGTTTTTCAGGCAGACAAACGTATACTGGTGGTCACTGTCAGCAAAACTCTGCACTGTACTCCTGCTATAGCTGCTCCCCAGTCCCCACAATTAAGCAGTGTGAGCACTCAGCACAGATATATCATGCAGCACACTGAGCACAGATATGGTATGGAGCGTTTTTTTCAGGCAGAGAACGGATAAAAAAAACTAAACTCTGCACTGTACTCCTCCTAACAGCTGCTCCCCAATCCTCCCCACAATTATAGTAATAAACAAGCACAAGCAATCAAATCAACTGTCTTCTGACTTCTACTAAACGGAGAGGACGCCAGCCACGTCCTCTCCCTATCATCTCCAATGCACGTGTGAAAATGGCGGCGACGTGCGGCTGCTTATAGAATCCGAATCTCGCGAGAATCCGACAGCGGGATGATGACGTTCGGGCGCGCTCGGGTTAGCCGAGCAAGGCGGGAGGATCCGAGTCTGCTCGGACCCGTGTAAAAAAGGTAAAGCTCGGGTGGGTTCGGTTTCTCGGAAACTGAACCCGCTCATCACTACTGGAAATCACTGTAACGTAGCATTTCGTATGCAGATACAGCCACAGTCGCATACAGAATATAGGCATGCTGCATATAATTTCAAACAGAATAAGCTGCTTGTGCATCCTAGTCACATAGCAATACTAATAAGATGCATCTAAAGCAAAAAAAGGCCCCCGACATTAGGGGTGATGGTCATGGGAAAGGGGTTCTGGGTCAGAGGTGGAAATAGTGGCGGTGCTAGGGGGCACCGGCCAAAATCTTGCCTAGGGCATCATATTGGTTAGGGCCGGCTCTGGCTGGACCCATGTAGCCAATGCCACAGGTTTTGCGGGTATATTTTAGTACATTCAGGAGAACATTAATTTCTTATTGCCACGTATACCAATGATAAGCAATAATAATTATTGGGCCCAAGACATAATAATCAATAAATATACCCCTATCTGTGAAAGCAGAATATTTTCAGGATCACTCCTCCCGGTGAGGAGGTTGGGCGCGTCATGACGTGACTCATCTCCCCCCAGGCTCTGTCTTTATTTGTGTGCTGTAGAGAAAACAAATAGTCCCGGCGGTGCGCAAATACATCTCAATTAGACGCTGGAGGTACGGATGGGGCCGGGGGCTGCCAAATATGCCTCCTAAAAAACATTGAGGTTCATTGCGTCTGCCAGAACCCGACAAAGGGGCCTTTAATAGATATTTCTAGAGAAACTTCACATGTATCATTTACAAACACCATGAATGAGTAGAAAGAAAAAAGTGGGAAATGTTTGCGCACGTATTAATTTCCAGCGTGCCTGCTTTATTGGCACAGAGATCGTTTAAGGGAATTCCTCCACATCCTAAATATCTCTGCTTTTCTGATCCTTGATCTTCACATTAATAATTCACTTATACATTTACTGTTTCAATGTTCTATTCCTGGTAGCAACGCTTAAAAACTCTTTCTTACCGAGGAGACTTAAAGACATTTTCTCCATAGAACTCTGGCTGTTTTTGGAGCTGTTCTAGCCTTTAATAATGACTCAGATACAGACAGCACACACATATATATTTATTTTTTTATTGTTCCGTTACAAGATATATTCTCCTTCTGGCCGGAGATTTATTTCTGTTCCTTGTGACTCTTTATGTTGATTAGCTGATGTAACATTTTATTATGCAGCTTTCCTCTTCCGACCCCGGCCGTATGAGTTAGTATAAGGTGTGTAGGATCGGCAAGATGCGTCTTGTCTGAATTCTTTGCTTACAAAGGTGGATCGTTCATTCTATTTGTAGAATAATGCCCCGTTTTGACTTTTTTTTTTCTGCTTTGGCTTTTAAAGGGGAACGGTCACCGTGAATTTTACTCATAAAGTTTTATTTGTACGAAAAAAAACGTAATACCATGCATATGATTCTTTGGAAAGTTCCAACGGTTACAAGTTCTGAACACAGGGGCCCCCCGGGTTAGCACAACTAATCTGCTTCAGAACATCATTAAACTTGTTCAGAACATCAAAATGCATGCCCTCGCGCGCTCACTCTGCTTCGCTCACCACAGGTTACCATTTCCAATAGGGGCCGGTATGGAGATCCCGGTGCTTGGGATGGTGCCAGTCATTATACCAACAGCGGCATTCCAACCCTCAGGATCCCAACATGTACTAGTTGAGTATAATATCTCTAACACACAAACCCCAGAAACCTAACCCTCCTTTTCTGCAGCCTGACTATAACCCTCCCCCCATGCTGCCTAACCCTCGCCGGTGGTGCCTAAACCTAACCGCCCATTCCCACAGCCTAACCCTAACCCTCCCTCCCCCCACAGCCTAACCCTCCCCGTGGGTGCCTAAATCTAATTCCTCTTCCCCGTAGCCTAGCACTACCCCCCGCAGCCTAACTCTTACCCTCCCCCCACAGCCTAACCCTTACCCTCCCCGGGGGTGCCTAAACCTAATTCCCCCTCATTCGGGATCCCGGCGGTTGGGTGATCAATGTCGGCACCGCATTCTGAGTAGTGTTGGGATTCTGGTGTTGGTATTTTGTCTGATGGGATCTCAACCGTCGGTATCCTGACCGGATCCCCCCAATAGATGTCCACGTGGATAGTGTTCTGAGGCAGTTCAGTTATGCTAGCCAAGGGGCACTGGCGTTTCTATAATGGGTGTAGTGTGTGCGGTGCAGATGGGCCCCTGAATCCAGAGGGGGCCCCCACCGCGCACGCTGCACCCATTTTTAAAATAATCGCCCCTCCGGAGTCCATCGCCGGCATCCGCAGCTCTGTTAAAACTCAGCAGCCATTTTCACGGAGTTCTCGCATGCGCAGTAGAGAAAACTCAGGGAAAATGGGTGCAGCATCATTTTCTTGGAGATTTGCGCATGCGCAGTAGAGTCTGAGCCCTCTAGTGCTCAGACTCTCAGCGCTGCTGGCAGAGAGAAGGGGGCCCAAACGGAGGAGGCTGAACGCGGGCTTCCTCCTCTCTTAAAGCGCCCCTGCACGTACGTCACGGTAACACTGAGCACGCTCCACGGTACCCTAGCGATGCCACGTGCAGTGAGGATTTCGTTGCAAATTGTTCGACACACCTCTGGCACTTAGATGGTTAATCTATGCCACAATGCAACAGGCAATTCTAGAAAATAAATGTGATATTATAAAAATCTGGGGATATGAAATTGAGCGTTGCAAGGGTGACATAGAAAGGGGCAGAGCTTTGGCCAAAAGTGGGGCTTTTGTAGTGGGGCTGTCTGCAGTTCGGTTGTGTAAGTGTGAATATTGGGAGGAGTGGTCTGGTGACACTAGGGTCACTTACAGTTACAGATAAGTGACATCACTGGGGTAAAATGCAAGTTCAACATCGTAAGAACAAGCACAAGATGTCTCAGAAGGGAAATAAAGCAGCCTGCATGGACCATTGTGTTGTAGATCTCTGTGTGTCTCTTCTGTAACAGCTATAGCAGAATGTATAGGATTTGGGGGAGAGGTATCAAGCCTTGGAGAGAGATAAAGTGGAGAAGTTGTGCAAAGCAACCCATCACCTTACTGTTATTTATCTAGCACAGTCTTTGAAATGACAGCTAGACGCTGATTGGCTCGTTTTTGCAACTTTATCATCTTATCTTTCTCCAAGGCTTGACACATCTCCCCCCCAGCACTGTTTTTCCATATTCCAATTGTCAGAACTTTGTGCTCACACCTGCTCAGGGCTTGCAGCTTTTCTCCAACTCTTCCTCAACTTTTATCTCAGGAGATATGTGCAGTGTTCATCCACAGTGAGAGAATGAGAGAGAGCGAGAGGGAGGAAGGGGTAGAGAGTGTGAGAGAGAGAGAGAGAGCAAGAGAGAGAGGGAAAGCAAGAGATAGAGCGAGAGAAAGGGAGGGGTAGAGAGTGCGAGAGAGAGAGAGCAAGAGGGAGAGGGAAAGCAAGAGATAGAGCGAGAGAGAGGGAGGGGTATAGAGTGCGAGAGAGAGCAAGAGAGAGAGGGAAAGCAAGAGATAGAGCGAGAGAGAGAGGGAGGGGTAGAGAGTGCGAGAGAGAGAGAGAGCAAGAAAGAGAGGGAAAGCAAGAGAGAGAGAAAGCAAGAGATAGAGCGAGAGAGAGGGAGGGGTAGAGAGTGCGAGAGAGAGCAAGAGAGAGAGGGAAAGCAAGAGATAGAGAGAGAGGGAGGGGTAGAGAGTGTGAGAGAGAGAGAGCAAGAGAGAGAGGGAAAGCAAGAGATAGAGCGAGAGAGAGGGAGGGCTAGAGAGTGCGAGAGAGAGAGAGAGCAAGAGAGAGAGGGAAAGCAAGAGATAGAGCGAGAGAGAGGGAGGGGTAGAGAGTGCGAGAGAGAGAGAGCAAGAGAGAGAGGGAAAGCAAGAGATAGAGCGAGAGAGAGGGAGGGGTAGAGAGTGCGAGAGAGAGAGAGCAAGAGAGAGAGGGAAAGCAAGAGATAGAGCGAGAGAGAGGGAGGGGTAGAGAGTGCGAGAGAGAGAGAACAAGAGAGAGAGGGAAAGCAAGAGATAGAGCGAGAGAGAGGAAGGGGTAGAGAGTGCGAGAGAGAGAGAGGGAAAGCAAGAGACAAAGCAAGAGACAGAGAGAGAGAGGGAACGCAAGAGATAGAGCGAGAGAGAGGGAGGGGTAGAGAGTGCGAGAGAGAGAGCAAGAGAGAGAGGGAAAGCAAGCGATAAAGCAAGAGACAGAGAGAGAGAGAGAGGGAGGGGTAGAGAGTGTGAGAGAGAGAGCAAGAGAGAGAGGGAGGGGTAGAGAGAGCAAGAGAGAGAGCAAGAGAGAGAGGGAAAGCAAGAGATAGAGAGAGAGGGAGGGGTAGAAAGTGTGAGAGAGAGAGAGAGAGAGCAAGAGAGAGAGGGAAAGCAAGAGATAGAGCGAGAGGGAGGAAGGGGTAGAGAGAGAGAGAGCAAGAGAGAGAGAGGGAAAGCAAGAGATAGAGCGAGAGAGAGGGAGGGGTAGAGAGTGCGAGAGAGAGAGAGAGAGAGAGAGAGAGAGCAAGAGAGAGAGGGAAAGCAAGAGATAGAGCGAGAGGGAGGGGTAGAGAGTGCGAGAGAGAGAACAAGAGAGAGAGAGAGGGAAAGCAAGAGGCAAAGCAAGAGACAGAGAGAGAGAGAGAGGGAAAGCAAGAGATAGAGCGAGAGAGAGGGAGGGGTAGAGAGTGCGAGAGAGAGAGCAAGAGAGAGAGGGAAAGCCAGCGATAAAGCAAGAGACAGAGAGAGAGAGAGAGGGAGGGGTAGAGAGTGTGAGAGAGAGAGAGCAAGAGAGAGAGGGAGGGGTAGAGAGAGCAAGAGAGAGAGGGAAAGCAAGAGATAGAGCGAGAGAGAGGGAGGGATAGAGAGTGCGAGAGAGAGAGCAAGAGAGAGAGGGAAAGCAAGAGATAGAGCGAGAGAGAGGGAGGGGTAGAGAGTGCGAGAGAGAGAGCAAGAGAGAGAGGGAAAGCAAGAGATAGAGCGAGAGACAGAGAGAGAGAGAGGGAGGGGTAAAGAGTGTAAGAGAGAGCAAGAGGGAGAGGGAAAGCAAGAGAGAGAGCGAGAGAGGGAGGGGTAGAGAGAGAGAGAGAGAGCAAGAGAGGGACAGAGAGAGAGTGAGAGAGCAAGAGAGGGAGGGAAGGAGAGCAAGAGATAGAGAGAGAGAGAGGGAGGGGTAGAGAGCAAGAGAGAGAGGGAGCAAGAGAGAGAGAGGGAAAGCAAGAGATAGAGCGAGAGAGAGGGAGGGGTAGAGAGTGCGAGAGAGAGAGAGAGAGCAAGAGAGAGAGGGAAAGCAAGAGATAGAGCGAGAGAGAGGGAGGGGTAGAGAGTGCGAGAGAGAGAACAAGAGAGAGAGAGGGAAAGCAAGAGGCAAAGCAAGAGACAGAGAGAGAGAGAGAGGGAAAGCAAGAGATAGAGCGAGAGAGAGGGAGGGGTAGAGAGTGCGAGAGAGAGAGAGCAAGAGAGAGAGGGAAAGCAAGCGATAAAGCAAGAGACAGAGAGAGAGAGAGAGAGAGAGAGAGAGAGGGAGGGGTAGAGAGTGTGAGAGAGAGAGAGCAAGAGAGAGAGGGAGGGGTAGAGAGAGCAAGAGAGAGAGGGAAAGCAAGAGATAGAGCGAGAGAGAGGGAGGGGTAGAGAGTGCGAGAGAGAGAGCAAGAGAGAGACGGAAAGCAAGAGATAGAGCGAGAGAGAGGGAGGGGTAGAGAGTGCGAGAGAGAGAGCAAGAGAGAGAGGGAAAGCAAGAGATAGAGCGAGAGGGAGGAAGGGGTAGAGAGAGCAAGAGAGAGAGAGAGCAAGAGAGAGAGAGGGAAAGCAAGAGATAGAGCGAGAGAGAGGGAGAGGTAGAGAGTGCGAGAGAGAGAGCAAGAGAGAGAGGGAAAGCAAGAGAGAGGGAGGGGTAGAGAGTGCGAGAGAGAGAGAGCAAGAGAGAGAGGGAAAGCAAGAGATAGAGCGAGAGAGAGGGAGGGGTAGAGAGTGCGAGAGAGAGAGAGGGAAAGCAAGAGATAGAGCGAGAGAGAGGGAGGGGTAGAGAGTGCGAGAGAGAGAGAGCAAGAGAGAGAGAGAGGGAAAGCAAGCGATAAATCAAGAGACAGAGAGAGAGAGAGGGAGGGGTAAAGAGTGTAAGAGAGAGCAAGAGGGAGAGGGAAAGCAAGAGAGAGAGCGAGAGAGGGAGGGGTAGAGAGAGAGAGAGAGAGAGAGAGAGCAAGAGAGGGACAGAGAGAGAGTGAGAGAGCAAGAGAGGGAGGGAAGGAGAGCAAGAGATAGAGAGAGGGAGGGGTAGAGAGCAAGAGAGAGAGGGAAAGCAAGAGATAGAGCGAGAGAGAGGGAGGGGTAGAGAGTGCGAGAGAGAGCAAGAGAGAGAGGGAAAGCAAGAGATAGAGAGAGGAAGGGGTAGAGAGAGCAAGAGCGGGACAGAGAGAGAGTGAGAGAGCAAGAGAGGGAGGGAGAGAGCAAGAGCTAGAGAGAGGGAGGTAGAGAGAGAGAGAGCAAGAGAGAGAGACACAGAGAGAGAGACAGAGGGAGAGAGCAAGAGAGGGAGAGATAGTGTGTGTAAGAGGGGGGGGGGGAGAGAGAGAAAGAGAAGGAGGGAGAGAGCCTGGGGCGGAGGGAGGGAGCGGGCAGCAGTAGGGAGGGAGAGAGAGTGAAAGAGAGCAAGGGAGTGAGAGGCAGCGAGAAAGAGAGAGAATGAGAGAAAGAGGGGGCGAGGTAGAGAGTGAGTGATACAAATCGAGAGAGGGGGCAAGAGAGAGAGACAGAGATGAGAGGGAGAGAGAGAGAGTGCAAGGGACATAGAGAGAGGGAGTGAGGGAGAGAGAGCGTTTGAGACAGAGAAAGACAGCGAGAGAGAGACAGAAAGCGAGAGAGAGAGGCTGATTTCAGCCATTTGAAGATCTTCTGTATTCAAATAATTATGCACTTAATAATACTCAAGACATCCAGGGTCATTCCTGTACAAAAGTAAGCATCCGTATATCATATGGAGGACAGAAGTCATTTGGGGACAAAGGCCCTCATTCCGAGTTGATCGCTCGCTAGCTACTTTTAGCCTCCGTGCAAACGCATAGTCCCCGCCCACGGGGAGTGTATTTTCACTTTGCAGGAGTGCGAACGCCTGTGCAGCAGAGCGCCAGCAAACACATTTTGTGCAGAACAAGATCAGCCCTGTAGTTACTTATTCTGTGCGACGAGTGACACGGTAATGACATCAGATACCCGCCCAGCAAACGCCCGGCCACGCCTGCGTTTTTCCAAACACTCCCAGAAAACGGTTAGTTGACACCCAGAAACTCCCACTTCCTATCAATCTCCTTGCGATCGTCTGTGCGACTGAAAGCGTCGCTAGAACCTGTGCAAAACCACAATGCTCTTTGTACCCGTAACGTGCGTGCGCAATGCAGTGCATATGCATGTGCAGTTTTGCCGTTTTTTTAACTGATCGCTGCGCAGTGAACAATGGCAGCTAGCGATCAACTCGGAATGAGGGCCAATATTTTACCCCTCATTGTTAGCATTATAAAGTACATGGGGGGTCATTCCAAGTTGTTCGCTCGCAAGCTGCTTTTAGCAGCATTGCATACGCTAAGCCGCCGCCTACTGGGAGTGAATCTTAGCTTAAAATTGCGAACGAAAGATTCGCAATATAGCGAAAAGACTTCTCTGAGCAGTTTCTGAGTAACTCGAGACTCACTCTGCCAGTGCGATCAGTTCAGTGCTTGTCGTTCCTGGTTTGACGTCACAAACACTCCCAGCGTTCGCCCAGACACTCCTCCGTTTCTCCAGCCACTCCCGCGTTTTTCCCAGAAACGGCAGCGTTTTTTCACACACACCCATAAAACGGCCAGTTTCCGCCCAGAAAACCCACTTCCTGTCAATCACATTACGATCACCAGAACGAAGAAAAAAACGTGAGTAAAATTCCTAACTGCATAGCAAATTTACTTGGCGCAGTCGCAGTGCGGACATTGCGCATGCGCACTAAGCGGAAAATCGCTGCGATGCGAAAAAATTTACCGAGCGAACAACTCGGAATGACCCCCATGGTGTTACTGCAGCGTCCGGCAATCCTGTTATTTCTGTCATGTATGTTTTGCTATTTATTTGATTCTAAATTAATGAAATCACACAATACAGTGGACTCTGTAGGTAAATGGGACAGCCCCAACTACTGGCACCCCTGGTGCAATGTGACACTTTGGTGCTAGCCCCTGTGATCTATTCTTATACCCCTGCCAGGAGTTGCCTTCATCTCTTTGCCTGATGTATCTGAGAGCCGGGATTGCAAATGTGTATGCACCTTATTCCTTTAGTCTCTATCCATAGTACACTGCGAGCTAAAATAAACTACTCCATACGTACTGTAGACCATTTATGGATCTTATTATGTGCAATTTTTTTCCGCAGCAGTATAGTATTTTGGATTCAGTTAATAGAGGCACAAACAGTGCCTCTTGCGTTGAGGCCGCAGCCGGTGCCAGCCGGTGTGAACTCCCGGAGGCACACCAGCAGGATTAGGCAGCGGCTCATAATTTGGTTTTATTTAATAACTTAAGAATGGAAGCGGTCCTGTGTAACACATTTCCTTTTTTTCTATCAATGTATTAATTAGACGTTTTATAGTCACTGCAAGCGGTTCTAGAGATTTAAGTTTGGCAGACGCCGCAGTTTCCATGCCCAAAATCTGAAATAAAATAGTGTGGATTTTTTATCCATTAATAGTATTCATCATGTTTTATTAGATGGTGTCAGTGACAATGCCAAATCCATGTTTAGCTTACATTGCGCTCCTGCATTTATACTTTCCCTGCTACGGACCGTCATTAAACATTAAGCAATACATTGAGTCTCCAAGGCCATGCGTGGTAGAAAATGTATTGGCTGAGTAATGGAACTCTATATCTAGGAATGGGAACCTCACCAAGTCATGCTTTGTGTTCCTGTAGGTCAGTTCTCTGCCACTGATTTATAAAGTAAGCCCCCAGCCCATCACGGCTGAGTGCATGGTATTTTACTTCCCCCGGCCCCCGGAGCTGTTGGGTACACGCCTCCAAGATTTGACAATGCCTCCTTTATAACCCGGTCCCGCCATCTAGCCTTGGCAGCCATGCCAATCCATATGCATCTGTCACTTCTGGGGAATGCCTTCTGTACAATGGCGCTTTTACTTATAAGGCGAAAGTGACGTAATGCCACAATTTGCAGCATTAACTTGCAGGGGCGGAGTCATAATGACGGGATTTACAGTGCACTGTGTCTTCACGCCCCCAACCACTCAGCTTGAGCCAACTTATTTACCAGTTGTTCCCAACACCCCTTAGACTATAAGCTTATACCATATACCTTATTTCATGTCATGATATATCATTTATTTGTATGATGTATCACAATCCCCTCAATAACCCAGAGGCTGACAGCGGAGTCTGAAGAAACACCCATTTGTGTTTTGGGGGGGCGGGTTTGGGTTGTGCTGGGTCGGGGGGGGGGGTCCCATGTTTTGGAGTTGAACCTTAGGAATGTTACGGACCCACCAGATGATGTCCCCTGGCCGGGGTAGGTGGGCCCATATTTCTTTTGGCCAAAAATTATGCTAAGAACCTCATTTTTACTCCATGTTAAATTGCATAGGTTATTATAATTGTTCTAATTATTACCAGTGTTCTTGGCTACCTACACAGACACCAGTCATAGAGGACGCCATACTCAGATGGAGAAGCTGTGCCTGCCATAGTTTCGATGCAAGTTTCGATGGTGCTAGCAATGGTAGTGTTTAAAGACCCATAAAGCAGTATTACTCTGTGTACGGACACTGGCAGTGGGCGTCTCAGTCCCTGCACATTCGTAGACCCGGATATACACCGGGGAAGGACTTTGTAACAGCATTTGCATTAGAATGCAAGTAGGTCATCACCTAAAACCATTACATCCAAATCAGCCCCAGTGTTAAAAAAAAAAAAAAGTTTTCTTTTTCTAAAAAAATCCTTACTGTTTGCAGCATAGGGGGGAATTCAGGTAGCGGTTAAATACCGCCAGTAGGGAGCTGGCATTTTGGTGAATGGCGGTCTACCGATAAATAGTACGTATAGTACGTATTCCGGGAATTCAGATAACCCACAGTAAATTGCCGCAGGTGAAAACGGGCCGTAGTCTTGGGCTTTAACATCCGGGGCTATTCAATTCCAGACCCTTTTTCACCAGATTCCCTTGTTAATGCCTGTAACTTAACATGTGTTAACAGTAGAGATGAGCGGGTTCGGTTCCTCGGGATCCGACCCCCCCCCCCCCCCCCCTGAACGTCACTTATTTTACACGGGTCCGATCGCCTTGCTCGGTTAACCAGAACGTGCCCGAACGTCATCATCCCGCTGTCGGATTCTCGCGAGATTCGTTTTTTTATATAAAAAGCTGCGCGTCGCCGCCATTTTCACTTGTGCATTGGAGATTGAGCGGAGAGGACGTGGCAGCGTTCTCTCCCTGAAAAGCTCCGTAATCTGTGCTCAGTGTGCTGCAAATATCTGTGCTCAGTGTGCTGCAAATAATCTGTGCTCAGTGTGCTGAAAATATCTACATTCTCTGCCTGAAAATGCTCCATATCTGTGCTCAGTGTGCTGCAAATATCTGATCAGTGTGCTGCATTGTGGGGACTGGGGACCACCAGTATATAATAATTATAGTAGTACAGTACAGTAGGCCATTGCTGTATCTTGCAGCTCTGTGTCACTGCAAGTATACATTCCATATCTGTGCTGCATTTTTGTGAGCAGTATACTATATATAGTATTACAGTGCAGCATTTTGGTGACCAACAGTATATAGTTGTACAGTAGGCCATTGCTGTATCTTGCAGCTCTGTGTCACTGCAAGTATCCATTCCATATCTGTGCGGCATTTTTGTGAGCAGTATATATAGTATTACAGTGCAGCATTTTGGTGACCAACAGTATATAGTTGTACAGTAGGCCATTGCTGTATCTTGCAGCTCTGTGTCACTGCAAGTATCCATTCCATATCTGTGCGGCATTTTTGTGAGCAGTATATATAGTATTACAGTGCAGCATTTTGGTGACCAACAGTATATAGTTGTACAGTAGGCCATTGCTGTATCTTGCAGCTCTGTGTCACAGCAAGTATCCATTCCATATCTGTGCGGCATTTTTGTGAGCAGTATATATAGTATTACAGTGCAGCATTTTGGTGACCAACAGTATATAGTTGTACAGTAGGCCATTGCTGTATCTTGCAGCTCTGTGTCACAGCAAGCATCCATTCCATATCTGTGCGGCATTTTTGTGAGCAGTATATATAGTATTACAGTGCAGCATTTTGGTGACCAACAGTATATAGTTGTACAGTAGGCCATTGCTGTATCTTGCAGCTCTGTGTCACTGCACGTATCCATTCCATATCTGTGCGGCATTTTTGTGAGCAGTATATATAGTATTACAGTGCAGCATTTTGGTGACAAACAGTATATAGTAGTGTTTTGGTTTTGGATTCGGTTCCGCGGCCGTGTTTTGGATTCGGGCGCGTTTTGGCAAAACCTCCCTGAAAATTTTTCGTCGGATTCGGGTGTGTTTTGGATTCTGGTGTTTTTTTACAAAAACCTCTCAAAAACAGCTTAAATCATAGAATTTGGGGGTCATTTTGATCCCATAGTATTATTAACCTCAATAACCATAATTTCCACTCATTTCCAGTCTATTCTGAACACCTCACAATATTATTTTTAGTCCTAAAATTTGCACCGAGGTCGCTGGATGGCTAAGCTAAGCGACCCAAGTGGCCGACACAAACACCTGGCCCATCTAGGAGTGGCACTGCAGTGTCAGACAGGATGGCAGATTTAAAAAATAGTCCCCAAACAGCACATGATGCAAAGAAAAAAAGGGGTGCACCAAGGTCGCTGGATGGCTAAGCTAAGCGACCCAAGTGGCCGACAAAAACACCTGGCCCATCTAGGAGTGGCACTGCAGTGTCAGACAGGATGGCAGATGTAAAAAATAGTCCCCAAACAGCACATGATGCAAAGAAAAAAAGAGGTGCATGAAGGTCGCTAGATGGCTAAGCTAAGCGACCCAAGTGGCCGACACAAACACCTGGCCCATCTAGGAGTGGCACTGCAGTGTCAGACAGGATGGCAGATTTAAAAAATAGTCCGCAAACAGCACATGATGCAAAGAAAAAAGAGGTGCACCAAGGTCGCTGGATGGCTAAGCTAAGCGACCCAAGTGGCCGACACAAACACCTGGCTCATCTAGGAGTGGCACTGCAGTGTCAGACAGGATGGCAGATTTAAAAAATAGTCCCCAAACAGCACATGATGCAAAGAAAAAAAGAGGTGCACCATGGTCGCTGGATGGCTAAGCTAAGCGACCCAAGTGGCCGACACAAACACCTGGCCCATCTAGGAGTGGCACTGCAGTTTTCTTTCGAGAGGATGAGTGCTTCCATCCTCATGTGAATCTGAACCACTAGCCATGAACATAGGCCAGGGCCTCAGCCGTTCCTTGCCACTGTCCTCCTACTATATACTGCGCCCAACTAAAATGCAGCACAGGTATGGATGCATAGTATACTTGACGACACAGAGGTAGAGCAGTGGACTACTGTACCATACTGCTATGTATATACATACTGGTGGTCAGCAAAATTCTGCACTGTCCTCCTACTATATACTGCGCACAACTAAAATGCAGCACAGGTATGGATGGATAGTATACTTGACGACACAGAGGTAGAGCAATGGACTACTGTACCGTACTGCTATATATATACTGGTGGTCAGCAAAATTCTGCACTATCCTCCTACTATATACTACAATGCAGCACAGATATGGAGCGTTTTTCAGGCAGAGAACGTAGATATTTGCAGCACACTGAGCACAGATATTTTCAGCACACTGAGCACAGATATTTGCAGCACACTGAATACAGAAACTGAGAGAACGCAGCCACGTCCTCTCGCTATCATCTCCAATGCACAAGTGAAAATGGCGGCGACGCGCGTCTCCTTATATAGAATACGAATCTCGCGAGAATCCGACAGCGGGATGATGACGTTCGGGCGCGCTCGGGTTAACCGAGCAAGGCGGGAAGATCCGAGGCTGCCTCGGAACCGTGTAACATAGGTGAAGTTCGGGGGGGTTCGGATCTCGAGGAACTGAACCCGCTCATGTCTAATGGAAACAAGATGCCAATGACTCTGGAGATGTATTGGGTTACACAGTAACAGCATCTCATTCAGAAATTAATTAATGCTTGGGGGGAGGGGGAGGGGGCAAGTGTAGCCCCCCCACTCACACACATTATCTGCTAGCAACGTCATCTTCTGTGTGATATGTGGGAAGATGGTTCATGTGACGAAGATAGCAATATTTCTGGCACAGAGTCTTTGTAAATACCTGTGTCCTATGCCATTGGCAGATTACATAGGGGAAGGACTCACTGCAGATATGGGTACAAGGAGTGCGGTGTGGAGCTCCCCGTTGTCCCAGAGGACTGTATGTATGGGACACCCTACACCCATTATAGTAATGCCACTGATTTCTCTTTCTAAATGTACTGTATATTTTTAGGGATCCGGTCTGAAGATCGACAGTATCTAGGTCGACAATGTTTAGGTCGACCACTATAGGTCTACAGTCACTAGGTCGACATGGATGGAAGGTCGACAGGGTTTCTAGGTCGAATGTGCTAGGTCGACAGGTCTAAAGGTCGACATGAGTTTTTCAATTTTTTTTTTCTTTTTTTGAATTTTTTCATACTTAACGATCCACGTGGACTATGATTGGAACGGTAAAGTGTGCCGAGCGAAGCGGTAGCGGAGCGAAGGCACCATGCCCGAAGCATGGCGAGCGAAGCGAGCCATGCGAGGGGACGCGGTGCACTAATTTGGGATCCCGGTCACTCTACGAAGAAAACGACACACAAAAAAAACCTTATGTCGACCTTTAGACCTGTCGACCTAGCACATGTCGACCTAGAATCCCTGTCGACCTTCCATCCATGTCGACCTAGTGACTGTCGACCTATAGTGGTCGACCTAAACATTGTCGACTTAGATACTGTCGATTTGATGAACCACACCCATATTTTTAACATTCTTAAGTGTACCTTTCTAGTGACGGGCTTTCACTCCGAACATGATGTGTATGCAGGTATCAATAATGAGTTACAGTATCAAGTTCAAAAACAGAAAAATCTAAAAAATATATATACTGTTTATAGTTACGTTTTATTGTTTGTACTGTTTGGTGCGCTTTATCCTAGTGCGCGTTGTTCGTGTGCATCTATAAGGCCTGTGATTCCACGCAGTGTGAACTGAGCTGCAAGTTGTTACATGTTGTTTCTATATTTTTTAATTTCAATTTAAAATAAATATTCAGGTCACAGGGAAGGTAGTGAAAGGAAAATTGGTGCGGGGAGAAATTATTGAGACATAAATGTAAACATTTTTTAATAAAATACATTCAAGTATAAAACAATGTTAAAAACAATTAATAATTCAATATTATGATGAAACAGAAAAGTACTGTAGATGAAAATATATGTTTAAATTGAGATGAAAGGAGTATAATTAATATGAAAGGGGTAATGCCATGATGACTGAAGAAGGTAGAAAGACAGATGGGACATTTAAATTTGAGAATTGTTAGTTATGAACTATTTTAATATCTTTTTGTGGCATATGGATAGCAAATATGATCACTTACTTGGAGGCTTGGTATAGGTTTTTTTGAATTTTTTAATCTTTGTGGATTTGATATATTCTTTGTGCTTTAATGAAACAATATAAACAACATGTTTTGGTGTGATAAAAAACAAACAAATTATTGTCTGCAGGTCAACACTAGGGGGAGCTGTGTCGGAGATAAGTCTGATCAGCCCCCATTGTTCCACCCCTTGCGATAGCATCTTACTGTAGTTTCTGATTTAAACCATCATTTCGCAGAAGACAGTACTGGTTTGCGCACGTGTGAACCATCAGTTTCCAAAGCCCATCCCTAGAACATACCAATGACCATGTCAGTGATGTTTCATGCCTGTCATTGGGGTGGGGTAGGGGGTGAGCCATAATGATACATGGGGGTAGAGTGTTACAGCTTGCAAGAGCCCGGATCCTTCTTACCAGGTCCAGTGGCGTTTGGTTTTTCCTGGTGGCTGCGGTGCTACTGGAAGGCACCCACCTCAGTGATATCAATAAGTGATAAAACGCGTTGTGAATTATAAAATTGGCTGCGTAAGATAAATGTGCTTCAGCCAATCAGCTCCCAACTGTCATTTTTCAAACACATAACAGGAGCTGAACACTTGACAGATAGGAGCTGAACACATGACAGTTAGGAACTGATTGGCAGTTGCACCATTTATCATACACAGCTAGTTTTATCATTCACAACGCGTTTTATCACTCATTGATAAATGAGCCCCCTGCCGAAGGCTGTGGGGTGCTCTTCTTTCCTTCTCCCTTGACTGCTGCTCGAGTTTAGGGGTGGCCAACCAGCTCTCTTTAAAGTTTGCAGTTGCAGTCATGTGACCACTGACATCATGCTGGTGCCAAATTTAAATGTCTCAATCTATTTCAAGTTTTCTGGCAGTGCAGGCTCACTACCTGGTCTCCAGCGTCTAATCTGCTAAAACTCCAGAGTGTACTTACCTGTGCTCTGATCCTGTCTATCTGACGATCCTCCTCGCCTGCTCCCTTGGTACTGCTTCTTCTTGTGATGTCCTGGGTCCAACTTTGCCTTTCTCCTGACCTGAGTCTGACCTTTCCCAGGTAGCGCATTGTCCATCTGGTTCTGACCTGATCATGACGGCTACACTCCAGTAAGCTGCGCTGCCTGCCTTTATACCCACCTGACCAAACATACCCAGTCAGAGGGCCGCGAACTGTGTATTGGGGGACCAAATCCCCCTGCTAGGGTGCCTGGTGAGGTCACGCCTCTGTGCTGGATCTGCACCAATCCTTCTTGTACGGCCATTTTGCATTCCCGTTCGTCTAATCTGCGATTGTGTGCCCAGGAGGAGCCACGTGGAGTCTGCTGCCAATGACCACAGCTCAAAATATATTCCCATATCATATCATTATTACTGCTGCTGGGCAAGGAAGGGCAGGTTAGGGACAGTGGCAACTATGGGGGTCATTCCGAGTTGTTCACTCGTTGCCGATTTTCGCAACGGATCGATTAAGGCAAAAATGTGTATGCGCATGGTACGCAGCGCGCCTGCGCCAAGTATTTTAGCACAAAACTTAGTAGATTTACTCACGGCCGAACGAAGAATTTTCATAATTGAAGTGATCGGAGTGTGATTGACAGGAAGTGGGTGTTTCTGGGCGGAAACTGACCATTTTCTGGGAGTGTGCGGAAAAACGCAGGCGTGCCAGGATAAAACGCGTGAGTGTCTGGAGAAACGGGGGAGTGGCTGGCCGAACGCAGGGCGTGTTTGTGACGTCAAACCAGGAACGAAACGGGCTGAGCTGATCGCAGTGTAGGAGTAAGTTTTGAGCTACTCAGAAACTGCTAAGAATTTTCTATTCACAATTCTGCTAATCTTTTGTTCGCAATTCTGCTAAGCGAAGATACACTCCCAGAGGGCGGCGGCCTAGCGTGTGCAATGCTGCTAAAATCTGCTAGCGAGCGAACAACTCGGAATGACCCCCAATGTGCGAGAATGATGTAAGCAGGTTGTGACCAAAACAACTTCTTAAGTGTGTTTAGTAAAAGAATCGGGGTCACAGTCCCAGCGGTTCAGAGTTTAAAGACCAGGGTGCCTCCATGGGTGAGCTAGGCACCCGTCTCTGTCTTTCGCTGCACCATGCTCCACCCCACTTCTCACTTTAGCAGGCAGGAGGCGATAAGAGGCTTCTTCTGACATGTACTGTAGTGTGTCATTTGACCTATGACATCATAGCTCAGCACCTCACCTGCAGCCAATCACAGACATGGAGGAACAGCCGCGGTTAGCGTTACCGGCTAGGGTCACCTAATGGTAGAGCCGGCCCTGTGTGGAATGGACTGTACCAGATTCTCTACCTAAAATAAGTTGGCGAATATCATAAAGACAAATTTGTTCTTCTCTGCTTTTAGCACAGTCCAGATGTTCATAGGAGCTCTCAGGGTTCTATTCATGAAGCAGTGAAAAGTGTGGAGAAGTGAGCCAGTGGAGAAGTTGCCCATGGCAACCAATCAAAATTTAAGTAACAGTTATAATTTGCATACTATACAGAGCAGCTGTACAGTACAGAGCAGCTGATTGGTTGCCATGGGCAACATCTCCACAGGTTCACTTCTCCACTCTTTTCACTGCTTCACAAATAGACCACTCAATCTTCCCTTTATAATGTTACTAGAGCTAAGATGTAACTCTGCTATGTTACCGGACAGGGTCATAGTTGATCTGTGTCCATGAGTTCCTTTAAGAAAAATATGTAGCAATTAATCCCAAAAGCTCCATCTTCCCAAACTACGTTGGCCGTCAGCCCCAGGCTACAACTAGACATCAATTCAGCGGCCAGACGGGGATAGAAGGGAATGCTTCTAATTAGAATACATGAAACAGTGTTATCTGCTTTGATATTAATTCCGAGGTGGCACGCCCCTAAACGGTTAGCTTGCCGAGGGATAGAACGCTGAGCAAAGTTTTGAACCTGGTCCAGACACATCACGGTTCAATAAAAAAGCATAAATATATAGTCAGGAACTAAACACAAAGGCATCACTGTTTAAAAAGCTTGATCATTTAGGCTTAGCAAATGTTAGCATGCCACTCATTCTCCTATACCACAGCTTGTTCACGTTTAAGGTGAGTATTTCCAGCTTGTTTGGTCCTAGTAACGTTTGGAAGCCTAAGAGATATGAAGCATCTCCCGTGTTGTTCCGAGGCATTTTCCTACTATCCTAAAGGGAAATTACACCAACCGATAGGACAGAGATGACTTCTCAACCAGTAAATCCATATTTCTGTTAATGATCACAGATCCAAAATGTTTTTGTCTGGTAACGTTTCCTAAGCAGGGGAAATGCTAAAATATTGATGTGCTACAGTATTTTATATTGTTCTATTCTGCTGCATCGTTTGACTTCATTTGATACGTTTTTATTAGAGAATGTGCACCGGAAATTTTTCGGGTTTTGTGTTTTGGTTTTGGATTCGGTTCCGCGGCCGTGTTTTGGATTTGGAAGCGTTTTGGTAAAACCTCCCCTAAATTTTTTTATCGGATTCGGGTGTGTTTTGGATTCGGGTGTTTTTTTTCAAACCCCCCCCCCAAAAAAAAACCCAGCTTAAATCATAGAATTTGGGGGTAATTTTGATCCTATAGTATTATTAACCTCAATAACCATAATTTTCACTCATTTCCAGTCTATTCTGAACACCTCACACCTCACAATATTATTTTTAGTCCTAAAATTTGCACCGAGTTCGCTGGATGACTAAGCTAAGCGACCCAAGTGGGCGGCACAAACACCTGGCCCATCTAGGAGTGGCACTGCAGTGTCAGACAGGATGGCACTTCAAAAAAAGAGTCCCCAAACAGCACATGATGCAAAGAAAAAAAGAGGCGTAATGAGGTAGCTGTGTGACTAAGCTAAGCGACCCAAGTGGCCGACACAAACACCTGGCCCATCTAGGAGTGGCACTGCAGTGTCAGACAGGATGGCACTTCAAAAAAATAGTCCCCAAACAGCACATGATGTAAAGAAAAAAAGAGGCGCAATGAGGTAGCTGTGTGACTAAGCTAAGCGACACAAGTGGGCGGCACAAACACCTGGCCCATCTAGGAGTGGCACTGCAGTGTCAGACAGGATGGCACTTCAAAAAAATAGTCCCCAAACAGCACATGATGCAAAGATAAATAAAAAAAAAGATGCAAGATGGAACTGTCCTCGGGCCCTCCCACCCACCCTTATGTTGTATAAACAGGACATGCACACTTTAACAAACCCATCATTTCAGCGACAGGGTCTGCCACACGACTGTGGCTGAAATGACTGGTTGCTTTGGGCCCCCACCAAAAAAGAAGCAATCGATCTCTCCTTGCACAAACTGGCTCTATAGAGGCAAGATGTCCACCTCCTCCTCAGATTCCTCACCCCTTTCACTGTGTACATCCCCCTCCTCACAGAGTATTAATTCGTCCCCACTAGAATCCACCATCACAGGTCCCTGTGTACTTTCTGGAGGCAATTGCTGGTAAATGTCTCCACGGAGGAATTGATTATAATTCATTTTGATGAACATAATCTTCTCCACATTTTGTGGAAGTAACCTCGTACGCCGATCGCTGACAAGGTGACCGGCTGCACTAAACACTCTTTCAAAGTACACACTGGAGGGGGGGCAACTTAGGTAAAATAAAGCCAGTGTGTGCAAGGGCCTCCAAATTGCCTCTTTTTCCTGCCAGTATACGTACGGACTGTCTGACGTGCCTACTTGGATGCTGTCACTCATATAATCCTCCACCATTCTTTCAATGGTGACAGAATCATATGCAGTGACAGTAGACGACATGTCAATAATCGTTGGCAGGTCCTTCAGTCCGGACCAGATGTCAGTTTTCGCTCCTGACTGCCCTGCATCACCGCCAGTGGGTGGTTTTGGAAATCTGATCCTTTTCCTGGCAGCTCCAATGGCGGTAGAAAATGAAGGAGGAGCTGTTGGCGTGTCACGTTCCGCTTGACTTGACAAGTGTCTCACCAGCAGGTCTTTGAACATCTGCAGACTTGTGTCTGCCGGAAAGAGAGATACAACGTAGGCTTTAAACCTAGGATCGAGCACGGTGGCCAAAATGTAGTGCTCTGATTTCAACAGACAGACCACCCGTTAATCCTGGTTAAGCGAATGAAGGGCTCCATCCACAAGTCCCACATGCCTAGCGGAATCGCTCCGTTTTAGCTCCTCCTTCAATCTCTCCAACTGCTTCTGCAAAAGCCTGATGAGGGGAATGACCTGACTCAGGCTGGCAGTGTCTGAACTGACTTCACGTGTGGCAAGTTCAAAGGGTTGCAGAACCTTGCACAACGTTGAAATCATTCTCCACTGCGCTTGAGTCAGGTGCATTCCCCCTCCTTTGCCTATATCGTAGGCAGATGTATAGGCTTGAATGGCCTTTTGCTGCTTCTCCATCCTCTGAAGCATATAGAGGGTTGAATTCCACCTCGTTACCACCTCTTGCTTCAGCTGATGGCGGGGCAGGTTCAGGAGTGTTTGCTGGTGCTCCAGTCTTCGGCACGCGGTGGCTGAATGCCGAAAGTGGCCCGCAATTCGGTGGCGTTGTCCAATGTCACAAATCCCCAGGAGAGTCCAATTGGGGTAAGCCATTCTGAGATGATGTTCCTCAGTTTCCGTAAGAGGTTGTCAGCTGTGTGCCTCTTATGGAAAGCGGTGATACAAAGCGTAGCCTGCCTAGGAACGAGTTGGCGTTTGCGAGATGCTGCTACTGGTGCCGCCGCTGCTGTTGTTGCTGCGGGAGGCAATACATCTACCCAGTGGGCTGTCACAGTCATATAGTCCTTAGTCTACCCTGCTCCACTTGTCCACATGTCCGTGGTTACAACTGCATTTTTTAGGACACTGGCGACTCTTTTTCTGACGTCTGTGTACATTCTCGGTATCGCCTGCCTAGAGAAGTGGAACATAGATGGCATTTGGTACCGGAGACACACTACCTCAAGAAATACTCTAAGTCCCTGTGAACTAACGGCGGATAACGGACGCACGTCTAACACCAACACAGCTGCAAAGGCCTGAGTTATCCGCTTTGCAACAGGATGACTGCTGTGATATTTCATCTTCCTCGCAAAGGACTGTTGGACAGTCAATTGCTTACTGGAAGTAGTACAAGTGGTCTTCCGACTTCCCCTCTGGGATGATGATCGACTCCCAGCAGCAACAACAGCAGAGCCAGGAGCAGTAGGCGTTACACTCAAGGATCCATCGGAGGAATCCCAGTCAGGAGAGGACTCGTCAGACTTGCCAGTGACATGGCCTGCAGGACTATTGGCTTTCCTATATAAGGAGGAAATTGACACTGGTTGGTGGTGTGGTTTGCAGGAGCTTGGATACAAGAGGAAGGGATTTAGTTGTCAGTGGACTGCTTCCGCTGTCACCCAAAGTTTTTGAACTTGTCAATGACTTCTGATGAATGCGCTCCAGGTGACGTATAAGGGAGGATGTTCCTAGGTGGTTAACGTCCTTACCCCTACTTATTACAGTTTGACAAAGGCAACACACGGCTTGACACCAGTTGTCCCCATTTCTGTTGAAATAATTACACACCGAAGAGGTGATTTTTTTGGTATTTTGACCAGGCATGTCAATGGCCTTATTCATCCCATGGACAACAGGTGTCTCCCCGGGTGCCTGACTTAAACAAACCACCTCTCCATCAGATTCCTCCTTGTCAATTTCTTTCTCAGCGCCAGCAACACCCAAATCCTCATCCTGGTGTACTTCAACAGTGACATCTTCAATTTGAATATCAGGAACTGGACTGTGGGTGCTCCTTCCAGCACTTGCAGGGGGCGTGCAAATGGTGGAAGGAGCCACCTCTTCCTGTCCAGTGTTGGGAAGGTTAGGCATCGCAACCAACACAATTGGACTCTCCTTGGGGATTTGTGATTTAGAAGAACGCACAGTTCTTTGCTGTGCTTTTGCCAGCTTAACTCTTTTCATTTTTCTAGCGGGAGGAAGAGTGCTTCCATCCTCATGTGAAGCTGAACCACTAGCCATGAACATAGGCCAGGGCCTCAGCCGTTCCTTGCCACTCCGTGTTGTAAATGGCATATTGGCAAGTTTACGCTTCTCCTCAGACGCTTTTAATTTAGATTTTTGGGTCATTTTACTGAACTTTTGTTTTTTGGATTTTACATGCTCTCTACTATGACATTGGGCATCGGCCTTGGCAGACGACGTTGATGGTATTGAATCGTCTCTGCCATGACTAGTGGCAGCAGCTTCAGCACTACGTGGAAGTGGATCTTGATCTTTCCCTATTTTACCCTCCACATTTTTGTTCTCCATTTTTTAATGTGTGGAATTATATGCCAGTAATATTATTATATCAATAGCAAGGGCCTACTGTACTGTACTACTATATACTGGTGGTTACCACAATGCTGCACTGTACTACTATATACTGGTCACAACAATGCAGCACAGATATGGATACTAGAAGTGACACAGAGCTGCAAGATACAGCGATGGCCTACTGTACTATACTACTATATACTGTTGGTCACCAAAATGCTGCACTGTACTACTATATACTGGTCACAACAATGCAGCACAGATATGGATACTAGAAGTGACACAGAGCTGCAAGATACAGCAATGGCCTACTGTACTGTACTACTATATACTGGTGGTCACCAAAATGCTGCACTGTACTACTATATACTGGTCACACAACAATGCAGTAGATATTGAGCACTGATCAGGATTCTAGAACTGAGTCTGACACGGAGCTGCAAGATACAGCAATGGCCTACTGTACTGTACTACTATATACTGGTGGTCACCACAATGATGCACTGTACTACTATATACTGGTCACAACAATGCAGCACAGATATGGATACTAGAAGTGACACAGAGCTGCAAGATACAGCAATGGCCTACTGTACTGTACTACTATATACTGGTGGTCACCAAAATGCTGCACTGTACTACTATATACTGGTCACAACAATGCAGCACAGATATGGATACTAGAAGTGACACAGAGTTGCAAGATACAGCAATGGCCTACTGTACTGTACTACTGTATACTGGTGGTCACCAAAATGCTGCACTGTACTACTATATACTGGTCACAACAACGCAGCACAGATATGGATACTAGAAGTGACACAGAGCTGCAAGATACAGCAATGGCCTACTGTACTGTACTACTATATAGTGGTGGTCACCAAAATGCTGCACTGTACTACTATATACTGGTTACACAACAATGCAGCAGATATTGAGCACTGATCAGGATTCTAGAACTGAGTCTGACACGGAGCTGCAAGATACAGCAATGGCCTACTGTACTATACTATTATATACTGGTGGTCACCAAAATGCTGCACTGTGCTACTATATACTGGTCACAACAATGCAGCACAGATATGGATACTAGAAGTGACACAGAGCTGCAAGATACAGCAATGGCCTACTGTACTGTACTACCATATACTGGTGGTCACCAAAATGCTGCACTATACTACTATATACTGGTCACAACAATGCAGCACAGATATGGATACTAGAAGTGACACAGAGCTGCAAGATACAGCAATGGCCTACTGTACTGTACTACTATATACTGGTGGTCACCACAATGCTGCACTGTACTACTATATACTGGTCACAACAATGCAGCACAGATATGGATACTAGAAGGGACACAGAGCTGCAAGATACAGCAATGGCCTACTGTACTGTACTACTATATACTGGTGGTCACCACAATGCAGCACTATACTACTATATACTGGTCACACAACAATGCAGCAGATATTGAGCACTCATCAGGATACTAGAACTGAGTCTGACACAGAGCTGCAAGATACAGAAATGGCCTACTTTACTGTACTACTATAATATACTGGTGGTCACCACAATGCAGCACACTGAGCACAGATATTGAGCTTTTCAGGCAGAGAACGTAGCCACGTCCTCTACGCTCAATCTACAATGCATGAGTGAAAATGGCGGCGACGTGCGGTTCTTTATATGGAATACGAATCTTACGAGAATCCGACAGCGGGATGATGACGTTCGGCCTCGTTTGGGAAAACCGAGCAAGGCGGGATGATCCGAGGCTGCCTCGTACCCGTGTAAAACACGTGAAGTTCCGGGGGGGTTCTGATCTTGACGAACTGAACCCACTCATCTCTAGTTTTTATTATACTGTTTACTGATTTTCTGCCATTTTTTTTATTGCACTTGTTGTATAGTAAAGGTACAATGTTCTCCTTATACATGGCGCAATTACCGGCATTATAAAGTGGGGGGCGAGGTTGCGATGACTTGATACAGCACAAATCGTCTCATCAAGCCACCTGGACTGTCCACTTCACTGGGGAACTTTGGGGTTTTTAGGACTCCTGGTTGGTTTCATATTTCTCTGAAGGTATCAGGAGGTTTTTGTAGTTTTAGTGATGTTAGAAGTATAGTTATGCCATACATTGTGACTGAGGGGCAGATTTATTAAGCTCGGTGAAGTGATAAAGTGGAAGGTGATAAAGAACCAGCCAATCAGATCCTAGCTATCATGTCACAGGCTGGGTTTGAAAAATGACAGGAGCTGACTGGCTGATCCTTTATCACCTTCCAATATATCACTTCACCGAGCTTAATAAATCTGCCCCTGAATACTTAACAGAAGTGAGAGTCACTAGTGTATGACTTGAAATAAGAATTTTTTTGATTGCGTAGCAAGTTAACAGAAGTTCGATGTGAACACGTCTTCTGTATTACCTACAGGGCCGTATACAGCTGTGCTGGGCCAGGGTACTTTTAGATCACTCCCCTTCCTCCTTCTCTGCACAGGCAGAGGTGACTACACTCAGCACACAGCAGCTTTTGCTGGGCTGGGGAGAGAGGCTGCTGCTGACAGGTAAGGGGGGCAGACACGGCCCATCCAACAATCTCAGGCATGGATAATTATTATGGGTAATTAGTCCCCCCCCCCCCCTCCTTCCCCCATCTTGTCGGCACTTGGAACCTATGGGCCCGATTCAGACCTAATCACTGTTATGCGAATTCGCACAGCGGGTGATTTTCGAATGACTGCGCATGCGTATGCACCGCAATGTGCAGGCGCGACATGCGAAAAGTTCGATTTGACAGGAAGAGGGCGTTTGTGGGTGGTAACTGGACGTTTTCTGGGAGTGTCAGGGAAAATTCAGGTGTGCCCAAGCGTTTTCAGGGCGGGTGTCTGATGTCAGAGCCGGCCCCGATCAGCCTGTTTCTATGCACTGTAGGAGTAAGTCCTGGACTGCGCACACACTGCACACACTGGAAAAATCATTAGATGGTGAGTGAATTGCGAACAGATTTTCAGCTGACCGCTGTCTGGCTGAATTTTTGCACGCTGTACACATGCATTTGCGCACTTGCACGGGCGGGTTTTCACTCTCTATGGGCGGCAGCTATCTGATCGCAGACCGCTGCAAAAACGCAGAGGAGCAATCAGGTCTGAATCGGGCCCTATATACTACGGGGTCTGGGACTGAGGGTCGACAGCACAAAGGTCGACACACCTTAGGTCGACGCCAATTGGTCGACACCTTATGTCGACATGGACAAAAGGTCGACATGGACAAAAGGTCGACAGGAACAAGGTCGACATGAGTTGTGTGGGGTTTTTTGGTGTCGTTTTCTTCGTAGAGTGACCGGGAACCCCAATTAGTGCACCGCGTCCCCTCGCATGGCTCGCTTCGCTCGCCATGCTTCGGGCATGGTGCCTTCGCTCCGCTACCGCTTCGCTCGGCACACTTTACCGTTCCAATCGTAGTCCACGTGGATCGTTAAGTATGAAAAGGTTCAAAAAAAGAAAAAAATCGTGAAAAACTCATGTCGACCTTTTTCCATGTCGACCTTGTTCCTGTCGACCTTTTGTATACGTCGACCTTTTGTCCATGTTGACCTAAGGTGTGTCAACCAATTGGCGTCGACCTAAGGTGTGTCGACCTTTGTGCTGTCGACCTGGAGTCCGGATACCATACTACGTGCTGCGACCTCACCTGGAATTTACAGTTAAGTTTTGAGCAACAATTTTCCTAAAAAATATTAGTCTGGTGAATGGGCAACTCATTTGCAAAATTGGGCTAGTGTCGGCAGCACAATGCTGGTACCACAAAAAAAAAACCAAATATTTTTAAGGCACTAAATAAGAATTTACTCACCGGTAATTCTATTTCTCGTAGTCCGTAGTGGATGCTGGGAACTCCGTATGGACCATGGGGAATAGCGGGCTCCGAAGGAGGCTGGGCACTCTAGAAAGATTTAGGACTACCTGGTGTGCACTGGCTCCTCCCACTATGACCCTCCTCCAAGCCTCAGTTAGGACACCGTGCCCGGACGAGCAGACATAATAAGGAAGGATTTAGAATCCCGGGTAAGACTCTTACCAGCCACACCAATCACACCGTACAACTCGTGATACAATATCCAGTTTGACAGTATGAAAACAACTGAGCCTCTCAACAGATGGCTCAACAATAACCCTTTTGTTAACAATAACTATTGTACAAGTATTGCAGACAATCCGCACTTGGGATGGGCGCCCAGCATCCACTACGGACTACGAGAAATAGAATTACCGGTGAGTAAATTCTTATTTTCTCTAACGTCCTAGTGGATGCTGGGAACTCCGTAAGGACCATGGGGATTATATCAAAGCTCCCAAACGGGCGGGAGAGTGCGGATGACTCTGTAGCACCGAATGAGAGAACTCCAGGTCCTCCTCAGCCAGGGTATCAAATTTGTAGAATTTTGCAAACGTATTTGCCCCTGACCAAGTAGCTGCTCGGCAAAGTTGTAAAGCCGAGACCCCTCGGGCAGCCGCCCAAGATGAGCCCACCTTCCTTGTGGAATGGGCCTTTACAGATTTTGGCTGTGGCATGCCTGCCACAGAATGTGCAAGCTGAATTGTACTACAAATCCAGCGAGCAATAGACTGCTTAGAAGCAGGAGCACCCAACTTGTTGGGTGCATACAGGATAAACAGCGAGTCAGATTTTCTGACTCCAGCCGTCCTGGAAACATATATTTTCAGGGCCCTGACAACGTCTAGCAACTTGGAGTCCTCCAATTCACTAGTAGCCGCCGGCACCACAATAGGCTGGTTCAGGTGAAACGCTGACACCACCTTAGGGAGAAATTGGGGACGAGTCCTCAACTCTGCCCTATCCATATGGAAAATCAGATAAGGGCTTTTACATGATAAAGCCGCCAATTCTGACACTCGCCTGGCTGAAGCCAAGGCTAATAACATGACCACTTTCCACGTGAGATATTTCAGATCCACGGTTTTTAGTGGCTCAAACCAATGTGATTTTAAGAAACTCAACATCATGTTGAGATCCCAAGGTGCCACTGGAGGCACAAACGGGGGCTGAATATGCAGCACTCCTTTTACAAAAGTCTGAACTTCAGGTACTGAAGCTAGTTCTTTTTGAAAGAAAATCGACAGAGCCGAGATCTGTACTTTAATGGAGCCTAGTTTTAGGCCCATATCCACTCCTGCTTGCAGGAAATGCAGAAATCGACCTAGTTGAAATTCCTCTGTTGGTGCCTTATTGGCCTCGCACCATGCAACATATTTTCGCCATATGCGGTGATAATGCGTTGCCGTAACATCTTTCCTGGCCTTAATAAGCGTAGGAATGACTTCTTCCGGAATACCCTTTTCCTTTAGGATCCGGTGTTCAACCGCCATGCCGTCAAACGCAGCCGCGGTAAGTCTTGGAACAGACAGGGCCCCTGCTGTAGCAGGTCCTGTCTGAGCGGTAGAGGCCACGGGTCCTCTGAGAGCATCTCTTGAAGTTCCGGGTACCACGCTCGTCTTGGCCAATCCGGAACCACGAGAATTGTGTTTACTCCTCGCTTTCTTATTATTCTCAATACCTTTGGAATGAGAGGCAGAGGAGGGAACACATAAACCGACTGGTACACCCACGGTGTTACTAGAGCGTCCACAGCTATCGCCTGAGGGTCCCTTGACCTGGCGCAATATTTTTTTAACTTTTTGTTGAGACGGGACGCCATCATGTCCACCTGTGGTTTTTCCCAACGGTTTACCAGCATCTGGAAGACTTCTGGGTGAAGTCCCCACTCCCCCGGGTGGAGGTCGTGTCTGCTGAGGAAGTCTGCTTCCCAGTTGTCCACTCCCGGAATGAACACTGCTGACAGTGCTAGTACATGATTCTCCGCCCATCGGAGAATTTTTGTGGCTTCTGCCATCGCCATCCTGCTTCTTGTGCCGCCCTGTCGATTTACATGGGCGACTGCCGTGATGTTGTCTGACTGGATCAGCACCGGCTGGTGTAGGAGCAGGGATTTTGCTTGACTTAGGGCATTGTAGATGGCCCTTAGTTCCAGAATATTTATGTGAAGGGAAGTCTCCTGACTCGACCATAGTCCTTGGAAGTTTCTTCCCTGTGTGACTGCCCCCCAGCCTCGAAGGCTGGCATCCGTGGTCACCAGGACCCAGTCCTGTATGCCGAACCTGCGGCCCTCTAGAAGATGAGCACTCTGCAGCCACCACAGTAGAGACACCCTGGTTCTTGGAGACAGGGTTATTAAGCGATGCATCTGAAGATGCGATCCGGACCACTGGTCCAACAGGTCCCACTGAAAGATTCTGGCATGGAACCTGCCGAAGGGAATTGCTTCGTAAGAAGCCACCATCTTTCCCAGGACCCACGTGCAGTGATGCACTGATACCTGTTTTGGTTTCAGGAGGTCTCTGACTAGAGATGACAACTCCCTGGCTTTCTCCTCCGGGAGAAACACTTTTCTCTGGACTGTATCCAGAATCATACCCAGGAACAGTAGCCGTGTCGTCGGAACCAGCTGTGACTTTGGGATATTCAGAATCCAGCCGTGCTGGTGCAGCACTTCCTGGGATAGTGCTACTCCCACCAACAACTGTTCCTTGGACCTCGCTTTTATTAGGAGATCGTCCAAGTACGGGATAATTAAAACTCCCTTTCTTCGAAGGAGTATCATCATTTCCGCCATAACCTTGGTAAATACCCTCGGTGCCGTGGACAGTCCAAACGGCAGCGTCTGGAATTGGTAATGGCAATTCTGTACCACAAATCTGAGGTACTCCTGGTGAGGATGGTAAATGGGGACATGCAAGTAAGCATCCTTGATGTCCAGGGATACCATGTAATCCCCCTCGTCCAGGCTTGCAATAACCGCCCTGAGCGATTCCATCTTGAACTTGAATTTCTTTATGTATGTGTTCAAGGATTTCAAATTTAGACAAATAGTGTGGAATAATAACCCCGGCCTTGTTGAAGTAGGGGTACCTTGATTATCACCTGCTGAGAATACAGCTTGTGAATTGCCGTTAGCACCGCCTCCCTGTCTGAGGGAGCAATTGGCAAGGCAGATTTTAGGAACCGGTGGGGTGGGGACGCCTCGAATTCCAGCTTGTACCCCTGAGATACTATTTGCAGGATCCAGGGATCCACCTGTAAGCGAACCCACTGATCGCTGAAATTTTTTTGAGGCGACCCCCCACCATACCTGGCTCCGCCTGTGGAGCCCCACCGTCATGCGGCGGACTTGGAAGAGGAAGCGGGGGAGGACTTTTGCTCCTGGGAACCTGCTGTTTGTTGCAGCCTTTTTCCCCTACCTCTGCCTCTGGACAGAAAAGACCCGCCTTTTCCACGCCTGTTTTTCTGGGACCGAAAGGACTGAACCTGATAAAACGGCGCCTTCTTAGGCTGTGAGGGGACATGGGGTAAAAATGCTGACTTCCCAGACGTTGCTGTGGAAACTAGGTCCGAGAGACCATCCCCAAATAATTCCTCACCCTTATATGGCAACACTTCCATGTGCTTTTTAGAATCTGCATCTCCTGTCCACTGGCGAGTCCATAAGCCTCTCCTAGCAGAAATGGACAATGCACTTACTTTAGATGCCAGTCCGCAGATTTCCCTCTGTGCATCTCTCATATATAAGACTGAGTCTTTTATATGGTCTATGGTTAACAGGATCGTGTCTCTGTCTAATGTGTCAATATTTTCTGACAGTTTATCTGACCAAGCAGCGGCAGCACTGCACATCCAAGCTGACGCAATAGCTGGCCTAAGTATAATGCCTGTGTGTGTATATACAGACTTCAGGATCGCCTCCTGCTTTCTATCAGCAGGTTCCTTGAGGGCGGCCGTATCCGGAGACGGTAGTGCCACCTTTTTAGACAAACGTGTGAGCGCTTTATCCACTCTAGGGGGTGTTTCCCAACGTGACCTATCCTCTGGCGGGAAAGGGAGCGCCATTAGTACCTTCTTAGGAATTACCAATCTTTTATCAGGGAAAGCCCACGCTTCTTCACACACTTCATTTAATTCATCTGATGGGGGAAAAACTACGGGTAGTTTTTTCTCTCCAAACATAATACCCTTTTTAGTGGTACCAGTAGTTATATCAGAAATGTTTAACACCTCTTTCATTGCCTCAATCATACAGTGAATGGCCTTAGTGGGCATCAGGTTTGACTCATCGTCGTCGACACTGGTGTCAGTATCAGTGTCGACATCTGGGTCTGCTTGAGGTAGCGGGCGTTTTAGAGCCCCTGACGACCCATGCGACGCCTGGGCAGGCACGAGCTGAGAAGTCGGCTGTCCTACATTTGGCATGTCGTCGATTTTCTTATATAAGGAGTCTATTACTTTCCATAAGCCCATCCACTCAGGTGTCTGCCCCGCAGGGGGTGACATCCCTTCTAAAGGCATCTGCTCCGCCTCCAAATCATTATCCTCATCAAACATGTCGACACAGCCGTACCGACACACCGCACACACACAAGGAATGCTCCGAATGAGGACAGGACCCACAAAAGCCCTTTGGAGGGACAGAGTGAGAGTATGCCAGCACACACCAGAGCGCTATATAATGCAGGGACTAACTGAGTTATGTCCCCTATAGCTGCTTTTTATATTATATATGTATTGCGCCCAATTTTAGTGCCCCCCCTCTCTGTTTTTACCCTGTTCTGAAGTGTAGACTGCAGGGGAGAGCCAGGGAGCTTCCTTCCAGCGGATCTGTGAAGGAGAAATGGCGCCAGTGTGTCTGAGGGAGATAGCTCCGCCCCTTTTCCGCGGCCTATTCTCCCGCTTTTTTCAGGATTCTGGCAGGGGAATTTACCACATATATAGCCTCTAGGGCTATATATTGTGGTATTTTTGCCAGCCAAGGTGTTTTTATTGCAACTCAGGGCGCCCCCCCCCAGCGCCCTGCACCCCCAGTGACCGGAGTGTGAAGTGTGCATGAGGAGCAATGGCGCACAGCTGCAGTGCTGTGCGCTACCTTGGTGAAGACTGATGTCTTCTGCCGCCGTTTTTCCGGACCTCTTCTTGCTTCTGGCTCTGTAAGGGGGACGGCGGCGCGGCTCCGGGACTGAACACCAAGGACTGGGCCTGCGGTCGATCCCTCTGGAGCTAATGGTGTCCAGTAGCCTAAGAAGCCCAATCCGGCTGCAAGCAGGTAGGTTCGCTTCTTCTCCCCTTAGTCCCTCGCTGCAGTGAGCCTGTTGCCAGCAGGTCTCACTGAAAATAAAAAACCTAAACTATACTTTCTTTCTAAGGGCTCAGGAGAGCCCCTAGTGTGCATCCAACCTCGGCCGGGCACGAATTCTAACTGAGGCTTGGAGGAGGGTCATAGTGGGAGGAGCCAGTGCACACCAGGTAGTCCTAAATCTTTCTAGAGTGCCCAGCCTCCTTCGGAGCCCGCTATTCCCCATGGTCCTTACGGAGTTCCCAGCATCCACTAGGACGTTAGAGAAATATAGGTTTAAGGACATCAATGTCCTAATGGACATTGGGCCTAATTCACAGCGATCGCACGCTGCAGTTTTTTGCAGCCGTGCGATCGGGCCTGGACTGCGCATGCGTGTGACCCGTCGTGTGCAGGCGCGTCATTCCCCGGCGACGGGGGTCAACGGACAGCAACAGCTTCTACGAATAAAGCAATTGCACCGGCGATCATAAGAAGATTGACAGGCAGAAGGCGGACCTGGGCGGATACTCACCATTTCCTGGGAGTGTCCGGACGAACGCAGGCGTGCCCGGCCGTTTCCAGGGAGGGATCCTGACGTCAACTCC